>NC_031995.1:45403930-45420911 GCF_001879085.1 Nicotiana attenuata | reverse complement strand
CTCAACCACAAAATTAACTGGATCCTAACACTACGAAATGCAGAATTCGGGTAATTCATGACTGAAATCAAGTTAATTCATAGTCCTTCACAAAATGAGTCCAACAATCCTAAGTAATATGGTTTAAAGTCAGCAATCCAAAAGCCTTATAGTTTAATTACAAACAAGTCTAGGTAGTCCTAATTAATACAAATAATCCTATCGAATACCAAGTATATATTTGTTTAAGCTAAGCTACAGCTACTCATTAGACTAACGATGAAAACAGAGGCAGATTCATGTGCGCAAGGCTTCATCGTTTGATTTCACAATTATTCATGTACATCGAATGACACTCCATATCATTAGAGCCAATAGTGTACCTGGAATTGGGCAAAATGAAAGGAAATCGGGGTCAGCTAGGCAGCAACAGTATACAGCAGCAATTTGATATATTTTGAATCCAGCAACTAATGTCAACCAGCCCAGCAATTGATATTTAGTGGCAAAACAGTAGGCGCCCAAAATAAGCTTAAATAACTCAAGTTTGACTTGATATCACCCCAAATACATTCAACAAACTCCCAGGAAGGTCCAGAACACTTCAGCAACTAAGTAGTGAGTTAGATGATGTGAATCAACTACTAAATAAATCAAAATTAGCCTAAGGTTTCTAACAAAACAGTATTTTTGGGATTTTGAAAGTTTTCTGTTGTTTTTGGTTTTTTTTTTTTGCAGGATTTGAGATCTAAAATGAGGGTTTCCACTACTAGAGTTCAGATTTGAACTTCTTTTTACTTTGAAATTCAAATTTGAAGTTCAGATTGGAAGAAGAAGAGTTTTGAAGGGGAAGTTAAAGGCTGGAATATTTTTGGGGAATTTTCAGAGGTCTAAACTTGTAATCCAAGGCACTAGACATGCCTTTTATAGGCAGAAAAGGGGGCAGAATGTTCTGGAAGTTTTTACTCATTTTCCCCCTTTTTGTTTTCAGAAATTGTATTTTATGGCTTGTTTCTCAAGTTACTGCTTTTAAAATGCTGAAACTTACACTAAGACCCCTTCTAGAAGATCTAGGGTGTTCTAGTTTTGTTTTCTACCTATGGAATGCCTATACTACCCTTATTTTTGTTTTGAAATTACTGTCTTAACAACCAGCCCATTTTCGATGCCTAAACTACCCTTGATTGTCCCTGAAATTACTGACCCAACCAAACCCCTTTGTCCTAGTTAGAACTCAACTATAGTTGACTAAGGAGTGATTCATTCAGCTATAACCAAAATGATTCCAAAAATTCTAAAATTGAATTCAATTAATGCTAATTGAGACTTAAAATTAATCCTAAATCACACTACTATCCAGTTATTGACTAATTACACTAAATAATAAAAGTGAATTATCGAAAAACAAGAACTAACACTTGCATTAACTAATCAAAATCAATGAAACAGGGTTAACCCTGAACTAAACCAAAAATCAGAAAACTAAACGAACAATTAACAAAGCAGGATCGACCATGAACAGATATCAATGACCAATTTATGAATTAAAAACTGACCTATTACGAGTTAAACTAACCTAATATGAATATGAACAGACCTAAATCATGTCTAAATTAACTAAAACCTACAGAAACATGTATGAATTGATTAAACAAAAGTTTAAACTAATTATAAGATTCAAATAATAGAAGAAGCAAAAACAGAAAAACTTACTTATGCAAGTTGAACCAACTGAACTCCAACTCGAGCCCCGGAATAATGTATACGCGTGTTCTTTAATCCAAAAACAAGCGAACACATTATTGCGAGACTTGACTTGACCTCCAGACTCAGGCAATTGAAAAAAAATCAAGGAACTCGGATTTCTAGGGTTCTGCCAGTCTAAGATCTAAAATTCGAGAAGTTTTGGCAACATTCAAGAGATTCTGGCTAGGGATTCAGGTAGAGGGGGGTTAGAAGAGTATATGGTGTAAATTTGGTTGGATTTGGGTGAGTTGATATTTTGGTCCAGATTTTTGATCTAATATTCGAGAGGTTTGGCTATGTTTTGAGAGAAACTGAGCCCGGATATGGAAAGAGGGGGCGGAGGAGCATCTGTGGTGTAATTTTGGGGTCCATCGGAGCATCGCCACCGGCGGAGATGATTTCTGGCCGGCGGCGTACGGCGAAAGGTGGCGGAGATGGGGAGGGGTTCTTTAGGGTTCTGGAGAGACGAAAGGAGGGGGGGAGGTGTTCGGACACTAATATATTAAAATTAACCCACTTCCCAGCCGTTGGATCAAAGATCCTCGACGGCCAGGATTAATTTTAACAAAACGACGTCGTTTTGTTACAAAAGGGGGTTGGACCGGGTGCGGCTTGGGCTGGACAGGTCCGGTTTGGAGGGGTCTTGGGCCATTTCAACCGGATTTGGCCCAAAATTCGGTAATCCATGAAGACCCATTGTCTTCTTAGTTGCTCTTCTTTGATTTTTGTTTATTTATTATTTTTTTGAATTTTGTTGAATGCAAAAGCAAAACTAAAAGACCCAAAGTAACTCTACAATTGTACTAATTAATTTCTAAATTAACTAATTCCTAAAAAAAAACTAAGAACAAAATAAAAAATGCAAAAGCAACATTTTTGGTATTTCCTTATTTTTCGCAATATCAATTTACTAAAATGTTAGAATTGGATCCTAAATGCTATTATGCTATTTTGTAAATTTTTCTTTCATTTTTATGACAACTAAAAATGCACACAAAAAGCAAAATATAAAATCACGCAATTAATCTCTAAAATTCAAATAATAAAGAAAAATCCTAGTTTTAATGAATTCTATAGGAGTAATTAAGCGTGGTAAAAATCACATGCTCACAACCTGTAATGACAAAATCGGAAGCAATAGCCTCTATACGAGCAGGAAGGGCATAGTATCTGGCCTGGCCTCACCCTCTAGGGCGACCTCTACCTTCCCGACCTCTACCTCGAGCTGGATAAGCAGGTGGGGTGGCAGTTGGTGCTGTAATCATAGCCTGGGAACCCTATGGAGCACGCTGTGGCTGAGAAGTCTGTATAATTGCACCCCACCTAAGCCTGGGGCAGTCCCTCACCATATGGCGAGTGTCACCACACTCAAAACAAGCTCTGGGAGGACGTGGCGGCTGTGGCTGACTCGGGCCAGGTCTGCTGGACTGACCGTTGATAGTACCCCATGCAGGTGGCACACTAGATACTGGAGGTGCATAATAAGGCTCCTGAGGTCTAGAAGGAGCTGGAATACCACTGGCGGCTGGAAGAGCTGAATGAACGGGGCGACCCACATAACCTCTACCATGACGAACTGCAGCTAGGGCACGGGCACCAGAATAATGGCCAGACTCTCGAGACCTCTTGGCCTTTCTCTCCTCCCTATCTCGAGCAAGCATGCCCTCCACTCTCTTAGCAATACTCACCACTTGTTGATACGAGATATCCCTCTCTAACTCCCGAGCCATGCTAGTCCTGATGCTGGGAATGAGTCCCTCAATAAACCGACGGACCCTCTCTCGAACTGTAGAAACCAAGGCCGGTGCATGTCTATCCAAGTCACTGAAATGGACTGCATACTCTGAAACAGTCATAGTACCCAAGCGCAACTGCTCAAACTCCGCGCGCCATGCATCCCTGAGGCTCTGAGGGACATACTCTCTCAAAAACACGTCCAAGAACTGAGCCCATATAAGGGAAGCTGCCTCAGCCAGACTGTCCAACTCATAAGTACGCCACCACTGATAGGTTGCTCCAGTGTTACAAAAAGCGCGTGCTTCTCGCTTAAAGCGCAGAAGCGACACGAGGCGACGGCATAGCACTTTTCTTCCCTAAAACGTGACTCACATCTATAAGCGCTTGCTATACCCTAAAAAGCGAGAAGCGAGGTGATGGAAAAGCGCAAAAAAGCGCGCTTAAACGAGGGTAAAGTATATGCTAGGGTTTTTTTTAAAAACTTCGCAAATAGACTTACGCAGACACTCTGCTGCAAGCGACGATTACATTACTATAAGCGACGACGGGTAAGTTTCTTCTTCTCTTCTTCTGTTCTTCTTCTTCTTCTCTTCTTCTGTTCTCTTCCTCTTCTGATTTTCTTCAGTTCACTGTTCGACTCCTTTTTCTCTTCTTCTTTCTATTTTTTCAGTTTTTATTGCTCTATTCTTCTTCCCTAATTCATGCTCTATTCTTCTGCCCTAATTTATGCTCTGTTTTTCTCTGTAGGCTCTTTCTTTTTTTGTTATTTTCTGTTCTTTCACTGTTCTGGTTCGACTCTTTAACTGTTTTGTATTTTTTTTGGTTTTTTATTGTAGTAAATTCAATCTTATTATTCAATGCATCAAGCCAAAAATAAGATCCATCTCGGGCGTATGGAGTTGCAGTTAGCAGTAGTAACAAAAAAGTGCAATGTATCTTTTGTCAAAAAAATTATAACGGTGGAATACATCGTCACAAGAGACATCTAATTGGTGGTTTTAGAGATGTCAAAGAATGTCCAAGTGCTCCTGATTCTGTTAAGCAAGAAATTAGAGAGTATGTTGAGAAAAAAACGGAGTTAAAAAATCCAATAAGCCATGGAGCATCTATGACTAATCTTCTTGATGAAGATAGTCAAATGGATGAGGATGAACTTGAAGTCAATGATATATCAATGAGGCCACCTCCCTCAAAATCTCAAAGAAAGAATTCAACAAGTGGAAGTGGATCATCCACCGCCGATAGCAATGTGAAAGGTCCTCTTAATCTTTTTTTCTCGCAAAAACCAAATGAAAAGAGAAAGGGTGAAGCTATTGACTTAGGTTCTTGTAGAAAGAGTTTAAGAGAGCACGCTGTAGATGCTTTTTCCAGGTGGATGTATGATGCGGGGCTCCCTTTTAATTGTGTAAATTACACCGATGGTTTTGGTGAATTCATTGAGGTCGTAGGCCAATATGGCCCAGGAATGAAGCTTCATACCTATCACGAAGTAAGAGTTCCTTGTCTAAAAAAAGGAGGTGGAGAAGACAAACAAGATTGTCGGGGAGCATAAGGTGCAATGGAAAACTTATGGTTGTTCTATTATGATGGATAAATGGACAACAAAAAATGGAATAAATGGTCATTAATGTTTTGGTGAATTCTCCGAGAGGTAGTGTGTTTCTTGAATCTTATGATGCTAGTTATTCTTCAACCGATTCCAATAAAATGTTCAACTTGTTTGAGAAGAAAATATTGAAAGTTGGACCGAAAAATGTGGTTCAAGTTGTTACTGATAACGCAAGTGAGAATAAAAAAGCGGGTGACATGTTGAAAGGAGTTTTCCCGAATATTTTTTGGACTCTTGTGCTGCACATTGTATCAACTTGATGTTTGGTGCATTTTTAAGTTATCCCCATATTCTACAGGTGAACAAGTGGTTCTTATTTTGTATTTTAACCTTCACGTTAATTGCTTATACTTATTAACTATGAAATTTGATTTCCTACAGTTTTTGCTAAGGCGATCAAGATACACTCTTACATTAGTCAAAGGCCGTTGTTGTTGAACATGATGAGGAGATACACAAACCAAAGAAATTTGGTGAAACCGGCTAAGACAAGATTCGCAACAGCTATCATGACTTTGCATAGTTTTTACCTGCAAAAGAAAAAATTTCAAACCTTGTTCATGTCAACCGAATGGAGTGAGAGTATCTATGCAAAGGAAGCTCTTGGGAAAGAAGTTGTGAGATTTATTGTTGATCCATATTTTTGGAATGACACAAGCACTTAAAGTTGGTAATCCTTTGGTTAATATACTTCGTTTGGTGGATGGGGAGAGAAAACCACCAATGCGATACATTTATGAAGCCATGGATAGGGCTAAAGAAGCTATTGAGAAGGCATTTGATCATGATAGGAGGAAATATGAGAGAGTTTTTGAAATCATTGATAAAAGGTGGAAGGATCAGCTTAATCAACCTTTACATGCAGCAGGGCATATTTTGGACCCCGAATTCTTTTATACAAATAACGAGAAGAAGACTTTAGATGTAGACGTGTGGAAGGGGTATCATGCATGTGTTGTGAAGTTGGTGCCAGGTGAAGCGATGCAAGACAAAATAGGGGAAAAGCTTGGTGTGTATGTGCAAGCCGATGGAATACTTGGATTAGCTTCGGCCACTAGAGGCAGAACCAAATTGGCACCAGGAGAGCAAGTTTTTTCAATTGTTTTACTCTTAGAGCTTTAACTTTTAAGTTATTAGCTTCTAAAATAATACTTCTACAGTTGAATAGTGGATGCAATTTGGTTATGAAGTTCCAAACTTGCAACAATTTGCTATCAGAGTTCAAAGCTTAACTTGTAGCTCATCCGGATGCGAGAGAAATTGGAGTGTTTACGAACATGTGAGAAGCTATATTACATTATTACTAAATTAAAGTGTATCTCAATTGTTCTAAGTACTCCTCTTAATTATTTTCTATAACTTATATGCGGATTCATACTAAGAAGGGGAATGGGATTGAGCTAAAGAAACTCAATGATCTCGTGTTCGTAAAATATAATAGAACATTGGCTCGTCGTTACAAAGCTCGCAATATCATTGATCCAATGTTATTGGATAACATTGATGAAGCAAATGAATGGTTAACCGGAGCCCCCGAAAATCATGAAGAAGAAGAAGTATTTGAAGGAGAAGTTCTCACTTTTGGTCATGTTGCTATGGCAAGTGGAGTTGAGGAGAATGTTTATGGTTTTAGGGGAAGTACTTTTAGGAGCAAAGAAAGAGTATCTACAAGTACAAGTACATGTATAAGTAGAACCCTAATTGATGAAGCCTCCGATGAAGAAGAAGAAGAAAATGATGACCACTATAATAACTCGAACATGATGACACTTCAAGAGTTTGGAGATCTTGTTGAAGAAAAGGATGTTGCTCCTTTTGTGATTTTGTTTTTCATTTGCTTAATATGTTATGACTTTTGAGGATTATTCACTATCTAGTTTTAGTATCTATTATTTACTTCTTGATTTAAGAGTTGAAACATTTGCTTAATATGTTATTTTTATTGAGTTCTTGGCCATTTACCTATGCCTATTTAATTTTTTTATTTATGTGTTAAATTGCAATTCACATGAAAAAAGCGCGCGCTTCGCTTCGCGCTTCTCGCTTCGGTGAAGCGAGACCTCCTCGCTTTTTTCCGCTTCGCGCTCTACAAAACACTTGGTTGCTCCTCGAAGATGAAAGGCAGTGAAAGAAACCCCACTCGACTCTGCTATGCCCATAGTACGGAGGATACGGTGGCACTCCTCCAAAAATCCCTGAGCATCCTCTGACGCTAGACCACTGAATATAGGAGGCTCATACTTCTTGTACCTCTCGAGCCTATGCTGCTCCTCCTCTAAGACTGCTGCCCTACCCTCGGGCTGAGCTGGGGCTACAGGCGGTATCGGTATAACCTATAGAATCTGATTAACCTGAACCTGCTGCTCGGCGGTGCGGGCGGCGGGAGTCTGTGCTCCTCCCCCGGCCCGAGATGTGGTTGGAGCAAGGGAAATCAATCCTGCCTGAGCTAGAGTGTTGTACATGCTCATGAACTGTGGAAGGGTCTCATGAAGAGCTGGTATAGTAGTAGTAGGCGTATCAGGTGCCTCTACTCCGACTGGAGCTACTGGTGGCTCCTTGTAGCAGCTTGCTCGGGTTCTCTAGGTGCACCACGTGTGCATCCTCGGCCTGGCCCCGGCCACGGGCGGCTCTAGCGGGGGGCGCGGGTACCTGATCATCTCCGGTTACACGTGTCCTCACAATCTGTGAGAGAATAGAAGACAGAAGTTTAGAAGTTCGAAGTCAATAATCTCGCACGACAAGGAATCAAATGAAGTGGAATTTTCCTAACAGTTCCATAGCCTCCCGAAGATAAGTACAGACGTCTCTGTATCGATCGGCAAGACTCTAATAAACCGGCTTGTGACTCACAACTCCTATGAACCTAGAGCTCTGATACCAACTTGTCACGACCCAACCGTGAACCGTCGTGACGGCACCTAGTCTCTACGACTAGGTAAGCCTAACATTCGCGGAAAAAGAAACGAAAACATGGAAGCTACCAACTAACAGGTAAATTCAAACAAGGAAATGAGATACCGCTCGGCATATACAATAATCACTCTCGAAAAAGTACATAAACTCTTCCAAAACCCAGAATGTCATAAGTCACAAGCTATAGAAAGAAACAGTACTTCTATACTCCAGAGTCTAATAAAAGAAGAAAAATACAAGAAGTGTTTGACATGGGGAAGAGTAGATAGGGACTCCGAGGTCTGCGTACGCGGCAGATATACCTTGAAGTCTCTACAGCTATCCTGCCTCACTGGTAATGCGGTAATAAGCGGTACCTGGATCTGCACACGAAAAACATGTGCAGGGAAGGGCATGAGTACATCACAACGGTACCAGTAAGTGCCAAGCCTAACCTCGATTGAGTAGTAAAGAGATCAGGTCAGGGCCCTACTGGTATAAATATAATGAAATAAGACATAATGAGATATCATAGTAAAAGTAAATACAGAAATCTAACAGGAATAGAATCATAGAAAGACAACAACTCAGAACACAGTGATAACAACAAGGGATCTCCCAGGATACCGTCCCGTAATCCCAAATGTAAATGTGCAGGGGGATCTCCCGGAATACCGTTCCATTGTCCCAAAGTAAATATGCGGTGTTGGGGGATCTCCCGGAATACCACTCTGTAGTCCCAAAGTAAATATGCAGTACAGGGGATCTCCCGGAATACCGTTCCGTAGTCCTAAAGTAAATATGCATCTCAAACAATAGAATTACAAATACAACACGGAAATCCTACAATTTAGACCAAATACAAGTCAATGAAGAAGCAGGAATTTCACTAAGCATGTTGCATAGAGTTCAGATAAGCAATTAAGACACGTAGACATGATGTCCTAAACTAAATAGGATAATTACATATGCTAGTATTTCTCAGTTAAAGGAAAACAGATATTTTACTTAATGAAAACGGTGTTTTTCAACAAATAGCCCGTGTACGCACTCGTCACCTCACGTACACGGCACTCATATATCAAACAGTACCAAATCCTAAGGGGAGTTCCCCCACACAAGGTTAGGCAAACCACTTACCTCGAGCCAAGCTCAATCAATCAGTTACAATGCTCTTCCAACGAATATCCGGCTCCGAATGGTCCAAATCTAGAAAAAATCAATTACGTAGCATAAATATAACTACAAAGAACTGATCTAGCTAATGAAATCAAAGCTAAAGCAAGAAATTTGAAAAATCGCTCAAAAGCCTCCCCGGGACCACGTCTCGGAATCGGGTAAAAGTCACAAAATATGTACACCCATTCACTCACGAGTCTAACCATACCAAATTTACTCAAATCCGATATCAAAATCTCGATCAAAACCCCAAAATTCGGCCTAAGAACTTTTCTCAAATTTTCCCCAAATTTTCCAACTCAAATCCCTAACTAAATGATGAAATCAATAATGGATTTATGGAATACAACCAAAAATGAGTCAGGGATCATTACCCAATAAGTTCCTCTGAAAATCCTTCAAAGAATCGCCAAAATCCGAGCTCTCAAGTTCAAAAATGAAGAAGGAATTCAAACCCTCAATTTTGCCCTTTTTCTGCCAGTTAAACCGCACCTACGGTCAGTTACCCGCTTCTGTGGTACCGCATTTGCGGCTAAAACACCGCTTCTGCGGAAATCACTTACTCCAACCTCCTTCGCTTCTGCGACCAGTGACCGCATCTGCGCATGTTGCAGGTGCGGAAATTATATCGCACCTGCGGTCACAAGCTCGCACCTGCGCCCTACTCTCCGTTTCTGCGACCATCGGAGGTGTGGGAAAATCTTCGCACCTGCGGACACTGCTCCGCTCACCTCAAGTCGCTTTTGCGATCCAAGTCCTACTTCTGCGGGCTCACACCTGCGGTTACCACTCCGCAAGTGCGATTACACCAGCACCAGAAATCTTCAGCAATTGCATATTTCAACTCGTTAAGCATCTGAAACACACCCGAGGCCCCCGGAACCTCAACCAGACATACAAACCAATCCTAAAACATCATACGAACTTAGTCGAGCCCTCAAATCACATCAAACAACGCTAAAAACACAAATCACCCTCTAATCCAAACTTAATGAACCTGAAATTTCAAATTTCCACAACCGATGTGGAAACCTATCAAACCACGTCTGAATGACCTCAAATTTTGCATACAAGTCATATTCAATATTACGGACCTACTCCAACTTCCGGAATCGTATTCCAGCCCCGATAACAAAAATTCCAGTAGCGGCCCAAAACTCCAAAAATTTGACTTTCGCCATTTCAAGCCTAAATGAGCTACGGACCTCCAGAACACAATCCGGACATGCCCCTAATCCCAAAATCACCTAAAGAAGCTAAAGGAATCGACGGAACTCAATTCCGGAGTCATTTTCACACATTTCCGACTACGGTCTAAATCTTAAGACTTAATCCTCCATTTAGGGACTAAGTGTCCCAAAAGACTCCAAAAACCAAAACAAAACCTCCCGGCAAGTCACAATAGCAGGAACAGATACGGGAAAAGCAAGTAAATAGGGGATCGGGGCTATAAATCTCAAAACGACCAACCGGGTCGTTACACATTTCTTCCCCAAAACATTGGTAAGTGATTCTAAACTAGTTTCTTTCAATCTTTCACTTCATTTTACAAGATTTTAACTTAAAATCTAAGGTTTTCATGGTGGAATTAGGGGTTTTGGGTAGAAACTAGAGATTTAATAAATTGGAGATTTAGACCTCAAATTGAGGTCGGATTCCAAAACCAATTATATAACCGGGCTCGGGGGTGAATGGGTAATCGGATTTTGGTCCGAATTTTGAGTTTGGGCTAAGCTGGCCCGGGTGTTGTCTTTTGTTGACTTTTTCCATAATGAGCTAAATTGAATTCTTTACAATCGTGTGTAGTTCCTAAGGCTTTATTTGAATCGTTTGGTTGGTAATTTGCTAGATTTTATTGGTCTAGGGGCTTGTTTGAAGGGAAAATCTGTGGTTCAGATTTGAGTTTGGCCGTTGGAGCAAGTTAAGTATCGTGGTTAACCTTGGCTTGAGGGATTAGATCTTATTTGCTACGTGTTTGAATGTTGGGTACGACGTATATCCCTTGCATGACCAAGTCCAAAGTGGAACATACTTCGATAGTCAATATGCAGAAAATAGTAATGAATTCTCATTCTTTCCAATCCCAATAGGTAATATTAAATTTTAGCCTTTTGCACAACTTGCGTCCTTCCCCTTTTCGTTTAAAGCTACAAGCATCCTTTGTAGATCTTCCAAGGAAGACTCCCGATCTTTTTGCCGTCCACAAAAGAATTTAGGTGAGGTGACAAGTACCTATGCGTTGTTGTCGGGTCATAGCATGCGAATGGGTCTTATTCCTGTATTTGTTGCCTTCCGTGATCATATTATCCATGCTTAGACTAGTGAATCGTTATGTTGATCATTCCTATTATGTTCACAGATTTTGGTATTGATTGAGTAATGACCCAAAGTCGAGGTTGGTATTGTGGAACCGAATGTTGAAGTAAGACTTGTTCTTTATATTTCTATCTCCCTTTTGTTGATGTTCATTGTTTTGGTGAAGGAGAGTGTTAATGCATGAAGGGTGATGCCGTGCCATGCATTGTGAGTGTTAATGCACGAAGGGTGATGTCGTGTCATGATTTGTGAGTGATAATGTACGAAGGGTGATGTCGTGCCATATTGTGAGTGTTAATGCACGAAGGGTGATGTTGTGATGTTTCAGTTGATTCATATGGTGAGGTTGAGAGTAAAAGCACGAAGGGTGATGTCGTGCATTTTCCTTCACTGTGTTTACTTGTTCTTATATGTTCAAGGTATATCGGTTGATCTAGTTCTTATTACTGTTGTGATTCTTGACTTGTGATCCCCTCAGCGTGTCCCCTCCCTGATATTACTTGTCTCGTCTTTCATTGTTGTTAGTAGTACATATACTGTTAAATTGCACAGGTTTTATTTGTGCGTGTCTTGTCTTAGCCTTGTCATTACTTCGCCGAGGTTAGACTCGACACTTACCATTTTATGGGGTCGATTGTACTGATACTACACTGCACTTCTGTGCAGATTTTGGTACTAGCTCGAGCTGATTGTGAGGTTAGCTGCTGGATTTATCCTACAGGAGACCCAAGGTAGATCTGCCGGCGTCAGCAGACCCTGGAGTCCCCTTCTAGACATTTCCTTTTACTGTTCTTTCATTTAAAAAACAGTTGTATTTCTTTCAGACAATTACTTGTAGTGAAATCTTAGAAGTTCGTGAATTGTGACTCCAGATTCGGATAGTAGAATATATATATATATATATATATATATATATATATATATATAGAGGTTGTTATGAATTCCGCTTCCATTTTAACTCGTTATAGCTTAGTTACTGTTAATTATTGAAATGTATAAGAACTGGCTTAATGAATCTCTAACGTTGGCTTGCCTAGCAAGTGAAATGCTAGGCGCCATCACGGTCCCGAGGGTGGGAATTCCGAGTCGTGACAGTAGAATGGATCTTCTTACAGCAGGTTATGCAGGAGGTTAGATTCCCTGACAGGTTTATCAGATGGATAGTGGAATGTATTAAGACTATCAACTATACTATTCTTGTGAGTGGAGAAACCACAGAACCTTCCAATGCTGCCTAGGGTCTTCGACAAGGAGATCCTATCTCAATTCTCTCAGGCATCAGGCCTACAGGCTAATCTAGGAAAAAGCTCAGTATATTTTGGTGAAGTGAAGCAAGTTGTGAAGGTCTAGATATTGAGACCTGGGATTTGAAAGTGGAACCTTACCCTACTTAGGCATTCCTTTGTCTAAAAAGAAAATAGCTCTCATACAGTGGCAACCATTGATTGAAAAGATCACAGCCAAGATTTCTTCCTAGACTGCTAAAAAGTTATCTTATGTTGGTCGTATGCAGCTGGTCCAATCCGTAATCTTTGGCATACAAGCATAATGGGCTCAATTGTTTATCTTACCTGCTAAGGTACTAAAAATGATAGAGGCACTTTGTAGAAGTTACATCTGGTCTGGAACTAGCACAATAACCAAGAAGTCCTTAGTAGCATGGGAAAAGATCTGTACTCCCAAGTCAGTTGGTGGACTTAATCTCATTAACCTTCCTTTGTGGAACAAAACAACAATTGCCAAAACTTGCTGGGACTTGGCACACAAACAGGACAAGCTATGGATAATGTGGATCAATGCATATTATATCAAACAATAGCAGCTACAACAGATGACAATACCACAGCAAGCTAGTTGGATGGTGAGACGAATAATTGGATCTAGAGCAACTCTACTGCAGATACAGAATATAAATGACAACAACAAAAGCATTATTAGACAAATATACCTGCACTCCTAGGAGATTTACCAAAAGTAAGCTAGAAATGTTTGATTTTCCAGAATACCGCTAGGCCAAAGGCAGTCTTCACTATGTGGTTGTTGCTCCATGGACGATTGCCAACTAAAGATAGGCTAGCCAGCTGGGGTATAATTGTTACCCCTCAATGTGTTATGTCTCAACATCAGGATGAATCAAGGGAGCACCTCCTTGTTACATGCCCATACACTAGAGAACTTTGGAAGAAAGTAATGACTTGGGTTCAAAGATCACATATGTCTACCACTTGCTGGGATCAACATCTTCGGTGGATCATCAAGCAGGGGAAAAGGAAATCCAAGAAGGCTAGCATCTTCAAAATTGTCTATGCTGAGATTTCGCATGTAATATGGATAGAAAGAAACACATGTATATTTGAGCAAAGGTATCGAGGGAGTGATGTCCTTGTGCGGGAGATAGCATACATATGCAATGTTAGAGTAATTACTCGAGCTAAGAGCTACTTGTTTTTCAGCTTTGAGATAGTCAACTGAGTTAGCATGACTATGGTTTTATACAGTTCCTCTTGGTGATTAATACAAAAGAAAGTTAATTACCAAAGTGAAATGTCGAGACCTTGACAAATTTCCAAGAAAATTTACTTGAATGCAGATGAAGCTTTGCTTTGAATCCTCATCAAAAGAACTATTCAACTATAGGCGCTACTATTTAAATAAATTATCCCTAATAAACAGAACTAAAAAGAAACAATCACTCAAAAACACTTCTTGACGTCATGGTCGTGGAAAGCCAACGAGCCTTTAAGAATCTCTCCAGTTCTCTACCTATAACAGTAGTGAGGCCTACAATGACAAAATCTTTAAGAAGTCAAGCAAAAACTCAACCAATTTCATAAATAAATAAAAAACAATACATCATTTAAAATCTTGTTCAATACTCTGTGCAGATCGTCCTCAAAGCAGAATGGAAAAAGAAAGACGAACATAGAAAACAAAAGAACGTTCTTATTTATAAAACATATAATTTCAAAAAGGTTGGAACTTTTCCAAACCAGACATGTCTTTCTGATTAATATATAACTGCTTTGATATTAAAAACTATCCAACATAAAGGAGCTTTAGTTGTTCTGCAATGAAACAAAAGGTGTAAACACTATCTAAGCTGTCTACATATTCTTAACATAAACAAGTAAAATCTTGACAATAAGAAACCATACACAATAACTACTTAAAAAGATCACATTGTGGTGCAAGAGTTGAAGCTGTGATCTTCATATGTTGAGACATACCTAGGTGGTGGCAAAGCACCGGAATAATAGCTGGACGCGTAGGAGTAATCTGGTGCAATGCTCCTGAATGGATATTGGTGATTGTGGTGTCCCTCATAGCCAGAAGTATAGCCGGGCAACGACCTTCTCTGCCTAAAGGGACCACCAATAGAATTATAGCCATGGCCATGGCTATAACTATTATAACCATAGCCATGACTATTAGAGCCATATCTATGATTGTAAGAGCCATATCCATCAGCCATATGACTAGTGCTCAATAATGGGTGCTTTAGTGTCACCCATTTCACCTCTGCATGGTTCCCACGGCCTGATTTTGATAGAGCCCTCAAGAGGAGGTTTGGATCGACTTCACCATAAATTCTGGCTTCGTCAGATTCTATTGTGACAGAATAAACTCCTACAAGATTAATTAAAATGGGTTAAAGCATATAAATCATAGCTATCTTCTCTTCTTGAAGCTAAGGCCCTTACCATGTGTGTGTCTATATATATAGTTGAATTCTCTTGATCAAGGGGTAACACTAGGAGCCTTAATGTAGGTTCAATTCTCACTATCCCCCTTCCCTTCCCCTTCGATGATCCCTGTTCAAAGGCGGATTTAGAATTTCAAGAAGATGGGTGTAACGCTATCGACGATAGAAGAGGGACGAACAATGACGGATGCACTTTTTTAACAGTGGGTTAATCTGAATCCAATAATTTCGATGCATAGCATAATGTTATTTGTAAAAATTAACTATATTTTTTGTTTTCAAATTATATTTGAACTCATAATTTAAAATATAATGAGTTTGGTGCTAAAAACATTAGTGTAGTTCATTTTTCACTATCCCCCTTCCTTTCCCCTTCGATGATCCCTATTCAGAGGCGGATCTAGAATTTCAAAAAGATGGGTGCAACGCTACCGACGATAGAAGAGGGACGAACAATGGCGGATGCACTTTTTTGACAGTGGATTAATCTGAACCCGATAATTTCGATGCATAGCATAAAGTTATTTGTAAAAATTAACTAAATTTTTAATAAATTATATTTGAACTCATAATTTAAAATATAATAAGTTTGGTGCTAAAAACATCAAGGTCGAAATGGTTAAGTCATGATTCCGCCTATGGGAATGAGTCATGAAAATTTGGGTGTGAGACTTGCAATTTCGGGGATAGCAAGCTAAGGTTTGAAAATCACTAAAATGGAGTTGGACGAGAGAGGAAACACAAAAAATAAAAAGAAAGTTCAAAAGAATTAACTTTATACACGAAATGTGTAATTTTTTATTATCAAATTATATAGATAATGGATTAGTAACATAGAAATATCTTAAGTGAACTTGTGATAAAAGAATGAACAAAAAGAAAAAGGAAAAAGAAACAAAGAGAATAATAGAATAGGAAAACAAAGTTAAAGAGAGCACAAAATACAACATATCTTAAGTGAACGTGTGATAAAAGAATGAACAAAAAGAGAAAGGAAAAAGAAACAAAGAGAATAATAGAAAGAAAAACAAACTAAAAGAGAGCACAAGATACAACAAGTTACAAGTATTGTATTTGAAAAGCTGTAAAAAGGGCAATCATGTTAAAATGTTTCAACCCCTTTATACATATGCACATAATAAGATCCTTGATCAGTGCACCATGCCTTTGTTTGATTCACCAGATGCCTTTATTTTATTGAGTGCATAAGCATAGGTTTTGTCTAATTTATAAGAAGTATGTAAAGCATAATACAGAATTTTGAGACTGAGCATGAGTTCCTGTGAACCAAAAAATACTAAGTGTATCCGCCCCTGTCCCTATTGTAACAGAAAATTTCAAAAAAAAAATCTTTTCACATAAGCGAAGCTTTTAGTTTAGTGGCAAAGGTAACCTAAAAATTGCATTCATATTGCAGGTGTGGTGTTTTTGCATGTTTTTATCCTCTTACTAGAATTTCTCCCTACGATAGGCACATTTTTTTTTGATTTGAACCGGGTGTCCGAGTCTCTAAGAGCCCCGACTAATCCCGGGGGTGCACAAGCCCTCGGCAAGGAGTTTCCCGCAAGTGCACCACGGTTAATTCAGGTTTTACCCAGTCCGATGACTCTCAGAAATTGTTTGCACCCAGTGGGTTTCGAACTTGAGACCTTGAAAGGGAGCAAACCCCAAGGCTCAAGTCTATTGCCTCCAGGCCAACCCCGAAGGGTTCCTACGATAGGCACATTTAGTTCTAGTATTAAGCCTAACTCTATTTTCTTAACAATATCAAATCAATGAGCCATACAAAGCTCGCTATACAGCCTTAGATATGCCAAAAA
>NC_031995.1:45383036-45403910 GCF_001879085.1 Nicotiana attenuata | reverse complement strand
GAGCAGAAGAAGCGGGCTTAATCATATTTTCCTTCTATAATTCTACAAGTTCAATGAGCCATAACCATGGCCTTTATCCCCTAGAATCCTAATGCAAGGGTCAACACAAGAAGAAAAATCAAGTTATATTAATACAGACAGATAGCTTAGTCGTTTTTATTGTCATCAAAATCATACTTTCAATCCATGAAAGAGAAGCAGAGTTGATCAATAGAAATAAAAGCAAATATATTACCGCATATAGAACTCAAAATATTCACCGTCTCCATCTTGCATGCATCGCAACACACGTCCACTTTCAAAATACAACCCTTCAAGAAATAATTAAAGCAAAAACAACTTTCAGCTTCAGACTAACTAAAGCAGTAGATTGTTTTTTAAATGAAAGTGAAACATACCAATTCAGCAAAGGGCTCCATTGAATATAATCAAACGAACTGAGAGAGTTGATGAGAAAAGAGAGGACAAATTAACGAGTAGAAACAAGTAGTAGAGGGTGAACTAGTTTGTTTATGACGACGTTCGCTGTGACCAAAATGAGAAATAAATCGAATAATTATATCAAAGATTTTCTTACCATTTTTATATAACAGAACCAATGACACCAATGACGATCAGTCCGCTGTTATATTGCCATTTCATGGTAAGTACTACGTTCTCTTCGTTTTGAGTAATTTAAATCGAATCTTTACCAAGATTTTATAATATTTTGTGGGTTCTTCAGCTACATGCTTTGCTCTATTTCTTTGTGGAAAATATCAATTCAAGATTATATTTTTTAACACATGCGGGAGGATACTTCCTTATTTAGATCTCTTTAATTTTTTCCCCACTTATTTATGTTCATTTATGTCATTAGCCACCCCCGTCTTTTATCATCGTAGACTTTCAAAATTGTTGTTTTTGAAATTTTCTCTGTTAGCAAACAACAAGTCGAAAGTTTCAAACTTTCAGTAAAATACTCTCATTATATTCTGTTTGGTCTTTGTTTTAATTTCAATTCAATCATTTATCACATCTTGCATGCTGTACATAAATGTGCAAATTGTCTAACTTGTCCACATTTAGATGCATTAGTTAGCGGCGCTATTAGTTAAGGGGATAAAATAGTTGCAACCCAAAATTAATTCATTCCATAAGTTGAATCAACTTATATTACGTGACTACCGCAAATCAACCCTCAAACAAGTTTTTTAAAAATAAGATCAAAGACAAAGAATTGTTGTTCAAAGTGAGATGTAAATTTAGATTCTGAAAAATAAATAGTAGTAACTTTTAGCAATTCAATCGTATAGGTTGAGTATGTATTGGTTTCTGTGAGACAACAGTTTAACCTTTTCTTTTTGCATGAAGAAGAAATTTAATAATGGCTCAATCTCAACCTACTGGGTGTTTGGTTTTCGACGTGGATAACTCAAAAACTTTCTGAGCTTAAATTCAATACATTAGCTATGTAAAAAAAATACACAACCAGATCACTTATAAAGTAATTACAAATAAATCTCACGATAAACATTGATATACAAATCGGTATAAATAGTTACTAACATGCTATCATAGATGAAAATTCATGTAAAAACTCTTTGCATTGTCAATGTATATAATTTAAATCTTTCTTAAAAAAATTATTCCTTATTCTCTGTGTAGGTGTGTCTACACTCTCATAATTTCTATGCCTTATTATTGTCCATGTTTATCTCTACACTTACTCATAATTTTACTTTCCCGTGCAAAGCAGGGACCAACATGTACTGTCATAACAAGCTAAAGCGACTATTTTTAACTTCATTTAAAATTTTGACACTAAGGCTTGGGTTCTCCAAATAATGCCGAAGTTTTTGTGGATGACAAACAGTGACAAATTTCATTCACTATCCAACTGCTTAACATCAATGCACATTGTCATTCGTAGCTCTATATCCAGAACCACATCATGAAAAAACTTAATTGTCAAAACGAACGGACATGATGAATTTGGCAACCGTAAAGCTTTGTTCTTTCAAGTGATTTACTCAAGCACATGAAAATTACTCTGAACTTTTCATGCCAAAGAACCGAACAAAAATAGAAAAGATTCAGATATACCCTCCACTTTGGATCTTCGACGGTAGATACTCGTGGGACAAGAAAGTGAGTGAATGCACAGACAATGCTTCAATCTCAAACTTAACTCCTTTGTGCAACAGCAGCTCCAGTTCAAACCTTCAGTTTGAGGGTAAAAGAGGGGGAGGAAGGTAAGAGTATTTTCAGCACCCGACCATAAGTGTTGGCATTAACATTACTTGGTATGAAATTCTACCTCCATTTTGGTACTTCTCTTTGCAAATAACACCTAAGTAACATCGCTTCAACTTTCCTCTTATCTGGCAAGATTTTATGTCAGTCGTTTGTGAATTGCTTTAAAAAAAGGTACAGTGAAATGAAACCATAAATGCGTGAATTTTACCTTCTGCAGTCAAAGGCAGGAGACATTGCTGTGGAATGCTATAATTGTCGCAATCCTGGATAAATACTCCAAGCCATTGTATCTCACAGACTCGTAAAAACTTTGCATCATAAGCCATTTGCTTCAAAAAGCATAGAAAAGACAGAAGTTACCCAAGTAAACATCCTTCTAATGATCCATCTTATCTAAATACTCTATCCACTTCAAATTAGGTGTCTTGCATAGATTAGGTATAAGTTATCAAGGTAAGAATGAATGCATGATAGCCTCTGATAGGAGAACACTGAAAAGAAACAGTGAAGAATGTACCAGATTTTTCTTTTAGATAAGTGAAAATTTGGACAAATTAACAAAATGAAAGTGCAGCAGTATAAAAGTGAAAAGGAGGAAAATATAGCAACTTGTTCACATCATAATAACACCACAATGAATAATCCTCACCAAAGAACCGAATTTGTATGTAGTTAAGATGTCAAAGCCATATGGATCACAATCTACCAGGCAATACACAGGCAAATGCAGCTTGTCAACGAGGAGACGCAGAAACCTACCACAGGCAAGCGATATGAAAAGGCAGAAATATGGTTAATTGAAGTAGGATAACAACTGCAACAAGTCTGACAAAGTGAGCAACATGGGTCTAACCTCCTTGTAGGAACATCAGGATAACCCCTTCCCTGGTTAAAAAAAAAGATTATGGATCCAAATATGCGTGGAAATTCACAAAACAAAAGACGCATACTGTTATCACAATGCAACGGTTCCTCTTGCCAAACTGATCATTTGCTAGTCGCTGGAACACTGCATGATGAACAGCAAATAGTTGCCTCATTTATGAACTAGGAATACCTTTCATGATTCTGTTATATCCTTGACCCGCTTATGAAAAGTTATACCTGATTCCTTTTCCACAACTAAAACGTATTGAGCAACACTAATAATATCTTGTTCAAGCATTAAGGGAGTAACAATCGACAGCCATAGTCTGAGCAAGCAATCCACAAAGTAAAATAATAGGAGATACTCAATAACAAATATCCATTCAACTTTACGTTTACCCATAACTGGACTTGCGCATGTATGGAGTCCACAAACTCGTAGATCATATTTAACCATGTTGCATTCATAATTCAGACACTTATAGTTGTAAGGATACCATCAACCTCTTCCACATGGACTGGAATCGGGTATGCCTGCAGGAAGCATCATAATTAGATTGTTACATAAACTACAGAAACCCATCTTAACTTCTAATTATCATTCTTACAGTGTTAGGATTGCTAATGCAGTCAATTTTTCTCCCAGATTCCACATACCGCAGCCAGCCCATCACCAATCTAGACCATAAAGGAATAAAGAACTTTATGACCGAAAATTGCAAGGAACTATTAACATATAAACAAAGAAGAAAACCAACCATATATCAGTCTTAAGGAACACAAAATTTAGTCTCAAGCAAAATGCAACAGCAGTAGATTTATCGAGAACTTCACTGGCGAACAGTTGAAACTAGATCTAAACATGCTACTACAATCTTCACAAGTAGGCCAAAAATGATGAAGCAATAATACTCCTTGAGATGCTTTCTCCACGATTATTATATTTTACTTTGCTATAGTATAAAAGCTTATCGTAACATGATAGACTATGCTAAATATCTCAATCATGAAATAATTTTGCTCCTCGAAGAGGAATTTAGACACATATGAGGCGGCAGTCAAACAAATGCAGGAGCTATAAGCATAATCAATTGACGAAGAAACATTTGATATGTTAGATTGCAAACGTGATATGTCGAGTATGAAAAAAGAGCATTGCATATAATGAACCCCAACTGTACGTGTCTGGAAGCACGCTGCTTCATGGCAAGATTAACTGTATAGAGGTACGCACCCGTTTCCAACAGATACCTGCAGAAGGCAAGGTTCAAAAGAGTATATGGTCAAGTTTTGTACACGAATTAGCGATACAAGGAGAAAAAGACTAATCATTTGAATTTGGGTTTACCCTAGTCAAGATATATCCAACATTCTCTGAAGTCAATATTCGAGCTCTTCACGACAAACAGTAGACACATCCTTCTAATCAACTACATTATTGAACCCCCCACCCCCACCCCCACTCCCCATGTTATGGAGAAGGCAGGGTCAAGTGATAGAAAAATCAAATAAAATTTTCCTCCCAAAGAAAGAAATGTTATATGCTTGCATGGTCACTGAGGTACTTGAGGATCTACCATTTCGCATGTCAAAAGTTTCTAAAAAGTAAATCAGAACGACCATTTCCACTATTAATCAAAATTCTTAACCCTCACTGAATCCTCCATAGTGAAAAATGAGCGTATAAATAAAAACAAACAGAAGTGACAGTGAACACACCCTATGGATAGTTTCCCAACTTAAAACAGTGGACGACCTAAAAACCTATATATACTATATGTCTACATAAGTATATGTGGATATATATTGATATTGAGTCTGTTTTGATACAAAAAGGAAAGTAAATTGATATACCACATTAAGGTTATGCCGACTGCACTGCAAGAGGATGCAAATGTCATTAATTGCTCGATCAACAACAGATGGTTCTGCATTATAGAGTGCAAAAGAGTGATGATGAGCATATAAGGATGCCTTTTGACTATATATAGTTTGAACTAGAGATCTAAACCATGGCATGTTAGCAACTGAGAAAGCAGAACTACCATAGTACATAAGAGCATTTTCCTTAGAAGAAAAACTTTGTAACCAATCACAAGAATATTTCAAAATAAATTCTACAAATAAATAATGTCTCGCCATTGTCTGTGAAATTAATTGGCAGTAACTACACTTGAACACCAAGGACCAGTCCAGATTTGTCTTTTGAAACATTAGTCACTGAGACATAAACAGTCAATCCAGATTACCTTTAAAAACAGTAGGATGCATGTAATATATGTCTCTCTTTGATCCATGCCTGCTTTCTTGCAGAAGTTGCTGAATTATCAAAAGGACTCTCAACAAGACATCTGGAATGAGAACCATATAGACGTAAGTAACACGGCTTAGTCCTAGGATGTTAAGGAAATTGGAGGGTAATAAGGCCTTCAAGTTTGTTCGACCAAACAGAAGAGAAAATTGAGCGAGAAACCTCAGACTACCTCCCATTGCACATCCTATTAACATCAAGGAAGGGACAGGCCATAAACGGAAGTTTGGAAAGAAGTCAACAAAAGGAGGAAACAGCTCCTCCTGTTAATTTATCATTTCCCAAAGAGGATAAAAAGAAATTCAATTATCATTCCTGCCCCTTTCTCATTCAATTATTATTTTTCCAACTATTTCATGATGACTAGTCAGATGAAATATGAGAGTACGATTTAGTCTCCCTAGACTCACCAATCCTACGTGCATGGCATTCCCTCTTCAATGATATAGATTCTTTGCCACTCGATCCATCGGAGCTGCAAGAGCTACATAAATTCAACAAAGACTACTATCAGAACACTTGGATGCTATTAATTGGCAATTCAATCTCCAACTTCAGTAAATTGCCTTGGTTTTTGGACTTCATTCAGCATTACAATTACTTCCTCCTTTTCATTTTACGTAACGGTATTTTAGTAGGCACAAAGTTTAAGAAAGAAAAAAAAAAGAGATTTTTGGCGCATACCCAAAAGCACTCTTAGAATTTGTGGTCTTAAACATGCCATGATATTTCTCTAACAGTAAGAGTATGTCATTACAGGTAAAATGAAAAGTTAAAAATTAAAGAGTTTCCAACTACAAAAATATGTCATTAAGATTGGAACATACTAAATAAGAAAGAGTGCCACATAGATCAAATAGACAGAGTACCTAAACGTGTTATTAAAAGCGAGCAATCCAACAAAAAGAAAAAGGAAAAATGTCTTGAAGCGAGAAGCATGAAGTGAAGCTCACGCTTCAAATCACCTAATGCCTCACATTAAAAATACCTTAAATAATTGAATATAGTTCCATATGATCAAATTGCAATTGAAATAACTAATTTCAGTATCTGATATACAATAATGCAAATATAATATTAATCCAAGTCCTCAAACTTGACATTCAAATAACCAATGGCTTCTCGCTGGGATCATTTTGCATGTCATTGATTGAAGTTCACAATTCTATGAAGCGCATAGCTTCACCCGTGAAGCGATAACCCCTTGCTTTGCATTGTTTCATCGCTTTGATAACACTGGTCACTACTTAGTGTCTCAAAATTTGGATATGGCTTCTTTGTAAAAAACTCCCAGTATAGACTATCTTTGTTCTTCTTCTGAGAAAGACAATTAAACTGAGAGTTGTTAACATTATCCACTCGCATTCGCAGGATCAACTGCATAAATAGTTAGATCGTTCCTATACCGATCAACAGTTCAATTCAGTGTAATTTTTCGTGTTGGAATTCTAAAATGCCAAGTCGACAAGAAATTTCAAACAGCAGCAAATATTCACTGTTCTCAACTATGTCGCCTAAAAAAGAAATAAAAAACACTTCGCTAGGCTTAACTTAATTGTTAATTTCATATATTCAAGAAAAAATTGCTAAATTAGAAATAATGAAGAATATATACCAATTTCCAGAAGCGTCAGTACAGTAATTTCTGAAACGATCGATGTAGATTGTCGGCGCTCTACCTCGAGCGAGATCCTCGACAATGGAGCCAGTAAATCCTCCAAAACAATATCAAAGTATATATGACACAAGCGTGAAGACGATTCGTTCAGAAACAATTTGTTGAAACGCGAGAATTTTGCAATGAATTTTCAGGAAAATTTGAGGTTTATGGAAGCACATTGATCATTACCTTTGATTTTTCTTAGTAGTGTTAGCGGTTGCGTGTTCGAACGCTTTCCCTCCATTTTCTCTTCGCTCTGCAAGTTCACGTTGTTCGGGTCGCTCGGGTCACTCAATAACACTTTTGTATTCAAATATCAAATCTCAAAGGGTTTTGACTAGTTATCCACAAAAACAAAACTATTTATCTTTGTCTGCCCATTTATTTTTCTACCCATAAACTAATTACATTTCCTACTCATAGTAAGTTTTCTCTTTATTCTCCAATTCATTTTTATTTTTATGCTTCTTTTCTTTTCTTGTTTCTTTTTTCTTTTCTTTTTCTTTTCTCCTTTTCTTTTTTCTCGTTTTCTTCTTATTTTTTTCTTTTTTCCTATTCTAATTTCATTCAACTTCTTTTTTTTTTATTTTCTTTTTCTCTTCATAATCTAATTTCATTTCCTATTTTCATTATTTTTTATTATTCTTTTTTTTATATTATTACTAAAGAAAAATCAAATTGTGTACCAATTAAATGTAGCTAATACAACCAAAAAAATATTAACTAACATTTGATAGCAGTATAGTATATAGTTATACCAACAGGGTATACAATCGTACGCAAAGAGTTAAAAAAAGTTTAATTCAATTATTAACTGAAATAGTAATTGTCAATAAAAATTTCAAAAAATTCTAAAAGGATCTAATTGTAAGAGTATACCGTTACATTATATAACATACCATAATTTTTTTTTTTTTTTTTTTTTATTTGCCTCTCACGCTGGGTAAAAGCTTAAAGCAAATTAAAAGGGAAAAGGCAAGTGAATTTACGGGTAATAAGTATACTATTATAGTATATTGTATGCTATTACAACATATTGTTACAGTATATTGCATATTATTACAGTATACTATAACAATATATTGTATACTATAATAGTATACTGTTGCAGTATAGCTATATACTCCTACAGCATATTGTATACCGTAGCGGTATACTGTAGCTATGTTCTTCTTCGATTTTCAACTGAAAATTTCGATCTCAATCACCTCAAATCAGCTCCAAATGCTATCAAATTCCAGTATGAACTTCCAGAAGGTACTATAAGCAATATTTAATAGCACCCACTTTGAATCAAACAAAAAATCTTCAAAAATAAAATTGTTTTTCAAGCCCAACAATGGTGGATATTAAAGGTGATGGCCAGATGAAAGTCTTTATATAGGAAAAAAATGATGTTTACCTTCCAAACTTTATACAAGGATCTGGTGAAGCCCAACAATCTTCAAGACTTGCATCTGGTGATGGCTTTACAAGGATTATTTTTTATATAGGAAGGAAAAAGTTTGGAAGGAAAAGTTTGGAAGGAAAAAGTTTGCACCTGGGCTTCACCAGATCCTTGTATAAAGTTTGGAAGGAAAAAATACGATGGGTATAAAGTGAGGAAGGTAAAATGAGGAGGAGGAAGAAGAAATGCGCGTAAATAGTTTGGGGAGCATGGGTAGCAGTAGTAAATAGTTTGGGTCTGGGTATTAAAGGGTAAATAGTTTGGAATTAATGGGTATAAAGTGAGATTTTCTCAAATAAAAGTCCTATTTAAGAAACGACTCACTCCATTTCAATTTAAGTAGACCAGGATACTTATATGTGGAATACAACTCAACACCCCTCACGCCCAGGACTGTAATTAGAGCATGGACAATATAAATAGGGTCCAACATCGGTAACAATAAATTGGGATGGGTGTGACTCTGATATCATGATAATAATGGACATTAGGCCTAACTCAACCCAAAAGGTAGCTTGTGAGGTGAGGATTGCCCAAGATAACATAAGGAGACCAAGATACCCATAACCCACCAATGTGGAACACAACTCAACATACATCTTATGTTCCTTTTAAATCTATTTGCAAAAAATAATCACTTTTTATATTACTCTTAATCATTCTCATTCTATCATTCATTACACTTTCTTTACGTTCTTAATTTTTTAATTAGTCAAATTAAGACACAAAAAAAGAGAGTACTATTTTAAGCATATATGGTCTTTTTGGGTTGCGCAGCATTATATTATCGGTTCATTTGAATCTAATACTTTTAATGCGGGGCACAAATTTTATGTGTAAAGATTTATAAAAATTACAACAAATAATAACTATGAACCCATACTTATACAAATATAATGAGTTCAATTTTAAAATCTTTAAATGTTAAACTCATATAACTCAAATCTTGAACGCGCCTCCGAAATTAAGCATTCTGGTTCCGAATGACGTAATGTCCTATGGTTCATTAAACTCTAGTTACACAGGACACACACAAAAATCAAATAAGAGAATCAATGCAAAATTTAAAAAGTAAAAAGTATCATTAAGCAAAAAGAAATTGGGGAAGAAAACTCAAGTGGCGATTGTTATTAAGATTGGACACGTGGAAAACATAGTAGTATATTTTTGTTAGTGCCAAATGAGCAATTCTAGAGTAGTCAATTTGTTTGTAAATTATAGCGTTAACCCAAACTTAACAGCTTGTTTGGATGGTTATTTCATTATATCCTATTGTATTGTTATTCCAAAATAATATTTGTTTTGATTGTTTCATTAAAATTAGTTGTATGTATTATTAAATTCATTGTTCCGAAACAATAAAAATCTCCTTTTTTTAAACAACCGATTTAGTGTGGTGGGATTGTTTCCTATTTTTCTTTTCAATTATGCCCTAACTTATTACTCCACAATTATATTTTATCCTTTAGCTTTTTCTTTTGCTATTTTAACTCCAAATCTCCAACCTATAACCTACTTTATTTTTTTTCAGAACTTGTGCCGCCAACGTTAAAGGTGTTTTGCCGCCTTCTGTTTTATTTTTTTCTTAATTTGCTCTTAACTCAATTCTAATTAGATGTGCTCCTTTGTTTTGCCTTCTTCTATCTCACTCCTTTGTTTTGCTTTCTTAAGGTATTTTGCTTTCTTCTTCTGTTTTGTTTTTGAAAATTATTTTTATGCATAATTTTTGATAAATTTATTTAATTGAGAGTATTTTAATAAACTTATCAGTTATAGTACAGTATAGTCAAATTAAATAGCAAAAAGTTATTTAACAATAACAAATAATATAATCTATCCAAATATTATCTTTATAAAACGATAGGATACAATATAATATAATGTGGATTAGAACCGTCACCTCCATGGTAGGAAAAAACATGTAAACGCCAAATGACGACAGGCCCTACAAGAAGCTGAAAGTGATAACAATTTGATAGGAAGAAAGGGGAAAGCCTGGAATTTAAAACTCCAATTTATGGTAGCAAGTGTAAGACCTGTCTTCACGCCTCCATGCCAAGTAGCTCTTGTTGTCAAACAAGATTCGAGCTCCTCCACCAATTCCCCCACAGAAAGGACCGAAACAACTTACTTTTTTTCTGGTAATTGGATTACAATTAAATTGTCTAAGCTCTGTCTTTCGTTATATAAATTTGTAGGAAGCCAACCTAAATATTCATACAAAATATAGAAAACATGGCAATTTGCGATTTAGCGGCAGCAGTGGTGGGCTGGAGCAGCTGGGGGAGTTAGAGTGAATTTTTGTCCTGTTTGGTAAGTTAGCTTATTCAGCCTCTATAGAGTTTGAATTTTAGTTATTTAGCAATTTTGGTGGTTGAATTACCAATTTGGCCAAGAAAAGCTACTTTTATCTTTAATTACTATTCCATGTTGGCGGTTTCGGCTGGATGTAGGGGTGGCAATTTGAGCCCAGACTCATTTGACCCGCCCAACCCTCCCAAAGTTGGGCTGGTCATTGACCTGCCCATTGGTTGAACTCAACTCATTTAAAGTTGAGAGTCCATTTTGATCCACTAGTAACTTTGCTAAAATATCTTTAAAAATAATATTTTTTTTGTTTGATATGTTATATTATATGACCATAACAAAAGAAAAAAAGTCTTATTTGATAATTAAACAACTGATGATACACATTAATTAGAACTTGGTAAGAGTTGGGCGGGATGGGCTATGATCCAAATATTAGCCCAACTTGACCCAACCCATCTCAGCCCAAAAGTATTGACCCGCCCATTTATTGACTCAGACCATTTTGACCCGCCCAAAATCAGCTCGACCGGCACATTTGACACCCCTAGCTGGATGTAATTTTCTTTCAATGATTATAGTAAGAATATGGAAGAAAACAATGGGTTGTGACCGTAGAATTTTACTGGAATGCTTATCTATTTAAGTCTCACGTAGAGAATTGGACCAACTTCAAGAGGTCCTGAAAGGTATACTCGCTTTTGAAAGCATTTTGGACTCGTTGTAGTTACCAATTTTATGTTGTAGTTGCAAGAACAAGTTTGTCAATCCAGGACATATAGGTTATTTCTCTTACTCTGGCGTTGGAAGCAAGAGCGCTTGATTCTACAAGCGACAAATCATTTTGCAGATATGATTAGCACGTGTCCAACACAATGTAGTAGAAGGGATGAGAGATATAAAGGAATCAAACTCAATCTCTTGCATCCGAGAGAAAAAACTAATATTGCCGAAGGAACCCCATGATTTTAGTTCTACTGACATGCTAATAACAGAATGAAATGCATAGTGTATGTCTCAGACAAGATGAGTCCTACTTCATACAGTGACCACTTGGATTATATGTATAATGTTTTTTTCATCAATGCGAGACTTGATTACATACAATATGCATTTAGATACCTAATCTAAATGCATTTCATTATTTGTGTCTAGGTGAGTTATAAGAGAGACTAATCAAGTCCATGCTTGTGTTCTTACTGGGCAGAACTTTGTCAATAATCAAGAGAAATCAGCGGTATCATGCATCTTCACTCTATGTGACTAGCAACCTAGGTTAAGAGGATTTTCTCAGCAGCCACTACCCAAAATCCTAACTCTATTCATCGATGAGTATGAACCCATGTCCAAAATGCTCCTATAATTGTTAACCCCACCTGTTGGAATTTAGCTTAACCTTGGCCAAAATTGTATGGTACTTGAAGTTCTTCAAACACTAATTTCCTTCAGAATCTGTTTCTGTATGATGATTTACTGGTAGGGGGGAAGTAAAGGAAAGTAGCTTAAAAGGAAAAGCCTTGCAGCACGAAGTAGCTTCATTATTTTTCAGCTACTAGGTTAGTGCCATCTTTGATCACTTAAATCTGAACGATGAGAACCTAATTTAGGTGATAACTCCCAAATGTTTGACAGGTTAGTTCCATATGATCAGGAACCCCTTGGCTAGATCAGGAAAATCACGTAGAGTTCTTTCAGTTGTAGTTGAGACTTCATATGTTGGGGGCAAGAAGAAACATGTGACCATTAAGAAAATGCTTAACTTTGTATACCTGATCAATGTTTCCTTCAACTAGAACAATCTGCCTCCACTACCTAGTTTAGCGATAAGGTGTCCTGAGCTTATATATGATGTGGCAACTAGGAAGACCCAACTTATAAATCCAATGTATCCAGAGCATCCACGAGAATCTTGCACCTGCTATTATCATTCGCCTCAGGATGCCAAGTGTAAGTTGCAAACTTGCAATATGGTAGTTTGCGAGTCAATACAAAGGCCAATCTTTTTGCAGAAAATGTGATGCTAGCAAATTCTTTACTTGGCATGTGGCATGCATTTAGATTCTAGATGCATCATAGAATAAGAACTACTCTAATAATTGACAGGCAAGGTACTGTTTGCATTTGAAAAACATGAGAAAACTGTCTTTGTTAGTGTTTTGGTATTTGAAGACGAGTCTCTCTGGCTAAGAAAAAGAATTTACATATCAGTTATGATTTACGAAATTAAAGGACTTCCACACTCTTAAGCAGCCACAATTTCTTGCAGGATTTCTTAAATCACTACAGGCTTGCTGGAATGACTAACAGAGACAAAATCCAGCCCTTGTTGGATCAACTGCATCAGACACATCATACGGTTGATCCTAAGAAAAAAAGATTTCGCCGATGTAAAAGTGCTCCTCTGGGCGAATTTGCTCCTGTAGAAATGAATGAAATAAAAAATGACCAATCACTTCCACGTTCTAAATCGCTTTTGGATAAACTCCACCCTAGTATTAAGAAAGTTATTATTTACTTGGTTATATACTTGGGTATTGGTACCATTTGCTTTTATTTGGTTAGAAACAAGATCAAGGGAAAGAAAATAGATGGGGTTCTTGATTCTGTTTACTTTTGTGTTGTGACAATGACCACGGTTGGATATGGGGATATTGTGCCTGACAGTGCAACTACTAAACTACTCGCTTGTGTCTTGGTGTTCTCTGGGATGGCACTTGTTGGAATGATTCTAAGCAAAGGAGCAGACTACTTATTGGAGAAGCAAGAAACACTGTTAATCAAAGCACTGCATATGCGTCATAAAGTTGGTCCAAGTGAAATATTGGAGGAGATTGAAACAAACAAAGTAAGGTACAAGTGCTTCACGGTAGCGGGCTTCCTTTTAGTGCTCGTAGTTGCTGGGACACTGTTCCTGGCTAGAGTTGAACGGCTAGATACCTTAGATGCCTTTTATTGTGTCTGTTCTACCATTACAACATTAGGATATGGAGACAAAAGCTTTTCAACTAAAGCAGGGCGTATATTTGCTATATTTTGGATTTTGTCAAGCACCATTTGTTTGGGTCAGTTCTTCCTTTATGTTGCTGAATTTAACACGGAAAAGAGACAGAAGGAGCTAGTGAAGTGTGTTCTTTCAAGAAGGACGACAAATGTTGATTTGGAGGAAGCTGATCTTGATGATGATGGGGTTGTAGGGTAAGTTCATTTAACTTTATAGCCTGTTCCTATAATTAGCTCGCAAAGACCCTTCTTGATTCACTTGATTAGAGTATTTACTCTAATTTTGTTCTCTCCTTGGGCACTTTGGGTGTGGTAAACTGTACTTCTTGTCTGTGGACGTAGGTCAAGTTGATCGAAGCTCTTAAATCTTGTGACTCGTTGTTGTTTTTTTTGGTTTAAATTCGCACTGTCTGAGCTCTCGATCCTAGCATGTAATTTTCTTTTTTCTCATTGTAATCTCGAAGTGTATTTCAAAATTCAAATAGTTCTGATCTTCCTTTTGTTTGTGAATTCCCAAGGGCTGCTGAATTTGTTATCTATAAACTTAAGGAGATGGGGAAGATCAACCAACATGACATTGCAGCTGTATTGAAGGAGTTTGAAAGTCTTGATGTTGATCAATCTGGAACTTTATCAACCGCAGATCTGATACTTGCCCAATCCTCTTGGACCAGGAAGGTGATCGCCCCGCGACCTAAATTAGTGTACTAAGCAAACTTCCCACCAAAGTCTAACAGCTTCAGTGAGATTTCTGGGATGAGTGTTTTCTTTTGAAACTTCCACTGTATTACATCAAATTCAGATACTACTTGCACAGATTTAAAAACATTATATATTTCTGAGTGTCTGACAAAAGTGATGCAGTAAATCCTACTCAGTTTAGTACTAGAGTGAAATTCACACTTCCCAGAATCTCCATCTAATCTTCTCAATTCCCTTTGTACACATGTAAATGCCTTGTACTTTACACAATTTAGTTGGTTACTGTATCCCAAAGATAGATCCTCCTTAAAGTTTGTAAAAAGTTAGCTATAGTTCCTCCTTATAGTTTGTAAAATGTTTGCTGTAATTTTTCCTTAAAGTTTGTTAACTTTTTTTCCTCTCGTGTAACGCGAAAGCCATCTGATTTCTACTGCACACTTATTGATGCCGGATTTTCCTATTCGAGATGTAACTAATTCTTTTTTTATTTTTTAAAACCATATAGTATCCAAAATTAGCTCGATTAATACAGTCGTGGTACGTAGACCCATTTAAGTGGAAAGTCTTCCATACTAGAAATCTCAGACCTTTGATTAAGGGTGGTAGGATTGGTCGAGTTTAAGCGTTCCATCATTTGCAAGACTTTATTTCTCTCAAATTTTCAATCAATTTTCATTATCATTGAGATAGGGAAATTTTAGGGAGGCCGAAAGTGTGCCATTGTGGGCCCTAGTCCGACACTGAGGTTGAAAGAGATTATTAGGGGTACATAGGTCGGGTTGGTTCGGAGTTTTGCAATTACCAAACCAAACCAATTGTGTCGGATTATTAAATCTAATGACCAAACCAAATCAAAAAACTCGGGTTTTTCAATCTCGGTTTTTCTCGAGTTTTTGGGTTATTCCGGTTTTTTCGATTTTTTTTCCAGTAAAATCTTCGTAGCACAAAATATATAACTTGTGCTTAAAATAGTTCTTTAATCCTAGTAAAGATACAACTATATAAGGTATTTTTCAAGAAAATAATACACAATATGAGATGTGTCATGGCATTATCCTAAAATATTCAACAACAAAGACAACAAAATTATGTAATATAAATATTGCTAATTAAAAAGCCACAATAAAAATAAACATAATCTAAAAGTACTAAGTCATGCTAAAATATGTAGACTAATAAGGGAGTATTAATTACATGACTAAAGGCTAAAGAAAAAATAAAATAGGTTATGCAATTTTATCTAAATTATTGCAAAACAAAAAATAGATATTCAATACATTGTCGTTCGTAGTATTGAATTGAATGTCTTTTGTAAGCATTAGTATTGATTTGATTTTGGTTTTGGCTTTTGTTAGCATTGTTTAAGTTACTAATATTAATGGCTATAAAACTTATTGGAACATTCAAAAGTTCTAAGTCCAACCTTGAAATAATACCTTAAAAGATAAAATTATGAAAAAGCTTAAGAAATATCTATAAATTACATCACAATAAATATATTTATATATTAAAATAAATATATCTAAAATTTTTATATATGTATGTCTGATTGGTTTGGTTTCGGTTTGACTTTCTTTAGTTAAAATCAAACCAAACTAATTATGGTCAGATTTTTTTTTCAATACCAAACCATAGTCTTTTTTTTTTTTTCTCGATTTGACTCGAATTATCGTATGGTGCGGTTTGTCGGTAACAGAAATTTTTAGCAGTGTCAAGTTTACGGACCGATCGTACTAAGGTTTGAAAGTCCATCTCTTAATAAGTGGGATGGTGGAGCCAGCCCATTTTAAATGGAATCCTTTACTACTGCGTAGGATCGGAACTTAGCAACTGATACAGTACCGTTAGGTGTTTAGTATCAAGACAAATTAGGTGAACCCACTAGTTTTTGTCTTTCAGAGGACAAACGAAAATGGTCGGTGGTCAGTAATTCACATTAGAAATCCAACCATAATGCTAATATTGTTGTTTTCCTATTCTTTTCTTTTTTTCTAAGATTGATGGTAGTTACATAGGACCAATCAAAAGAAAGCTCAATTTATTAATTAAGTGGAGTTTAGAAAAAGGGTGGAATCACATTGATCTATCTATGCAAGATATTGTTTTTGTGACTTGAACTTTGATTACACGATAATAATTTTTACAATTGTTCTGAAATTCGGTTCACCCAAGATATATTTGAAAAGAAAGCGAAAAAAGAAAAAAAAAACGCAACAAATATATTGTTTACCCTAAAATCCGAGTAACAATTAAATTTGTATTGTGGTTTTAAAGATATGTGATTTAGTCCAATACTAACCGATAAACAAGGAATCAAGTGTATAAATTAAAGAGTAAGACAAGTCAAACCAGTATGTAAGCAAGTCTCGACCTCGAGCTATGGCAACCTCGAGGTAGGTGAATAAGAACAATAAAATAATAACAATGACATTCAGATGAGCAATAAGCAAGAAAGTGATGTATGTATATTCTCTTGTCAATGATTGATGCGTTACAAAAGATTAGGGTCCCCTTTATATAGTAGGGAATCCTAAATAAGGTACACTTCTAATTATAGTAGGAATCTTATTATACAGCTGTCTAACCGCCTAGTACAAATCTGTTCCGGAATTTACGCTGTGATCTTAGGGCCACTGCAAGAATTTCGCTCTTTCTGTTATGAAACCATAACGGTATTATTTCGAGGTTGGTCATACGTGGCCTCGATCCGATTTCATGCCTGATTTTGGCCGTATACATATGCCACCCCCTCGTTATATACGGATGCGGATATCTAAAAATAGGCAATCCGGTCTTTCTTTTTGAGGTAAATTTGTTGCATTCACTGGTTTCACTAGGTTAACTAACTAACTAAAGTTACCGACAGTGAATCTGCAGTTAGGAAAGTCACATTTTATAAAATGAAGTACCATAACACGCAAAACAATATTCAATCTAAAGGGTAGTACTAGTCTACCAGTATTAACTATTCAAATATAAAGAGAAGGGAGTTTACCGATGGTTTTGTCCAGGCACTGAGCAATTTAATAACAATATAATTTGATCATAATCTATATTCTATTTAGCTGGTGAAATAGTTTTTAAAAATAAAAAAAGTTTTTGTTCACTAAAATGTATAACAATTGCTTTTATCTCATTATGGAGATTAGGTGAGTCCTTATGACTTTCTCGCTTTTCTTTTTCCTGATTTGCCTGTAGTGCGTTCACCGTAAGCCGCACAATTCAATCTAAAGCAGTAACATTTTCGAGATTGAACAAACTAATGAAAACGATTTGTTACCTTTTGTTTACTTTTTACAATTTCTTTTTTTTTTTTGGATACGAGGGATGTGAAGTCACGAGATAGATAGATAGATAAATAGACGTTCAATCCTACTACTCTAAAATTGCTTTGGATAGTTAGAGGGATAGTCACTAAATCTCCTCAATTCTAAGTTTGGAGAAGCAAACTTCAATCATAAATTGTTTTTTTAATTATGCGATACTCAAAATTTATTGACTCAACTAATTCGAATTCATATTCATATTGGATGCAATCATTAAGAAAAAAATACTCACTACTATGAAGTTTTACGTTCTCACAGTTAGATTTACTGATCAAATACTCATTACTAAGAAGTTCTACATTCTCAAAGTTCGATTTATACGAAAAATTTTATTTTGTGTTTCACACAACTAGTGTAAGTTGTGTGAGGCACAAAATAAAATCACGCGATTTATACATAACTTCTGGGCGAGGGGAAGACCCTGTCATTACATCAGATGGGGTGTTATCATGAAGATTTCAGTACACTGCTTATTCTCCTTTCCAGCCGACCAGAAATAAAGAATATTGAAAAGCCTTACTTTATTGACGGGACAGTTTCATTCTCATTCATCTTCCCATATTTTGGTTCACGAAAGGGTTAATATAATCGAAATTTCGCCTCCCTTTTTTCAATATAAACCAGAGGTGAAAATTTTCGTTAGATTAGAAGTACTACTACAAGAGAGTTGCAGTATGTATAATTAATGGAGTCGCACCCGCTATAACTTCAATATAAAATGCTACTCCAATAATGCAAGTTGGAACATTATTCGGAAGAATATACACAATTCACCGCCTGTCAATTTCATTATGGAGATCGAGGATAAAGAAGAAGAAAAACAGATCCAAAAAAGTGTCTAAAATAATAAAAATTGCAGAAATAACCACTAATTAAATTCCCTTCACTCTACTTTACTAGTACTGCTTTCACCTTCTTCTTCTTCTCCATGTTCATGTAATTCATGTAGCTGAGGTTGTAATTCATCGGGTTGACCCGCCACGAAATCCAATATATCTTCACCCGGTTTCTCAGCCTCAGCAACCGGCGGAGCAATCCGTCCAAAGAGAACGACGGCGACAAGGAAAAGAGCAGTGGAGAGTAAGAGAGGCCAAAAGTACTTAATAACATCGATAAAACGAGGTGCAAGATAAATGAGAATAATGATGAAAATAGAAAAAATAGATGCAAATAAGATGTGAAATTTGAACTTGAGAACAATTTGTTGGATTTCCATTGTAGTAACGTTTCTAGTGATGATGAATTGTATGAGACCTTTTTGTAGAGAAGAAGAAAAGGGAGAAAGAGGAGATAAATATGGGGGTAATTAAAGAGGAATGGAATAATAGAGTGGTTTATGAGTTTCTCTCTCTGCAAAGATTCTCTGCCGTAAAAAGTTTTTTATAAGGACTATATCTTGAGGACAAAATATTTAAACAGTGTCACAGTTTTATTTTATGTTGTCATAATAATTCTTTTTCCCAAATTACTCATTTTATTCTTCCAACTTTTCTTTTCTTTTTTTTATTTCTACCAAGTGTGTGATAGTTGCTTTAGGTCCCAATTAATTCATATTTGTGCCGCATAATGCTTAGAAGAGAAAAGTATTTTCTATTAAGATTTTTTCATTTCAGGTCTCCAACTAGAGGTAGAGGTGGCAAAATGGTTAAAAACATAATTAACCATTCATATTATTCCCTAAAAAATGGGTTAGATAATGAATTTTTTAAAAACGGATTAAATATGGATAAGAACCATATTATCCATTTAGAAAATAGATAACCAATGGGTAACTAATGTATAACCAATGAGTCTAACTTTTACATTTGTAAAGCCTCAAATTGGGGGTTCCTCAAGTTAGAAGACTAAGAATTCTCCCAAAAGTGATCATATGCAAGAAGTTATGGATAATAAGGTTACACATATTATCTGCCGGTTAACCCTTTTTTATCCGTATTAAATATGGGTCGGTTCGGATAATTTATCTATTTTTTCATTACCGTTTTCAACCCGAACCATATCCGATCCGACCCGCCCGTTTGCCACTCCTATCTCCAACTGATACATTTTCGTTACAGAGTGAAGAGATCGTATTCGTCATCGGTGGCGGAGCCAGGATTTTCATTAGGGGGGGAGGTCAAATTATAAAGAAATAAACTCACCAAGAAGTCAAGGGATGTCACTGTATAGTATATGTTTACCCTGGAATCCGGATAACAATTGAATTTATATGGGGTTTTAAGGATCCGTGAACTAAAAGATACAAAAGGTTTGGATTGAGGAAAATAAAAGATAAAGACTCAACAATTGCTGCTAAAGTAAATAATCGCAGAATATAATATTGCTTAGAACAATTGTGCTTGATAGCGTACAAGAATTGAGAGAGATGGTACCGTAGTGTAATGATTTCCTCCCCTCTCTTTATGGGGTCTTCTCCCCTTTTATACATTCTGATTAAGGGTAAAAATAAGGTAGGTAAATTAATTACATCGTGGATCCCTGTAATTACGCCTTAATGGCCTGAAGTGGTTGAGAAAATCACGTTTGGGCGAGATATCCAGCGACGCTTGGTTATCCGTTACGAGTCTGGCTTCCGACCTTGTGTGTTTCTCCATCCGGTGGTAACTCATATCGAGCTCTGCAACGGTCTCGAAATGAATCGACCTCGGTTGTTGACGTGGCCGTCGTTCTACCTTGCATCCAGGTCGGGTTCGATGGCCCCGACTTGCCCCGGACCGGACCCAACCCGGTCGGGCTCAAGCAAAAAGGGTATCACCCAATACAGATAGTCCCCTCGTTTATTAGAGAGTAATGATAATAAACGATATGATCGGTGACGTGATGCCCGTGACGTATGGCCATACGCCAGCTGAAAAAGCCATCGAGTGCTCTGACCACGTCTGCTGCAGGCATTTAATGCTTCTCTTAATTATCTGTCGCTTCGTGTCTGTAACTTCGCGATTCGTGCCGCCGCCTCATGGGAAAAGTATAAACGACCCTTCCAGGTTCAACATTTCTTATCTTTCTCAAATTTTGC
>NC_031995.1:45367648-45379416 GCF_001879085.1 Nicotiana attenuata | reverse complement strand
GCTCCGCTGTGGTCGTCCTCTACCCTTATCTTCGATTGGTACCGGTTATGGATGTCTGCCCACGTAACTGCTGGAAACTCGATCAGACTTTGCTTTAATTGCCTGGATGCGGCTGAGCTATTGGCGTTCAATCCTTGAGTGAAGGCTTGTACTGCCCAGTCATCCGTGACTGGGGGAAGATCCATCCTCTCCATTTGAAATCGAGACACAAATTCCCGGAGTGTCTCGTTTATGCGCTGTCGGACCTTGAATAGGTCGGATTTCCTTGTTTCTACCCTGATCGCCCCGGCGTGAGCTTTCACGAAGGCATCGGCTAACATGGCGAACGAATCGATGGAATTTGGCGGTAAGTTATGATACCACGTCATTGCCCCCTTGGACAAGGTTTCTCCAACTTTTTCAACAAAACTGACTCGATTTCATCATCTTCGAGGTCGTTTCCCTTAATCGCGCATGTGTATGCTGTCACATGCTCGTTTGCGTCCGAGGTCCCATTATACTTCGGGATATCGGGCATTCTAAATTTCTTAGGGATAGGTTTTGGGGCGGCACTGGATGGGAACGGTTTTTGTACAAACTTTTTAGCGTCAAGGCCTTTCAGGACCGGAGGTGCACCTGGTATTTGGTCGACCCTGGAGTTGTATGTTTCTACTTTTTTATCGTTGGCCTCGATCTTTTCCTCCCCCTTTTCGATTCGTTCGGTCAATTCTTCTAGCCTCCTAAGAACCGCAGAATCAGCATCCGGCCCACCCCGTTCCGGCTGTACTGGGGTCGGATTGATGATTGCAGCTGCACGGGGAGCCTCCTCGGACCTGACAGGCTCCTGGACCCGGCTCTGGAGCTGAGCTATAGCCGATTGCTGGGCTTGCAGCATGTCAAAAATCATTTTAAGGTTGATAGTCTCTTCGCCGACTGCCTGGGCCCTCGAATCGTCCTCTCCCCGGACGCTATGTGATGATCCGGAGGCCTGATCAGTGTTGAGCGCCATCCGGGAATCGGCATCTATCGGGTTTTCGAGCCCGGGCATTCCATTGTTTCCTGTCTGCTGTTCAAGTTCGTTGTTGATTGATTGTGCCATTCTATGAGTTGGTAATTTGAGTGTAAGATGGACTCTTTTGCAAAGAACCAGTGTACTGTGATGCGTCAAGAAAGAGTATCAAAGAGCTCACTAATATCCTTAGCCCCACGGTGGGCGCCAAACTGTTTACCCTGGAATCCGGATAACAATTGAATTTATATGGGGTTTTAAGGATCCGTGAACTAAAAGATACAAAAGGTTTGGATTGAGGAAAATTAAAGATAAAGACTCAACAATTGCTGCTAAAGTAAATAATCGCAGAATATAATATTGCTTAGAACAATTGTGCTTGATAGCATACAAGAATTGAGAGAGATGGTACCGTAGTGTAATGGTTTCCGATCCCCTCTTTATGGGGTCTTCTCCCCTTTAATACATTCTGATTAAGGGTAAAAATAAGGTAGGTAAATTAATTACATCGTGGATCCCTGTAATTACGCCTTAATGGCCTGAAGTGGTTGAGAAAATCACGTTTGGGCGAGATATCCGGCGACGCTTGGTTATCCGTTACGAGTCCGGCTTCCGACCTTGTGTGTTTCTCCATCCGGTGGTGACTCATATCGAGCTCTGCAACGGTCTCGAAATGACTCGACCTCGGTTGTTGACGTGGCCGTCGTTCTACCTTGCATCCAGGTCGGGTTCGATGGCCCCGACTTGCCCCGGACCGGACCCAACCCGGTCGGGCTCAAGCAAAAAGGGTATCACCCAATGCAGTATATATACATATTTTTAAAAAACTTAGCGAGCTATACAATGTAATTTTCGAGCTCACCACAACCCTGATCGTTGGCTTCTAACTTGGTGATATACTAGTTAGTAAAAAGGTATTGACGTTAAGCATATCAAGACCATTTTGATCTAGTAATTTGCTGTAATATATATCTCAAATTTTAAATCTTTTTAAAAAATTTAAATGTATAATTCGTATATAGAATTTGCTAGGATTCATAATTTTTATAGTTATGAATATTTTGAAATTGTTTATTTCAAAAAGCAGGTTTAAAATTGTGTACCTTTAAAAATGTAAGGTACAGTATGTCATATGAAATTAGATGGATGAAGCATAAAGAAAAGGAACTTTGGTTACCTTAAGTTGACTAGTAGGTTAGCTTCCTTGAATGGTGTCTCAAACCAAGTAATTTTAGAATTTTATTTAAAAATATCACTTAATGTCCTAAAAATTACATGACTCTTTATCGCATCCACATTCCATAAATAACATTCACTTTTTTTACGGAATAACATTAATTTTGATGATGATAAAATATAATTGCTTATTCTTTTAACTACGCCCGTTAGTTATACTTTATTTCTTTTCAAAATTTGTCCCCAAAAGTAATTTTTAAAGATGCAGCTTTCAACGCGAGGGCAAAATGGTAACTGAAAGGGGTATTTGATTTGTTTTAGGCATGAGCAGATTTACAGGTTTGTCGGCCTACTTAAATGTCTGGTAGCACTTTTGGGCACTGATCAATGATTTATTTTATGTAATAATCAGATCTAGCTGGACCTGATAATATATACAGTAATCTATTGCCTATAAAGTTATTCCTTATGGGAATAATCTTATTCCGAAATCCAAACTCCTTTTTCAGTCCCTTGTTGTTTGTATCTGCGTAAACCACTAGCCCACCATATTCCTCTTGATTTCGGTGTATGCAAAGCATCTCTTCTTTTCCCCTCCTTTAGTTAAAGACACTGGCATCTCCATTTAGAATTTTAAGTTTTATCAGCAATGATTTTACACGCTGAATGTTTGATCAACTCAACTTAACTGTATAAATATTTTTTATAAAATCAAGAATAAAACTTAAAACAATTTTTTTTTGTGCAACAGACCTGTAGACAATTAAAATTTTATTAAATTTAAATCCACAAGTAATTTAGATTTTTATCATATATTAGATACATATTAGTCCAAATAATACTATGGAATAGTATAATCGGGTCGATTATTTAAATTTAAAATAAATTAATCTAAATAAAAGTCCAATATATTATTGGGCTAGCCCGTCAATTGGTATTCTATCAAATGGGTCGGCCCATAAGCCTCAAGCACAATGACCTACTAGGGTTTTCTTGGAGCCTACTCCATCCCATACCTATATAAAGGGGTTAAAGGAGAAGGTTAGAGGGACAAGCAAGTAAGCCGAAGGAAAGGCTAAAGAAGCTTTGAAGAATAGCATCAAGGTCTCCATCCATATCTGTGATCATCATCTGTGGTCAAATTTCAAAGGCGAACTCAAATCATAGGCAAGAGGCTTCAAATCTTCCGTTTGTGATAACCCAATACCAAATCCCGGTTCGTGACGACCTTCAAATTGTTCGTGACGTACTACAAACCTGAAATCTTTCAAGTTGAAGATCAAGCTCTCAAGCTCTTGAACCATCGTCCGTGAGGAGAAGAATCAGAGGACAACATCTCTTTATTTAGAGATATTTTAGAGATTGTAACCCCATCACTTGAAATCGAATATAATTGCTATTTTTCTTGTCTTGATTATTATTTTTCAGGAGCGAAATTTAGCTGTTACAAATTTTGGCATGCCCGATGGGATAATCACTACCTCTCATCTCTTCTCTTCGAAGTTCAAGAACACCAAGATAGCTACAATAAGAAACAACCCTAGATCTGACTCCAATAGCGGATTGGAAGTTGCCATGGAGATTTTTCGGCAAATCAAAAGAAGCAAAGCCGAAATACTTGGACAACAAGTGCTTGAAGCGCCATCCACAACTCATGTTTTTGGTTCATCTTCTCCAAAAGAAGTGAGATCCTCTTCGTACATGCTAGAAGAAGGGAACAACATCGCTGAGGTGGTCGAACGAACTTTGGCGCGATTTATCCTTTCAAAAGAATATCATCATCGGTCCCATAATCTTTTCGTACAGAAAGATGATGATGTGTTGAGTAGCAAATTTGGTCTAATCTCTCCTCGTGTGACTCCACAATCTGCTCTCTATACAAGTGATGATCCATATCATTCTTCGCCATCTGCGGTGGTCATGCAAACAATGATGATCAAAGCTTCTATCATAGAAGAACAACTTGCAAATTTGATAAAAGCAGTTAAAGGCTTGACAAAGTACATGAAAGATCAAGATGATAAACTTTCCAAGTTGATGAATAAGGTAGAGAGTATGACAGAGGAAGAACCAAGCCAAGCACCTATGAAGCTTCCAGAAATTCAAGAGAAAAGAGAGTCCTCTACAAAGCTAACAACAATGACCAAAGAGCTCCAAGCCTCTTCTGATGGGCAGATTCATGTAATGCAATTGAAGGACTTCATCATAGGGGCCATCAAGGATAAAATTGAGCCTTCGCCTAAATCTTTCCTTACATACGCAAAGTCGTACACCCAAAGGATTGATAACTTGAAGATGCCAAGTGGATATCAAACCCCTAAGCTTCAACAATTTGACGGTAAAGGGAATCCCAAGCAACATGTTGCACACTTCGTCGTGATATGCAATGATGTTGGAACTTATGATGATCACCTTGTCAAGCAGTTTGTTCGATCTCTCAATTGAACCTAGTTCATTTGATAGTTGGGAGCAACTCGGGCTGAAATTTCTCAATCATTTCTATACCACGAGGCGCATTGTGAGTATGATTGAACTTACAAATGCCCGCCAATGGAAGGAGGAGCTAGTTATCGAATTCATCAATCGCTGGAGGAGTTTAAGCCTCAACTGCAAAGACCGTCTTAGCGAAACTTCTGGCATCAGAATGTGCATCCAAGGTATGCATTGGAGCCTTCGCTACATCTTGCAAGGAATAAAGCCTAAAACTTTTGAAGAGTTGGCCACCAGTGCACATGATATGGAATTGAGTATGGCTACAAGTCGAGATCAAAGGTTTCCTAGCTTTGAGCCTCATGATGAAATAGAAGCAGATGATGCTGAGAATGGGGGAAAGTATTCATCCGAAGATGAATTTGAAGAGTCCATGCATGTTACAACGCTCCTTGACGTATGATCCTAAACTGAAAGTCTCAATGCTCCTTGACTCATGAGCCTAAACTGCAAGTCACCACACTTCTTGACGCATGAGCCTAAACTGCAAATTGCAAAATACTCCTTAACGCATGAGCCTAAACAGCATGTTGCAATGCTCTTGGATACACGAGCCTAAACTGTATGTCACAAAGTTCCTCAAATTCGAGCCAAATCTTTAAGTTATAAAGCTCCACAAATTCAAGTAAAAGTCTCCAAGTTGCAAAGCTCTTCAAATTTGAGCAAAAGTCTTCAAGTTGCAAAGCTCTGCAAATTTGAGCAAAGACCTCAAGTTGCAAAGCTCTTCAGATACAAGCTAAGACTTCAAGTCGCAAAGCTCTTCAAATTCGAGCAAAAGTCTTCAAGTTGCAAAGCTCTTCATATACGAGCTAAGACTTCAAGTCGCAAAGCTCTTCAAATACGAGCAAAAGTCTTCAAGTTGCAAAGCTCTTCAAATCGAGCAAAGACTTCAAGTTGCAAACTCTTCAAATTTGAGCAATGTCTTCAAGTTCATATACTCCTTGTCCGCATGAGTATAAACTGCATACAAAAAGAAGAAAAAAAACTTATACTTTACATGAACTACGTAATGACTTGATCCTCTTTGCTGGGGTACGTAGGCAACTTAGAGTTCATTCTAAGTTCAGTCACTTAAGAAACAAAAAAAGTTCAATTCCTTTTCACGATAGCCAAAGAGGATGCTAGCTCCATGTATGCACCGTGCGCTTCTTTGGACAAGTTAAAGAAGAAGTTACTCCACATCAAAGCTTAAAGGATGACGCGCCATGTTTGGTTTCATCCAGCCACATAAAAAATGCTTCATGTGCTTCTTTCGATAAGGGTTGAAGGACGAGATGCGTTGCTAGCTCCATAACTCGAAATATGGAGCACTACATATATCTTTTCATCAAGTCATGAGAAGGACGTTCTAGGCACTCCATCACCAAGTTGCAAGAAGACGTGGTTTTATGCTAAAGCTTGTAGGTTAGGACACTCCATAAACTTCACCAAGTTGCAATAAGGAGTCGTTCTATGCAAGAGATTGAAGGTTAGGACACTTCGCAAACTTCCTCACCAAATCGCAAAAAGATGTGGTTCCGCACAAAAGCGTGAAGGTTAAGTTACTCCATGCATTTCTCCGACAAATTGCAAGAAAATGTGGTTCCATGCCAAAGATTGCAGGATGGCTGCTTCCCATACTTGCTGGCAAAGGATGAAAGAGTAGTACTCCAAGTGTCAATCATGCCAGGCCGCAAAGGATGGTATGCATCGCATGCTTTCTTGCCAAAGGTGAAAAGGAGTCACTCCAAATGTCCCCTTCTCTAAGCCGCAAAAGTAGGAACACGCCATAAATTCTCTCCCCAAGTCGTAATAAAGAGACGAATGGTTCGTTCCCAATCATGTGTACCTCTAGTGAATCTTCTTGTGGATATCAAGATTGCTAATATCCTCTCAAAAAACTGCAAAAGAGAAAAGATTTTAGAGCTTCCTGGTGCCAATGGCACGAAGCTTTTGGTTCTGTTTCTTTGATCGGTGCCAACGATGCAGAGCTTAACAAGTACCAATGTCAACGACACGATGCTTCAATACGGATGGTAATATTGTGACATGCACTTCTCTGCCAAACCTTGAAGGATGAAATGCTCCAAGAATTATTTTGTCAAAGGCGTGGGAAGGATGCTCCATGAACTTCTTCGCTAAGTTGCAAGAAAAGATAATACATGCCAAGGCTCGATGGATGAAAAGTTCCACACACCTCCTCGATTGCAAAAGGGAGAGTGTTGATCATTTACTTCTTCACCTATCTAGGATGGAGAACTCGCCATAGACTTCTTCGCCAAATTGCAAGAAGAGGGCGCCATGAAACTCCTTCTAAGGCAGGGATGGAATGCGCGCCGTAATTGTGTGTTTGCCAAAACTCGACTGGAAAGGTGGATGCACCAAACCTTTTCCCTCCAATGCCACAAAGATGAGGATGAGCCAAGCTTTCCCTAGCGAAACCTGCAAAAAAAAAAGTATGCTGCCCCAAAAAAATATAATCCTCCTGATTTCTGAGCTTGATTCAAAAACTTATTGTGACTAGATCAAAAAGGGTTAGGGCTTCAAGTTTTATATGTGTTATATCCCTCGTATTCTTATTTTTAGCGATACAAACGACTCATGATTTGGATCCTCCTATCTCGAGAGATGAATTTTTCGGCTAGAGTGCACAAAGCTAAAAGAGCTGGCAAATCAGAACTCGTCGTGTAACTTCTGAATAGTATCTTGAACGATCTAGGAGCAATCTGATTGTGTTCTTTACAGAAGTCAAAGTTCGGGGAGTCTATTTTTCATAGCTGCAAACCGCTCATGATTCTGATATTCCTGCACCAAGATATGAATCTTTCAGTGAAGGCGCGCAAATCTGAAAAGTCGAGCACGACAGAATTTGAAAGGAAGTTTAGAAATACTCCTGAGACAGTTCAGAACGAATTTGGCTTCAAATATTTGATATGTTGTAGCTCTCTGTATTTACTGTCATGTAAATCAAGCGGACTGCAATCCGTACGCTCGTACACCAGGTTATGAGCCTTTTTGTGAAGGCACGCCAATCTGAAAGGTCAAACGTGGCAGCACCTGAAAAGAAAACTCAAAACATTACCTGGGATGGTACAGAAGGATTTTTGCTCCAATTCTTGGATAGGTTTCAGTTCTTTTTGTCATGTTTTAGGAGAATCGAGTGGCCGTGTTTTCGACGCTCCTATGGCAAGATATGAATGTTTTCTCGCAGATGCACAAAGTTAATAACTCCAAGCAGCTTCTGCAACCAAGGAAAAGAAATGTGACTCACTAATTAAAAAAAGAAGAAAAAAGAAGAAGCAAAAATCGTGGAGACGAGTTGCTCAGTTTCTGTTGGGAATAAATCCCCCACATAAATAATATTTACGGTAATAACAACGGAACAATAATGTAGTACCGAGATACGATGATCAACAAGAATAAAAAAGAACAACAAGGACACAAAGATTTTTAACGTGGAAAACCTTTCTGAATAAGGGAAAAAACCACGAGCCCGAGAGGAGCAAAGTAATCCACTATAATGAGGAATTTTATACCCAGTAGTCCGAGTAAAATACTTCAGGGACCACTATACACTCAAAAAAATAGCCCTCTTTTAAGATTCCCACCTCACTACAATATCGTTCACTCTCTCTATTTTTCCTACACAATCTATTTCTCACAGTGCCTGAGAAATACTCTCTGCAACTACTGTGTTACTTTTCTTTCTCTGTGTGTTTTAAAATGAAAGCTGAAGCTCTCCTTTTATAGGTGAGAAAATGTTTCCCACCACAACCAAAATTGTTTTTGGTTCTGCAAGTTGTTATCATCGCCCAACTTAGCCGATTTTGCTTTGTTCCAAATCTAACTTCATTCCTTTTTTTTCTTTATTATAATGGGGATGGACCCCACAATCTCCCCCGCCATACCCATTCACCTGAAAGAGGTAACACCGGACATCTAACTTGAGTGCATGCCGACAAGTTTTTTGCACAACTCGAACTTGTCTCTTGGTACCACCTTGGTCAGCATATCTGCAGGATTCTCACTTGTGGAGATCTCCAGGGATTTTCTGTTATCATTGTCACTTGCCATATCTGCATCTGTATAGCCTGTCAAGACTAGATCAGATCCTCCAAGCACAAACAATCTCATGCGGTACCTCTCAGGTACCTGAGTATCCACTTGACATCTTCCCAGTTTTCTTTTCCAGGATTTTCAAGAAACCTGCTGACAACACCAACTGCATGAGCAATATCAGGTCTAGTGCACACCATAGCATACATCAAACTTCCGACGGCAGAAGAATAAGGAACTTTGGTCATGCTTTCCTTTTCCTCCATTGTTGTAGGACACATCTTCTTGCTCAACTTCAGATGACTAGCAAGAGGTGTGCTGACTGGCTTATCATTCTTCATGTTGAAGTGTTCCAGTACACGTTCAATGTACTTCTCCTGAGACAGCCACAACGTTTTGCTTGTTCGCTCTCGAACAATCTTCATTCCCAGAATTCGTTGTGCTGGGCCCAAGTCCTTCATGTCAAAGGACTTAGATAAGTCTCCCTTCAACTTGGAAATCAGCTCCTTATCTTGTCATACAATCAACATTTCATCCACATACAATAACAATATAATAAAGTTGTTATCAGAAAATCTTTTGTAGTATACACATGGATCAGAATATGTCTTTATGTAAGTTTGACTTTTCATGAATGAGTCAGACTTCTTGTACCACTGCCTTGGTGACTGCTTCAACCCATAAAGACTCTTATTCAGTTTGCACATAATGTGTTTCTTTTCAGCTACTTCAAATCCTTTTGGTTGCTCCATATAGATCTCCTCTTCCAAATCTCCGTGAAGAAATGCAGTTTTCACATCCAACTGCTCCACTTCAAGATCTAGGCTAGCTGCTAAGCTCAAGATTGTACGAATAGAAGTTATTTTGACAACAGGTGAGAAAATTTCATCAAAATCAATACCTTTCTTCTGTTCGAAGCCTTTAACCACCAATCGAGCTTTGTATCTAACCAGCTCGCCATTTCCATCTTTCTTGAGTTTAAAGACCCACTTACATTTGAGTGGTCTTTACCCTTTGGAATTTCAACCAGCTTGTAGGTGCCATTTTTCTATAGAGATTCCATCTCTTCTTGCATAGCTTTCATCCACTGGTTCTTTTTTGGATGGGACAACACCTCCTTATACCATTCTTTGTCTTCTCTAACTGATCATCTACAACTCCAACTTCACTTTCTCGGAAGATTGCATCTCTGCTTCTAATGACCTTCTTCTTTACAGGATCCCACAATCTGTACCCGAACTCTTCATCTCCGTATCCGATGAATATGAAGGGAACGGATTTATCATCCAACTTTGTTCTCTGCTCCTTTGGTACATGTGCAAAAACTCTGCAACCGAACACCTTCGGATGTGAGTAGGACATCTCCTTGTTGGTCCAAACTCTCTCTGGGATGTCAAATTCCAATGGAACTGATGGACTCCTATTGATCAGGTAACAGGCTATCTGAACTGCTTCACCCCAGAATGACTTAGGCAGTTTAGCCATTCTGAGCATGCTTCTCACCTTCTCAACAATGGTGCGGTTCATCCTCTCGGCTACGCCATTGTGCTATGGGGTTCCAGGAATTGTCTTTTCATGTCCTATCATGACTTGAACAATACTCTTCAAATTCCCATGAAGTGTACTCACCTTCATTGTCACTTCGGAGACGCTTTAGCTTTCTACCCGTCTCTCTTTCCACCGGAGCATGAAACTTCTAGAAAACTTGAAACACCTGATCTTTGGTTTTCAAGATATAAACCCATAATTTACGTGAAGCATCGTCAATAAAAGTAACAAAATATTTGTTACCGCCCATCGATTCAATTTCCATTGGACCACAAACATCAGAATATACTAAATCAAGTATATTCAATTTTCTTTCAGACGATGTCTGAAATGAGACTCTATGTTGCTTACCAAATAAACAGTAGTCAGAAGGTTTTACTGTTGTACCTTTGGCAAAAGAGATGAGTGATATCCTGGCAAGAATCTGCAATCCCTTCTCGCTCATATGACCCATTCTTTTGTGCCACAAATCTGCAGAAATCTCATCTTGTGCCGCATTCAATTCACCTTGGCATATTTCTGCATTTGTCCTGTACAACGTGCCACGAGCAACTCCCTTTGCAATCACCAATGATCCCTTGGTGAGTCTCCACTTTTGATTTGCAAAATAGTTCTCGTATCCATCTCGGTCTAAAGCAATTCCCAAGATCAAGTTCATCCGCAAATCAGGTGCATGTCGCACGTCCTTTAGAACCAATGTGCATCCGACATTTGTCTTGATACAAATGTCACCAATCCCCGCAATCTTTGAGTAACTTGTGTTACCCATTCTCACAGTTCCAAAATCACCTGCTACATATCTACAAAAAAGATCTCTTACCGGTGTGGCATGGTAAGATGCCGCTGTGTCAACCACCCATTCCGACTCTGGACCTGACAGGTGCATGCATTCCTCTTCCTCATTTATAAAGAGGACAACATTATCATTGTTTTGCACCATGGCGGTTGTGTTGTCGTCATTCTTCTGGCCACTGGTTTCACCTTTGCCCTTCCTTGGATTTGGGCAATCTCTTTTGAAGTGACCTGGTTGATCACAATTGTCGCAATTTCTGGCTCTTGATTTGGTCGGTTCTTTGACTTCCCACGACCTCCGGATCTACCATAGTTGCTCGAACTCCTTTGATAATTCCTGCCTCTTCCTTCTGTGATGAGAGCCTGTCCTTGATTTTCAGGCTTCTTTCTCATCTTATCATTGAGTAGAAGAGCCGATGTGACATCTTTCAACTCAATGGTAGTCTTACCGTGCAGGATGGTTATTGCCAAATTATCTTACGAAGATGGCAACGAGTTCAATAGCAAGATCGCTTTATCTTCTTCCTCGATTTTCACTCCGAGGTTGGCGAGCTGTGTGATTAGTCCGTTAAACACAATTGATAAAAAATTCGTACATTCACCCATGTGTAAGGCGTATAACTGCTTCTTTAGGTACATTTGTTTGTCAGCGTTTTGGACATGTATAGGCTTTCTAACCTTGTCCAAATGCCACGTGCAGTGTCTTCATCAATGATGTTATTTACCACATGATCTGATA
>NC_031995.1:45130737-45367633 GCF_001879085.1 Nicotiana attenuata | reverse complement strand
TCTATTATGGATGGGACAGCACCTCCTTAAGACTTTCTGGTTCCCCCTCATCACTGATGAGGACATACTCCGTGGAAGGGTACCTGCATGACTCTACCCTTGGCCTCTTTAATCTCCTCAGAGGTTGAGGCTGTTCTTCTTCTTGAGTGGGATATTCCACTTGCTCGACATCATCATCAAGTTGCTCCTCCTGCTCAATATCCTCACCAGGTTGCTCTCCCTGCTCGGCAACCTCGTCGGTCGTACTTTCTGCACTTGTGGGATAGTTAGAAGAATAAGGAATGGTAACAAGGTTAGGGATTATACCATTCTTTGTCTTCTCTGACTGATCATCTACAGCTCCAACTTCACTTTCTCGGAAGATTACATCTCTGCTTCTAATGACCTTTTTCTTTACAGGATCCCACAATCTGTACCCAAACTCTTCATCTCCGTATCCGATGAATATGCAGGGAACATATTTATCATCCAACTTTGTTCTCTGCTCCTTTGGTACATGTGCAAAAGCTCTGCAATCGAACACCTTCAGATGTGAGTAGGACATCTCCTTATTGGTCCAAACTCTCTCTGGGATCAAACTCTAATAGAACTGATGGACTCCTATTGATCAGCTAACTGGCTGTCTGAACTGCTTCACCCCAGAATGACTTAGCCAGTTTAGCCATTCTGAGCATGCTTCTCACCTTCTCAGTGCGGTTCATCCTCTCGGCTACGCCATTGTGCTGTGGGGTTCCAGGAACTGTCTTTTCATGTCTGATCCCATGACTTGAACAGTACTCTTCAAATTCCCTTGAAGTGTACTCACCTTCATTGTCACTTCGGAGACGCTTTAGCTTTCGACCCGTCTCTCTTTCCACCAGAGCATGAAACTTCTGGAAAACTTGAAACACCTGATCTTTGGTTTTCAAGATATAAACCCACAATTTACGTGAAGCATCATCAATAAAAGTAACAAAATATTTGTTACCGCCCATTGATTCAATTTCCATTGGACCACAAACATCAGAATATGCTAAATCAAGCATATTCAATTTTCTTTCAGACGATGTCTGAAATGAGACTCTATGTTGCTTACCAAATAAACAGTAGTCACAAGGTTTTACTGTTGTACCTTTGGCAAACGAGATGTGTGATTTCCTGGCAAGAATCTGCAATCCCTTATCGCTTATATGACCCATTCTTTTGTGCCACAAATCTGAAGAAATCTCATCTTGTGTCGCATTCAATTCACCTTGGCATATTTCTACATTTGGCCTGTACAACGTGCCACAAGCAACTCCCTTTGCAATCACCAATGATCCCTTGGTGAGTCTCCACTTTTGATTTGCAAAATAGTTCTCGTATCCATCTCGGTCTAAAGCAATTCCCAAGATCAAGTTCATCCGCAAATCAGGTGCATGTCGCACGTCCTTTAGAACCAATGTGCATCCGACATTTGTCTTGATACAAATGTCACCAATCCCCGCAATCTTTGAGTAACTTGTGTTACCCATTCTCACAGTTCCAAAATCACCTGCTACATATCTACAAAAAAGATCTCTTACCGGTGTGGCATGGTAAGATGCCGCTGTGTCAACCACCCATTCCGACTCTGGACCTGACAGGTGCATGCATTCCTCTTCCTCATTTATAAAGAGGACAACATTATCATTGTTTTGCACCATGGTGGTTGTGTTGTCGTCATTCTTCTGGACACTGGTTTCACCTTTGCCCTTCCTTGGATTTGGGTAATCTCTTTTGAAGTAACCTGGTTGATCACAATTGTAGCAATTTCTAGCTCTTGATTTGGATCGGTTCTTTGACTTCCCACGAGCTCCGGATCTACCATAGTTGCTCGAACTCCTTTGATAACTCCTGCCTCTACCTTCTGTAATGAGAGCATGTCCTTAATTTTCTGGCTTCTTTCTCATCTTCTCATTGAGTAGAAGAGCCGATGTGACATCTTTTAACTCAATGGTGGTCTTACCCTGCAGGATGGTTATTGCCAAATTATCATACGAAGATGGAAACGAGTTCAATAGCAAGATGGCTTTATCTTCTTCTTCGATTTTCACTCTGAGGTTGGCGAGCTGTGTGATTAGTCCGTTAAACACATTTAAATGTGACAAAAAATTCATACCTTCACCCATGTGTAGGGCGTATAACTGCTTATTCAGGTACAATTTATTTGTCAGTGTTTTGGACATGTATAGGCTTTCCAACCTTGTCCAAATGCCACGTGCGGTGTCTACATCAATGATGTTGTTTATCACATCATCTGACAAGTGCAACCTGATTGCACTAGCAGCTCTTTCATCCAAGTCAGTCCAATCCTCAGATCATGGCATCAAGCTTTTTCGCATCAGCATCTAGTACCTTGTGTAATCCTTGTTGGATAAGTAGATCTCTCATCCTTCTTTGCCATGTTGAGAAACCGCTATCTCCGTTAAACTTTGCTACCTCGTACTTTACTCCGGACATTTTTGTTTCACCGAGTATAGTACAAGCGACGGTGAAGAATATTTCTGTGAGCGAGCAGAACCTGTGTTCTGATACCAGTTGTTGGGAATAAACCTCCCACAGAAATAATATTCACGGTAATAACAGCGGAACAATAATGTAGTACCGAGATACGGTGATCAACAAGAATAAAAAAGAACAACAAGGACACAAAGATTTTTAACGTGAAAAACCCTTCTGAATAAGGGAAAAAACCATGAGCCCGAGAGGAGCAAAGTAATCCACTATAATAAGAAATTTTACACCAGTAGTCTGAGTAAAATACTTCAGGGACCACTATACACTCAAAAGAAATAGCCCTCTTTTAAGATTCCCACCTCACTACAATATCGCTCTCACTCTCTATTTTTCCTACACAATCTATTTTTCACAATGCCTGAGAAATACTCTCTGCAACTACTGTGTTACTTTTCTTTCTCTGTGTGTTTTAAAATGAGAGCTGAAGCTCTCCTTTTATAGGTGAAAAAATGTTTCCCACGACAATCAAAATTGATTTTGGTTCTGCAAGTTGCAGACTTACAAATTGGCAAGTTGTTATCATTGCCCAACTTAGCCGATTTTGCTTTGTTCCAAATCTAACTTCATTCCTTCTTTTTTTCTTTATTATAATGGGGATGGACCCCACAGTTTCACGGGTGAAAATAAAGCCACACAACGAGGTTCTTATATAGACAATTAAGCTGGTGGTGCTTTTGTCGTGGCATAAAGAAATTTCCATATAAGAAAACGAAATTGCCATGTCTAATATGGAATTCTGGAATCGTACCGTTTGCACTCCACGAAGGAATCCATAAAAGGGAAAGAGTACCGGTGAAACCTTTGGTTCTCATAATTGATCATCTCAAATAAGGAAAGCTTTAATGTCAAAGGTGATATTCAAGATAGAAGCAAATCAAGAGTTTCCAAGATGTCAAATTGAAGGAATATTTGGCTAGTTCAAAACATTAAAATTTCGGACTGTGTTTGACTAGTTAACTGCAATTAGCTCATAAGTGGGCTAAAATAAAGGAAAAAATAACGTCTCATTTGGTACTTCAAGTCTCGTCTTTAAGTTTTCTCAAGTCTACACCCCGACAAACCTTGAAGCAGGGGCATTTGTAGACAATTAAAATTTTATTAAATTTAAATCCACAAGCAATTTGGATTTTTATCATATATTAGATACATATTAGTCCAAATAATACTATGGGCTAGTATAATCGGGTCGATTATTTAATCTAAATTAAATTAATTTAAATAAAAGTCCAGTATATTATTGGGCTAGCTCGTCAATTGATATTCAATCAAATGGGTCGGCCCATAAGCCTCAAGCCCAATGAGCTACTAGAGTTTTCTTGGTGCCTACTCCATCTCATACCTATATAAAGGGGTTAAAGGAGAAGGTTAGAGGCACAAGCAAGTAAGCAGAAGGAAAGACTAAAGAAGCTTTGAAGAATAGCATCAAGGTCATCATCCATATTTGCGATCGTCGTCTGTGGTCAAATTTCAAAGGCGAACTCAAATCGTAGGCGAGAGGCTTCAAATATTCCGTTCGTGATAACCCAACACCAAATCCTGGTTCGTGACGACCTTCAAATTGTTCGTGACGTACTACAAACCTGAAGTATGTCAAGTTCAAGATCAAGCTCTCAAGCTCTTGAACCATCATCCGTGAGGAGAACAATCAGAGAACTACATCTCTTTATTTAGAGATATTTTTAGAGATTCTAACCCCATCACATGAAATCGAATATAATTGCTATATTTCTTGTCTTGATTATTATTTTTCAGGAGCGAAATTTAGTTGTTACAAGGCCAAACCTAAAAGTTCTCTTTGTTTATATATATACGACGTTGCCAAAAATTTATAAAAGGAAAATCTTCATTTATTCATTAAAAGAAGCGTCACTACGACTCAGTGTAAAGAGAACAATTTGTATCTTGTTACGAATCTTCTTTTATAGTTATATACGTACGGACGTAAAAAAAAAGTTTCCTCACTTTTTTCTTTTGGTTTCATGAAATTATTTCCTACCAAAAGTAGTGTAGCTTTTGTTATATGAAAAGTTAAAATGCACTCATATATGGTTGACAATATTCAATCCTTTATAAATACTTTTATATGATAAGTTTTTCATCATTTAATATTTTTAATGTAATTTTGAAGCACTTAATATATTACGTCAAATGATGAATTTTACCATGTTACGTTGCAAAAAATTTGAATGGCGCCCAATTTTGCGTCACTCATAGAATTTGTATTCACCTTTTAGGAAAAGTTTAACTGTTACCCAAATTTTAAATATGTATCCATTTTTTAGGAAAAGCTTAATTGATACCCAATTTTTGGATAACTTCATGTACATACACCTTCACTTCTTCATTATTGTTGTTTCTTCTTCTTTATGCTTATAGTTTCTTCTTCTTCTTTGTTGAAAGATGGGTTTGTTAAATTTGTTGTTGTGACAATTTTATGGTTGAGATATTTATTTATAATATTTGAAAGTTGAGCTCATTTGGAGTAGATTTGGGCATTGAACTGTATATCGAATTATTGAAATTCGATGAACAAATTTATGTTTCAGAACTTAAGATTTGAAGTCTGAAATTGCCTTCAATACATTGAACTACTTAATATTCGAATTTCTGAAGTTGTATTTGAAAGATAGAGGAATTTCATATTTAATTTCTTTGAAGTAAGCATTAAAGAGATTGAACTACTCTAGATTCGAATTTTTGAAGTTGCATTTGAAAGATAGAATAACTTTAGATTTGATTTCTTAAGTTGCATTGAAGAGATTGAACTACTTCACATTCGAGCGGGTACACTTTATAAAATTTTGTGCAATGCAAGTATAACTTCAATAGTGGCACCAAAAGTGATATATGTGAAGATACTCCGTTATGCTGCATTGTGAAAAATAATCAAAACTTTTCTTAGGGTCCATCCTAACTTCTTTCGAGACTCATTATTGTTAAAGCCCGGATTGGCTCTGGGTTGGGCTTATCTCCGGTACATATCTGGATCTTTGACAAACCACGCATTGGATTAAGGAGTTTTTACGTAGCAAAGGTTGATACCTTAAATAAATACTCTTTTAAAAAATTATATTTCATAATTATCTTTTAATTTTTATAGCGAAATATCTATTTATGGTCACCACCTACCCTTAAGCCATAAAATACGCTTTGTATTATTTTTCTCTCTCATTCTTTCAAATTTTTCTCCACCCTCTTTCTCTCTAACGCCAGTATTTCTCCATGAATACAATCATGATTCTCCACTGATTCATCTCCATTGCCGAACGAAATTTTCATTGTCAGTGGCCTGGGGCTCTGAATCAATGTCGAAATCAAACCCTATGTCCCTAAAGTCTTCATCCGTTTCAAAGACCTTCAGGTATAACCAAAAGGACCCCAAATTAAGCCAAGCATTCCCACAAGCTCCCTGAACCCTTCCCCTCAAATTCCCGTTCGGCAACGTTCCATTCCTCCCTTCTTTGAGATATTCCATTTTGTCTTTTTCTTTCTTTCTTTCATTTTATTCTTTTCCCGACTTTTCTTTCTGTCAAGACTTAGATGAAGCCGCGATTTTCTATGTCAAAAGTCAAGATCAAGATGACGATTTAGTGGTTGAAGAGTCTGTTTAGAAATCAATGTCTTATGTTCGTATCAATGTCGGAATCTGACATAGAGTAAATTGGGGCTGACAATGGAGGTTCGAAATCTGCTATCGACGAGAAGACATTAGGGTTATTCTTGAACAAAGACGACGGAGCTTGGGGCTAAGCAACTTGAAGAGTCTATTACCTTTTTTTTCGTTGTATTTCAATATATCTCGCTGTATTCTATGTATTTCATTGTATTCATTGTCTTTTTTTTCATTGTATTTCAATGTATCTCGTTATATTCCATGTATTTCATTGTATTCACTGTCTCGCTATATTCTGTCAATGTATTCATATTTTTTTTTAATTAATATATTTTATGTATTCAGATTTATAATTGAGTTTGTTGAGTTATATTAGGAGTCTATTATGTTAATTGATTTACTTTTCGTTTAAAAACAGTTAAATAGACGACGATTTACGTTACTGTATTCACAAATACATATCGTGAATACAGTCGAATACAATAATTGCCTAGCTGTAATCCCCTGTTTCACGCCGAGTTTTGCTACTATATTCATGAATACAGTAGCTTAAATACATTGAATACACTCTAGCAAAGCTGAAAACATAGCTATAGGAAGTAATATAGTAAATGATAGCTACAACTAGCTAATAACCACTAAGCAATAGTGGTTTGTAAAAATTTCTCTTAAATTAAACAAAAACAAGATCGTTGAGTTCTCACTTGAATTAGTGACACTTGTACAAGTTTTTCTCTTCAAAATATCTTTACAACCATTTTACTAGCAACCCAAAAAAAAAGGGGGTTTTACCTAGCTATACTATACTGGAAATTTATTTACCTATATTCTCTAGGTTTTGTGGTTTTTAATAAGTATATAGGTTTTACTTACAAATTGTATACATTGCTCCTTAAAAGGCTTCCACCCCATTATTAATGCCTTCAATTAAGCGGTTCAATTAGATTCTTTCCTCTCTTTCTTCCCTCTCTCCTATTTTCTTTCCTTTTTTTTTTTACATCAAAATTCCTTAATCTACGCCCAAAATCTTCATCTTCTCTCTTCACACAATTGCTGACAGATTTATATTATTAAGAAATATTCAAAAATTGTTCGATAATTGTATGATAACTGTATTATAATTGTATTTGAATTGTATCCAATACATCGATGGCTAAAATATAATTGTATCATACTTGTATCACAAGTGTATCTAACTTGTATCTGGTACATTAATACAAAAAAATAATACCCGATTTAATACTAATAAATTAATATACAATTATCATACTTGTGATACATTGTGATATAGACTGTGAAATTCGTCACGATCTCACAACTGCTCGTAACAGTATACAATGAATATACAATTATCATACACCTGTAATACAATTCCTGCAAAAATTATGATACCTTTACAATTACAATACAATCGCGATACGTTTTGGAAAAATTGTGATACAATTAGGATTTTCATCTTCTTCAAGTTTCAATGGCAACTCTACACTAAAAATTTAATATGATTGTATTAATATTGTATCGAGTATTATTTGGGGTATTGATGTATCATATATAGGTCACATACAATAAATATTTTAGAAAGAAAGAAAATAAAATTCGAAACTTACCCACAACTTGATTTTAGAGTAATATTTCGAATTTTGTCTGCATTGTATCAATAAGAATTAGAAATTTTGGGTGATTAGTAAGAAAGAGAGAAATTGGGTTTGAAAACCTTTGGAAAGTAAGAAGAATTGGAAATTAAAGAGAGATTTTGGGTGATTATTAAGAAAGAGAGAAAAGAAACACTTAAATGCAGGGGGAGTTATTAGAAATAGGGGGTGGGTGTCCTATAACTAACATGTTAAAATGAAGGGATCTTGGTTTTGTTTTCCTTTTAATCGTTTTGTATATAACTTGTAAATATAAACATACAAAGTAATTAATAAGGAACCAAAATAAAGGTAATAAATCAGTTTCTATTATAATATAGCTAAAATCCCAAAAAAAGGACACAGAAGATCATTGTATTATTTAACTCTACCCTTCCACTTCCAATCAAATCATTAGACATTTCGTTTAACATGCTTTTAAAAGATGGTAATTACAAACCTAAGATTAGCAAAATTTCAAAGATACCCTTAGTTAGCTGCATTATCTAAAATTAATTTGTTGGCTTATCAAATTTCTCATATTCGAGCACTGAGAATGAAATGAGAATGATTTTTTTTTTTGGCACGAAACATATTTTTCTTTAATAGGAGTATAGGACTTATGCGGCTCAATTTGATATTAATCGAATGCCAAAGCGATACCATACAAGGATAAGAAACCAAATTTATATTATTATTTTTTTAAAAAAAAAACACTTTGCTAGCGTTTCTAAAAAGTTGAAAGTGAAAAAGAGAAGAAAAAGAAACTTGGGTGGTCTCAGCGCAATTGATCAAAATATTCATAACTTTCCTTCGCCCTTTCACCGCCCATATACTTCAGGTTTAATCAGACAGGATTGTGCCGGAGAACCTCCGCGATGGCGCCGGTGACAACTGCAGGCGCCGTCGCCACACTGCTCTCCGTAGCCATAGTTTCTTATTTCCTCTTTAAAACGGAAACCACTCAACAAAAGTCTTCCCAAAAGAAGAAACTTCAAAGACGTAGAAATGGACTCGTCGCCGCCATTGGCAACACTCCTTTAATCAGAATCAATAGCCTATCTGACGCAACTGGCTGTGAAGTATATTTTCTATCTCTACATTTCAATAATACATACGCATGTATCGCTAGCTATATGTCTGAGTGAAAAAAGTTGTTAGTAGTTAGATATGAATAATATCCTGAATTCCAAATTAGTTCATTTTGGTTATATAATTATTTTTTATTTGGTTCTATTCAGGAATTTTGTACAAGAGGAGGTATAATAGTTAGATTACTTTTATATGTACAACTGTGGCTTCTATGCTTTCTAAAAGTGGTTTAGCCTTTCAGATACTTATACATGTAGAAAATGTAGAGGACTTTAATACTACTTGTTATTTTTATTTGCATTATAGTGGCATATGAATGAGTTTAAGTGGAGTAATGTGGTCAATGAAGATTCATATAGTTGACCCCAACTTGTTTCGGACTGAGCATAATTGTTGGTTCTATTTAGGAATTTTGTATTTAAGAGGAGGTATAATAGTTAGCTTACTTTTGTATTCACTTTCAACCTATTCCCTCTCCTTTATTCGAGCTTGGATCATACATGCTTTGCAAAGCTCATATAGGAGGAGTTGTTTGTAGTTGGATATATATTATGTTTGCATATGTAGATGAATATGGCTAATTGATAGCAACTCCTGTTTAGATTTTGGGGAAAGCAGAGTTCTTGAATCCCGGAGGGAGTGTTAAAGACAGGGTGGCCGTGAAGATTATTGAAGAGGTGATATTCCGTTCGTATTCCTTTTTTGAGCCAGTATTGTATTAGCTCGTTATAGCTAAATACCTGCTTAAACTGTATCTTTTACGGTTTTAACCAATCTTTCAAATTCTTTTGGTTCTAAAATATCTTTTACAGTTTGATCTAGTTTTCAGAATTTGTCCAATTTATGAAGAGATTTATTGTCTTTAATGGCTTCAATAACTTTCCAGTACTCCTTTGTGATTTTTCTAAAGATATCTTTGTTCTGTTTTAACTTCAATTGAATGTTAGCAGCAATCAAAGCGAGCTTTTACTGTCCAGTTATGAACTGGTTCAGTTGTAGGGGTAGAGAATGATCTAAGTGGTTTATGCCCTTGGATGAATGCATATGTACTCCACATCTAGCACCTAGCTAAGACGGATTGACATGGGCATGCTTTTCTGGTGCATTGGAGTGGGAAAATTAAGTGACGTCATGTCAACAACCAGACATTTGACATTTTTCTAAAGATATCTTTGTTCTGTTTTAACTTCAATTGAATGTTAGCAGCAATGAAAGCGAGCTTTTACTGTCCAGTTATGAACTGGTTCAGTTGTAGGGGTAGAGAATGATCTAAGTGGTTTATGCCCTTGGATGAATGCATATGTACTCCCACATCTAGCACCCAGCTAAGACGGATTGACATGGGCATGCTTTTCTGGTGCATTGGAGTGGGAAAATTAAGTGACGTCATGTCAACAACCAGACATTTGCCATGGTACCAGGGGTAGATCTGTTACTTATTAAGTCAACTAAGGTGGTTATGCATATATCTCCTAAATAAAAGGCAAAAGATTACTCCTATTGGCTTCCTACTTAAGGCACTTCCTTTCCTCAAACTCGTCAATAGTTCATCTGGAGCTGTTGATAATCCATTTAGCCCCATGCTTTGCACCTAGCTAAAAAAGGATAGACAAATGCCATGTCTTTCTTCTGTATTGGAGCAGGCAAAAAAGGGTGCTCTATGTCGACAACCAGATGTTTGCCTGGGAAATATCTAGGGGAAGTCTAAGACCATATAAGGCATCCTTTTGTGGAAGCTACTTTCATCATTCCAATATGTATGGAATATCAAAGAAGATCTCCTCATTCTAGGAGTTGAAGTCAAACAGTTCTTTCACATGCTAACACCCCTGGTAAAGACATTTTGACATAATTTGGAAGGGAAATGGCTAAATAATTTTGCATTTTGGAAAGAAATAGAATTCTATTTATCAGCATCTACCAGTATGATCTGCATGATATGTTGTTGTTGTTGTTACCAGGATAATTTGTCAGCTTCGTAGCAGCCGAGCATCATTTACGCAAAAGTAAATCAATTTAACATCAAGCTTTACTGAATGTAGGAAAATGCCGGTGCTTCTACAATAGAGAATCAAAAAATCATAGGAAACAATCAAACCTACAGTTGTTCACTTGCAGAACATATTTAGGTCACTGGTTATTTTGAAACTCTTACAATCCTCAAGTTCATTGGTTAACTTGCCTTAGCTTGATTCTTGAAATGGTGCATGCTTTTTTTTTTGGGGGGGGGGGGGGGGGGAGGGGGTAGGGGGGAGGGTAGGGGGAGCTAGAAGGCGGAGCTGTAGAATGTCGGTGGATTGCAGAGTTGTTTTCTTCTGTTTGTGTTGTATAATGTTGGTGCATCATAGAGTTATTTTTTCTGTTTGTGCATATAACTGTTTTTACCTCAGGAACAATTTGCAAGGGTGGAGAAAGTATTGATTCAAGATTGCTTGTGTCATTAAGAAATGGTGGCTTAGTCGCTAGAGACTGAAATTATCACCCTATCCTTTAACAGTGTGACCAAACTTCAAGAATATTTTTAATACGGATAATTTGTTGTCAAATGTAGTACATACATTTGTTTTAGAAATTTAAAATTAGCGAGTCAATTCCTTTTCTTTGTTTAAACCTAAATATCCATCAGCTTATTCATGGTAATTGGTATTAGGTTAAGAAAACCACTGGTGCTAGTTTAAGGTTTAAGAGTTTTTGTAGTGATTGGGATGAGAAGGTTTTAGTGAAGATGAAAGCTAAAGTCAGGGATTTGCTTCATGTGTTTATTTTTCTGTAGATTTGCTTTCACAATGTATTTACAATTAAATTGCTTCTTTACGATTAACAAGGTTCAATAAACTTGGGTATGTTTAAATACATTTTCTTCTGTTAACAGTGGAATATCAATCACAGGCCCTAGAATCAGGAGTTTTAGCTGAAGGTGGAGTAGTTACAGAGGGAAGTGCAGGAAGCACAGCCATTAGTCTTGCAACAGTAGCACCTGCTTATGGGTGCAGATGCCATGTGGTTATTCCAGATGATGCTGCTCTCGAAAAGGTTAAACATTTAGGATGTATTTGGTTTTCAATTTTTTCATGTTTGGCTTAAATGTTTTGGAAATCATTTTCCTCGTGAACTCATTTTCCTCCAATTGGAGGAAAATGATTTACATACCAAAAGGAGGAAAAACATTTTCCAAAACTCTTTTTCAAACCCTATTCCCAACCCCCAACCCCATCCCCCCTACCCTCGCCATCGTCACTCCGGCCCCTAGATCCCGACCTACCACCCTCCCCCGCCCTTACCTAGTCGTCTTCCATAGTGTTTGCCTAAAGTATATATTTTTTCAAGAATATTTTCTGCTACCTAACCAAACACCAAAAAATAAGTAAGAAAATCACTTATTTTTCAAGAAAATGTTTTTCAGAAAAACATTTTCCTTCACACCAAACACCGCTTAATGCTTTTGTTTTCCCTCTAGATTTGTATTCTACTGAATTACGTAAGACTTAGTGTTGGCATTCCCTGAGGATGCGGGATAACTAATAGAACAATATTAGGGATTGAGACCTCAGACTCTAGAGCGCAAGCTCAAACTATCTTCATCAGCTGGCCTATTACTCAAGCTAATATGTCAGTGCTATACGACAATTCCGACGGTTTCCTCATTGTCCCATCCTTCCTCTATCGCTATGGAACTTCTGATGGAAGAATAGTCATAAAAGAGAACATTAATAACAGCATAAGTTGCTTTTTCTAAAGAAAATAGACTATTGCTACTGATTGAAATTTTATCAATTCTACTCTTCAGTCACAAATACTGGAAGCACTAGGAGCTGCTGTTGAAAGGGTCAGACCAGTTTCTATCACACACCGAGACCATTTTGTTAATATTGCAAGAAGAAGGGCACTGGAAGCAAGTGAATTAGCATCAATCTGCAGAAAAGAAAACCAAATTAATGGCAATGATTCTTGTCAAATCAATGGTCACTCAATCAGTGAGGAAAAGCAGAATATGAAGTTCTCACCTGACTACAAGGGTGGATTCTTCGCGGATCAGTTTGAAAACCTTGCAAATTTCAGGTCACATTATGAGGGCACTGGGCCAGAGATTTGGGAACAGACAGGTGGCAAGTTGGATGCTTTTATTGCTGCTGCAGGTACAGGTGGCACTGTTGCTGGTGTTTCCCAGTTTTTGAAGGTTGGTTCATAAGTTCTAAAGTTTTTTCATTTTCCACTGCTATGTGATGTAGTATTATTTAACTCCTGTATGATCAACAGGAAAAAAACTTTAATGTCAAATGCTTTCTTATTGATCCTCCTGGCTCTGGTTTATTCAACAAAGTAACAAGAGGAGTGATGTACACACGAGAGGAAGCTGAAGGACGGAGACTGAAAAACCCATTTGATACAATAACAGAAGGAATTGGAATAAATAGAATAACTGAAAACTTTAAGCTGGCAAAACTTGATGGAGCTTTCCGAGGCACAGATATGGAAGCTGTTGAAATGTCCAGGTTCGTTCTTGCTCTTGGTCAACTACTCATTATAGTATTTTCTAGTTATACAAATGTTACTATGCAGATTAATGTGTTAAAAAAGTGTTACCTACCCCTTTCTAGGCTTCTCTGACAAATAAAGGTGAACGCGTCAAAAGAAATGATAAGATTTTGCCCTAATCTACCAAAACTTTTTTCCACCATTTTGGTCACCTTAATGAACAACTCTTCAGTATTTGATTAGTTTGTTCTGCAAAGAATTGCCTACATGAACCTGTGTTGAAGTTAACTGGTCATATGACTCATCAGGTATCTGTTGAAAAATGATGGCCTATTTGTTGGAAGTTCTTCAGCTATGAACTGTGTTGGAGCTGTCCGAGTGGCCAAGGCACTAGGTCCAGGGCATACAATTGTGACAATCTTGTGTGACAGTGGTATGAGACATCTGAGTAAATTCTACAATGCTGAATACCTATCTGAACATGGGTTGACACCTTCAGCAACTGGTTTGGAGTTCCTTGGTCTCAGCTGATTTATAGTTGGTTCATGATTAGAAAACAATTACGCTTTAGTCCCAAACAAGTTGGGGGACTAAAATCATTTAATTCAATGACTGCACTATTTTAGCCTAGTTAGGTTCATACCGGGGAGGAAGTTGTTCATTTCAAATGTGGGAGCAACCTTGAGTCAGATATAGTACCATTTAGAAGCCGAGCTAATGTTGTATATACTCTGCTAGAGATTTTTTTTTCTTTTGACAATTTTATTATATACCCTTCATTTGTGTATGACAAAGAATATTAAAGACAAGCCTGTTTGTGTACTTGCATGGATCATATTCGATGATCCAGAAATGAAGTTTAAGGCAGTTGCAATCACAATAATTTGGCTATTCTCATCTGTCCAAAGGCTGAAGTTCGCATTCATATTTTAAAGGAACAAATGAAACTGCTCTCTTGGAATCTTTTTTTTGTTGTTGATAAAAGTAGTGTCCGGGCCAACTTGCGTGTACCTCGATTAATTTCATAGGATATTATTTACCTCCCACCAGCGATAGGTGATAGTATTTGAACTTGAAACCTCATGTCTTCACCCACTTCATTGATCACATTTGAACTTGATCTCATGTCTTCACCCATTTCATTGATCCCGAAGCTACACCCTTGGGTGCACTGCCTTCCTGGAATCTTTTAGCCTATGATCAGTGATTAACTGCCCAAAACTGGTCTAAGCAATGGGAGAAATTCAAAAATAACCAGATTTATAAGTCGTCATTCAAAAATAGCCACAGTTTCAAAAGTAATCGAAATTTAGCCACTTTTCATGTAAAGATAAATATGAACGAAAACACTGTTCAAAATCCGAAAAAATACTCCAGCATAATATATTGGAGTTCCAGTATAATATACCGGTCTAGCATAATATACTGGAGTTTGGAGCACCGGTGCTCCAGTCTCTAGTATATTATACTGGAGCCAGCAAAGTATACCGGACCAGCATAATATGCTGGAAGTTCATACACAGGTGCACCGAACTCCAGTATATTATGCTAGACCGGTCTCTGTTGCAGCAAAATAGTGGCTATTTTTCATTGACTTGGTAAATGCTGGCTATTTTTAAATGACCAGTTCGAAAACTGACTAGACCGTGCTATTTTAACGTAAGCAATCGTTTTCACCTATTTTTGCAAGGTTTTCGTAAAAGATATTTTACTTTTTAGCTTCTTATTTGGTATCTCCGGTTCATATAAACCCAAGGTGGTTAGGAGGTCTGGACAAAACAGTGGATATGTAACTAATTTTAATTGAGAAATTTTCATAAGGCACTATCTTTTAGTAGTAATTAGCCATTTATAGATACCATTTGCTATATTACGGATTATAGATACCTTTTCTGTGGTTATAAGATGTATTTGATGTATTTGTTTAACCAAAAATTAGATTTTAGGTCAAAGTTTGAATTTAGAAGAACTCGGGTTACTGATAATCGGAAAAGTGTATAAGAAAGAAATTTTGAATGGTATAATCAGGAAGTAAATAAAACAAAGTATATTCCAGTAGTGTTTTTCGTATCCTACAGATGTTGTGACTTCCTCTTTTTATAGTTAATTTTTAAGAGAAAGTGTAATGCCTTTGCTTTAATGAGGCAATTACGAGCAATAAATGATATTGAAGGAAACGTTACTCAATCATTCATATTAAATACAAATTCTCTAACGTATTTGGCATTTAATGCTGAATTTGGACTCTTTTTCGCTATCAGATTGATGTCTCCAATTCCTTCTGATCTTCGAACTTTAAATGACTCGAACATGTACGAGTCTCGTTTCATTTGAATAATAGTTCGTGCCTTTAAGTATCTTCTCTCCCGCGTCTGTTGTTGCTCGTGTCTTCTAACTGATTACCACATTTTGACTATTTGACCGGTCCACGTGTCATGACACGTCACCTTGAATATTTAAATTCAGTTTTTTCCCAATACAGATAGTCCCCCCACTTTCCATTTATTTATCAATTAAATATTTGGGAAGTTGATCTTTCATTAAAAAGGGAATTTTTGCCATAATCAATGCTATGACAGTACTAACGCTTCAGTTGTCTTTTCTATTTAATGCATTGCATACGTGTCACCCTCTCATTAGCTTTGCAATTTTTGCAGCCTTTTTCCAAGGCTTCTTCAACTCCTCCACTCATGAAGTGATAGTTGCCTTTATTATAGGCTTTCCATCATTACACTTTTTAGTCTTTGACGGTCACTTTTATATAAACTTAACCCTTCTTCCACAAATTTTTACCACAGTCGCCCATCAGTATAAATTCAATTTTTCCTTTCACCTTTTACCACATAAAACTTTTTTCTTGAACGCTCGAATTGTGCGAATCTCTATTTACTTCTTTCTCTTCTTCATCATGTCTTCTTCAAACCCTAACCCTAAGAGAGTTCCTATCTTAGACAATTTTCCCAATGCTCCTGTCAGACATAGAAGAGGTGGGAGACTTCGTAGTTTAGGATCCTCTCGTGGTGGTGGTTCTGCCATGCCTTCTCCTAGCCCTGGTTCTTCCTCTAGAACTAGAGGTTCTTTTTCTCAAAAATCATCTTCTAAGAGCAAGGAGGCCTCTGAACCAATACAGGAACCCTTGGTAGAAGAAATAGTTCCTAACGATTTATCTTTTCAGCATGATAGACAATCACTTCAGACCCAAATTTCTGGTTTAGATCGAGTTGATGTTTATCCCACTATGATTATAGAGATTTTAGCCCATAGTTCGCAAAGATTGTTACTGGAGTAATGATTTTCCCATTGTAATCCCCAATCCAAATCAGAGGATTACTTCATATATGACTGGATTCTCTTTCGTTTACACATACCCTTTTACTCTTGGGTTTAAACCAGCTATTGACCCAGTAATTCTCGATTTCTGTCGTTTCTTCAAAGTTTGTCTAGCACAGGTTGGCCCGCTTGTATGGAGGGCTGTTGCTTGTTTAAGGCATCTGGCCAATTTAGCAAACGTTGATTTCTCCTTCTCTCACCTAATTCATCTATACTCCTTTAGACTTTTCCGTAATGGAGTTTTTACCTTAGTGGCTAGGAGTAAGAGAGTTTTGGTAAGCCCAGAAGATGATAAGGATCGTGGCTGGTATGCCCGTTTTGTTGCTGCTCCCACAGTTGGTTTAGTGGGTGAACAAAATGTTCCCTTCCATGAGAAGTGGAATTTTGCACGTAAGTCTTTCATCTTTCCCGTACCTCTTTCTTTTGAGTTTACAAATTTCTTTAACTTTGTTTCTCTTCTTTTTTTTTTCTTTAGCAACCATGGGAGTTGTGGAGAATATTCCTAATTTTCGTGGTTGGGTAGATAAATTGTTGAAGATTGCTCCTATGGAAGCTAGGACTTGGAAATTTATTTCCAATCGTCATGGTTGGAAAGTAAAGACTCACGGTATGAGTTTTTGTCTTTCTCGTATGTAAGATATTTTTTTTATTGCCTTAACTTTCAATTTTCTCTTTGTCAGGTTTCGCCATTCGAGGTGTTACTGCTGAAGCAGTTGCAGCCTCTCGTTTAGGAACCCAACTTTCTTTAGAAAGTGCTCAGGATATTCTTTTGAAAAGAAAAACCGTAGATGATGATAGCTCCAACGAAGAAGAGGAGGGTGGTTCCTTGGTGAAAAGGCCAAGAGTTCGGAGACGTATCGTCTCTGATGAAGCTGAAGCTTCACATCATCTTTCTCCAACCGGGCCTGTTAATCTCGTCTCTGAAGATGATGTTGCTACCCTTCCTGATACTCATGAATCGATTAACCAGCTTTTCGTTAATGGTTTTGAGAGTGGTGAGTTAGGACCCGTTTTGGATGAACCTCCCCTATCTTCTTCTTCAACTCCCATACCTTTAGTTCCTTTCCTTCCTTCTTCTGCCGCACCTTTAGTTCCTTCCGTATCTGCTCCGACTTCTTCTTCACCTCCCGTTGCTGTTTTCACATCTTCTATCGCTCCTCCTTCTACTGTTCACAATGTAGAAGCAGGTTCTACAAGCAAAAGGATTGCTATGAGGAGCGTGACTATTGAAGTGCCTGCTAACAACAGCCTTTTGAGGAAATCCGGTCAGGCGGATGTTTGGCTTGAACCCTTAATAGGCCCGATTGAGAAAGAAAAAATGAATAGCCACAGCTGCCTGACTTTGATGAGCGACATAGTTCATTCTACTTTGAAGGTATGCCCCTTCTTTCCTTAATTTTTACCAACATTCTTCTAAAATTCTAATTTTTCTTTCCTTATCATTTTCAGGCCAACCTTATTGGTACAGAACTGATGAGCAGGATTTCTTTATTAGAGAAGGTGACACGTGACTCTGAAAAGGCTGTTCTTGATTCAGAGAGGGAAGCTCGTGACTTTCAGTTGGAAGTAGCTAATTGGCAGGACCAATTTGATAGTGCTCAAATAACAATAGAAGATTTACAAGAGAGCAGGAATAACCTGGAACAGCAGGTGAGAGCATTAACTTTAGAGCTTGCGATTGTTAAGGCTTCTTCAAGTCAGGCTGAGAAAGAAAGAGAGCGTCTCGAGTCTTCTTTCTCAGAACAATTATCTAAATCAAGTGAAGAGATTAGAGAGCTGAAAGCTCTTTTAAGCCAAAAGAAGTTTATGCTGGAGACTTGATGCAGAATTTGACTCAAACCCAAGAAAATCTGCGAACTTCTGAAGACCAGGTGAAGGCCTTGAAAGATCTCACGCCTCTCTCCAAGCCTCTTATAACTCAGCTCTGAATGAAAATGAGAGTCTCAAAAATGAAATTGCTGCTTGGGAAAGAGATTATGAGCTTCTTGAAGATAAGGCTGCAGTTGATGTAAGCTGGGCTTTTCTGAACTCCCGACGTGATGCCTTAGTTGAAGCCAGCCAAGAAAACTTTAATCTGGAGTCGGAGTTAGCTAAGGTGATGGAAACTATTGAAAAAGCTCAATAACCATTGGACTTCCCTTCTCCCACGATTGAAGTTTCCGAAGCTGATGCTACCAGAGTCGATGTTCCTGTGACCGCTGCACCCTCTTCAAGCTCAATCATGTCCCTTACTGCAAGTCAAGTTGAAACTTCATCTATTGAGACTCCAGTGGTTGGATATCAACCCACTTCCGTTGGTGATGCTGTTCCAGTTGAGCACGCTGATGATCCTCCTTCAAACCTTTCATCTCAGTAAAAATTTATATCAATTTTTGAATTCCTTTTTGCAGGTACCTACTTGGAAAACAGTATTTAAAGCTTTTGGGTTCATTTGAGAGTTTTTGTAATCAAACCCTTGGCTACTATTTGAGGGTTGATTTTTGGAAATACAAGTCCCCAAGTCTTGTTATGGGGCATTTAGTATAAACAATTTGATGACTAAGTTTATACTTAGTCTTTAGTTTTACATATTAGGAAGTTTTTATTTATCATTGCACTTCCGTATGTTCTATCCTTGCCTTTTTATTTTTAAGGACTTAAAGAATAGTTTGCATTTTTGTTCTTTAAGAAATGCTTCTGTTATTCCCATGACTAAATAACATGAGTTTTATAAAAGAGGGCCCTTTTATATTTTGACACTTAACGAAGAAGACGTCTCAACTTCATAATGGTGTAATCATACGATAAAAGAAATAGGAACACACATGTTTTTTGTAATAACTTTGACAAGTTTTTATTTCGGAACTTTGACAAGTTTTGAGTAATACTTTACATGTATTTGAATTACATCTATAACTTTCTCGCAACTGTTNCCCCCCCCGTTTTTTTTTTTAAAATAAAAAGTGTATTTTTACATTATAATTCAATTTCACGGGGAAATTACCCACAAACTTGCACTCAATTGATAAAAAATTATCATCAATGAAAGTTGATTAAGGTTTAGATCATTTGTGCTTTGTGGTCATTTAATTTTCCATTAATCAAGATTGAAAAGGTTAGTTGGTACAATTTTGTCGGAATCTATCTATATATATGGGAGAGGCAAAACAAGGATAGGATGACAAGTGTCATCAGTAGAAAAATTCTAATTCTAGAAAAAGAAAATAAATATATAAAATACTTAGGAAAATTTAAGGATAAAAAGATAAGCGTCATCACCAGAAAAAATTTAATTTTGAAAAGCAAAATAAATAAATTAAAATACTTAGCAAAATTAATAAACAAAAAACTACATGTAGTAAAACTCTTATTAAAATAAGTTAAAAAAGGATAGGACAAGTGATACGGTATTTTTTAATTAATATAAAGAAAAATAAGATATAATTGATTTTTAACTATTCTTGCATTAAAATGTAGGATATTCCTTTTTTTTTCTTTTTTTCGAAATACCTTCCAAATTCCTAACTCTTGGAGCTTGTGTTGAGCAATGTCAAGTGGCTTATTATTAGGTTGACATGTGGCTAGAAGTTGATACATTTTAAATTAATTTTAAAAAAATAAAGTAAATTAAGTAATTATTATTGATAAATCTATCCAATTTAAAATTGAGACAATAGAATATTAAAATCAATATTCTAAGCATAACAAATATATCTTCTATTTTATATTAAAAAGAGAGTAGCAGACAAAAGTATTAAACAAAGTAATACGCTAAAAAAAATTTATATTAAAAATTTTTATAATACTAAACATTGGATAATATAATAAAGAAAAATACAGAACAAAAAAAATTATTCGATAACTATATAAGTCTTCTTTTTAATTTAATAAATATTTTATTATTGGCTATATCATATTGATAACTGAGATGACCATTAAAATTTATTAAAGATATGTTCAAATTAAACAAGCTTGATCACATTTTATTTTAATCCACGCATCGCGCGAGTACAACTGCTAATATGTAATTGTTTAACCAAAAATTAGATTTTAGGTCAAAGTTTGAATTTAGAAGAACTCGGGTTACTGATAATCGGAAAAGTGTATAAGAAAGAAATTTTGAATGATATAATCAGAAAGCAAATAAAACAAAGTATATTCTAGTAGTGTTTTTCGTATCCTACAGATGTTGTGACTTCCTCTTTTTATAGTTAATTTTTAAGAGAAAATGTAATGCCTTTGCTTTAATGAGGCAATTACGAGCAATAAATGATATTGAAGGAAACGTTACTCAATCATTAATATTAAATACAAATTCTCTAACGTATTTGGCATTTAATGCTGAATTTGGACTCTTTTTCGCTATCAGATTGATGTCTCCAATTGCTTCTGATCTTCGAACTTTAAATGACTCGAACAGGTACGAGTCTCGTTTCATTTGAATAATAGTTCGTGCCTTTAAATATCTTCTCTCCCGCGTCTGTTGTTGCTCGTGTCTTCTAACTGATTACCACGTTTTGACTATTTGACCGGTCCACGTGTCATGACACGTCACCTTCAATATTTAAATTCAGTTTTTTCCTAATACAGTATTTAAGCTATTGTATTCATGAATACAGTAGCAAAAATAGGCGTGAATCAGGGAAGTCCAGCTAATCAGTTGTTGTATTCGAGTGTATTCGACTGTATTCATGGAGTGAAACATGGGATTACAGTTGGACAGATTATTGTATTCGACCGTATTCACGGCGTGAAATAGGGGATTACACTATTTTTAAGACGGAAAGTGAATCAATTAACATAATAGACTCCTAATATAACTCAACAAACTCAATTATAACAAACAAATTTTGTATTTTCAGTTATAATAAAGATTCTCAACCGAAAAATACCCCAAAAATATAGCAATCTTCAGAGAAATTATATAATACATCTGAATACATGAATTATATTAATTAAAAAAATATATGAATACATTCATGGCATATAGCGAGACAGTGAATACAATGAAATACATAGAATACAGCGGGATATATTGAAATACAATGAGAAAAAAAGACAGTGAATACACTGAAATACATGGAATACAATGAGATACATTGAATTACAATGAAAAAAAAGACAATGAATACAATGAAATACATGAAAATACAACGTGATACGTTGAAAATACATTGAAATATATTAACAGAAAATCAAGTTGCTCAGCCCCAAAATCCGTCGTCTTTGTTCAAGAACAAACCCTAATTTTCGGCGAATCCGCTGTCGAGCAAAAACCCTGAATCTCACTGTTCCGACATATCCTGTACATTGCATTTGACACATCTGGCAGTACCATCGTAGCTTTTGTGAGCCCTTAGGTTTTATTCGATTCGCCATAAGCCCTTACCAAATATCTGCCAACCTTTTCTAGTTGTTGGTCTGTTTGTTTCAATTGGGTTTTGTGTGTATGTGATGTACAAATCATACATACATATACATAGTATCTATCTATGGTTGTATGCCACCTCTTTGTTTTTCTCACTCTTCAGTTATAATCATATGAAAACTCTTCACACGCCGCCTCACTTCACTTTCACTTCCTCTGTGTTTTTCACAATTCAAGAAAATCTCCCTTTTTGTTTGATTTTTAACCTTGAAAAATCAAGAAAAGCCTTTTCCTTGTGAATTCATAATTCATGGAGAAAGATTAGTGTTGAGAGAGAGTGGAGAAAAATCTGAAAGAATGAGAGAGAAAAATAATACAAAGCATATTTTATGGCTTAAGGGTAGGAGGTGACTATAAATAGTTATTTGGCTATAAAAATCAAAAGGTAGCTATAAAATATAATTTTATAAAAGGGTATTTATTTAAAATAAATAAGGTATCAACATTTTCTACGAGAGGTAAAAATTCCATAATTCCATCTTTTTCCAGTTGCAAAGACCACAAAAGATGGTACTTATGGATTGTTGAATAAATTCGAACCATTTAATTTGGTGGAGCGTTATGGACAAGACACGTCCAATTAAAGAATTTTATCTTAAATCAAGTCCCTCTTATTTTTTTCTTTAGATTCTCGCCAATTAGGGGTGACAAAATAGTTCAAAAGAAAACAGTTAACCACCCATATTATCCACTAAAAAATGGGTCGGATAATGAACTTTTTAAAAACGGATCAAATATGGATAAGAACCATATTATCCATTTAGAAAATGGATAACCCATGAGTAACCAACGGATAACCAATGAGTCTAACTTTTACATTTGTAAAACCTCAAATTGGGGGTTCCTCAAGTTAGGGAGACTAAGAATTCTCCCAAAAAAGATCATATACAAAAAGTCATGGATAACCCATATTATCCGCCGGTTAACCCGTTTTTTATCCATATTAAATATGGGTCGGATCGGATAAATGATCCATTTTTTATTACCCGTTTTCAATCGGAACCATATCCGACCCGACCCGCCCGTTTGTCACCCCTATCGCCAATGGTATAAGAATTAATGGAGGATGCACAAGGCAGTTAACATATCGTTTCTCTCTATCGGGGTTGAAGACTTCGAACTTCAAACACTGCAGCAATGAAGCAACATCATGGGAAAAAACAGGGTTTCGTATCCAACACCAAGGATCTGTCCTTGGCAGCAAGAAGTAAACCATAAGAATTTCCCACATTATTCTGTTCCAAGGTGAAATATTTACATTTTATCCCTTCACGTTGATTTAAAAACAAAGCAAAGAAACAAAAGCTTTTACCCAGTCTCACAACATTCGCTCGCCCCAATAATATCACTATTTCAAACAAAATTTGGAGCATAACGTAGATAAGTTCACCATCATGCATTCATAAACCAAATAGACGGATAGAGAGATGAACAAGAGCACAGCCAGAAGACTGATGATATTAGCCCCCCAACATAGGTTGAACAGGGGAATTATTTCAAATACATAAATCTTCTGTCAAAGCTTTCTCTCCCCCCTCTGAAAGGAAAACTTACTGAAGGTTGAAAGGGGGAGGGATTTTCCTCAGAGTATGTGAAAACTTATGGATGTATTTATACAACAGATCCGCTAAAGACGCCTCCTTTCAAACATATTCTCATCGCAATGAGGGTCAAGCCACTCTCTCTGGGAGCCCTTTGATCCTGTCGGCATTTTTCCACCCACAAGCTCTCTCAGGTGTTCGACCTTATTCTCGCGACCACTTCCACTGTATCTTCTGTCAGCTTCCTTCAGTTTCTGTCTTAACTTCTGCTTGCGATTATTAGCCGGATTGAGCTCTTGTTGCTTTGATTGTGAAGGAGGAGCGCCGTGAGGTCCAAGGTATATATTCTCCTCTTTCGTGGACTGCAAAAAAATAATTAAGCAAGGAGATCAATTCAAACTTGAAAGAGAGAGCAATCTTGGAAAAGTTGACATAAAAAAATTGTTCTTCTGAGTGGAGAGTGAAAAATCCTAAGAGCAAACCTCAGCTGGAGTTGTCGTTGACTCTTCAACTTCAACAAAATTACTAGTACTATTTTGGCCAGGATCTTCAAGTTCCAAGCTTGGAATTACATATCCTTCAGTGTCTGATGGTCAAAAACGTCAAATCAATATGTTAGTTCACATTACATCTAAAAACTTTGATGTACATTATGAAGTCAAAACATGCTAAAAGTGTAACTTTCAGCACATTTTAACTAAACAAAATCTTAAATCTAGATGTGGAACCGGATATATTAGCAAAGAAACGAAATGGCTGGGAATAAGTACTTCAATATTTAAACATGGAGAGACACATACATACTCAAAGAGGAATGCACACAAAGTAGCAAACTGATGGAAATTTCTTACCAAAAGAGAAATAGGTAGTAAAAACCATCCAGGATCGCAATCAAGCATTTACACAAAGGGAAAAAGCACTAAATCCAGGACAAAGGTCTATACATCCTGTAAACCATTTTTTTATGAATCAAAAAGTTGTAATCTACAATGAAAAAAGTAGACATCTTTCTCCTGCACAACAAAAGCTTTAGCACAGTAAGTACAGCGATAGCTCCAGATCATTTATGCTATCTTTTTCTTTTTTTGAGAATGAATTTATGTTTATTTCTGTTCATTTAATAATCTCTTTTCAGGACTTAGAAGTTCATTGTTTCATCTTCAAAACTCGGTAAATAATGGCTGCTCTATGCTTAAATATTAGGCTTGGTGAAACAATCAGGTGTCGAACCTGTGATTCATACCCTCGGTCATATTCCACATTCCTTCTAAAATTGGGCAACAAACGCAACAAAGTATAAAATTCCAAACTCTTGAAAGGATCAATACACACCTAAGCATCTTAAAGACGCATATCAGTTAAATCTACCTTTCTAGGGGGATCTTAGTAGCTCAATTATTTGGCTACCTGAACTTTGTTAGTGAGGGTTCGTTTCCCTTCCCCTACCCCCAATATAATTAAAAAATCTACCTTTCTAGTGAAACTATACAATGAAGAAACAGATGTAGGATAAGGAATTGTGGTTAAAAATTATTCAAGTCGCTCCTCTAGTCAACCAGATGTAAGTACCAAGTGTCGAACCCTTCAGAAGACATTACTGGGAAAAAAAAGTACCAAAGGATTGAACCCTCGTGACGTGTTTTCTAATACAATTACCGTCATATATCAATAATTTTGCTTATAAAAATGACATTTCCGGTCTATGACCTCATCATTAAAGCAAAAAATCTGCTACTGTCTTATCTTCCACATCAGCATGACAAATGTCAACTTGTTTCAAGAAAAAAGAAAAACAGACTGATGAAACAGCAAATAGAATTGTTAGGTTAAATACACACACACACACACAAAAGGTTGTGCTTTATTCCAACTGAATGGGATAATTATTCTGGGCTTGCTAATCCATGTACCCAATTCATCAAATCAAAGCTAAAAGCATTTCAATATCAACAAAGCATTGTTTGGAACAATCCAAAACCCACCTTCAAGTAAACCGTCAGAATAATTAACACCTTACAATTCTTTTGAAAACGCTTTCACATAAATTAACCGGAAAAAATTAATCATATCTCTATGCTGTATTCAGCAACATAATAAGAACCCACTTAACATCAATTAAATAATCCGATTAAATTGAAATCCATATATCCAATTAACACTGATCAATCATTTGACAAAAAAGAAGTTCAGAATTAAAATGAAAAAGATGAATAATTTAATTTACCCCACTCGTCATCTTGGATGGAAGGAGTGGATTGCACTGAAGAAGGGTCCATTTATTGGTGCAGACGACGATCATCGATTTCACACTGCAACGACGAAGCTCGATTCGATTCTCCCTCAAAATTGAAGCAAAGCACGCAACTTTAATACTCTATCATTCACATCTAAATCGAATCTTTCTCGATTTGAAAAAGAAGGTATAGTGTCAGCGAAGTAAAACAGAGAATCCGAAACCCTAATACTGTTTGCGAAAAACCACTATCCTTAACACGTGGCGACTCAAGGAAAAGAAAGTATCAACTTGAAATGACAATGTTAGCCTTATCTCCCGTGTTTGACTTTCACAAAAGGAGTGCACTGAGAACATAATTGGGGCGTTTGTAAATTGTAACCTCTCTTCTAAAAGGCAGAATTGGGATTCGCTCGGGACTCGGCTCGGGGCAGAGCACTCGTAAAACGCCCCTAGACTTATGTGTGGGGCTTAGTTCCGTGAGACCTACGCCTCGACCGTCTGGGCTTACGCCCAGGACACGCCCAATGCCCAGCGTACTGGGCTCGCCTAATAGACCTTTATGCAATTGTGTGTAACTAACCTTATAAATCCTCAAATTTTCTTAATAAATCATTGACCATTCAAATTACTTTTTCCTTAATCATTAATCATTAAGTTGAGAGTATTTTATGTCATAATTAAAATAAAAGTTATTGTTCATTACCCACTAAGACTGCTATGATAGTAAATTTTAATTAAATCTTCGTTTAAAAGTATTTATTTATTAACTTTTGTAATTTCTTTATTATATAATAGTCCATAATTATTTTATAATTATTTTCCTAAATATAATTTTTTTTCACATATACGAGATACAATAGTCATTAATTTAATAGCCCAGTATTAGCTAGTAACTATTTACAAATAATTAGTTATCATGGCATAGTATGGTGAATTATGTGTCACTTTATTAACTTGTTGTAGCTTAAAAATTAATTATGCTAGAGAATCATATTTAAATTGTGAATTATGTTTTTATATAAATTCTCTTTCAAATAGAAAGCATATTACATACAAAGAGTATTTAAAAAACTATCAAATTATAATATCGAAACTTTTTCAAGATTCATTACTCCTTAAGAGATACATATAAGATTTCGCCTCGAATACATTACTTTTGATGTTTGAGTTGTAACGACGTTGCAGCTAATTTGCATATTATGATATATGTCATATTTTTCGTATTACTCATAGATGAATTATAATTTAAAAATATTTTAAATAGATTATTTATTATAATTTTGTGATTTTAATGTAATTTTTATAATTATTTTTTATTTTATACTATCTTAAATTTTTTTAAATTAGTAAAAGTTAGAGATACTTGGGACTTACGCCCCATGTCTCAGGGCTTACGCCTCGCCTCGTCAGAGGTAAAACGCCTCGCCTCACGCCCCCGCCTTTTAAAACATTGATTGTAACATGTACAATTGTTACGAAACTAAGCTCAAAATAATAACAACAAGAAAATAGATAAGAGATATAGAGAGAAAGAGAGGAGAGATTCTATTTCTTTCAAGTATTCAAGTGTGTACAATATCACTTCATCCTCCATTTATAGTATTACATAGAGGTATACAAAAGAATGTCATAAACATGACATTAAAAATTTTAGATCATGGAGGAAGATCATGGGGAGGTTATGGAAGTATGAGAGTTACAACCATAACTCCATAAGTATTGGAGTAGTGGGAGTTATGGAGATAATGGAGAAGAGTAATGGGTATTACTCTTTTATGAGTTATGGACCTCCACCAATAAATAATTATTTATAACAAAGTTGAAGTTCTTAGAGATTTTTTTCTTTTAATCAAAGGTAAATACAATAATTTTGTTTAGACTTCTAGAAATATAAATAAAGTCCACATAATCAAGCAGAGCGGATTGTTTCCAAATATCTTCACAAATCACTACTACCTTCCATGAAGTAGTATTTTTTTTCTTTTATGAATCACATCAATTACACTCTTGCATCCAATAGGATTTTCACCATTTTCCAACTATTCATGATTGCACGTTCAAGAGTCATTCTTATAATAAGTGCTTCGGCTGTCATGGCTTTCCCACAAATTGGATTGGGATCCATGGGTGTTTTTCAAGGCTATCCATAGCCGCAACATCAATACTTGAACGCCTAGCATCTACTTGTAAATTTGCATCAGTAAATAATAATATACCATCTTGGAGGTTTATTAGTTGAGCCGCGGATGTCACGACACCAGTTCGCCCTCTGTGAACACGTCGTGACGGTACCTAGTCTTTACGACTAGGTAAGCCCAACAATGCGAAAAATATCTAACTTGCGAAATAAATAATCAACCGAACAACTGGAAGAAACAATATATAAGATGTCGCTCGGCATATACAACTCAACATCACTGAGACCTACAATAATATCCAAAAACTCGAAAACTCACGGGAACACAAGCTAGAAGGAATACAGTAAAGTGCTCAAATCTCCAGAAATGTCTACATCAATAGTACGAATGAAGGCTAACACTACAAGATAGAGTAAAGAAGGAGACTCTTCGGTCTACGGACGCGACAGATGTAACTTGAAGTCTCCAAAATGCTCCCTGCCTCAAGGATGGTAAGCCTGTGCAGAGGTACCTGGATCTGCACATGAAAAACATGCGCAGAAAGGGCATGAGTACACCACAACGGTACTCAGTAAATGCCAAGCCTAACCTCGGTCGGGTAGTAACGAGGAAGGTCAGGGCCCTACTGAGGTTAAACATAATATAAGTTTCAACAGTATGAAATAGACAATATAAATAATTACACCACTGAAATAAGACAGGTTATATAAGGCAACAACAAATAAACAAGAACGGAGAAAACACGGAAATAAGAACAGCTCAATACCAATGGCGACAACGAGGATCTCCCAGGATACCGTCCTGTAGTCCCTCTCATCAACTGTCCAATGGATCTTCCGGGATACCGTCCCGTAGTCCAATTATTAATGCGCGGGGATCTACCGGAACCCTGGTCCGTAGTTCCAAATATAAATACCGAGTACTGAGGGAATCTATCGGGTGCATTCCCGTAGTTCCATATAACTGTGCAGAGGGATCTACCGGGAATCTAACCCGTAGTCCCAAAGTACACAAACAAGGGGGAGCTACTGGAATCCCACATCCGTAGTCCCAATGTAAATACGCAACAACAACAAGAAGATATTTAGAAATGAAATTTCTCATCACGGAAAACAAGTAATTCTAGCCTAACATGCTTCACGTAGTACAATCAAGGCAATTTAAGCAAATAAGCAATTTAAGTCAACTAAACGTGCTCTTCTACCTAACCACATGCTAAATTCACAAGTATAATAAAGCAGGAAAGGAAACATGCTAATAAATACTTTAAGAAAAACTCGATTTCCAATAATTTGTACAAGTACGCGCTCGTCAGCTCACGCACAAGGCAATTCAGTTACCAAATATACCAATCCTAAGGGGAAGGTCCCCCACACAAGGTTAGACAAGCCACTTACCTCGAACCGGCTCAAAATCAACTAGAAACCACGCCTTTGCCACGAGTATCCAACTCCAAATGACCCAAATCTATTCAATTCCATTTCATAATGTAAATAATACTTCAAGAAACAGATTCTACAATTAAATTCTAAGCTAATACGCGAAATTATGCAAAATGACCAAAACGCCCCTAGGGACCACTTCTCGGAATCAGGTGAAATTTATATTTTCAGAATCCTCACACTCACACGAGTCTAGCCATATAGGAATCTCTCAAATCGTACGGCCAAAACCCAATCAAAATCCAATAATTCGGCCTATGAAGTTTCTTCTAATTTTTCCCAATTTTAAATCCCCAATCTGAATTTAGATGATGAAATTAACTATAGATTGATGGAATATAACTATAAAGGGTTAAAGAGTCGTTACCCAGTGATCTCCTCTTCAAATCCCTCTCAAAAACGCCCTCTCCCGAGCTCCAATTTGATTTCTCCAACTTTTGAAACAAAACCCTCGAAATTCATATTTCTGCCCAGTGATTTCCACATCTGCGGTCCCACTTCTGTGGAACATATGTCGCATCTGCGACTTTCATTAAAATTACCAGGAGCCGCATCTGCGGTACATCTTTCGCAGATGCGATACCGCTTTTGCGGTTAAATATTCGCATCTGCGGAACCTGAAGGAGCACCCAAAATCCGCTCCTGCGATCTCTCAGCCGCTTCTGTGGCTCCGCACCTGCGGGATCCAAACTGCAGGTGCGGTTATGACAGACACCAACAATTTTCTGCAACACTTCAACTTCAAAATCCTTCCGTCAACCATCCGAAATCATCCCGAGGCCCCCGGGACCTCAACCAAAAGCATCAACGTCACCTAATACCTTATTCAAACTTGTACCAATCCTTAAAACACCTAAAACAACATCGGAAACGCAAATCAATCAAAGATTTAAGCCTAAGAACCCTAATTTTCCTCAAAATACGCTTTCGATCATAAACCTAACCAAACCACCTCCGAATGACCTGAAATTTTACACACACATCCCAAATAACATGACAGAACTACTGCAACTTCTGGAATCCCATTCCGACCCTCAGATCAAAATCTCACTATCGGACCGGAAACTTCAAAAATTCAAACTTCGGCATTTCAAGCCTAAATTAGATACGGACCTCCAAAACACATTTCGAACACGCTCCCTGATGTTCCAAACGTCAATACCACACAAGATGGGGGGGGGGGTGATTTTTGTGGTACCCAATTTTCGATCTAGAAGAACCTGGTTCTTCTAGGTGTTCTAACTACTACTGTTACGGAATTAAAAGTACAGAAAATAAAGAACACAGAGATTTTTACGTGGAAAACACCTGGCTCAAAAGGTGAAAAAACCACGACCTACTACTCAGTAGGATTTTCCCAAACATCTACTAAAATCAATGAGCCAAAACAGCATTTACAAAACTCTTGTAAACCTAAGGATTAACTCTAATCCCAGTGTGGCACACAGCCTCAACTATTGCGACACCTTCAAGTTAACTCTAACTTGAATACTCAAAGTACCTAATATAATTGCTTCTATGAAAGCTGGAAAGGTACAATTTTAAACCACCTACTACAATTGAACTAGAATAAGAATAAACACAATGGAACTGGTTCTTCTATCTCGTTCAAGTAGCTTCAGGAATGCACACTTAAATCTCACATAAATTGCTTGCAAAATTGACTTGCTCTTTTGCTCTCAATTTAGTTTAACTTCTGCATATGTGCAACACCTGTAAAAGAGAACAAATACAATTATTTATTGAGTTAGTAACCAGAGTTTTATTGAGACTCAATTGCTGATCTTTCATCAAATTTGAGTCCTTGAACAATACAAACTCCAACCCTTATCCTTGATCCAAATTGTGTTCTCTTATCATAAGGAGACTTCTTCTCCTTATCCAATATGCAATCTTTTCGATCAATTTAGAAGATATTGCTGCTTGATCCTTAAGACTTATCTTCTTCACGTGCATCTCACATGCATAACCTGATAAACACTGTGTCTCACATGATGGACCTGGTTTATGACTGAGTTCATTTGTCAATCTTCAAAACTTCATATGAACTTGGGCCAACAAATTCCCCCTTTTTGATGATGACAAACTCTGTGCCTTTACTAATCAGAGAACTTGTGGAACTCAGCTGAATTATCAACACTGTAACTTAGAAATTTTAACTTATCATTAAGGACCAGGTTTAATCAGGTTATAAATATCACTTCATTTCAGAATACAGAGTAAAGCACAATATCTCTTCCCCTTTTTGGCATCATCGAAAAGTTGCATATAATGTGAATCCCAAATTTTAATCATTACTCATGGCCACTGAGGCAACTGCAAGTGATAACATTGTTCAGTTAATCAATAATCAACTTGGCAAAAATTAACTATTAAGATCAGAATCTTCATAAAGCAAGAGAAAAAGAAAATTGTCATTGATTAGGAAATGTTTCTACAAAATAGTCCACAAAAAGAAAGAAAAAAACATCCAACCATGAGCAACAAAGATACAAACAAAGAAAAGTCCCGAATCTGGGTCACTGGGGGTGGGGGGGGGGGGGGGGGTTTCTAGACTGGTTCAAAGATTGGAACTGGAAGACCTAAGGCTTGGAGGAACTAGAGGGTTGGGATTGAAGAAGATTGAGCATTGTCTGAAGCATCCCTTCACTCTTTTCCTTTTCCTTTGCTAGCTCATCTTTCAGGCTATTCCTCTCATTTTCCAGTTCAGCAACACGATCCTGGAGCCTAGCAATTTCAGCATCTTTTATTCCACACTCTTGAACCAAGTCCCTAACCTTGCTGTTTACAGGAGTCTTCAAAGATGAACCAGGTTCAACTTGGGCTACACTGAGGAGATAGTCACAGGCCTGCAGGGTTTTGACACCAAAATGCTCCTTGCTGGAGGCCATCTCCCATTTCTTTAAGGGAACATTCAACCTATCCAGCACAGTCGTCAGTATGAACCCATACCAAAATTCTCCTCCTCTACACTACCACAAATAGCAAGAACTTTTCCTTTCTTTTTCCTTCCCCTTCTACTAGACCCAGCCCCTTCTACATCTTTTACAGAACCCACCAACACAAACCTATTATCTTCCCTTTCTACCACATCAGAGAATACAAGACAAGTATTTACCTCACCAGGGATTTCTTGATTTTTGTCTTCTCCTTCGCTGGCAGAGATGAATGCTTCAGACTCAGAGCTTGAGTCAGATTCTTTAACATGGCTCTCTTTCTTCTGGCTAACCTTCAATTTTTCATTCATAGCTTTTCTCAGAGAACCAGAAGCTACTGTTTTTCTGGCCAACATTTTCTGCTGGCGAAACCTAGGTTTTGGGGTTTCAACATGAGGTGTGGATGAGGACGTATTAGGAGATACTGGTGGGGGAGTGCCTGGATTATCTTGAGGGTTTGTCATGATGAAGTATTTCCGGAGAATTTTGGGAATTTTGGAGAGGAAGAGGATGATCAGAATTTTGGGAGAGATCAATGACGGTTGTGGACTAAAAAGGGGGATGTGGAGTGTATTTAAAGAAGATTATGATTAAATGCGGTAACAATAGCCTTTTTGCAGTAGTCAATCAGGAGTCTAATCACTTTAGAATTCCGGTCTCTTAGTGATTAATAGGCAACGCTAGATTTTAGGCAAAAATCCCGTTTTCCTTAGAGTTCTAGGAGAATGAAACTGGTTCAATGCTCAACGGATATAATTTTTGGGAATTTGGTGAAAATAGGACTTTTGCTCATGATTGGAAAATTTATCTTTCTAATTGTGCAAAGTATAGAAACATACCTAAACTTTCTCATGAGCATATACTGATGAACCAGGTTCTTCAAGTAGAACTTCTCTTGTTTATGCCTCAAATGTCAGAATAGAAAAAAACTTTGTAAGAGATCAACGAGTCACTATAAACACATGTCACAAGAGTATACTGATTAAAGTATGAGACTGAGTAAGAATTAGTCTAGATATTTACACAAAGTAGAACTTCTAACCAAATTTTTTTTTATATTTTTTTCATTTTGCATTCTGAACTGGACCTTTTAGGTGATCTTAATCATCCCTAATTCCAACCTGTTCCTCTCAAAGTTTTCCCTACTCAGTGCTTTAGTGAAGATGTCAGCTATTTGTTTATCAGTAGCAGAGAATTCTATTGAAATAAATCCTTTCTTATAGTTATCTCTTAAGAAGTGGTGTCTAACATCTATGTGCTTGGTCCTTTTATTTGTCATACTTATAGCACTAGTGTTATCACAGAATATTGGAATACATCCCACTTCAATTCCAAAATTTACCAGCTGTTGTTTGATCCATAGTAATTGAGCACAACAAGAAGCAGCAACAACATATTCAGCTTCAGCAGTAGATAGGGCTACTGAATTTTGCTTTTTGGTAGCCCATGACACAAGACATGAACCAAGGAAGTGTGCCATACTTGAGGTGCTCTTCCTATCCACTAGGAAACCTGCATAATTAGCATCAGCATACCCTACTAAATTGAAATTACTACCTTTGGGATACCAAAGACACAAATCAGTGGTGCCTTTCAGATATCTCAATATCCTCTTGACAGCAGTCAAGTGAGACTCTTTTGGATTTGCCTGAAAACGAGCACAAAGCCCTACATTGAAAACAATGTCAGGTCTGCTGGCAGTAAGATACAAGAGTGAACCAATCATACCCCTATACAACTTCTGATCAACTGATGAACCAGGTTTATCAACATCTAATTTAGTGGCAGTTGCAATAGGTGTATCCATTTCTTTAGAGTCCTCCATTTTAAACTTTTTGATTAGTTCTTTTGTATACTTCTGCTGATGGATCATGGTTCCATTTGGACTTTGTTTGATTTGCAAGCCTAAGAAGAAGTTAAGTTCACCCATCATGCTCATTTCAAACTCACTCCCCATTAGTTTTGCAAAGTCCTTACTCAACCTATGAGTAGTGGCCCCAAATATTATGTCATCAATACATATATTTGCACAACAAGGAGGTCTTTACCTTTTTCCCTTAAGAACAAGGTACTGTCAATTTTACCTCTTTTGTAACCATGCTCCAGTAAGAATTTTGATAGCCGTTCATACCAAGCTCTTGGGGCCTGCTTGAGCCCATATAGAGCTTTGTCTAGCTTGTACACATGCTCAGGACATTCCTTGCTTTCAAATCCTGGAGGTTGTTTCACGAACACTTCTTCCTTGAGGTAGCCATTCAGGAAGGCACTTTTGACATCCATCTGATGGAGAGTGAATTCCATGTGTGTTGCAAAGGCTACGAGGAGTCTGATTGCCTCTAGTCGTGCAACTGGAGCAAAGGTCTCATCATAGTCAATGCCTTCCTCTTGGCTGTAGCCTTGAACCACCAGCCTTGCCTTGTTTCTTGTAACTGTTCCATCTTCATCAAGTTTGTCCCTAAAGACCCATTTTGTGCCAATGACTGATCTGTCCTTGGGTCTTGAAACTAGATGCCTGACTTGACTTCTTTCAAATTGGTTGAATTCATCCTGCATATCATTGACCCAATCTGCATCTTGCAAAGCCTCAGCAATATTTTTAGGTTCAATAAGAGATAGAAAAACATCAAATGCATACAGATTCTTTAGTTGTGATATAGTTTTGACTCCAGATGTTGGATCAGTAATGATGTTCTCAATGGGATGAGAACTTTGATACTTGTGGGATTTCACCACCAACTGGTTTCTACTAGATGATTCTCCTTTGTTTTGCTGCTGAGGAACAGGTTCTTATAGAGAGTTTGTTTCAATTTCTCCCTGATTAGTTCCCTCTGTCAGGTTGCCCTGAGTAGAAGAACCTGTTCCTTCTTTTGATGCCACTTTGACTTGTGCTGTAGATTTAGTCAATTCTTTTACCAATCCAATGGCTTCATCTTCATGTTCCTGTCTCTCAAAAAGAATGTTAGTTTCATCAAATACAACATGCAAACTTTCTTCTCAATGAACCGGTGAACCCTCTCGCGAACAGTAGCAACCAAGGCTGGTGCATGCCTAGCCAAACTCTTGTAATGGATAGCATACTCTGAAACTGTCATAGCACCCTGGCGCAAATGCTCAAAGTCTGCGTGCCATGCGTACCTGACGCTCAGAGGGACATACTCTCTCAAGAACAGATTCGAAAACTGAGCCCAAGTCAGTGAAGCAGCCGCATCTGGACTGTCTAACTCATAGGTGCGCCACCAATCATAGGCGGCTCCTCGAAGCTAGAAAGTAGTGAAGGAAACCCTGCTCGATCCAGAAATACTCATAGTACGGAGAATGCGGTAACAATCATCAAGAAATCCTAGAGCATCCTCCGATGCTAGACCACTGAACATAGGAGGCTTATACCTCTTGAACCTCTCAAGCCTCAACTGCTCCTACTCGGAAGCCACTGCCACACCATCGGGCTGAACTAGCGCTGCAGGAGGTACAGGAATAATATCAAGGACCTTCTCAACATGCACTCGCTACTCAGGAGTGCGGGCGGTAGGAGTCTGCGCCCCCCCCTCAGCGTGGGATGTGGCTGCAGTAAGGGAAAGCAGCCCTGCTGAGCCAAAGTGGTGTATATGCTCATGAACTGCGCCAAAGTCTCCTGAAGGGATGGAATAGTAGTAGCAGTAGGCGTGTCAGGTGCCTGGACTCCCGCTGGATCTGCTAGTGGTACCTTGGCGGCAGCTCGCGTAGGTGCTCTCGCTGCACCACGTGCGCGTCCTCGGCCTCTACCCCGGCCTCTGACAGCTGCAGTAGGGGGCGCGGGTGCCTGATTATCCTGAGTAGCATGTGTCCTCACCATCTGTGAGAGAATAGAAGACAGAAGTTTAGAATAGTAATGTCAAAATATCGCACGACAAGGAAATCAAATGAAGTGAAGATTTTCCTAATAGTTACATAGCCTCTCGTAGATAAGAACAGACGTTTCCGTATCGATCAGCGAGACTCTAATAAACCGGCCTGTGTTCCGTGACTCCTATGAACCTAGAGCTTTGATAGCAACTTGTCACGACCCCAGTTCGCCCTCCGTAAACACGTCGTGGTGGCACCGCGTCTCTACGACTAGGTAAGCCTAACAATGCGAAAAATACCTAACTTGCCAAATAATAATCAACTGAACAACTGGAAGAAATAGTATATAAGATGCCGCTCGACATATACAACTCAACATCACTGAGACCTACAATAATATCCCAAAACCCGAAAATTCACGGGAACACAAGCTAGAAGGAATACAATAAAGTGCTCAAATCTCCAGAAATGTCTATATCAATAGTACGAATGAAGGCTAACACTAAAAGATAGAGTAAAGAAGGAGACTCTTCGGTTTGCGGACGCGGTAGATGTACCTCGAAGTTTCCAAAATGCTCCCTGCCTCAAGGATGGTAAGCCTATGCGGAGGTACCTGGATCTGCACATGAAAAACATGCGCAGAAAGGGCATGAGTACACCACAGCGGTACTCAGTAAGTGCCAAGCCTAACCTCGGTCAGGTAGTGACGAGGAAGGTCAGGGCCCTACTGAGGTTAAACATAATATAAGTTTCAACAGTATGAAATAAACAATATAAAAAATTACAACAGTGAAATAAGACAGGTTATACAAGGCAACAACAAATGAACAAGAACGGAGTAAACACGGAAATAAGAACAGCTCAATACAAATGGCAACAACGAGGATCTCCCAGGATACCGTCCTGTAGTCCCTTTCATCAACTGTCCAATGGATCTTCCGGGATACTGTCCCGTAGTCCAATTATCAATGCCCGGGGATCTACCGGAACCCTGATCCGTAGTCCCAAATATAAATACCGAGTACTGGGGGAATCTACCGGGTGCATTCCCGTAGTTCCATATAACTGTGCAGAGGGATCTACCGGGAATCTAACCCGTAGTCCCAAAGTACACAAACAAGGGGGAGCTACTGGAATCCCACATCCGTAGTCCCAATGTAAATACGCAACAACAGCAAGAAGATATTTAAAAATGAAATTTCTCATCACGAAAAACAAGTAATTCTAGCCTAACATGCTTCACGTAGTACAATCAAGGCAATTTAAGCAAATAAGCAATTTAAGTCAACTAAACGAGCTCTTCTAGCTAACCACATGCTAAATTCACAAGTATAATAAAGCACATGCTAATAAATACTTTAAGAAAAACTGGATTTCCAACAATTTGCACAAGTACGCGCTCGTCACCTCATGCACAAGGCAATTCAGTTACCAAATATACCAATCCTAAAGGGAAGGTCCCCCACACAAGGTTAGACAAGCCACTTACCTCGAACCGGCTCAAAATCAACTAGAAACCACGCCTTTGCCACGAGTATCCAACTCCAAATGACCCAATTTTATTCAATTCCATTTCATAATGTAAATAATACTTCAAGAAACAGATTCTACAATTAAATTCTAAGCTAATACGCGAAATTATGCAAAATGACCAAAACGCCCCTAGGGACCACTTCTCGGAATCAGGTGAAATTTATATTTTCAGAATCCTCACACTCACACGAGTCTAGCCATATAAGAATCTCTCAAATCAAACGTCAAAAACCCAATCAAAACCCAATAATTTGGCCTATGAAGTTTCTTCCAATTTTTCCCAATTTTAAATCCCCAATCCGAATTTAAATGATGAAATTAACTATAGATTGATGTAATATAACTATAAAGGGTTAAATAATCGTTACCCAATGATCTCCTCTTCAAATCCCTCTCAAAATAGCCCTCTCCCGAGCTCCAATTTGATTTCTCTAACTTTTGAAACTAAACCCTCGAAATTCATATTTCTGCCCAGTGATTTCCGCTTCTGCGGAACATATGTCGCATCTACGACTTTCATTAAAAGGACCAGGAGCCGCATCTGCGGTACATCTTTCGCAGATGCGATACCACTTATGCGGTTAAACATCCGCATCTGCGGAACCTGAAGGAGCACCCAAAATACGCTCCTGCAATCTCTCCCCAAATCGCAGGTGCAGTTATGACAGACGCCAGCAATTTTCTGCAACTCTTCAACTTCAAAATCCTTCCGTCAACCATCCGAAATCATCTGGAGGCCCTCCGGACCCCAACCAAAAGCATCAACGTCACCTAATACCTTATTCAAACTTGTACCAATCCTTAAAACACCTAAAACAACATCGGCAACTCGAATCAATCAAAGATTTAAGCCTAAGAACTCCAATTTTCCTCAAAATACGCTTTCAATAAAAAACCTAACCAAACTACGTCCGAATGACCTGAAATTTTACACACACATTCCAAATGATATGAAGGAACTACTGCAACTTCCAGAATTCCATTCCGACCCTGGAATCAAAATCTCACTATCAGACCGGAAATATCAAAAATTCAAACTTCGGCATTTCAAGCCTAAATTAGCTACAGACCTCCAAAATACATTCCGAACACGCTCCCAACCCCGAAATCACCTAACAAAGCTAACGGAACCATCCTATTTCCATCCTGAGGCCATCTTCACACTTTTTCGACTACGGACAGCTTTCCAACACTTAAGCTCTCATTTAGGGACCAAGTATCCCAAACTCTCCGAACCCCAAAACCGAACGTCCCAGCAAACCAAAATAGCATAAACGAACTTGGAAAAAGCAGTTAATAGGGGATCGGGGAATTAATTCGTAAGACGACCGGCCGGGTCGTCACAGTGGACAAATCCTATTTTGAGGAAAAGTATATGAGCAATTAGCCAGAATATAATTTGTCCATGATAATTAAATAGTGATTTTGATATAATATCAATCGGTTCAAACCTATCATGATTAAAATACCATGCACCCCTATCTTTCCATATTTGCTCATAATATTAATACTCAAATTTAATATATCTAGCGACTCATAATAATGCCTAGTATCAGAAACCATTATATACCACCAAACTGAAAAATCATTAATTGTTTCTAAGTCATGCTAGTTTATTGGACTTAATTTCCACGCTAGCTAAGAACGGGTACATTCAACAATCATATGCTCAACATCCTCGCCTTCAGAACTACTTACCTTGTATATTCTCTGTCACGATCCAAATTCCATTATAGGTCGTGATGGCGCCCAACACCGTTGTCAGGCACGCTAATCCTAATCTACTAGTGAATTCCATTTATGTTACCAAAATATTCCCAATACTTATGTTACAAATTTTAACCGATCGAAAATCAAAAATCTTCATAACAATAGAAATGCAACCCAAATAGATAGTCTACAGTGTGTACCAGGAACTAGTGTCAAAAGTACTAGGGCAACCTGTAGAACATACAAAATACTACTATCCTACTACCTGAAATAGAATAGACAGTACATAATCAACGACAAAAAGAAGAGAACTCCTGTATGCTGCAGAACGACTCAGAATGGGGCAACTCATAGTGGGATCTCGAATAGAAATTAGGAACGCGCACCGGAGGGATAACCAGATGTACCTGCCTCAAATCCTGTACAGTTAAGTATAGAAGGTTAGTGTGAGTACATAAACAATATGTACCCAGCAAGTATCTAGTCTAACCTCGAAGAAGTAGTGATGTGGGTCAATATCAATAATAATATATATAAGGCTTACTCTAATCATGATTAGCATGAATATAATAACAACCTCAGAAATTAGGAGAAAACGATATATCAATATCAGTCATGTCATACAACAATTTACACTTCAAAGTAGTTAAAAAGGGTATATAGTGGATTATTTCCACATAAGTATCATGCGCACATTATGCCGAGGTCGTACGGCCTGGTCCAACATAATAACAACTGTGCACTGCCAGAGGGTCGAATGGAGCGAATAATAGATACATCTATTTCTACCGAGGCGATCGACCCGATCCACAAATAGCAATTATTATTAAGAAGGCGCATAAAGGCACATTTACAACCAAATAAATTCATACAAGTTCTCAACTAAATGCGTAAATTTGTTTATGTATATTTTCAATCCCTAACGTGTCCTAAGTAATCTCATTAGCAAGTAAGAACACATGCATTTGCAAGTATGGCATGAAACGAGTCCTAAACTACCCGGATAATTAGCATAATAGTAGCTATGCACGGACTCTCGTCACCACGTACGTACTAGCCCCCACAGACATTCACATAAGTTTGATTAATTCACTTAGAGGTTCAATTCCCTCTTACGAGGTTAGAAAGGAGACTCACCTTGCTCCAAAGCTTACTTCCAAACTCAAGAACGTGCCCAAAACCCTCAATTTGGAGCCAAACACTCCAAAACTATTTAAATAGCATAAAAACTAATCAATATAGGCTTAAAAGTTCATATCCCAACCATTAGAGTGATCCCCTAACCCAAATTACAAGATTCCTAAAATTCACCCACGGACCCACGTGCCCGAATTCCGAAATTTTTTGAAGAATGTTATTACCCATAAACTAAGGATCAAGAATATATAATTTTTACTCCATTCCATAAAAAATTTTGTGGTTAATTTTATTTTTATCAAAATCCTAGGTTTTACTCTAATCCCATAATTTTCACTACTTTCTATGTGTTAATCTACCCAAAACCCAAGTATTAAACTCACATTAAGTGGAAATAACTTACCTCACAATGCTAGGTTGAAATCCCCTCTTCCCAAATCGCCCAAGTGTAGAAGTGAAATAAAATAAATGGCCTATGTCCCATTTTTAAGACCCGTGTCCAGGCCTATGAAGCATTTGAGATATCACGTTCGCAAATGCGAAGTCGCAATTGCGACAAAGTGATCGCAAATGCAAACTGGGCCTCCCTCTGTCTTGATCGCAAATGCGACAGAGGGGTCGCAAATGCGGACCCTGCAGGGTTCACAAATGCGAGAAAAATATCGCAAATGCAAGCACTGCCCCAACCAGGCTTCATCGCAAATGCGATGCTTTTCTCGCAAATGCGGGGTTCGCAAATGCGAATTTCCATGCATTTGCAAGACCTGCAACTTTGCCCAGAAACACCAGAAAACTGGGGTGTTTTTCACTCCCAACCGGACGTCCGAATCACGTCAAATCAGTCCCGTTTCTCACCAAATTTCAAAGACATGAATTAAATGTTATATTGGACCTTTACCGAGCTCCGGAACTAACATACAGGCCCGATACCAACATGATCAAGCATTATTTAATTTCTTTAAATCCTTAGATTTTTAGGTTAACAATTTTTAACAAAAAATCATTACTCGGGCTAGGGACCTCGAAATTCGATTCTGGGCATACGCCCAAGTCCCATATTTAACTACGGACTCTCCGGGACCGTCAAAATAGTCCGGGTCCGTTTACTAAAAATGTTGACCGAAGTCAAACTTGGCTTTTTAAGCCAACCTTAAGGAACCAAGTGTTCCGATTTCAACCCAAACTCTTCCAAATCACAGACCAACCATCCTCGCAAGTCATAAATCAGTTAAAGCAAGTAGGGGAGGTCTTATTTAGGGGAACGGGATTCTAGAAAGCAAAATAACCAGTCAAGTCGTTACTTTCTCCACCTCTTAAACAAACGTTCGTCCTTGAACGGACATAGAAAAGTACCTGAGGTAGGAAAAAATGGGGGTATCTGCTCCGCATGTCCTCCTTGGACTCCCAGGTCGCCTCCTCGACTGGTTGGCCCCTCCACTGGACCTTTACCGTAGAAATCCTCTAGGATTGCAACTGGCGATCCTGTCTATCAACAATGGCAGCTGGCTCCTCCTCACAACCCAAACTCTCATCTAGCTGGATAGTACTGAAGTCTAATACATGGGATAAGTCGGCATGATACTTCCGAAGCATAGATACATGAAATACTGGATGAACTCCTTAGAGGCTGGGAGGTAAAGCAATCTCATAAGCAACCTCCCCAACTTGCCTCAACACCTCAAATGGGCCAATAAACCTTGGGCTCAACTTGCCCTTCTTCCCGAATCTCATAATACCCTTCATCGGCGAAACTTTCAAGAGGACCTTCTCGCCGACCATGAATGATATATCACGCGCCTTCTGATCCGTGTAACTCTTCTGTCTGGACTGTGTTGTGCGAAGTCTCTCCTGAATCAACTTTACCTTCTCTAACGCATCTTTCACCAAATCTGTACCATACAACTTAGCCTCACCGGGCTCAAACCACCCGATAGGAAAACGACATCACCGACCGTATAAAGCCTCAAATGGGGCCATCTCGATGCTCTACTGATAACTATTGTTGTAAGAAAACTCAGCCAAAGGCAAGAACTGGTCCCGCTGTCCTCCAAAGTCAATCACACATACTCTAAGCATGTCCTCCGAAATCTGAACTGTCCACTCCGATTGTTCGTCGATATAAGGATGGAATGATGTGTTGAGCTCCACGTGGGTCCCCAACTCACAGAAACAGCTTTCCAGAAATGGGAAGTGAACTGAGGGACTCTATCTGATATGATAGAAACAGGCATACCGTGCAACCGAACTATCTCTTGAATGTAGATCTGAGCCAACCTCTCTGAAGTATAAGTAGTCACCACTGGAATGAAGTGTGCCGACTTGGTCAACCTATCGACAATAAACCAAACTGCATCAAACTTCCGCAACGTCCGCGTTAACCCAACCACGAAGTCAATATTGATGCACTCCCATTTCCACTCAGGTATAGGAATCTGCTGAAGTAGGCCCCCTGCCTCTGGTGCTCATACTTAACCTGCTGACAATTCAAACACCTAGCCACATACTTAACTATGTCTTTCTTCATCTGCCGCCACCAATAATGTTTCCTCAATTCACGATACATATTCGTGGAACCTGGATGAATAGAATATCGCAAACTGTGATCCTCCTCCAGAATCCTCTCTTTCAAGCCATCGACATTAGGAATGCATAGGCGACCCTGGAGTCGCAAAACACCATCCTCGCTAATGGAAACCTCCTTGGCACTACCCTGTAGCATCGTCTCTTTGAGAACTGCCAAATGTGGATCATCGAACTGTCGAGCCTTGATCTGCCCCAATAATGAAGACTGAGCAACAACACATGTAAGGACTCGGGTGGGCTCTAAAATGTCCAACCTCACAAGTCTGTTAGCCAAGGACTAAATGTCCAAAGCTAGTGGCCTCTCCTCCGCTGGAATGAATGCCAAGATACCCATACTCTCTGCTTTCCTACTCAAGGCATTTGCGACCATATTTGCCTTGCCCGGATGATAAAAAATAGCGATTTCATAATCCTTTAGTAACTCCACCAACCTACGCTGCCTCAAATTGAGATCCCTCTATTTGAACAAGTGCTACAAGCTGCGATGATCAGTGTAAACCTCACATAACACCCCATATAGATAATGCCTCCATATCTTAAGAGCATGAGCGATCGCTGCTAACTCCAAGTCGTGCTCAGGGTAATTCTTCTCATGAATCTTCAGTTGACTATAAGCATATGCAATAACTCGTCCCTCCTGCATCAATACACATCCCAAGCCAACGTGTGAGGCATCACGATATACAATAAACATCCCCGAACCAGAAGGCAACACTAGAACCGGTGCTATAGTTAAAGATGTCTTGAACTTCTGGAAGCTCGTCTCACAATCATCGGACCAATGAAAAGGAGCACCCTTCTGGGTCAATCTAGTTAGAGGTGATGCAATAGATGAAAAACCCTGCACAAATCGACGGTAATAGCCCACTAACCCCAGGAAACTCCTGATCTCCATCACCGAAGCAGGACGTGGCCAACTCTGAATTGCCTCAATCTTGTTGGGATCCACCGTAATACCCTCTCCTGACACAATATGCCCCAAGAATGCCACTGATTCTAGACAAAACTCACACTTGGAGAACTTAGAATATAGCTTGTGCTCTCGCAAGTTCTGGAGCACTACCCTCAAATACTGCTCGTGATCCCCCCAGGCTACGTGAATATATCAAGATGTCGTCAATGAAAACAACAACAAAGGAAGCAATGTAAGGCCTGAAAACTTTGATCATCAAGTCCATAAACGTCGTTGGGGCATTATTCAAGCCAAGGACATCACCAGAAACTCATAATGGCCATATCTGGTAAGGAAAGTAGTCTTCGAAACATCTGAGTCCCGAACCTTCAACTGATGGTACCCGGATCTCAAGTCGATCTTAGAGAACACCCTAGCACCCTGTAATTGGTCGAACAGATCATCAATGTGCGGCAACGGATACTTGTTCTTGATGGTTGCCTTGTTCAATTGGCGGTAATCAATGCACATCCACATGGTCCCATCCTTCTTCTTTACAAAGAACACTGGTGCACCCTAGGGTGACACACTTGGTCTAACGAACCCCTTTACTAACAACTCCTCAAGCTGCTCCTTCAACTCCTTCAACTATTTTGGAGCCATACGGTATGGTGGAATAGATAAAGGTTAGGTACCTGGAGCCAAATCAATGCAGAAATCAATATCACGATCCGATGGCATGCTAGGAAGATCAAACGGAAAAACATCGGCGAACTCACGGACTACTGGTACTGAATCAATAGTTGGAGACTCTGCGGTGGTGTCTCGATCATAGGCTAGATAAGCTAAACAACCCTTCTCGACCATATGTCGATCCTTCAGAAAAGAGATCACCCGACTAGAAGTACTAATTGAGGTCCCTTCCACTCCAACCTTGGAAACTCTGGCATCGCTAAAGTAATAGTCTTGGCATGGCAATCCAGGACGGCGTGGTATGGGGATAACCAATCCATGCCCAGGATGACCTCAAAGTCGGTCATATCAAGTAATAGGAGGTCTGCTCTAGTCTCGAAAATGCAGAACGTGACTACACAGGACCGGTAGATCCGATCCACAACTATAGAATCGCCCACATGAGTGGACACATGAATAGGGGTAACCAAGGACTCACGAGGAATATCCAAGAAATGAGCAAACAGAGATGACACGTATGAATAGGTAGACCCTGGATCAAATAGCACTGAAGAATCCCTACCGCAGACGAAAATAATACTTGTGATAACGGCATCTGCGGCCAATGCATTTGGTCTGGCCAGAAAAACATAGAATCTGGCTGGAGCGCCGGCTAGCTAGCCTCCACATGACTGAGCAGTAGCTGGCTGACCTCTCCCTGCATGGACTCCACCTCTAGGACGGACCCTACCAGTCTGTCCTCCGCCTCTGGGAGGTGGGGCAACCGATGCTGTAACCATGGTTTGCTAGCTATGTTGTACTGCTTTGCCCCGAAGCCTGGGGCAGTATCTCCTCATATGACCAGGTCTTCTCACTCAAAACAACCCCGCGATGCAGTGACATGTTGCCCTGATGTCTGACCTTGATGGCCTGTCGACCCATTGGAAGAATCCTAAATAGCCGATGGACGGTATGAACTCTCTGATATAGCACTAAAATAGGAACCAGAAGAACCCTGGGGACCTGAATACCCACTAGAGGAAACCTGAATAGATGGCGGGCCATAAGAACTCTCTGGTATGGCGCTGAAATAGGGGCGTGCTGTAGCACTACGAAGAGGTGGTGGTACTGAATACGGGGGCCTGCTAGGCTGACCCCTCCCAAACTGACCTCTGCCCCTAGCCGGGGCACCTCTGAACTCTCCTAAGAATCTAGCCCTCTTGTCCTGCTGCATATTCTCCCTACCTCTCAGACGGTAGCCCTCAATCCTCCGAGCAATCTCCACCATTAGCTGATAAGGAGTCCCCATCTCCACCTCTTGGTCCATGTTGGCCCTAAAGCCAGAATGCAACCTTGCGACAAACCTTTGAACCCTCTTTACGTCAGTAGAAAGTATCATCAGTGCATGGAGGGATAACTTAGAAAACCTCGCCTCATAATCGGTCACCGACATCTAACCCTACTCAAGCTGCTCAAACGGATACCGCAGCTCTTCCCTCTCGGAGGGTGGAATATACATGTCCAGGAATAGCTGGGTGAACTGACCCCAAGTGATGGGAGGAGAACCTACTGGCCTGCCAAGAACATAAGACTGCTACCATCTACGGGCCCTGCCCTCTAGCTGGAAAGTAGTGAAGTCAACCCCATGAGACTCCAATATCCTCATGTTGTGCAGTCTATCCCTGCACCTATCAATGAAATCCTGGTCATCCTCATGACACTCGCCCCCGAAGATTGGAGGGTGTAGCTTAGTCCATCTGTCCAGTAACGTTTGCGGATTGCCATCCGCAGCCGGTCTGGGCTCCAGTACCACTGCGGCAACTGGCTGAGCCCCATCCACGGGTAGCGCATCCGGAGTATGATACACTATAGTTGCATGGCCCGGAGCCTGAGAAGTAGGGGTCTGTGCTCCCCCTCCGGCTTGAGATGTAGCTGGGTACGCTGGAAATAAACCAGCCTGAGTCATGGTGTCTATGAACCACAATATAAGGCCCATGACCTCCTGGAAACCCGGTGCCATCATAATGTCCGCCGGGGTAGGCTTAGCTGCGGGCACCTCTCTTTGCTCCTCGATGATAGGATCCCCCGCAGGATCTGACGGTAGTGCCATCGGGACAGCTCTAGGACGCCCTCGTCTCCTACCTCGAGCCGATGCCCTCCTCCGGCCTCTAGCAACAGGGGGAGAAGCTCTTCCCGGGTCTAGAAAGTCTGTCGTACATGTACTCACCATCTGTGAGAGAATAGAAGAAGGAAATTTAGCATACCATCAACTGCACGATAGAAGATGAATAAAAAGTAGTTTCCTAACACCCTATAACCTCCCGAAGATAAGTACAGACGTCTCCGTACCGATCCGCAAGACTCTATCAGGTTTGCCCATGACTAGTGAGACCTACGTGAACCTAGTGCTCTGATACCATGTTGTCACTATCCAGATGGCGCCCAACACCGTTCAGGCAAGCCAATCCTAACCAACTAGTGAATTCCATTTATGTTACCAAAACATTCCCAACATTTACTTAAGTTATAATTTTAACCGATCGAAAATCAACAATCTTCATAACAATAGAAATGCAACCCAAAATGATAGTCTACAGTGTGTGCTAGGAACTAGTGTCACAAGTACTAGGGCAACTAGTAGAATATACAAAATACTACTATCCTACTATCTGAAACAGAATAGACAGTACATAATCAACGACAAAAAGAAGAGAACTCATGTATGCTGCAGAACGGCTCAAAAGGGGGCAGCGCACCGTGGGATCTCGCACAGAAATTAGGAACGCGCGACGGAGGGATAACCAGATGTACATGCCTCAGATCATGTACAGTTAACTACAGAAGCATAGTATGAGTACTTGAACAACATGTACCCAGCAAGTATCCGGTACGAAGAAGTAGTGACGAGGGGTCGACTTGACACTTATTAAGGTAAATATCAATAATAATATATATAAGGCTTACACTAAGCATGATTAACATGAATATAATAACGACCTCAAAAATTAGGCAAAAACGATATATCAATCTCAGTCATGTCATATAACAATTTACACTTCAAAGTAGTTAAACATCGTATATAGTGGATTATTTCCACATAAGTATCATGCGCACAATATGCCAAGGTCGTACGGCCCGATCCAACATAATAACAACTATGCACTACCAGAGGGTCGAATGACACGAACCATAGATGCATCTATTTCTATCGAGGTGATCGGCCCGATCCACAAATAGCAATTATTATCAAGAAGGCACATAAAGGCACATTTATAACCAAATAAATTCATACAAGTTCTCAAGTAAATGCGTACATTTGTTTATATATATTTTCAATCCCTAACGTGTCCCAAGTAATCTCATTAGCAAGTAAGAACACATGCATTTGCAATTATGGCATGAAACGGGTCCTAAACTACCCGAACAATTAGCATAATAGTAGCTACGCATGGACTCTCGTCACCACGTACGTACATATATCCCACAGAAAATCACATACGTTTGATTAATTCACTTAGAGAGGTTCATTTCCCATCTTGCTCCAAAGCTTACTTCCAAACTCAAGAACGTGCCCAAAACCCTCAATTTGGCACCAAACACTCTGAAACTATTCAAATAGCATAAAAACTAATCCATATAGGCTTAAAGGTTCATATCCCGACCATTAGAGTGATCCCCTAACCCAAATTCCAAGATTCCTAAAATTCACCCCCGGGCCCACGTGCCCGGATTCCGGAAATTTTTGAAGAAAGTGGTTACCCATAAACTAAGGATCAAGAATATATAATTTTTACTCCATTCCATAACAAATTTCGTGGTTACTCTTATTTTCATCAAAACCCTAGGTTTTACTCTAATCTCATGATTTCCACTAATTTCTATGTGTTAATCTACCCAAAACCCAAGTATTAAACTCACATTAAGTGGAAATAACTTACCTCATAATGCTAGGTTGAAATCCCCTTTGGAAGCTCCCAAATTGCCCAAGTGTAGAAGTGAAATGAAATAAATGGCCTAAGTCCCGTTTTTAAGAGCTGTGTCCAGGCCTCTAATGTCGCATTTGCGACATCAGGTTCGCAAATGCAAAGTCGCAATTGCGACAAAATAATCGCAAATGCGAATTGGGCTTCCCTCTACCTTGATCGCAAATACGATAGAGGGGTCGCAAATGCGAGAAAAACAGGCAAATGCGACCACTGCCCCAGCGAGGCTTCATCGCAAATGCGATGCTTTCCTCGCAAATGCGGGGTTCGCAAACGCGAACATTTCTTCGCATTTCCGAGACCTGCAACTTTGCCCAGAAACACCAGAAAACTGGGGGTTTTTCACTCCCAACCCACGTCCGAAACTCACCCGAGCCCTCGGGGCTCTACTCCGAATACTCACACAAGTCTAACAACATCAAACTTGCTTGTGCGATCAAATCGCCGAAATAAAATCTAAAACCTCGGATTTAACACCAAAATACATGAAATCCTTAAGAACATTTGAAATTCCTATTTTTACAACCGGATGTCCGAATCACGTCAAATCAGTCCCATTTCTCACCAAATTTAACAGACATGACTTAAATGTTATATTGGACATGTACCGGGCTACAAAACCAACATACGGGTCTGATACCAACATGATCAAGCATTATTCAACTTCCTTAATTCCTTAGATTTTTAGTTCAATAATTTTTAACAAAAAAATATTACTCGGGTTAGGACCTCGGATTTCGATTCCGGGCATACGCTAAAGACCTATATTTTACTACGGACCCTCCGGGACAGTCAAAATACAAGTCCGGGTCCGTTTACTAAAAATGTTGACCGAAGTCAAACTTGACCTTTTAAGCCAACCTTAAGGAACCATGTATTTCGATTTCAACCCAAACTCTTCCAAATCCCGGACCAATCGTCCTCGCAAGTACGAAAAGTCTTATTTAGGGGAACGGGATTCTAAAAAGAAAAATAACCAGTCGGGTCGTTACATTCTCTCCATACTTAGTATTCTCTTTGTTGGAAAAATTGGATGATTATGGAGAACAAAAGGTTTAGCTTGAGGCGTGTCAAAGACACTGTCTTTAAGAATATTTTGCCCACATTGAGATGAATATTATTAGACGTTTCCCCAGGATTCAACAAGCTCTTCTAGTATAACTAAGAGCAGAAACAACAAAGATTTAGAAGAAAACCCAGCACAAAAGAAAAAGGAAAAAAAGTTTTAACTTTTTTTTTCCATTACTTAGAAGATGAAAACACATAAGTATATATAGTCCACAACAAAAGGACTATCTGATGGTAACGTCCAAATCTGATGGTAACGTCCAAATAATGAAAAAACGTTAACAATAAAAAATAAGGCATAAAGGCATTTCTGTTACAAAAGTAAGCCATAAAGGCTTTTCTGTTACAAAAGTAAACCATAACGACAATATGAAAGAATAATACGTTAATAACAAAAAATAACGTATAATAATTATCATTTAATTGTCAGATTTTGTTTGTCAACTGTTGAATTCAAACTTATCAAATTAGTGTTATAAATATATTTAAAATAATTATTATAATAATGATTCATTAATATAATAGTAAGAAAATGAATCTAGTCATAGTCTTAGAATATTTTCTTTTGAGATATCAAAATTATTTTTTTCTATCACTCTAACAAGACTACTACTTACTGGTAATAAATTAAGTATACATTTCCTAAGAAAATGATCAATTTATTTTTAACTCCCAACCTCCGTAAAGAATCCTATAACAATTAAGGAAAGGAATGACAGCTAAATTTAGCATCTAAATTACTAATAGGATTTCTACTAGATAGTTGCCTTGCTAAATGGTATGTCCTGGGTTTTAGTATTCTATTAGTTTAAAAAAATTTTCAAGCGAATCATGATTTTCCTACACAAATTTTCAACTTTCACGGTTATTTCTTAGTGAAATTCATATTTACACACAAATTACAACTTCCATTAACTTGTTTCTAACTTCAAGTTCAGATACTTAGTTTTTCTAATTTAAATAGAATACAAATATTATCCAAATGCATACATAACTCCGATTTGCATTACTCATCTTATTCTAGATTCATTTTATTACGACAATTATTACACTTAGAATTTCAAACGGGTTAAAATAGGGGTGTCAATGGTTCGGTTCGGCCGGTTATTTTATAAAATTTATACCATACCAATTTTTCCGTTATTCTATTATGTATAACCAAAATTAGACTTTTTGAAACAATCCCAATCATGTCGGTTTCTCTTCGATATCGGTACGGTTCGGTTAATTTTTGGTATTTTTAAAATATCATGTAAAATTCACCAGTAGAAGTAGAATGCAATAACATACGTTCTTTTAGATATTTTTATTGTTTAAAGGGTGATGAATCAACAAAAAAAAAATATGGCTAGAGTATATATCCATCAACTATTCTACAACAGCATAAAAAAAATCAAACAAAGGGTGTAAAGAAAATATAAATCACACGAGTTGAAAGATATACCAAGGGGATTCAAGAATAAAGTCTATAGAAGATTAAATATTCAAAAAGATAAATCTAAATTATATGAAAGGAAACATATTCAATACATTGTAGCTTGCTACTCATAATCGCTAGAATACATTGTGTCTTACTAATAAAGATACTTGAAATAACTTAGTTTAAGTAGAAGTAGCATAATAGGTTTTAGGAATTAGTATTTTGAGTTTAATTACTTGTTGGCTTGTAATAATTTTCATAATTCCAAGCCCCAAAGAAAATTTAATGCATTATTATTTTTAAACTTACTGTGAATAAATAGATTTTCAACATATAAAATTTATTCGGTATAGTTTGGTATTTTTTTGGTTTATTTTAATAAAATAAAAAATCTACCCTAATTATCGGTGCGGTTATAGATTTACATAAAAACCTACACTTTCTTAAAAAGAAACCTAAAAATCGGTTCGGTACGGTACGGTTCGATCGATTTTGTCGGTTTTCGAATATCCATTGACACCCCTAGGTTAAAGTAAGCTATATGAATACTTATTGATCATCAATTTTTATTTAAGTTCATACCAAATTAACATTATATAAAAATAAATAAATAAATAAGATGTGACGACCCGACCCGTCGTCTCAGGAGTTACCCCATTATTATGCTTCTTCACGTTTCATTATCAGTATTTGGTGTGTTAGAGTTGATTTGGATTGTTTTTGGTAGAAAATGAGACACTTAGTCTCTTTAAGGAAAGCTTGGTTTGGAAAAGGTCAATCGGAGGTTGACTTATGAGTTATAGGGCTCGGATGTAATTTCCGGTGATTTGGTTAGCTTCGGGGGATGATTTGTGACTTAGGAGTGTGATCAGATTTTATTTTGGAGGTCCGGTGTGGAATTAGGCTTGAATTGGCGAAGTTAGCATTTTGGCGACTTCTGGTTGATAGGTGAGATTTTGATCCGAGGGTCGGAATGAAATTCTGAGAGTTGCAGTAGCTTCGTTAGGTAATTTGGGATGTGTGTGCAAAATTTCAGGTTATTCGGAGGTGTTTTGATTGGGTTTTTGATCGAATGCGTATTTCGAAAGTTTTTAAAGAACTTAGGCTTGAATTCGATGAGAAATGATGGTTTTAGTGTTAATCGTGGTGTTTTTATGATTGGAACAAGTTTGAATAATGTTTTAGGACGTATTTGTATTTTTGGTTGAGGTCCCGGGGGCCTCGGAGTGAGTTCGGATGGTTAAACGGAGGGTTTTGGAATTTTTCATGTTGCTAAGTCTGCTGCTTCTGGTATGTTTTTGCTTCTGCGGAATTTGGACCGCAGAAGCGGTATCGCTTATGCGATTGGGGAACCGCAGAAGCGGTTTGGGCTTGAGTTGGGCTTTCCGCAGAAGCAGTCCCGCTGGTGCGATTTCTGGGCCGCAGAAGCGGTCGAGGCCTTTAAGTGAAAAATCGCAGAAGCGGTATAAAAGTCTCAGAAGCGGTCCCGCATAAGCGGGAACGGGACCACATAAGCGAAAAAGAGCTGGGCAGAGAAGGTTTTTAAAATAACATTTCATCCGCGAGCTAAGGGTATTTTTCCTCCATTGTTGAACATCTTGAGAGATTTTTGGGAGCAATTGAAGAGGGATTCGAAGTGAATGATTTGGAGGTAAGATGTTTGAACTCCATACTCGTTTTTATTGTGAAATTCACCTAGAAATTCATGGAAATTAAGCCTAAAATTGATGAACTAGGGCTTGAGTTTTTGATATTTCAAATTGGGATTTGATGGGTCATTTGAGCTCAGATTTGAGAGTTCTTGGTATGTATGAACTCGTGGCGAGATAAGGAACCCGGTGATGTTAATTTTCTGATTTTTTGAGAAGTGGGCCCGGGGCTCGGGTTTTGCTAATTTCGAGATTTTTGCTATTTTTCGATTGTTTTCGATTGGGTATTGTCCCATTGGCATATTGTGATGTATTCGCTCTGATGTTGGATAGATTCGCGCGCGGAGGCCGGTTTGAGGGGCAAAGGCATCGAGAGCTAGATATTTCACCGGTTCGAGGTGAGTAATGATTGTAAATGATATCCTGAGGGTTTGAAACCTCGGATTTGCACACCGTAGTGCTATATTGAGGTGACTTGCACGCCGGATAGCGAGCGTGGGGTAGAGCACCGTTGGGGATTGTGACTTGGTCCGTCCCGGTTGTTGATTTTACCGCGTAATTGACTGAAACTTATTTGATATTATCATGATTTGGGCTGATTGCCATTTGGGCTTCGTGCCAATTATTTGAACCCTTTCAGGGATTTTTATCACTCTTTCCTCACCATTTGAAATATTATTTGAACTCAGTCCAATTGAATTACACTGTTTCATGAACTCAACTATATTTTTACTCAACCTTGAGTTTTAACTGATATTTGAACTACTGTTTGAGCTGAGCATTATTGTTTTTTTACTGCTCCCGAGGGGCTTATGATTATTTTTGGACTGATTGAGACCGAGGGGCATATGTGAGGATATGTTGAGTGATGTGAGGAGGCTTTCAGGCCTCGAGTGTATAGTGAGAAGGCTTTCAGGCCTCATGTTGATATGTACAGGCTTTCAGGCCTTATGATGATATAGCGTTTGGGCTGTAGGAGCCCCTCCGGAGTCTGCACAGTGAGCGCGGGTACCCATCTAGAGCGGATAAATTTTAGACAGTGGTAACAATGGCACTATTATACGCATCTTGGTCAGGTAACAATGACTGACCAGTCAGGTAACAATGACTGACCAGTGGTAACAATGGCACTGTAATACGCATTGTGGTCAGGTAACAATGGCTGACCGGTCAGGTAACAATGACTGACCAGGAACATGAATCATGCCCGAGGGGCCGGAACTGTTTTTTTGAGATATTGCCCGAGGGCCGAACTTTGATGTGCTCATCTTGCATATTTACTTGTCTTCTTACCTGTTGTACTGGGGTATTTGTGCCCGAGGGCGGATTTTTCTGTGCTTATCAGCACTAACTGTTTTGAAACCGTTTTCGTAATTATTGAAAAGACCATTTTCAAAAGAGATTTGAACTGAGCCAAGGTATTTCTAAAGATATCACAGATTTCACTGTTTTTCTCAGAAAATTATACCCGGCTTCTATACAACATGTTGGTCGCTTTACGTGATTTCTTGCTGCTCAGTTATTATTTATTTTTATTACTCACTGAGTTGGAGTACTCACTTTACTCCCTGTACCTCGCGTGCAGATGCAGGTATTTTGTCACCCGGTAGCGGGTTTTGAGCGGATCAGAGGCTAAGTTAATGGAGATTAGCGAGGTGACTTGTGACGACCCGACCCGTCGTCACGTGAGTTACCGCCCCGTTCCCCTCATCTTATGTTTCTCTTGTTTCATTATCAGTATTTGAGGTGATCAAGTCGAATTGGATTGGTTTTAGATGGAAATGAGACACTTAGTCTCTTTAAGGAAAGCTTGTTTTGGAAAAGTCAACCAGAAGTTGACTATTGAGTTGGGCTCGGATGTGATTTTCGGTGGTTTTGTTAGCTTCGGGGGATGATTTGTGACTTAGGAGTGCGATCGGAATTGGTTTTGGAGGTCCGGTGTAGAATTAGGCTTGAATTGGCGAAGTTAGTATTTTGGCAAATTCTGGTTGGTAGGTGAGATTTTGATCCGGGGGTCAGAATGGAATTCCGAGAGTTACAGTAGTTCCTTTAGGTGATTTTGGATGTGTGTGCAAAATTTCAGGTCATTTAGAGGTGTTTTGGTTGGGTTTTTGATCGAATGCGTATTTCGGAAGTTTTTAAGGAACTTAGGCTTGAATCCGATGTGAATTGATGATTTTAGTGTTGTTTGATGTGTTTTGATGACTGGAACAAGTTCGTATGATGTTTTGGGATATGTTGGTGCCTTTTGTTGAGGTCCCGGGGGCCTCGGGGTGATTTCGGATGGCTAAACAGAAGTTTTGAACCTGAATTTGCTGTAGAAAAATGCACAGCTGTTGCAGACCAAAAATTGGTCTTCGCGTTCGCAGTGGTTGTTACGCGTTCGCGGAGGGAAAAGTTTTAGACCATCGCCTTCGCGTGGGGTGGCCTCGCGTTCACGTAGAAGGGGGCCTGGGGCCCTGCCAAATTGTTCATCGCGATCGCGACATATGGGCCGCGTTCGCGTAGGAGGAGAAATCTGTTCATCGCGATCACGACATGTGGAACACGTTCGCATAGTAGGAGGTCATGAAGCATCGCGTTCGCGGGCTTGGAGCCGCGTTCGCGTAAGGTTAAATAATGGTCAACGATATTTGTTCATCGCGAACGCGGGGGTATTGACCGCGTTCGCGTAGGGTAATAACTGGGCATACAGAAGGGTTTTTATATTATTTCATCCGCGAATCTTGGACCATTTTCCTCCATTGTTGAGCACCTTAAGAGATTTTTGGTAGAAATTGAAGAGGATTTTGACGGGAATTGATTGGAGGTAAGTCTCGCGACCTAGAAACATTATTTTATGGAAGAATCAACCTTTAATTCTTGGAAATTTGGGTAAAAATTGGAGGAACTAGGGCTTGGTTTTTGAAATGAAAATTTGGGATTTGAGGGGGCATTTGAACTCCGATTTTTGGTAAATTTGATATGTATGGACTCGTGGCGAGACGAGGAATCCGGTGCTATGAATTTTGTAATTTTTCGAGAAGTGGGCCCGGGGCTCGGGTTTTGCTAGTTTCGAGATTTTTGCTATTTTTCGATTGTTTTCGATTGGGTATTGTTCCCTTAGCATATTGTGATGTATTCGCTCTAATTTTGGATAGATTCGACGCGCGTGGAGGCCGATTTGAGGAGCAAAGGCGTCGCGAGCTAGAGATTTCACCGGTTCGAGGTGAGTAATACTTGTAAATGATATCCTGAGGGTTTGAAACCACGGATTTGCACATCATAGTGCTGTATTGAGGTGACTTGCACGCCGGGTATGAGCGTGGGGTAGAGCACCGTTGGGGATTTTGACTTGGTCCGTCCCGGTTGTTGATTTTTACCGCGTATTTGACTGAAACTACTTGTTATCATCATAATTTGGGCTGATTGCCATGTTTTGGGCTTCGTGCCGATTATTTGAATCCTTCAGGGATTGATATCACTGTTTTTGCATTACTTCGCATGCTATTTGATCTCGGTCCAGGGTTTTAATACTATTTTGCAAATTCAGCCATTTTTCATTATTTAAACACTTAAAATGATATTTTACTGACGTTTTGAGCTGAGAACTGCTATTTTATTATTGCCCAAGGGGCTTATGTGCATATCTGGACTGAGCATGGATCGGGTTGCGCGCCGCAGCAGTGTTATAGTGATTTCTGGATATATGGATGGCTCGGGCTGCACGCCGCATCGGTGTTATACTGATATTTCGCTTGGGCTGTAGGAGCCCCTTCGGAGTCTGAACCCCCACAGTGAGCGCGGGTACCCAAATGGATTGGGCTGCACGCCGTAGCGGTCATATGCATTGCATTGCATTCATGCATGGGTTCCTGTTTGTAATACGTGTCATGACATTCAGCACTCTTATTTCATTGGCATCCATGCTACTTCTTGCACTGTTTACCAGACGCCCTGGTGTTAATTGTTAGTGGAGTGCTGTGCCCGAGGGGCTGACTTATGTGCTGACTTGCACTATCTGATTACGCATTCATTTGCTTAACTGTTGGAAAGGATATTTTCAAAAGAGGTTTTAACTGAGCCCAGATATTTTCTAAAGGATTTTACGGTTTTACTATTTTCTCAAAGATTTGCACTGTCCTATATAGCATGATGGAGTGCTTTTACGTGATTTCTTACCACTCAGTTATTATTTACTTTTATTACTCACTGAGTTGGAGTACTGACTTTACTCCCTGCACCTCGCGTGCAGTTGCAGGTATTGTTCACCCGGTAGCGGGTTATTAGCTGATTGAAGGTATTACTATTGTAGCTGAGCAACATGACCGCTAGCGTTCGCGGCACCGGACTTGTTCTTTTTGAATTCTAGAATTTATTTTTGTATATTATTGGCCCTGTAGTTGTGTTCAGGTTTCTTTAGATGCTCGTGACTTGTGACACCCCGGTCAGGTTGTGTTGGGTTGTAAATACTGGTTAGTATTGTCGTTAAGATGTATTTATCCATTCATTTATGTTTAATAATTGTTAAAGAGACGATTTGGGTTAGTTGGCTGGCCTTGTCTTCACGAGAGGCGCCATCACGACCGGGTTTGGAAATTGGGTCGTGACAAGTTGGTATCAGAGCCTAGGTTACTAGGTCTCACGAGTCATGACCAGGTTTAGTAGAGTCTCGCGGAGCGGTACGGGGACGCCTGTATTTCTCCTCGGGAGGCTCCGGAACCTTTAGGAAAACTTCCTATTCTTGGAATTCTTATCGTGCGTACTTGATTCAGCTTGAGATATAACTCTTGAAATTCCTTCCACACGTATGTATGCACACGTGAGCGCTCAGTATTATATGTGCCTTGATGGTTTGTGATTCCCCGATCAAGGGGCGAGAGGTAATCTTTGCGAGTTCATGTTGGGCCAGTCTGGAGGACTTGAGGCCGGATCTTTGCCTATGGCTTGAGCACTGAGGTGCTGATTGTGTGAGCAAGTGTTTTGAACTTATATGTTCGGTATTGTCCCTATTAGCCGGAATGACGGTTGGATATCCATGTGATGAGTATGTTAGTGCTGCGAGGTGTATTTATATGACTTGGTAGTGACGAAGAAGTCTGCTGGATAATAGATGACTATTAAGTGATTCGTCTCCTATTGTGATTTGATGTGTAGCCCGAATTATGGGCGCGTGAAGAATATTTTCGTATCTCCTAGTTGGAAAGTAAAGTGCAATACGTGTGGCGGTAAGAGTTCAGACTCAGGAAGGCTAAATTGACTGTGTAACGTATATGAAGGTGGAAGGTATGCTGAAGTACTAAATTGAGGTGAAGCAGGTGGGTTATCTCCTGCGGAGTGTTCTTAAGTGGCATGATCCTTATGTGTATGTTAGAAGATCTCATGTGTAATTGAAGGGTACGTGTTGAAATTTGATAATTCGGGTCGCTCAAGAGGGTGGACTCAACTGATATGGGGATGAATGCGAGATTTGTAGAGGATTATAGTACTAGATGAACTTGTGCATGATTTGAGTTAACCTCACTATGATATTGTGGCATCATTAGGTTAAAAGTATTATGGGTTATTGAGTGTGTCCTGATATATGGCCTCGAGCCAAGTTGGGGAGGTTGCTGTTGATTAGCTGATCGCACGGTTATGTGCTATGTTGGTTCCGTTTCGAGGTATGCTGGAGGATCAGTTCTGGTTGCAGAAATTGAGCCGAGGATGGCGCGAGTGAAGCAAAATTTTGACAAAGGTTATATGGTGCTTCGTAGATGTGGGAAAATACTAGGATATCTTGAGCTGTTGTTGATAAAGAATGCTCAGTGTATAGAGAAGGAAGATGGTTGTTTGTATTGGTATGAGATCATGTTCTGCAGTTTCAGAGTGCTAATAAGGCACGAGTGGTTCTATTCGTTAAGTCAGGTAATTTGCCGTTTGAATAAGAGTAGGTGACTTTCGAGAATGGTTTTATTGTGTTCAAGATTCTACATGTAACAATCAGGTGTCGTAAGGTTGTGTATGTGGGTAGAGACTGTGTTTTCATTGGAAAGGGTCAAGACTTGTGGTATTTTTATGTGATTATGGGATCCTAGGTATCGGTACCTGAAAAGTCATGGTAACGAATTTGGATTCGCAGGAAGTTCTTCAAGTAAAGTATTCTGGAAGGTGGTATTTCTGGGAACAGCTGAGAGAGTATTCGATGGCCTATGGGTCTTAGACAGTGTGGTCTTATGTTCGAGTCTCGTGTGGTAAGCCTGGATTGAGGCATTGTGATGCTACAGCGAGGGAGAAATATCAAGTTGATGATGAATCAGAAGGGAAATTAGATAGATGGAATAACTTGATAGTAGACCGAATCGGTATGGTAAGGGTATGATTAATTCATCGTATGTGTTCGAGGTAATGAGCCCTTACAGGTATTGTGCAGCAAAGCTCTTGAGCTGTGACAGCTTGCTTAGCTTGGTTTTGGTAGAAGGATTCAGTCCTGGCAGTTTAGCTTGTGCAAATGGAATTGGGAGAGAGTTCTTGTTGGGTTTTACCGTGGTTTGGAGATGTATATATCTTTCTACAGGCATGCAAAGCATGGGATGTGTGATTATTTTCTTCTAAATGGGATCAGCGGAAGTTCTTGATTAGATGTGTTATAGTTCAGTTCTGAAAAGGAGTTCATAAAAAAATTCTTGGGCAACGAGTAGCCTCAGGTAATCAAGGAAATGGTACTGCTGAATGGGGAGTGATTTGACGAGGGTATATGTCCCGGAAGAAGGGGTAATGTGATTAGACTAATGATACTACGTTAGTATTGCGGTGCTTTCTGGCTAGATCGACTGCTGATAATTGAGTTTGTTTGATGGCACAGGGGAATTTTAAAGTATCTTTCGTGGAATGATTGGGTACTCGAGGTGTAATATGTATTCATACTACGGAATTTGGGATCAGGTACAGTGATTCGTGTGCTATATGGAGTTGGGGACTGGGAGTTCTTAGGTACAGACTATGTAGTGGTTGTGGATCGTGTTTTTTGGTACCGTTAGCGGTTATTGGGATTTGGAGGCCCGAGTGGATCTTCTTTGCTTGGTATATTAGATTTTTGATATGACATTGGGGTGTAGACTGGTTGTCTCAGTGTTGGGTTATTCTAGACTATTGTGTTATGGGATATGTCGGAAAATGCCTCAGGTTGTGTGGCGAGGTGCATCAGATTATGTTCTAGCGGAGTGGTTTGTATTCCAAAGACCAGCGGACGGCTAGGAAGGATTGCTTTTCTTAATTGGGCCTTCGTTGCGGATGTTAGTGCAGAGGTTTGATTCAGTTCCGGTATTGAGGGACTCTTTCGAATGCGTTTCTTGTGGCCAGGCATGTCGCCGGGCGAGATTGTGGACTTCGGTATTTATTTGGTGCCGGACACCGTATCGTACGGCTCCAGCAGGAGTCATGGTAGTGGAAGGAGCAGCTTCAGGCTTCTTGGTATTGAGTTCGTTGGCAGGCCGATGTGGTTACGTATTTGGCTTGAGTTAGCTTGGTTAGTCCCGAATTGTATTATTGAGGGATAGGTCGATTCGATCGTTATTGAACTTGTTAGTGATCTGGGGAGATCTATGAGCTGCTTTTTCTGTGCTGTGAGGCGTTATGATTTGTTGGATATGGGCACATGTGGTGCGGTTCTATTGGGGATTCATAGTGAAAGTCGAGCGGTTAGAGTAATTGGGTGTTGCTCGGTGGATGGAGTGTTGGTTATGACCTATCGGGTTGCGTGTCGGGTGTCGTCTGTGTCACTGTGGGTGTAATGAATTGCTTTGGTTTCAGACATCAAATTGTGCGTGGCTGTTGATTTTGAGCATAGCGACTTGGGCTGCTTCAGGTGTAACAGTGTTTGGATAGGATCGCGCATTGTAGCGAGGCTACATAGAGTTATGACCCTTCGAGGTAGATTCAGGTATTCTATTTCTATGATGTGAGACGGGGTCTCAGCCTTATATTGTAATGGTATTGATGAGCTTGAGGTACAGCCCTTTCGTTTGAGTCATTTGTCATGATTAGAGTATGTTCAGACCGTTTCTTATTGGTGCGTGCATTATGCAAATTGTGGCTTAGGCCTGTATTGAGGTGTCATATCACCAGAGTGGTGCGTTGGATTCGAGGTGATCATTGGAGTCATTAATGAATACGAATAGATTTGATTTCAGCTTGCTGGGAGGATAAAATTGGAGTTCGGCTCGGGATCTGTTGTGGTATTAGTCAAAGGGAAGTGGCTTCATGAATGGTTGATCTGAGAAATGGTTACGGTTTATCGCGTGTTTTATTTATCGTTGGCAGTATATGAAAGTGTTGGAATAAGACTTTAGCTAATAAGAGGTTTCTATCGGTATTTGGTTATTGTGGGCAACTGCTGTGAATGGTGTCTACCGTTTCGAGTGTTTGGACTATGTGGTATATCATATGATTTCACCTGAGGTTGCAGGTATGGGTTATTACAGCTGGTTCGGACTTATTCTGAGTATAGATGTGAGGTTCTGGTCTTGTGTATAATTTCGGAAAGTGCAATGTGATTTTATGGGTTATGGTCTAGATGGGTTGTGAGATTTCAGCTATGTTGTGTTATCGAACCTAAGCGAGATAGGGTGACGAGGGATCATCCCGGGTATATGCTTGGTAAGGTCATTCAGCTATTGGGTTGCTTCTAGTACAACTCTGGGTACGCTCGAGGACGAGCGTTTGTTTCAATTGGGGAGGATGTGACGATCCGGCCCATCGTCACGTGAGTTATCGCCCCGTTTCCCTCATCTTATGTTTCTCTATGTTTCATTATCAGTATTTGAGGTGATCGAGTCGAATTGGATTGGTTTTAGATGGAAATGAGACACTTAGTCTCTTTAAGGAAAGCTTGTTTTGGAAAAGTCAACCGAAAGTTGACTATTGAGTTAGAGGGCTCGGATGTGATTTTCGGTGGTTCGGTTAGCTTCGGGGGATGATTTGTGACTTAGGAGTGCGATTGGAATTGGTTTTGGAGGTCCGATATAGAATTAGGCTTGAATTGGCGAAGTTAGTATTTTGGCAAATTCCGGTTGGTAGGTGAGATTTTGATTCGGGGGTCAGAATGGAATTCCGAGAGTTGCAGTAGTTCCGTTAGGTGATTTTGGATGTGTGTGCAAAATTTCAGGTCATTTGGAGGTGTTTTGGTTGGGTTTTTGATCGAATGCGTATTTCGGAAGTTTTTAAGGAACTTAGGCTTAAATCCGATGTGAATTGATGATTTTAGTGTTGTTTGATGTGTTTTGATGACTGGAACAAGTTCGTATGATGTTTTGGGATATGTTGGTGCCTTTGGTTGAGGTCCCGGGGGCCTCGGGGTGATTTCGGATGGCTAAACGGAAGTTTTGAACTTGAATTTGCTGCAGAAAAATGCACATCTGTTGCAGACCAAAAATTGGTCTTCGCATTCGCAGTGGTTGTTACGCGTTCGCGGAGGGAAAAGTTTTAGACCATCGCGTTCGCGTGGTGTGGCCTCGCGTTCGCGTAGAATGGGGCCTGGGGCCCTGCCAAATTGTTCATCGCGATCGCGACATATGGGCCGCGTTCGCGTAGGAGGAGAAATCTGTTCATCGCGATCGCGGCATGTGGAACGCGTTCGCATAGTAGGAGGTCCTGAAGCATCGCGTTCGTGGGCTTGGAGCCGCGTTCACGTAAGGTTAAATAATGGTCAACGATATTTGTTCATCGCGAACGCGGGGGTGTTGACCGCGTTCGCGTAGGGTAATAACTGGGCATACAGAAGGGTTTTTATATTATTTCATCCGCGAAGCTTGGACCATTTTCCTCCATTGTTGAGCACCTTAAGAGCTTTTTGGTAGAAATTGAAGAGGATTTTGACGGGAATTGATTGGAGGTAAGTCTCGTGACCTAGAAACATCATTTTATGGAAGAATCAACCTTTAATTCTTGGAAATTTGGGTAAAAATTGGAAGAACTAGGGCTTGGTTTTTGAAATGAAAATTTGGGATTTGAGGGGGCATTTGAACTCCGATTTTTGATAAATTTGATATGTATGGACTCGTGGCGAGACGAGGAATCCGGTGCTATGAATTTTGTAATTTTTCGAGAAGTGGGCCTGGGGCTCGGGTTTTGCTAGTTTCGAGATTTTTTCTATTTTTCGATTGTTTTCGATTGGGTATTGTTCCCTTAGAATATTGTGATGTATTCGCTCTAATTTTGGATAGATTCGACGCGTGTGGAGGCCGATTTGAGGAGCAAAGGCGTCGCGAGCTAGAGATTTCACCGGTTCGAGGTGAGTAATACTTGTAAATGATATCCTGAGGGTTTGAAACCCTGGATTTGCACATCATAGTGCTGTATTGAGGTGACTTGCACGCCGGGTATGAGCGTGGAGTAGAGCACCGTTGGGGATTGTGACTTGGTCCATCCCGGTTGTTGATTTTTATCGTGTATTTGACTGAAACTACCTGTTATCATCATAATTTGGGCTGATTGCCATGTTTTGGGCTTCGTGCCGATCATTTGAATCCTTCAGGGATTGATATCACTGTTTTTGCATTACTTTGCATGCTATTTGATCTCGGTCCAGGGTTTTAATACTGTTTTGCAAATTCAGCCATTTTTCATGATTTGAACACTTAAAATGATATTTTACTAACGTTTTGAGCTGAGAACTGCTATTTTATTATTGCTCAAGGGGCTTATGTGCATTTCTGGACTGAGCATGGATCGGGTTGCGCGCAGCAGCAGTGTTATAGTGATTTCTGGATATATGGATGGCTTGGGCTGCACGCCGCAGCGGTGTTATATTGATATTGCGCTTGGGCTGTAGGAGCCCCTCCGGAGTCTGAACCCCCACAGTGAGCGCGGGTACCCAAATAGATCGGGCTGCACGCCGCAGCGGTCATATGCATTGCATTGCATTCATGCATGGGTTCCTGTTTGTAATACGTGTCATGACATTCAGCACTCTCATTTCATTGGCATCCATGCTACTTCTTGCACTGTTTACCAGACGCCCTGGTGTTAATTGTTAGTGGAGTGCTGTGCCCGAGGGGCTGACTTATGTGCTGACTTGCACTATCTGATTACGCATTCATTTGCTTAACTGTTGGAAAGGATATTTTCAAAAGAGGTTTTAACTGAGCCCAGATATTTTCTAAAGGATTTTCACGGTTTTACTGTTTTCTCAAAGATTTGCACTGTCCTATATAGCATGATGGAGTGCTTTTACGTGATTTCTTACCGCTCAGTTATTATTTACTTTTATTGCTCACTTAGTTGGAGTACTCACTTTACTCCCTGCACCTCGCGTGCAGTTGCAGGTATTGTTCACCCGGTAGCGGGTTATTGGCTGATTGAAGGTATTACTATTGTAGCTGAGCAAGGTGACCGCCAGCGTTCGCGGCACCGGACGTTGTTTTTTTTGAATTCCAGAATTTATTTTTGTATATTATTGGCCCTGTAGTTGTGTTCAGGTTTCTTTAGATGCTCGTGACTTGTGACACCCAGGTCGGGTTGTGTTGGGTTGTAAATACTGGTTAGTATTGTCGTTAAGTTGTATTTATCCATTCATTTATGTTTAATAATTGTTAAAGAGACGATTTGGGTTAGTTGTCGGCCTTGTCTTCACGAGAGGCGCCATCGCGACCGGGTTTGGAAATTGGGTCGTGACATGACTGCCAGCATTCGCCGCGCCGCGTGTTCTTCCTTTGTTTTATCAGTCCTATTTGTATATTTCAGGCTTGTAGTGGTAGTTATACTTTAATAGTTGCTCGTTACTTGTGACACCCCGGTCGGGCTGTGTTGGGTTGTGATTTCGTTAATTAATATTGTTAAGTCACATTTTTACTGTTCATTTATGCTCAACTATTTTTGAAAGAGACGAGTTGAGTTAGTTGGTTGGCCTTGTCTTCATGAGAGGCGCCATCACGACCAGTGCGGGGTTTGGGTCGTGACATAAAATCAACACGAGTTCTCTCATTTTATTATTGGCATATATTTTTTTGATATGCCTGAAAGACTCTTATAAAGCACCCGACCTAAAATAAACGTACTAATCTATCTATTTATCTATATTATTATAAAAGCACGAATAATTTATGTTTAATGTTGAACGACTAAAATATCCCCGAAATATTAATCGACTTTTATGCCCTTAAATATTTTTATAATTTAAGGATCTAATTGTAAATTATCTGATGATGGAATTTTTTTCCGACTAAAATATCCCCGAAATATTAATCGACTTTTATGCCCTTAAATATTTTTATAATTTAAGGATCTAATTGTAAATTATCTGATGATGGAATTTTTTTCCGATTTAAACTATACAAATCCTATAAAATTGATCCTACTTGGATTAGGAAGGTACGTTTGTTGTTCCTAATTACAACAAATATGTAATTGTGTGAAAATAGGAGATTTACGTAGTGTATGAGTTCTATTTGAAAAAGGTAATAGTTAAATATCTTTATACCCTTAAAATATTAATCAATAATCTATCTAATAAGTAGGATTTTAAATCAGCTAAAAATTTGTTAACTTTGAATTGGTAAATCATACCGCCGCAAACATTGCTAAGTTTGTAAAGGACTTTAATCTAAAGATCAAAGACCATTATGAAAAGTTGAATATCACCTTATGTATTTATTTGATTCCGAAAGCCTCGTTTGAAGCATCAATATATTGTATCAGTAATACTTTTCATGGCACTCCAGCTATCTTCGAGTGCCCTAAATTCACCGTCAGCTTAACGCAGGTTCAATTTTTCTTTTTATTTTTATTGTAAACCTTTTAATTTCATGCTATATTTGTGAAAGATATAATTTTTAACTGTGTGTCTTCTGTAATTCAAAATAAAATAATCAAAGTCATGCGTTTCTTCTTTCAATTTGCGTCTTCTAGGGAAGTTTCATACCATTCGGTTCCTAATCATGTACTAATAAGAATCGAACTTGAGTTAAAAAAGCACATATATAAAAGAAAATTTCAACGTAAGAAAGAGGATCTATAAGAATAATTTTTGAAATTTACAGAGGTTGAAACATTGATGACTTAAGCGATTATTAATTGGTACTTATATAAAGAACTAAAGACTAATTGTAAGCTAACTAGAATTTAAATAGAACATAACAAATTCACATTGAATAACACATAATACAAAAAAATTACTCGATTAGGTATTAACGGTTCAACCTCTGTATTATAAGTAGTAGTCATCTAAAGCTATTTTTTGTATACTGGTTCAAAGTATGGTAAGCGCTATTTATTTTATGTTTGGTGTTTTATGAATATTTGAGCACAACATGGATTTGTACAGGATTGATTAGTTATAGCTTTCTATGCTGATTAGTTCCGAATTATTTTCTTATGTTATGTTAGTATTAAATTCTTCTTATGTTTTGAAAAATTTGTTACAAAGGTGGGAGATGGAATTAATGACTCGCCAGCACTTTTAGTTATAGATGTTGAAATGACGGGGAGGCCTACATTATAGGCAAAATAAAAAAATTGGTTGATCGGCCAAAACTAATTGCATTCGCTAGCCAAAAGTGTATATATATATAATTATATTTTATTAACTATTATTTGGGAGCGATAAAAATATATATTTCTCTATAGTTTATTATAACCATGACCTTATTTTTTTAAAGTTAGATCTTACGTCTTGAATAGCTTAGACATCATGTTTGAGGACATAAAGCACCACTGGTAAACTTGTTTGTTTTATTTAATGTTAATATTTTAAGCAGTGTTGTTGTTAAGTTAATATAGTTAGAATTACCTAACAATAACGTGCAACGCAAGTTTATAGAGACTAGTACTATATTAAAGTACGAAGACCTTTAGTGAAATATCGTTCGTCTTTTTTACCCTTCGTAAGTATATAATGTGTCGGATAAAACTGTCATTATAGACGCAAAGAATTTGAAAAATCAAAATTTCAGCAATTAATATCACATTAGGTTTTACTATTATATTTTATCAAAGGTCGGTTTTTCATAGTGTTAATGTCATTTTAGGTTTATGATTCTTTTACCAAAGTTGCTCAGCAAGTAATGTTAGTTTATGTTTATTTTTATTTTTATTTTTTTGTGGTTATAATTGCCGTAGGATACAATTTAAAGCTAATTTTTGGTTTTTCAAAGTTTTCAAATCAGAATCCAATAAGGAGAAGCAATTAATGTCACTAGGTTTAATATTCTTCTACTATAATTGCCGTAAGATACAAAGTCAATTTTTGGTGAAGTAATTAATGTCAGTTATAGGTTTAAAATTCTTTTAACAAACTTAGTCAATTTTATTTTCTAGAATTGTAAAATGAAAACCATTTAAAATAAGGATGAACACTTCTATAAAACGAAGCCAGCTTTTCATTTTTTTGTCAACGTTTGAAAAGTAAATTTGTTTGTGCTTGTCAGTTTTGATTTTTGTCTACAATATTTCATGTACGATTACCAGTTTAAAATTACTTATTTATAAATTTTGCATAGGTTTTTGGATCATTGCATTTTATATCATGCAATGTCAACATTGCAATATCTGTATTTTTATTGTGTATAGTAAAATTTTTTGCTGAAGGTAACTACAGGAGTAGTCAAGTTCCTATTTTTCATTTAACCTGCTTTTTATGTTTATTCATTTGTTTCTAATGCACTTTGAATCAAAATGAGCAGTGCTGGTGTATTTTTTATTCTGAAATGTATTTGTGAGATTTTTGGTTATAAAGATATTTTTTGTTATATATACACGTCAAGTATCAGTTTATTGTTCCAAGGAATTTTTACATTTCTATACCATATAGGAAACCTTATTACCCTCAATATTTATAGTTTGATATAATTACATTTAGTATACCAAATTACCAATTCTATATCATAGTATTTTAAGGAGAAAGAACAATTTTTTTTTTTTTTTTTTTGTGGATTTGGGCGGTGAAAGAAAAGCTCTGATCTTGAGGGAGGACGATGGTGATGCAGTCGCAGCACGATCATATTCTTCAATGAGATTGACGAGATCTTCATCACAGGTGATTGACACAAGTGCATCCAAATCTTCTGTTGGCAATTGACATCTTAAAGTACTCATTGCTCCACACATCTCCCTTAGCTTCACCATCAGCTCTGTAAATAACACATCCCACATAAGTACCATTTTCTTAATAAACCTACTACTCCAATCCATAAATATTGTCAAGTAGAGTATTTGTGGACCTATGCCGAAATATTAGTATATATAACAAAAATGAGTGCGCAATGACATTTTGCATCTATTGGGTAGCTTATTTAAACATTCCTAAATTGGTCTCAACGAGAAGCAAAGCACACTTGAATAAAAGAGGAAGAAATGGGTAATTTACCAGCAAAAGAAATGGAACGATGAACGGAAAGGACACGGGTATCGCCGCCATAATAACGGAGTTTGCCATCAGAATGACAGGGAAGAATCTTGCCACCATAGCTGGAGAGGAATTTTATATTGGCGGACTTATTAAAGGGTAGTTTATGAGAGTTGATGGGCGTTCCAACCATGATATAATTGAGATATTAGAACTGATAATGAAGATGGGTCCGTATGAATTTTCTACAAAATATCTACAACTGGGTACATTGAAGTTTTAGTCGTTTTGGATTTTGAAAACAGAAAACAATGCATCTACAATCAGAATACAAATAATCTACAATTCATATACAAAATATCTACAAACTGGGTATATTGAATTTAAATATTCCAATTCCCATTCGATTGTAGTTTTTTAGGGATTTTCGACATAGTTGCGTTTTTTCCCGAAGATTTGTAGAAGTTTTAGTTATTTTTGATTTGTGAAAACAGAAATCAAAGCATCTACAATCAGAATACAAATAATCTACAATTTATCTACAAAATATCTACAAACTGGGTGTCACGACCCCAATCCCGGTCGTGATGGCGCCCAACACTAATGCTAGGCAAGCCCGACCAATTAAATACTCTCAACCCAAATTCGCAATCCGTAAACAAATAATACGATTAAAATAGCAAATATTAAGGTTCCAATCCGAATCTAAATAAAACAGTACGAAAAATAATAACGAATATCCAAACATTCCCCAATAGATCTGGAGTCACGAGTCTAGAGCCTCTAGATGTAACACACTAATATATCCATAGTAATAAAGAAGTCTAGGATATGGAAAGATAAATGAAATAAAGGGGAGGAGTCGGGTCCTGCGGACGTCAGGCAGCTACCTCGACAACTCCTGAAGATAAAATCCAAGAAGACAGCAAACAGCTCCACTAAGTCTCCGGAGCACCTGAATCTGCACACATGGTGCAGGGAGTAAAGTGATTACTTCCAACTCAGTGAGTAATAAACATATATAATGGCTGAAAGTAAGAAATTCTAAAATATTACAATATAAAGCTATAATCAGCGATTCAGCACATTAAACGGTAGAACAACAACAATACCAGGACAAGTAAGAATAATAGGTATAAATGCATGAATGCAATGCAATGCACATGACCGCTGCGGCGCACAGCCCGATTCATTTGGGTACCCGCGCTCATTGTGGGGGTTCAGACTCCGGAGGGGCTCCTACAGCCCAAGCGCAATATCATCGTAGCATTCGCTGCGGCGTGCAGCCCGATCCACACTCAGTCCAGATATATATATGCATGCAAGCCACTCGGGCACAGTCAAATTGTTCATTTTTAGTTTCAATTATTAGGAATTATAGAGCTAAGTGTTTAAACCTTTATTTATTTACTAAACATTCCGAGGCAGTGTCTAACTCAGGAGTGATATCATGAAATATGTTAAGCATCATGGAAGCAATGATAAGGATCCCTGAAGGATGCAAATGATAGGCACAAAGCCCCAAACATATTCATAAAATCCAAGTAGGATGATTACCAAACAATTTCTAGTCAAGAACACAATACGAACATCAATCGGAACGGACTAGGTCATAATCCCCAGTCACAATCGACCCCGCACTCGTCATAGAGTACGTGTCTCGCCTCAATATAGCGTCACAATGTGATATACCGGGGTTTCAAACCCTCAGGTCATCATCTACATCTATTACTCACCTCAAGCCGGCCACAAGTCTAGCTCGCTATGCCTTTGCCTTTCAAATCAACCTCTTCGCACGCCGAATCTGATTAAAACTACAACGAATACATTACAATAGGCTAAAGAAACATAACCCAATCGAAAAGACTCGAAAAACACTAAGATTCACTAAGTTGGCAAAACCCGAGCCCCGGGCTCACTTCTCGAAAAATTATGAAATTTACATCACTGGATTCCTCGTCTCGCCACGAGTCTACACATACCAATTTTACCAAAATCGGAGTTCAAATGCCCTTTCAAAATCCGTTTTTACATCACAACTTTTTAAGCCCTAGCTTGACCCGTTTTTGATGAATTTTCCACAATTTACATGTAATTTCTACCATAAACTCGAATATTTAGGCCAAGAGACTTACTTCCAATTTATTCTCAGTCAAAACCCTCAAAAATTCTCGCCCAAAGCTCTCCAAGTTGCTTAAAAATGGTAGAAACCAACTCTTGTTCGCGGATGAAATTTAATATTTTAAACCCTTCTGTAACAGTTGTTTTTTTCGCTTCTGCGGTCTCGCTTCCACTTCTGCGGGACCGCTTCTGCGGTCAGAAGTCCGCTTAAGCGGTTTTCATTAAAACCGCCCTTTTCGCTTATGCGACTCCAGATGCGCTTCTGCGGTTCTCTCAACAACCGTTTCTGCGGTAAAATATCCGCTTATGCGGACCCGCTGAAGCGACCATCCTTCCGCTTTTGTGGAAATTCCCTAACCCTGGCCTGACCGCTTCTGCGGTCGCTCACTCGCTTCTGCGGAACCGCTTCTGCGGTCCATTTCCGCAGAAGCGGAAATATCAGATGACAACAGCAACAGACCTGCAACACACCTCAAAACTCTCGTTCAACCACCCGAATTCACCCCCAGGCCCCCGGGACCTCAACCAAAAACACCAATACATCCTAAAACCTCATTCAAACTTGTTCTCATCCTCAAAACAAATTAAACAACGCTAAAACCATCAAATCACATTGAATTCAAGCCTAAGTTTTATTAAAAACTTCCGAATTACGCATTCGATCAAAAACCCGACCAAAACACCTCCGAATGACCTGAAATTTTGCACACATATCCAAAATCACCTAACGGAGCTACTGCAACTCTCGGAATTCCATTCTGACCCTCGGATCAAAATCTCACCTATCCATCGGAATTCGCCAAAATGCCAACTTTGCCAATTCAAGCCTAATTCTACTCCGGACCTCTAAAATCACTTCCGATCGCACTCCTAAGTCACAAATCACCTCCCGAAGCTAGCCGAATCACCGGAATTCACATCCGATCCTTCTAACTAGTAAGTCAACGTTCGGTTGACTTTTCCAAACCAAACCTTCCTTAAAGAGACTAAGTGTCTCATTTCCTATCCAAACCAATTCAATTCAACTCTAACTCACCCGTTGGTGATAATAAAACATGAAAGAGCAATAAATGGGGGAAACGAGGCTGTAATACATGAGACGACGGGTTGGGTCGTCACATCCTCCCCAACTTAAACAAACGCTCGTCCTCGAGCGGGTCGAGAAGCATACCTGAGGTCTCAAATAGGTGAGGATATCTGCTCCGCATCTCTTGCTCAGTCTTCCAAGTAGCTTCCTCTACGGGCCGACCTCTCCACTGCACCTTTACCGAAGCTATATCCTTTGATCTCAATCTCCGAACCTGATGACCCAAAATAGCCACTAGCTCCACATCATAAGTCAAGTCATCATCCAACTGAACCGTGCTGAAGTCTAACACATGGGACGGGTCCCCAACATACTTCCGGAGCATAGAAACATGAAATACCAGGTGAACTCCCGACAAGCTGGGTGGCAAAGCAAGCATGTAGGCCACCTCCCCAACTCTCCTAAGTATCTCAAAAGGACCAATGAACCGTGGACTCAACTTTCCTTTCTTTCCAAATCTCATAACGCCCTTCATAGGCGAAACCTTCAACAAGACCTTCTCGCCCACCATGTAGGATACGTCTCAAACCTTCCGGTCCGCATAACTCTTCTAACGCGACTGAGCTGTACGAAGTCTCTCCTGGATCACTTTCACCTTCTCTAAGGCATCCTGAACCAACTCTGTCCCCAATAGTCTAGCCTCGCCGGGCTCAAACCAACCAACCGGAGATCTACACCGCCTCCCATATAAGGCCTCATACGGTGCCATCTGAATGCTGGACTGATAGCTGTTGTTGTACGCGAACTCTGCAAGTGGCAAGAACTCAGCCCAAGAACCTCCAAAATCAATAACACAGGCACGCAACATGTCCTCCAATATCTGAATGGTACGCTCGGACTGCCCGTCCGTCTGGGGATGAAATGATGTGCTCAGCTCTACCTGTGTACCCAATTCTTGCTGAAAAGTCTTCCAGAAATGGGAAGTAAACTGAGTGCCCCTATCCGAGATGATAGAAACTGAGACCCCATGCAACCTAACAATCTCCCGGATGAAAATCTCTGCCAACCGCTCCGAAGAATAGGTAGTACACACCGGAATGAAGTGCGCGGACTTGGTCAGCCGATCCACAATCACCCAAATCGAATCAAACTTCTTCGAGGTACGAGGGAGACCACTCACAAAATCCATAGTAATCCTCTCCCACTTCCACTCGGGAATATCTATCCGCTGAAGTACACCACCGGGTCTCTGATGCTCATATTTGACCTGCTGACAGTTGAGACACCGAGCTACATAACTCACTATATCTTTCTTCATTCTCCTCCACCAGTAGTGCTGCCTCAAATCCTGATACATCTTCGCGGCACCCGGATGAATGGAATACCGCGAGCTGTGGGCCTCCTCTAATATCAACTCCCGAAGCCCATCCACATTGGTCACGCAAATCCGGCCCTGCATCCTCATCACGTCATCATCATCAATAGTCACATCTCTGGCGTCATCGTGCTGAACCCTGTCCTTAAGGACAAGCAAATGTGGATCATCATACTGGTGCTCTCTGATGCGGTCATATAAGGAAGACCGAGACAAGCCAACACCCGACTAGGCTCCGAAATATCTAACCTCACCATCCGATTAGCCAAAGCCTGAACATCGACTACAAAGGGCCTCTCCCCAACTGGAATGTAACCCAAGCTACCCATACTGACCGTCTTCCGGCTTAACGCATCGGCCACTACGTTGGCGTTCCCCGGATGATACAAAATGGTAATATCATAGTCCTTGAGTAACTCAAGCCACCTCCGCTGCCTCAAATTAAGATCCTTCTGTTTGAACAAATGCTGAAGGCTGCGATGATCAGTATATACCTCACAAGATACGCCATATAAGTAGTGCCTCCAAATCTTCAACGCATGAACTATAGCAGCTAACTCCAAATCATGTACGGGGTAGTTCTGCTCATGAGGCTTCAACTGACGAGAAGCATATGCAATAACTCTACCCTCCTGCATCAACACACATCCGATCCCAACTCTCGAAACATCACAATACACAGTGTAAGAACCTGAGGCCGATGGCAAAACTAACACTGGAGTTGTGGTCAAAGCTGTCTTGAGCTTCTGAAAGCTCTCCTCGCACTCGTCTGACCATACGAATGGTGCACCCTTCTGCATCAACTTAGTCAAGGGCGAAGCAATAGAGGAAAAACCCTGGACGAACCGACGATAATAACCTACCAAACCGAGGAAACTTCGAATTTCCGTGGCTGAGGACGGTTTGGGCCAACTCTGCACCGCCTCTACCTTCTTTGGATCAACTTGAATACCATCACTGGACACCACGTGTCCCAGAAAAGCTACAGACCCAAGCCAAAACTCACATTTGGAGAACTTTGCATAAAACTTCTCCTCCCTCAACCTCTGTAACACCACTCTCAAGTGCTGAGCATGCTCCTCCTGGCTACGCGAGTACACTAGGATATCATCAATAAAAACGATAACAAATGAATCCAGATACGACCGAAATATGTTGTTCATCAAGTGCATGAACGCGGCTGGGCATTAGTCAGCCCAAAAGACATAACCAGGAACTCATAGTGCCCACATCTAGTTCTGAAGGCAGTCTCCATAATATCCGAATCCCTGATCTTCAGCTGGTGATAGCCTGAACGGAGATCAATCTTTGAGAATACCCTTGCCCCCTGGAGCTGGTCAAACAAATCATCAATACGAGGTAGTGGATACTTGTTCTTCACTGTCACCTTGTTCAACTGTCTGTAATCAATGCACATCCTCATTGTGCCATCTTTCTTCTTTACAAATAGAATCGGTGCACCCCACGGTGACACACTAGGATGAATAAACCCCTTATCTAGGAGTTCCTGAAGTTGGTCCTTTAGTTCTTTCAACTCTGCTGGTGCCATGCAATACGGAGGAATAGAAATGGGCTTAGTGCCCGGCACCAGATCAATACCAAAATCAATGTCCCTGTCCGGTGGCATGCCCGACAGGTCTACTGGAAACACATCAGGGAAGTCCCTCACGACGGGGATGGAATCAAGACTAGGAGTCTCAGCTCCAATATGTCTTACGAAAGCCAAATAAGATAGACAACCTTTCCCAACCATCCGCTGGGCTTTTAGAAAAGAAATTACCCTACTGGGAACATAGTCAGTCGTACCACGCCACTCAATCCTCGGAATACCCAGAATAGCCAACGTAACTGTCTTAGCATGACAGTCCAGAATAGCATGGTACGGAGGTAACCAATCCATACCCAGAATAACATCAAAATCAACCATGCTCAACAGCAATAAGTCAACTCGGGTCTCCAGACCCCCAATAGTCACTAAACAGGATCGGTATACATGATCTACAATAATAGTATCACCCACCGGGGTAGATACGTGAACAGGCAAAGCAAGACAACCTCGGGTAGTACCCAGGTGATGAGCAAAATATGAAGATACATAGGAATAGGTAGATCCGGGATCAAATAAGACACAGGCATCTCTGTGGCAGACTGAGACAATACCTGTGATAACAGCATCTGAGGCAATAGCGTCCTTCCTGTCTGGAAGAGCATAGAATCGAGCCTGACCACCGCCAGTCCGGCCTTCACCCCTGGGGAGGCCCCTGGCTACCTGACCTCCACCCCTAGCTGACTGGGCGGGTGCTGATGAAACAGGAGCAGAAGATGAGGGCTGATCCCTCTGCTGAGACTGACTACCACGACGCCGATGTCACTGTCTCCTCATATGACCGAACTGACCGCACTCGTAGCAACTACCCGGCGCTGGAGAAGGGGACTGATGGAAACCCCTCGCTGCTGAAGAACCCTGGGCTGAAGAGGCAGGTGTAGAGCTCTGAGCTGGAAGGGCACTAAGTGAAGTCTGGCCCTGCTGAAATCCCTGATGACCACGGCCTGAAGAAGCCCCACTGTACTCTGGACGACCTGACTGAGGAGGCCTGAAGGAACAGCCTCTGCCACACTGGAACTGGCCCCTAGACGGAGCACCACTGAAACTACCTGAACTTCGAGGCCTCTTTGCCTCTCTCTCCTCACGCTCCCGACGGCGAACCGTCTCAATCTCTCTAGCCATGTCAACTACCTCCTCAAACGAGGCACCCATAACCCTCTCTCTGGTCATCAAAATGCGGAGTGAATAGTTGAGGCCATCCACGAACCTCCTAATCCTTTCCCGATCTGTCGAGATCATCCAAGTGGTATGCCGAGCTAGCTCCGTGAATCTCACACAGACATGTCCCCTTGAACCAACCACTCGAACTGACGACGTAGCTCCTCCCTGTGAGACTACGGTACGTACTTCTCGAGAAAGAGAGTGGAGAACTGCTGCCATGTAAGGGGCGCTGCACCAACCAGCCTGCGCCTCTCGAAGTCCTCCCACCAGGTGAATGCAGACCCTGAGAACTGGAAAGTAGTAAAAGCCACACCACTCGACTCTAAGATCCCTGCAGTGCGAAGCATACGCTGACACTTATCCAGAAAACCCTGGGCATCCTCGCCCTCAGCACCGCTGAACGTCGGAGGCTGAAGCCTGCCGAATCTCTCAAGATGACGCTGCTCATCGTCCGGCATAGCTGGAACCTCATAGGCTGGAACTGGTGCAATTGGTGCAACTGGAGCAAATGGAGCAACTGGCGGAGCTACGGCTGCTTCCGGTGTCTGAAATCCCTGGGCAACCTGCTCAGGTGTGTGAGCAACAGGGGTCTGATGTCCTCCCCCGGTCTGGGAAGCAGCTGCTGCAGTAGAAGCTGAGACCGCCTGAGCCAGGCCAATACAAACTGATAGTATCTGTGCCAAGGTCTCCTGGAGACCAGGAATAGCAATAGGCACTGCTGGTGCCTGCACAGATGCTGCTGGGACATCGACAACTGGAGTCTGGTCCTGAACTGTGGCAGCTGGTGGGTCATCAGGTGCTGTCTCTGCTGCCCTACCTCGACCACGACCACGACTGCGTCCACGGCCTCTAGTGGGTGGTACTGGTGGTCGACCATCGCGTCCGGTAGCACGAGTTCTCGCCATCTGCGAGAGAATAGAATACAGAAATTTAGTTCTCGAATCACAAAGCCGCACGACAAGAATTTCAAGAATATGGAGTTTTCCTAAAGGTTCTGCAGCCTCTCGAGGAGAAGTACAGGCGTCCTCGTACCGTTCCGCAAGACTCTACTAAACTGGCTTATGACTCGCGAGGCCTAGTAACCTAGGCTCTGATACCAACTTGTCACGACCCCAATCCCGGTCGTGATGGCGCCCAAATTCACAATCCAAATTCACAATCCGTTAACAAATAATACAATTAAAATAGCAAATATCAAGGTTCTAATCCGAATCTAAATAAAATAGTACGGAAAATAATAACGAATATCCAAACATTCCCCAACAGATATGGAGTCACGAGTCTAGAGCCTCTAGATGTAACAGACTAATATATCCATAGTAATAAAGAAGTCTAGGATATGGAAAGATAAATGAAATAAAGGGGAGGAGTCGGGTCCTGCGGACGTCAGGCAGCTACCTCGACAACTCCTGAAGATAAAATCCAAGAAGACATCAAACAGCTCCACTAAGTCTCCGGAGCACCTGAATCTGCACATATGGTGCAGGGAGTAAAGTGAGTACTTCCAACTCAGTGAGTAATAAACATATATAATGGCTGAAAGTAAGAAATTCCGAAATATTACAATATAAAGCTATAATCAGCGATTCAGCACATTAAACGGTGGAACAACAACAATACCAGGACAAATAAGACAAATAGGTATAAATGCATGAATGCAATGCAATGCACATGACCGCTGCGGCGCGCAGCCCGATCCATTTGGGTACCCGCGCTCACTGTGGGGGTTCAGACTCCGAAGGGGCTCCTACCGCCCAAGCGCAATATCATCGTAGCATTCGCTGCAACGTGCAGCCCGATCCACACTCAGTCCAGATATATATATATGCATGCAAGCCACTCGGGCACAGTCAAATTGTTCATTTTTAGTTTCAATTATTAGGAATTATAGAGCTAAGTGTTTAAACCTTTATTTATTTACTAAACATTCCGAGGCAGTGTCTAACTCAGGACTGATATCATAAAATATGTTAAGCATCATGAAAGCAGTGATAAGGATCCCTGAAGGATGCAAATGATAGGCACAAAGCCCCAAACATATTCATAAAATCCAAGTAGGATGATTACCAAACAATTTCTAGTCAAGAACACAGTACGAACATCAATCGGAACGGACTAGGTCACAATCCTCAGTCACAATCGACCCCGCACTCGTCATAGAGTACGTGTCTCGCCTCAATATAGCGTCACAATGTGATATACCGGGGTTTCAAACCCTCAGGTCATCATCTACATCTATTACTCACCTCAAGCCGGCCACAAGTCTAGCTCGCTATGCCTTTGCCTTTCGAATCAACCTCTTCGCACGCCGAATCTGATTAAAACCACAACGACTACATTACAATAGGATAAAGAAACATAACCCAATCAAAAAGACTCGAAAAACACCAAGATTCGCTAAGTTGGCAAAACCCGAGCCTTGGGCCCACTTCTCGAAAAATTATGAAATTTACATCACTGGATTCCTCGTCTCGCCACGAGTCTACACATACCAATTTACCAAAGTCGGAGTTCAAATGCCCTTTCAAAATCCATTTTTACATCACAAATTTTCAAGCCCTAGCTTGACCCGTTTTTGATGAATTTTCCACAATTTACATGTAATTTCTACCATAAACTTGAATATTTAGGCCAAGAGACTTACCTCCAATTTATTCTCAGTCAAAACCCTCGAAAATTCTCGCCCAAAGCTCTCCAAGTTGCTTAAAAATGGTAGAAACCAACTCTTGTTCGCGGATGAAATTTAATATTTTAAACCCTTCTGTAACAGTTGTTTTTTTTGCTTCTGCGGTCCCGCTTCCGCTTATGCGGGACCGCTTCTGCGGTCAGAAGTCCGCTTAAGAGGTTTTCATTAAAACCGCCCTTTTCGCTTATGCGACTCCAGATGCACTTCTGCGGTTCTCTCAACAACCGCTTCTGCGGTAAAATATCCGCTTATGCTAACCCGCTGAAGCGACCATCCTTCCGCTTTTGCGGAAATTCCCTAACCTAGGCCTGAGCGCTTCTGCGGTCGCTCACCCGCTTCTGTGGAACCGCTTCTGCGGTCCATTTCCGCAGAAGCAGAAATATCAGATGACAGCAGCAACAGACCTGCAACACACCTCAAAACTCTCGTTCAACCACCCGAATTCACCCCGAGGCCCCCGGGACCTCAACCAAAAACACCAATACATCCTAAAACCTCATTCAAACTTGTTCTCATCCTCAAAACACATCAAACAACGCTAAAACCATCAAATCACATCGAATTCAAGCCTAAGTTTTCTTAAAACTTCTGAATTACGCATTCGATCAAAAACCCGACCAAAACACCTCCGAATGACCTGAAATTTTGCACACGTATCCAAAATCACCTAACGGAGCTACTGCAACTCTCGGAATTCCATTCCGACCCTCGGATCAAAATCTCACCTATCCACCGGAATTCGCCAAAATGCCAACTTTGCCAATTCAAACCTAATTCTACTCCGGACCTCCAAAATCACTTTCGATCACACTCCTAAGTCACAAATCACCTCCCGAAGCTAACCGAATCACCGAAATTCACATCCGAGCCTTCTAACTAATAAATCAACGTTCGGTTGACTTTTCCAAACCAAACTTTCCTTAAAGAGACTAAGTGTCTCATTTCCTATTCAAACCAATTCAATTCAACTCTAACTCACCCGTTGCTGATAATAAAACATGAAAGAGCAAAAAATGGGGGAAACGGGGCTGTAATACATGAGACGACGGGTTGGGTCATCACACTGGGTACATTGAATTTTTATATCCTAATTCTCATTCAATTGTAGCATAATTGGGATTTTTGACATAATTGCATTTTTTCAGAAGATTTGTAGAAGTTTTAGCCGTTTTTATTTGTTAAAACAGAAAATAAAGCATCTACAATCATAATACAAATAATCTACAATTTATCTACAATTTCTGCAACATGTCTTCTTCTTCTTCTTCTTCTTCTTCTTCTTCTTCTTCTTCTTCGAGTTTCAATCTGAAATTCAGTCAAAACCAAGTCTAATCTTCACCAAAACCCCTCAAAATTGAGATATAAACTCCAAACCATATTCTCGATTATTTTCAACAACACCCAATCCAAACAAATAATGATTTTTGAAAACCCAAATTTGAATTCAAAGCTTTCAAGCTTTTTAATGGCTGTCAATGGTGGAATTGCTGCTCTCTTTTCATTTGCTTTGTATTACTAAAATTTGCGATTGAGAAATAGAGGGAGATGTAGAGAGAAATCGGATATATATATGATATTTGAATAATTTTCTGTATTAATGATCTGGCAAATTACTAATGATTTTGTAGATTTTCTAAATTGTTTTTACAAATGATGAAGATATAAATAAAGTTAAATGTTCTGAGACGTTGATTGTAATTGGACAGTCTGCTGATAAATATAAAAATGCAGATATATAATCTTCAACACCGGCCACTGGTGGACTCACGAGAAGACTTCCTTGGGGAAGGATTATTATCGAGAAGGAAGTCACGTGTACAGCGAATTAGATGTCCTTGAGGCATTTCGAAAAGCTTTAACAACATGAGTATTTAATGAATGGTATAATAATTGTAGAAAAATTATGAATATGGCGGGTAAATATGAAACTATGCACATTTTTTATAATAAGGTTTCATATATGGTATAGGAAGGAAAAAGTCTCTTGTTCCAATTTGTTCATGTTGTAAGTTAGATGAACAGTTGATTGGGTCAATATAAGTTAGTAATTATGATAATAGTTTTGTTGTCCACTCTTATATAAGACGAGACTCCACTGACTTATTTTAAACTATGGTATTTGGTCTTATTTTAATTTTATCGTACTTGATTTTACTATAAATTTATTGTATTTGGTTATATATGCCTGTATAAGGTTTGTACAAAAGGCCTTTTGCAGCATTTAGTAGCTTATATTATTAAGAAATATAGTTTTGTACTTTTGGGATGACATCGTCTAATAATCCTCTTAGATTCAAGAGATTTTACATTTTAATGAACATATAAGTGAGTAGAGTTGAAGTAAGATATCCTCTCTATATTTCCTTCCAAAAATTCAAAAGGAAGTAACAAAAAAATGTTGTCATAGGTGACTAATGCTTAATATAAATTGAGACTCGATATATAATTTAAATAAATTTTTAACTCATATTTTATAAAGATTGAGTTTATCCCAAGGGTGATAGGACTTCATCACAATATATAAAAAAATACTTATTTAATTGCAGCTTTTTTAAAAAGAATTGTTGATCTAGCTAAATAAGACAAATCATCATTTTTAAAAATTTTAGCTTATAAACTCAAACACATTATAATTTTTTTAAACTTTTGCATTCATAAAAATAGGATACACGCGCAACGGGCGTACCCTAAGACTAGTATTACTAAAGTATGTTACTAACTAATTGATGTCATATATATATATAGAGTTTTTTTCTTTTATTGTGTCTTATTATTCACTAAGTATGTACAGTCAAACCTCTCTATAATAGCCTTGTTTGTTCCGAAATTTTGGCTTTTATAGCGAATGGCTGTTATACACCTATAACAACATTTGACGTTTAAATATTTTTTGGCTGTTATAGTAAAAACTTATCCAAAAAAAATTTCTTTTTTAATGTTACATATAAAGATAAGAAAATTCTTCAAATTTAAAATCTTAGAAGATATGTATATTTCACTAGGTATACATTGAAGAAAGCTAATACATTATTAATAAATTCATTAACTAAATGTATACAGATTTAAACTCTAAGGCACACATTTTAAACCTACTAGGAAAAAAAACTACTAGGATAATAAATTCTTTCAAAATTGATGAAAGAATTTTATAATTGTAGTTGTTTCTTAGATTTTGCTACCGATATAATGCTTGCATTGGCGAAGATTCTGTAACGACACGACCGGTCGTTTCATGAGTTATAGCCCTATTTTACCCATTTCCGTTTCATGTTGTGTTCTTCAGCTGTATTTTATCGTATCGCGTTAGTTGGCTCGGGTTCGGAGTGGTTTTGGAGTAAATTGAGATGCTTAATCTCTTTTGAGAAGGCTTAAGTTGTGAAAGTTAACCTGATGTTGAGTTATGAGTAAATGACCTCGGAATGAAACTCTGGAAGTTGGAGTAGGTTAGTAGTGTCATTTGTGACTTGTGTGCAAAATTTCAGGACATATGGTCGTGGTTTGATATGTTTCGGCGTTGTTTGCGGAATTTGGAAGTTTAGAAGTTCTTAGGCTTGAATCCGAGGGTGATTTGGTGTTTTGATGTTGTTTGGAGTGTTCTGGAGATTCGACTAAGTTTGTATGTTGATATATGACTTGTTGGTACATTTGATCGAGGTTCCGAGGGCCTCGGGTGAGTTTCGGGTGGTTATCGGATCACTATTTGGCTTTGGAAGTTGGAAATATCTGATATCTGGTGTTAAAAAGTTGCAGGTCTCAGATTTGGAATTGCGGTCGCAGAGGGAATTTCGCGGACCGTGATGGTACTATGCGGCCGTGACAGGATTTCACGGACCGCGGTGAGGTTGTGCGGCCGCAGTGAATGCAGACCACGGTAGTTGATATCTCAGGACCCACGTCCGCGGTAGAATTTAGCGGGCTGCGGTGGAGAGTGTGTGGCCGCGATGATAAATACACGGACATCGGAATGGAAGTTCGGAGGGCATTATATAAGGCGAGGTCTAGGGTTTTATTTCACATTTTGGACTTTAGGAGCTCGGTTTGAGGCAAATTTTCGGAAGTTTTTCAAGGAAATCATTGGGGTAAGTAATTCTAACTCAGTTTTGGTTAATAATCATGATTTATCATTGATCATCATTTGATTAGTAGTTTGGGATGGAATTTGGAGGAAAATTTGTGGAGTTTCATAAAATAAATTGTTGGGGTTTGAAAGTCGTTCCGAAGTTGGAATTGAGTGAAACTAGTATGGGTAGTTTCGTAATCGAGTTGGTTGTTGGATTTTGTGACTTGGGTCGGGTTTCAAGACGTGGGTCCGTGGCCCGTCTTTTGAGTTGACCTTTTGACTTTTGGCCTAAAGCTTAGCATTTTCTTATGGGATTGATTCCTTTAGCTCGTGTTGATTGTAGCGAATCGTTTATGGCTAGATTCGTCGCATCCAAAGGTCGATTTGAGGGGCAAAGGCATCGCGAAGTAGGATTGGCTTGGTTGAGGTAAGTAACGTTTTCAAACTTGGTTCTGAGGGTTCAAAACCCCGAACTATGTGTTATGTGATTAGTACTAAGGTGATGCAAATGCCAAGTGATGGGTGTGTGGGCGTGCGCCGCGAAAATTATGGCATGGTTCATTCCATGGCACCGCATAGTGACTCTTTCTTGATAATATCGATAAGTAAATGAGCTGTGAATCATGCTAATTATCATGTTAGGGCTTCACGCCGACATTGTTGAGACCCGCTGGTCGTTTCTTGCTGTCATCTCATTTGTTTCCTCAATATTCTGTACTCAGTCTTATTCATGCATATTATATCATGTCTCAATCTCAGTTGTTATTATGTTGGTATTGTCACACCTCCTTTTACCTACACCCCCGAAGGGTATAAAGGAGTTTTTCCCAATTAAAGGACAATCGAAACGGGATATATTTATTAAAGATTCAGAGTCGCCACTTGGGAGATTTATGGTGTCCCAAGTCACCGGTTTAGAATCCCGAATCGAGGAAAATAATGACTCTGTTTAACAGTCCGAGAACCAAAATCCGAGTAAGGAATTTTGTTAACCCGGGAGAAGGTGTTAGGCATTCCCGGGTTCCGTGGTTCTGTCACGGTCGCTCAACTATCATATTTGGCTTAATTATCTGAGTTTAATACATTTTGAACCTATGTGCAAATTTTAGCTTTTAACCGCTTTTATTCGGTTTTTAAAGAATGTTGAACGTCGTTTAAAACATGTCTTTGGACCGCGTCACATGAAATGCACCCGCAATCCGGAACACATCTTATTCGACATTTTGGGATTTGGATTTGGGTCATATGAAATGTACACCCGAGTTTAGGAAGGTAAAATTATTAAATAACGTGCCTAAAAGCAACTAATGCGTTGTTAACTTTGTGAGGGCCATGAAATTTAGCTAAATGGCACGCCTCAAGTTCTAAATATTTTAAAGACATAACTAAAGAGGGCCACGCAATTTGTCAATTTTGTTTGGCGCGGCGCACCTCAATTTATTTTAAAAAGGTCGTCCTAAAGATGAACTACTATTAACTATTAAGATTCGTCTCTATTCTGAAAACTTAATTTGTTAACATTATGACTTAACTAACCTCATGGTGTTCAAGGAAATTCGGGCCCCAAGCTCAAGTCCAAACTGTAACAAGGACGATCTCCATTACTGAAGAAACCCTTAGTTCGAGTATGCTACTTAACTTGAAAGGCCCAAAGCCTACCATTTAATTATCAACGGACCAGTTACTATTTCAGTCCTGGGCCCAAAAGGAGCCCAGCCCACATGAGGTGCACGTAAGATGAAGCCTCCAAAACCACTTAAGATGGCCATGCCAGGCCAGAACCAACTTGGGCTCGAAGCAAGCCCAACACCAACGGAGCAAATCCAAACAAATGAGAAAGATGCCAAGGAATCACGTTTAAGAAATTATATAGAAGAAACATTTAATCTAAAGAAAGGAATTGACCACTGATATTACATTTGCAGATTTCGTGACTTGAGTCAAATGATCACAGAACTAAATTGTGAAAAACCAAACACTAACGCTTAGATCCTGAATTAACTGGAAATCATTTTGAACACCTATTATTCACAGAAGATAGATATACTTATACAAACCAATAGATTAATCATATAATCACTTCTTATGCTCACCCAATATTCCAAGATTAAAATTCAAACTAACATTTAAACATGCTAACAAACCTTGAAACATTTGTAAGGAATAGTACTACCTTAAACTAAACTCTAGATGAATTCCATGCCTCATGAACAACAGACGTTCGATTATCACAGCTTGACCAAACTACTAGAGAACTACCAGGTTCACACACACTAGATCAATGATAGAACCTGATAGTTCCCCCAGCTAACATGAACTATAAACTAAGCCATATTACTGAGATTAACAACTACACAGTTCTTCAGTGAACTTAAGCACTCACCACTTGAGGAAATTAAGAGGGAGGGATGAACTAAGAGCTAACATACAAATCATTTCGAGTAATAGTTACAAACCAACTATAAACCTAAATTAAACAAACTGAAAAGACTCTCATGCTTCAACATCTTCATATCAATTCGTTTTCTCCAATTTCATTTCACAACCAACATGGTTACAAGGGGTGTACCTGGAAGTGGAAAGAAACAGGATCAAAAGTTATCAGCCACAAAATAGAGGTCAGCAACAACAGCAGAACAACCCAGATTCAGATGAACCAAGCAAAGCAAACAGCTCTTTTTTAAAGAAGGAAACCCAATAAAACAGTATTCCTCAGCAGGCTTGACCCAAAGCTTTCCAAAATACAAAATCAATCCATTTCGAGTTTTTAGATGGATTAGAATTTTTTCAACAAATCAAAAATTGAAGATCAGATCATGATCTCAATGGAACAGTAAATATTGCAGTTGTTTCTTTTTTGGGGTTTTTTTGCTCTCTAATTCTTGCCTTGAAAGGCAAGAATGGTATATTATATAGGCTCAACCATAGGGCATCCCTGCAGACTTTGTTATTTTTCCCTTGCCCCTTTTGAATTTTCTTTTATTCAATTCAAACCTAGATTAGAGTTCTAATGCTTAAAATACCCCTTTCCCTCCCCCAGATAATATCTAAAAACCTTCCCTCTCTCTTCACATGTGACCCCAACCTTATCTTCTAGAGACTTCCCCCATAATAGAAAATATTACTTACACCAAATTCCTAGAATACCCCCACAAACCCCTAAAATTACACTCAGTAACTCATACGGGTCAAGTTGACCCAACGGTTCAGGGATAGGCCTTTAAGCACCTGATATGAATCCCTTCCTTTACTGGGCTTTCAATTTCCAGAAACAAATTCCAATTGACAACCAAGAATCACTACACTTATGACTCATCAATTTTTTGTCCCAAAGAAAAATAAACAGACAAATCATTCAAACAAAAACCAACACTGAAAGAATCATGCTAAACTAAACTCAAATCTAACATGTATAATGACTAAATTCGGAGAATCAGAGAATGAGAAGGAATAAAAAAAAAAAAAGAAATAACAAAAGTGATAAAGCAAACCTAATAATGCTAGGAAAGCAGGAAAAGATAATCAAAAGAAAAGAAAAACAATTAACAGACAAACAAGAGAAGCAACAAGAGGACACAAATATATGGACACCAGAAAATGGAAACGGACGGTCAAAACAAAAGAAAACTTACTGAATTAGACTTGAAACCTTGAAATGGATTAAACAGACTCCAGGCATTCAGAGAAACACGGAGGACTTGAACTTGCATGCAGATTTGGTCTTGGGCTTTAGGACTTGAATCTTTGATTCAAGATTCGAACACTTCTGGCCAGATTCGAGGCAAATGGGGTTGGGATTTAGAATGTGGAGGTGACAGGGATTCCAGGATGTTGAGATGGGATGATTTGGAACGGCGCCTCCAGCGGAGGAAATGAGGGCGGCGCTAGGGTTCATGGCTATGAATCAAAATTCGAGGCGTTTTGGGCTCGTCCGATGGGAGATGCTTGCAGATTCAGAATGAGGGAGTGGAGGAGATTGATTGGTGTTAATTCGGTGGGGAACAGAGGTAGCACCGCCATCCATGGCGGTGGGGATTTGGGGCGTCATCTCTAGGGTTAGGATTTGGGGAGACGACGACGATAGAGAGAGAAGGGGGTTCTGAAAGGGGTGGGGGGACGTTCCGACACATTTATAGTTAGAAAAGGGTTAGTTCCGGACCGTTTGATCATCTGGGATCAACGGTCCAGATCAAATTTTGGGGAAACGGCGTCGTTTGGTTAGCTGATGAGACCGGACCGGGTTGGTGCGTCGATTTGGACCTAGGGATCAGGAATGGGGAAAAAGACTTGGCCCAAATTAATTCTTTTAAATAAGAAGCCCAAATTATTTCTTTTTCAATTCATTTCTCTTCCAAACTCTTTTCTTCTCTTTTTTTTCTTTTTTTTTCTCATTTTCTAATTAGATAAAAATCAAAATTAATTTCTAGAACTCAATTAACTAAAAAAAGAAATCTAGTCAAAACTAAAATCACAATTAACACAGTTAATTAAAAACACATTAACACAAAAACTACTCAAAATCCACGCTAGAAATAAAAGTGCAAATTAAACCGTTTTTGTGATCTTCTTTTATGAACAACCTAATTACTAAGTAATTCTTAAAATATAAAATTAACTCCTAAATGCACATGCAACACATTTTTTATATTTTTCACTAATTTAAAATGCACAAATAAAAATACAAACAATTAACAGAAGATGCCACGAAATTCACAAAACTGCAAATAATAAAAAGAAAAGTATTTTGTTTTGAATTTATGGGAGTCACTCATGTAGGGCAAAAATCACGTGCTCACAGCTGCCCCTCTTTGCTCGGAAACACGAAGAATTTTCGTGCAAAGATAAGTGAGCGGATACGAGCGATTTTTGCCCGTTTTAATACTCCGTGTGAAGCATTTTTGAAAGATTTGACCGCACCCTGCTTCGGAGGTTGTCTACATATCCTTGGCTAAAAAGGAATCGGGTCAGTGTAGTTCGGGAATGTCTGGTAGCTGGGTCTACCATGAAGCTGTGATTTTACTGTTGTTGTTGTTGCTGCTACTGCTTACTGAACCCCCTTATTACACCGTAAAAATAAAAAGAAGCTAGCCTAAGATATGATCTATGCATTACAAAAATCCTATCTACATCTTCAAACTTGCTCTTGTGGTTCTTGCTGCCTTGTTGACTTGTACTCTTCCGGTGATATCCTTTTGTTGCCGCCTTGAATTGTGATCTGAGATGTTTTACCCTTTCTCCAGGTGGTTGCCTGACTGCTGACTACACTTTGAGATGTTTTTCTTTCTCCAAATGATGCTTGACCGCTGAATGTATTCCTCTGTTCTCCAGGCGGGCTCCTGACTGTTGAAACTTGAAATGTATGCCTCTATTCTCCAGGCGGGCTCCTGACTGCTGAAACTTGAAATGTATGTCTCTGTTCTCCAGGCGGGCTCCTGACTTCGACCAAATAGACAAAAACAAAGAAAATTTCCTGCCCCAGTTTGGTGGCTGGGCATCACATTACCGGATATTAATAAGAATTTGGAAACTAAAACTTGAAATGTAGTCCTCTGTTCTTCAGGCGGGCTCCTGACTGCTAAAACTTGAAATGTATGCCTCTGTTCTCCAGGCGGGCTCCTGACTTCGACCAAATAGACAAAAACAAAGAAAATTTCCTGCCCCAGTTTGGTGGCTGGGCATCACATTACCGGATATTAATAAGAATTTGGAAACTAAAACTTGAAATGTAGTCCTCTGTTCTTCAGGCGGGCTCCTGACTGCTAAAACTTGAAATGCCTAAACATGTACTATTGGGAGGGGACATGCGAAAGGGGTACAAAATACAATAATTACAGCAGAAATGATCATCAAAACAGTCAGTATGCCTTTATCTGGTAAAACAAGTAAACACAATGAATAAAAATTGCACGGCATCACCCTTCGTGCTATTGCTCTCACTTTCATCATAAATCAATAGATACGACACGACATCATCATTCGTACATTAACTCTCAAAATATGGAACGACATCACCCTTCGTGCATCAACTCTCATAATATGGCACGGCATCACCCTTCGTGCATTAACACTCAAATACTGCATGGCATCACCCTTCGTGCATTAACATTCTCCCTTACCAAACAATGAACATATAACAACATGGAGATAGAATGAACAAGAACAAGCCTTACATCAAATGGTTCCATAATACCAACCTCAACTTTAGAAACAATACTCAATTATCATAGAAATCCCATAAACACGGAAAGAACAATNGGCTCCTGACTGCTGAAACTTGAAATGTATGCCTCTGTTCTCCAGGCGGGCTCCTGACTGCTGAAACTTGAAATGTATGCCTCTGTTCTCCAGGCGGGCTCCTGACTGCTAAAACTTGAAATGTATGCCTTTGTTCTCCAGGCGGGCTCCTGACTTCAACAAAATAGACAAAACAAAGAAATTTTTCTGCCCAAGTTTGGTAGCTGGGCACATGGGTGAGTGTTAAACTGAATTATTCTACCAATTATTATAAGAATTTGGAGGCTAAGTCCTATTATCCAGGGAGGTCCTGACAACTCCTAACAATTTTGAACCTAAGTTATATCTACTGAAGGTACGACTTCCACTATATCTTGTTATCTAAGCAGACCATAAAACTACGTCCCATTATCCAGGAGGGTCCTGAAAATCAAAATTCAAGTCTTATCTTAAGAGTGACAATTTTACAGCTGAATTATACTACGCTGCAACAGTACTTACGCTAAATCTTGTTATCTAAAAGAGATCTTAAAACTATGTCCCATTATTCAGGAAGGTCCTGAAACTTACTGTCAAACCTGCTTGGTGCCTGCCTTTCCTTGCGGAGATTTCCTCCGAAACAAACGAACTTTGCTGCCCCTGTTTCAATCAAAGAACATTTTGTCATTTTAAAATGGTGGTTAGCTGATGGCATTCTTGCTGAAGATCCTTCCGCTGCATTGTTTTGTTTTGACTGGCTTCCCCGAACCGGCCCTGAACCGCTTGACTTTCTGACTGACTTTTAACCCCATGACCTTTGATGACCCGAGTGTTCTACACCCATGTTGTTGTTTCACACCTCCGACCCCTTTATTTGAACCTTTGCATCCCCGTGACATTACCAGACCATTCCACCAATGAAACATCCGGTGATTCCCTGTATCCCATTTTACATCATGTTGTCTTTAGTATTGCTCTGATCACGCTGTGCTTTGCAATTTTAGAAGTTGGTAGTGAGCTTTGAAATCCATTTTTACTTGCTTTGAACAGGACTGACATTGAAACATCTTAGACAAATAAACCCCAAAAGAAAATGAAATGCAATGGTTTTGCGAGTTAAGGATAAGAAGAATCCAAAACCAGATGACTACTAAAAAGAGAAGAAAAGAAACTTATCTGCATGGAATAGCTGGTACCGATGATCATGACATGCATTTCGGACTAGTCGGCCCAATCTGTCCAACCAATCAACTTTCAATTTCCATACCTTGTTGCCTCAGAATTTCCATAACTTGATTACTTTACCTAAACTTTGACCTTGTTCATCCTGCGGTGCCTCGAAACAGTTTTCCACCAACAGAACTTTCTCATTTTACTTCTTAACCCATTTTCGCCTTAAGGTGCCCGTGAGGGTTTTCACCAATAAGACTCTCTCATTTTTATTTCTCTCAGCTCCCGTCGCCCTACAGTGCCCGTGAAGGTTTTCACCATTAAGACTCTCTCATTTTATTTCTCTCAGCTCCCATCGCCTTACGGTGCCCGTGAGGGTTTTCACCAATAAGACTCTCTCATTTTTTGATTTTTTTTTTCTGCTCGAACCAGAGTGTTGCCCCTGCCATGAATTACCTTTACCTGCTCTGACTTGGCATTTCTCAAAGACTGATCAAAAGGTCTTTCTTTGGACCGTAATGTGGGTTTTGGATGGGGTTTAGAAAGAAAAGGTATGAAAGGCTCAAATCAATTCAAATGAGTTAAAATTACAACTTTCGGAATCAGATTTCTCACAACAACCACAACTTCTGTCCCGGTTTCTTGCTTGGGGACTTTTGTATTTTTTTTTATGGGACCGAACCGTGAGGCTGCCTACGTATCCTTAAAAGGAATCAGGTTGAACGTAGTTCATGTCATAGCAATCGCTTTGTTGTTGTGGTCTTTTCTTTCTTTTCATTTTTTTTTCTTTCCTTCTTTCTTTCTTTTTTTCATTTTTCTTCTTCTTTTCTTTTCTTTTTCTTTTTTTTTTCTTTTCACTTACTTATCCTTCGCACTTGCGTTTCTAAATTGTGCCATTGATTCCGAAAGAGGGGTATAAAAGAAAATAAATAAGGTTCAAAGGGGTGCCAACGGATAAAGTGTTTAGATAGCAGAACAAAACGCCTTCGTCATTTCAATCTTCAAAATACGCCAAATACAAACAAGTACAATCAAACAAAGAAATCATACATAGTATCTTTTGACTGCATCGGAATTCATAGCCATTTTTACACATTTTCCTTCTACATATGTCAAATACAATGCACCATTGGACAACACTCTGGTTACAACAAATGGCCCCTGCCAGTTTGGGACGAACTTTCCTTTTGCTTCAGCCTGATGAGGCAAGATACGTCTCAACACTAACTGTCCCACTTCAAACTTCCTCAGGCGAACTTTCTTGTTGTATGCTCTCGCCATTCTCCGTTGGTGCAATTGGCCATGACACACTGCTGCCAATCTTTTCTCATCGATCAAACTCAACTGTTCCAGGCGGGTTTTGACCCATTCATCATCATCGATCTCAGCCTCTGCAATAATTCGAAGGGATGGGATTTCCACTTCTGCGGGTATCACCGCTTCGGTGCCATACACTAACAAATAAGGAGTCGCTCCTACCGAAGTGGGAACAGTGGTATGGTACCCCAGCAATGCAAAAGGCAGCTTTTCATGCCACTGTCTAGAACCCTCTACCATTTTCCGAAGTATCTTCTTTATATTCTTGTTGGCCGCTTCAACTACTCTGTTTGCCTTGGGGCGGTACGGGGTAGAATTGCGATGTGTAATCTTGAACTGCTCACATACCTCTTTCATCAAATGACTATTGAGATTAGCTCCATTGTCTGTAATGATCACCTTTGGTATCCCAAACCGACAGATGATGTTCGAATGCACAAAATCGACCACAGCTTTCTTGGTTACGGACTTGAACGTTTTAACCTCTACCCACTTGGTGAAATAGTCTATGGCCACCAAAATGAACCTGTGCCCATTTGACGCTGCTGGCTCAATTGGCCCAATGACATCCATGCCCCACGCAACAAAGGGCCACGACGCAGACATCATGTGCAATTCTGATGGTGGAGAATGAATCAAATCTCCGTGCACTTGGCACTGATGACATTTGCGTACGAAACGGATACAATCCCGCTCCATAGTGAGCCAATAATAACCTGCTCGGAGAATCTTTTTGGCCAATACGTACCCGCTCATGTGTGGCCCACAGACTCCAGAATGTACTTCGGTCATAATAGCTGTGGCCTGTCTAGCATCTATACATCTCAGCAATCCAAGATCCGGAGTCCTTTTGTACAACACCCCTCTGCTGAAGAAAAACCCACTTTCCAATCGCCTAATTGCTCTTTTTTGATCACCTGTGGCTTGTACTGGATACGCCCCCATTCTAATATATTCCCTGATATCGTGAAACCATGGTTCCCCGTCAAAATCTTCTTCCACCACATTGCAATAAGCATGCTGATCACGGACCTGGATTTGCAAAGGGTCCACATAAGCCTTATCTGGATGATGTAACATTGACGCCAGAGTAGCCAAAGCATCGGCAACCTCGTTATGAATCCTTGGAATATGCCTGAACTCTACTGATTGAAACCGTTGACAGAGATCATGCAAGAACTGTTGGTACGGTATGAGCTTTAAATCCCGTGTTTCCCACTCTCCCTGAATCTGGTGTACCAGAAGGTCCGAGTCGCCCAAGACCAAGACTTCCTGGACACCGATATCTATAGCCATCCTCAAACCCAGAATGCATGCTTCGTACTCAGCCATGTTGTTAGTACAATAGAACCGAAGTTGAGCCATAACAGGGTAGTGATGCCCTGTTTCAGAAATAAGTACCGCTCCTATCCCAACGCCCTTCATGTTAGCAGCACCATCAAAGAAAAGTTTCCATCCCAGTTTCTCAACTTGTTCCAACTCATCAATGTGCATCACCTCTTCATCAGGGAAATAAGTTTTCAAAGGTTCATACTCTTCATCAACTGGATTCTCAGCCAGATGATCAGCTAATGCCTGTACTTTCATCGCAGTCCGGGTCACGTAGACAATGTCGAACTCTGTAAGCAAGATCTGCCACTTCGCAAGCCTTCCCGTGGGCATGGGCTTCTAAAAAATATACTTCAATGGATCCAAGCGAGATATGAGGTAAGTAGTATAAGATGACAAATAATGTTTCAACTTCTGTGCGACCCAAGTTAAGGCGCATCATGTCCTTTCAAGATGAGTATACTTAACCTCATAAGATGTGAACTTCTTGCTGAGATAATATATGGCCCGCTCCTTCCTGCCAGTGATGTCATGTTGACCCAATACACAGCCAAATGAATTATCCAAAACCGTCAAATATAGAATCAAAGGTCTCCCTGGTTCTGGCAGGACCAACACGGGTGGGTTTGACAAATACCCCTTTATCTTATCAAAAGCCTCCTGACATTCGTCTGTCCACTATCTTTCTTTAACAGTTTGAAGATCGGCTCACAAGTTGTCATGAGCTGAGCAATGAACCTACTGATATAATTCAATCTCCCCAACAAACTCATCACCTCGGTCTTGTTCCTTGGAGGTGGCAATTCCTGGATAGCCTTGATTTTTGACGGGTCCAGTTCAATACCCCGGCGGCTGACTATGAATCCCAACAACTTTCCAGACGGCACCCCGAAAGCGCACTTTGCGGGATTCAGCTTGAGATTGTACCTGCGAAGCCTTTGGAAGAACTTCCTCATATCCCTAACATGGTCAGACTGTTTTCTAGACTTTACAATCACATCATCCACGTACACCTCGATTTCCCAGTGTATCATATCATGGAATATCGTTGTCATTGCCCTCATATAAGTTGCCCCAGCATTCTTCAAACCAAATGGCATGACCCGATAGCAATACGTCCCCCATGGCGTGATAAATGTCGTCTTTTCTTCATCTTCCTCATCCATTAGAATCTGGTGATACCCCGCATAGCAATCCACAAAGGAACCAATCTCATGTTTGGCACAATTATCAATCAATATATGGATGTTTGTCAGTGGGAAGTTATCCTTGGGACTTGCTTTGTTGAGATCTCGATAATCAACACACACCCTGGTCTCGCCATCCTTCTTTGGTACCGACATGACATTGGCTAACCACGTGGGATACCGCATGACCCGAATGACTTTCGCATCAAACTGCTTGGTGATCTCCTCTTTGATCTTTACACTCATATCCATTTTAAAATTTCTCAGCTTCTATTTGACAGGTGGGAATTCCGGGTCAGTGGGCAATTTATGAACCACTAAATCAGTGCTTAGACCCGGCATGTCATCATACGACCATGCAAAAATATCCTTGTATTCGAACAGTGCTTTGATTATCTCCTCCCTGAGTTATGGTTCCAGATGAACACTTATTTTAGTTTCATAGACATTATCTTGGTCCCCTAGATTAACTGCTTTTGTGTCATTTAGGTTAGGTTTGGGTTTTTCCTCAAAATGGCTTAATTCCTTACTAATTTCTTCATAGGCCTCATCATCATCATATTTCAACTCATCATCACACTCAATTTCTTGTATTATTATTTTCGAGTTAGATTGGCTTTTAAAACTGGGCCGAGGATTCCTCATGCATGTCATGTCATTGAAATCAGTATAAAAAAAACTGTACAGAGAAGAAAAGAAAACAAAAATAAAATTAGGAATGAAGAAAGAAAAGACCACTGCATTTCATTGAATATAAAGATAACAGGGTTTTAATACATCCAATTGGACGGAACATAATATCTGAATTACAAGCCCTGGAATAATCCAGACAACTAAAGAAAATCAAAACCCATTACCAAGACTCCCTCCGAGTAGGAAGAGGAGTAGCTTCCCAATTGTTGATTTTTGCACGTGGTCCCACGAATTGCACATCGGCCTTGCTTGATCCCTCTCCAACCTCTACCATGTTAACATCGGCAAATAGCCTTTCAAACCCTTTATCCAAATCTCCATTGGCACCAATCAATGAGCCGGGAACCTTTGCTGTTGGACACTTCTTGGCACTTGGCCTGACAAATGACCTGGACAAACGTGGTACGAGCTTTGGAAGGGCCCATGCTTTCTTCTTCATTTTGCGGGCTCACCTCACATCTGCAGCTGTGAGCTTAAACCCCAAACCAAAAGTATCCAGATTCTTTGGACGAGAAACTGGCTGCACAATGCCTTGAAGAGCAGCACCCAACCTTTACCCGGTATGAACCCATTCTTTAACATCTCAGAGGCCACCATGACAGTCGTGGACGATACTCTAGGGACTGGGATGTTTTTCCCCTCTGGGACCTTTTCCTCTGAGACCGTGTCAAGGACTTGGTAGACCCATGACCCCTTGTCGTTGTCAACTTCTATGAAAGGCACAATGGCATCACTCAAAGCGCACATATTATCTTCACCATGCACCATGACCTCCTTTCTGTCCCACTCGAATTTAACCATTTGATGCAATGTAGATGGCACCGCCTTGGCGGCGTGAATCCATGGTCATCCTAGCAAAAGGTTATAAGATACCGCCACATCTAGTACTTGAAATTCCATAGTAAACTCTACTGGACCGATTGTCAATTCTAGTATTATGTCGCCCACTGAGTCTTTACCCCCACCATCGAACCCTCGAACACAAATGTTGTTCTTATGAATTCTTTCATCGTTGACCTTCAGCTTGTTCAATGTGGACAGAGGACAGATGTTCGTACTGGACCCATTGTCAACCAGTACTCGGGTGACTACAGAATCCTCACACTTTACTGTCAGGTAAAGAGCCCTGTTATGTCCGGTGCCCTCCACGGCAACTCATCCTCGGAGAAAGTCACTCTATTCACCTCAAAGATTTTATTTGCTATCTTCTCTAAATGATTCAGTATCTTCATCTGCGCCCTGCAGTGCTCATCTAAGTGGATCAACAATGAAAGAAACGAGATTTGGGCCGGTGTCTTCTTCAACTGTTCTACAATAGAATAATCTTGCACTTTCATTTTTCTTAGAAACTCCTCCGATTCTTCCTCTGTTACAGCCTTCTTCACCAATACCGGGTTGTCTTTGGGGACCCTGGATTTTCTTAACTCTTCGGGGGCAAAGCACCTCCCCGAACGAGTCAGACCCTGAGCTTCACAAACTTCTTCTTTGATCTCTTTCCCTTTGTATGTTACTACCACTTGTTCGTAACTCCATGGAACAGCCTTGCTGTCGATCACTAGCAACTGAGTTACTGGTTTTATGATAATAGGCTCTATTCGAGCACCCTTCACGACCACAACGGGTTTACTTGCTACCCCTAGTACCACCACTTTAACTTTCTCTGGCTTCACTGCAACAGTGCTTGACGACCCTTTCTCGGCTACCACATCTGGCTTGTTGTATACCCCTTTCAATTGAACCACTAATTTCCCACTGGCATCCTTTTCATTTGACCTGGTTTCGCAGGAACAGATCATCATTACCGTCTGAGAGGGTTTCTTAGGCTTCTCTCCCTTATGTATCAACTCAATCATATGGGTCTCATGGTGAACCGACAGCGGATTCTGATTGATATTAGGTGTTTCTGGGGCCTGCACCTCGATCCGGTGGGTGTCAATAAGCTCTTGCACAGCTGTTTTCAGTTTCCAACACTTCTCTATATTATGCCCGGGGCCCCTGAACAGTACTCGCAGCTCACTGAGTGGTCAAGATTTCTAGGAGGGGGATTTGGCATTTTAGGCTTAATTGGATTCAGCATGCCCAACTGCCTCAACCTGTGGAATAAACTGGTGTATCATTCTCCCAGTGGAGTGAAAGTCTTTTGCTTCTGTAATCTCTCATTCTTGAAGGCTTGGTTTGGTCGGTAGCCTGCTCCGGGGGGATTTCTGTAGGCTCTTGGGGGTGGATATGTGTTTTGTGGAGATGTGTATGGATTTTGTGGAGCTGGCGCGCGCCATTGTGCGTGAGCCGCGGTGTGGGTATAGGTTTGTGCATGATGGACGGAAAGGTGAGGATCTGGCGGTGGGTAGTAGTGCTATGGAGGCTATATGGAGTGTGGGGGTAATTTTGGTGGTGGGGTCGGGGTTGGTTATAGTAGGGTGATGGGCCTCTAGATCCGAACCAGGCTCCGGACTCAACTGTCGCAACATCTTCTTTCTTCTTTTTCCCAAGCACACCCCCGGTGCCGCTTTGGATGGCCTGGGTGATTGGTTTGATTGTTGAATAACTCATGATCTTGTTGGACTTAAGTCCATCCTCAACCATGCCTCCCATTTTTACAACCTCATTAAAAGACTTGCCAATCGCAGTCACCAAGTGACCAAAATAAGTCGGCTCCAAAGCCTGTAAAAAGTAATCAACCATCTCACTCTCTTTCATTGGAGGGTCGACCCTCGCGGCCTGCTCCCTCCAACGGAACCCATATTCTCTGAAACTCTCCCCGGGCTTTTTCTCGAGTTTTATCAATGACAAACGGTCTGGAATGATTTCAAGATTGTACTGGAAGTGGCAGAAGAATGCTTGTGCCAAGTCGTCCCAGGTGTACCACCTACCATGGTCCTATCGTGTATACCATTCCAATGCAAACCCGCTCAAACTCTGGCTGAAGTACGCCATCAATAACTCATCTTTTCCACCTGTCCCTCTCATTTTGCTGCAAAACCCTCTCAAATGTGCTACCAGATCACCATGCTCGTCATACAGATCGAACTTAGGCATCTTGAACCCTGCTGGTAACTGAACATCTGGGAACAGACATAAATCCTTATACGCCACACTGACTTGGCCACCCAAACCTTGCATGTTCCTGAAGGATTGCTCCAGGCTTTTTACTTTTTGAAACATCTCTTCCTGCTCCCGGTTCTTAGGTGGCTTTTCAGGTTCCGCCGGGATATCAAAGTGAGGGGTGTAGGAATATGGTTCAGGAGCTTTAAAGGTAGGCTCAGGAGGGTAGTACTGATTGTCGTGAGTCTGAAACAATGGCTCACTAGAAGATCTTTGCAGTGTGGCAGGTAGAGGTGCCACAAAGACAGGGGTGATTGGTGGAGGAGGGTTTTGTTTTGGAGGTGGAGCTTGGGGAGTGTAGGAAGTGGTGCCATAGCTCTGTTGGTAGAAAGGGAAGGCTGGAGATGAATTCACAGTAGGAGGCTCCTGAGATTGAGCCAAAGGTGGGATATAGGCCAGATTGGCGGGATAAACTGGCACCGGCTGCCCCTTTGCCCAGGCCTGATACATTTCGGCCATTTGCTGCTTCAACTTATGCATCTCCTCTTTCATTGCATTAACATCAACCACTTCCACCTCTTTTGAGGGATCCACAATACTGGTATCTAGTTCCTGGCCTGTCATGTTCAGTTTGTCTTTTGACTGGGTGTTGTATGGATGAGTTGCCAGAATGCCAATCAACTAACCACCTGCCTGGACTCAACACATCAAACAACAACCTTGTTAGCGATTAGGCTTTAACAGATTGGTAACCGCACATTGGGGAATGAATGCATCTTAAGCAGTTAACCGTCTCTGTTATGCATTTGATCGGTTGCATGCGTCATCCCGCCCTTTCCTACTTTCAATTTCAAACTTCTCTTTTTCTCTCTATTTTTATTTCCTCTTTCTTTCTCATTTTCCCTCTTTTCTTGTTTTTCTGCTCCTTTCATTTCTTTCCTCTTTTGTTTTTCGCTTATCTTTTTCTTTTCTTTTTTTCTCTTTTTTTTTCTATTTGGTTATGGTCGAATCCTATGGAGATTGCCTACGTATCATGACCCCGCATGAATCAGACCAAGCGTAGTTCTTGGAGATAAAAAAAATGTAAAATAAATAAAACACATTTTTGGAATTTTCAAATTTTCATAAAAACAAACTTTGATTACAAAGACTCGAAAACTAACAAACTCAAACTAACAAACTTTGACGAAAAACGAAATACATACTCGAAAAACAAAACAACCCACATACTCTGATAAAAGAAATACAACCTCAAGGACAGACTGACAGACTTTAATAGAAAGATAATACAGACTCAAGAAATCACGAATACATTAGTGCCTCAATTGCTCCTGGGGCCCGCGGGGCATCATTCGGTCTTGCCGCGGGCCGACTAGCTAAATCCCCTTGGAGGTGGTGGAGATCTGCCATTACCCGGCGAACAAAAATCATCACAGTGGCGAAGAACATAGATCTAGTCATGTCCTCGCAACTACTGCACTTCATTGCGATGTAATTGGCGATTCTTCCGATTCTCTCTCTTATGACACCTTTCTCTTGCAATAACCGCCCAATCTGCTCGGCTTGGCTCCCAAAGTTTGCTCGGCTACCTGATTCTGCTCTCGAAGTTGCCGCAAATCATTTTCTAGTTGTGCCATCGCTGCGTAGCACTGTTCTCTTTCAGCCTTGAAGTCTTTTGCTTGTCTTATTTTTTTATTCTCCGCAGTGATGACCCTTTTTTTTAGTCATGCGACCTCATTGTCGTACTCTTCTTTCAACTGCTTAACCAGACGTGTTCGTTCTGCCTCATTTTCAGCCAATTGTTTTCGAGCCCTGGCCAGTTCTCTTTCTGCTTTGTTCAGATCAAAACTATAGTCATTCACTTTCTTCCTCAAATTATCTATAAGTTTCACATCTTTGGCACTTCGGACAGGGTTTTTTGCCGCCACTTTCATTCTGAATTTGGGCTCGAAGGGCCTCATTTTCTTTGGCTAGTTTCTTCTTCTCGCCCTCATCCGCGGCGGCCTGTAAACCATTTTCAAATTGCATATCCCTGACTTGCTTTTCTAGTTTTCCTATTGTAGCCCTGTAGCTTTCTTCTTTTGCCAACCAACCCCATTGTTCTTGTGAGTCATCAGTAAATTGCTGAACATGGGCTCTCTTAGCAGGTCTTTGGGGAATCTGGAATCTTTTCCCGAACCAGACATGATACTTAGGGTCCACTTCGCCTCTAGCTAGATCTCGGACCATGGTTCTAGGCTCGAGAAATCAACATTCATTCCATAGCTTGCGAATTTTATCTTCTGGAAATGCGGCTTTTGTGCCCAACTCAATGACTTGCTTACTCAGGTCATCATCACTGGGGATGACTTGAAATCTTCCTAACTGGAGCAATACTCGGTGAGGAGCATATGGCTGGATACTACGGATGCCCATTAAGATAATATAACACTCTCCAGTAGACATGTATAATGCCTCAATGACAGGAAGCCATCCAAAAGCCCATTCAATTTTATCGGCAGACAAGGATCTCAATTGTACAAGCCAAGCTTCAGTACTCTCAGGAAATTCAACACCCATTACTCGTTTTTCAAATTCTTCGATGCAACTTAACCCGGTCAAACCGTAGTTCATATATCCCACCCGGTGGCAGAGGTGTTCTCGCATCCACAATTGAAGTAACAGATTGCAACTTTGAAAAAATTTTCCTCCTTCCCGGCATATAGTCAAAGCTCGGTAGATTTCTAACAAGATCAGGGGGACCACGGTACTGTTGGCCTTCTTGATTTCAACATCGATCATCCCTACAAGGCCTATCTCTATCTTACCATCTTTTCGTGGACAGACCACAACCCCCAAGAATGCTACGATGAACGCCAAATCTCACCTTGCTTCCCCTTTGTTTCTATTTCCAGCATGAGTCAGCCCAAGGTTCGGCTCTTCGAAACCTCGAGGATTACCATAACGTTGGTACAAGAACAGGAGAGTACAACATCCTTCATATAAGTCCCCATTCTGAACATCCCGGATAATACTCAGTAGATCCAAAAATCGGTGTGGAGATATCGGTCTTGGTGAAGGATATTGACCTCTCAGGTTTCCATTCAGGCCCGCATAACCCGCGACTTCCTCCAGCGTGGGTGTAAGCTCAAAGTCAGAGAAGCGAAATACATTGCGAGTCGGGTCCCGAAAAGGTATTAAAGCTTCGATGATAACCAATCTTGGCTTGACATTCAATAAACCGACGAGACCTCCCAGGACGTTCACCATTGTTTCTTTGCTATCTTTCCCAGATCATTCCACCACATGTGAAGCTTTAAGGGGATCTCATTAAGGACTGTGAAAGGTTCAGTTTCATTCGTGCTCATCCTGCACATTTATTAAGGTGATTAAGCAAAATTCAAGATTTATTTGACTCAAAACAAAACTGACATTTTTTCTTGTTTTTCAAATAAAGATAAAAGACCCGATTTTGCTAACACGGCCTTTTAGCACCTCGGGGACGAATATTTTAAGGCTGTGTTGGCTAACCGGTCACAAACCTTGAAAAATGACCAAAGGTGGTTGTTCTTGCAAAAATAGCCTTCCGGCACCCTTTTAGGGACATTCGACTATTTGTGACAAGAATGGCATCACCTTAATTATTTTCGGATAGAAACAAAATTTGTTCTTTTCAGGCTATTTTTGCAAAAAGGAAGTTGGACCCGATGGGGGTTGCCTACGTATCCCACACCCTGTGAGAATCAAGCTGGCGTAGTTCGGGCAAATAAAACAAACTATTTTTGAAAACAAAAACATTTTTTCTTTTCTTTTTTGTGATTTCATCGGCAAATAAAACAAATTATTTTTGAAAACAAGACTCTTTTCTTTTTCATTTATTGGCAAATAAAATAAACTATTTTTTGAAACAATTTTTTCTCTTTTTTTTTCATTTTCTCAAAAATTTGGCAGAGTTTCGACACTATTTGGGCATTGGTATTTTCAAAACAAGTGATTAACTCTCTCAACCCTCTACACTGCTATTTCTCTCTTTTTTTCAATTTTTCCCAATATTCAAAAGCCGGTCAGCATGCAAGTCCGAAGCAAATAAATGCACAAGTAGCAAATAAGATGCATCAGGATGGTCTTTTTCATTTCAGGTACACCTGTCCTAGACAGACCCAACCCCTGTGTTGAGTCTCCAAAGTCAAATGCACATGATGCAAACAAACGTTCCTACTAGGGATCCGGCATGAGGCTGAGTTATTCTAGGTTCAAAACCTGGGTTTGTTGTACTAGACCTGGCTTACCCGAGCAGACAGCTCGAGCCGAGGAGGAGGCAGCATACCGGGAATACAGAAGCTTCACCGGCTTAGCAACTTATCCGAACCTTGTTCTAAAATGGGATTGGACTCTAGACAGAAAAGAAGTCACACGAAGTGCACCCTTCTTCATGATTTAGAAGACTCAGAGAGAAGATGGGTTTCGTAGCAGTTTATATACAGTTCACAAAATATCAAAGCGGTAATAGCAACACTTAGCACATTAGGCCCAAACATGTAACAAAATCAGATAAAGCCAAATATAACAATTTAACTGAGCTCGAATTCTGAACCTGAACCAAAGTTCTGGGTTCTTGTCCCCAGCAGAGTCGCCAGAGCTGTTACACCTCCTTTTACCTACACCCCCGAAGGGTATAAAGGAGTTTTTCCCAATTAAAGGACAACCGAAACGGAATTTATTTATTAAAGATTAAGAGTCGCCACTTGGGAGATTTATGGTGTCCCAAGTCACCGGATTAGAATCCCGAATCGAGGAAAAGAATGACTCTGTTTAACAGTCCGCGAACCAGAAATCCGAGTAAGGAATTCTGTTAACCCGGGAGAAGGTGTTAGGCATTCCCGGGTTCTGTGGTTCTATCACGGTCGCTCAACTATCATATTTGGCTTAATTATCTGATTTTAATACATTTTGAACCTATGTGCAAATTTTAGCTTTTAACCGCTTTTATTCGATTTTTAAAGAATGTTGAACGTCGTTTAAAACATGTCTTTGGACCGCGTCATATGAAACCCGCAATCCGGAACACATCTTATTCGACGTTTTGGGATTTGGATTTAGGTCACATGAATTGCACACCTGAGTTTAGGAAGGTAAAATTATTAAATAACGTGCCTAAAAGCAATTAATGCGTTGTCAACTTTATGAGGGCCATGAAATTTAGCTAAATGGCACGCCTCAAGTTATAAATATTTTAAAGACATAATTAAAGAGGGTCACGCAATTTGTCAATTTTGTTTGGCGCGGCGCACCTCAATTTATGTTAAAAAGGTCGTCCTAAAGATGAACTACTATTAACTATTAAGATTCGTCTCTATTCTGAAAACTTAAATTGTTAACATTATGACTTAACTAACATCATGGTGTTCAAGGAAATATGGACCCCAAGCTCAAGTCCAAACTCGAACAAGGACGATCTCCATTACTGAAGAAACCCTTAGTTCGAGTATGCTACTTAACTTGAAAGGCCCAAAGCCTACCATTTAATTATCAACGGACCAGTTACTATTTCAATCCTGTGCCCAAAAGGAGCCCAGTCCACATGAGGTGCACGTAAGATGAAGCCTCCACAACCACTGAAGATGGCCATGCCATGCCAGAACCAACTTGGGCTCGAAGCAAGCCCAACACCAACAGAGCAAATCCAAACAAACGAGAAAGATGCCAAGGAATCACGTTTAAGCAATTATATAGAAGAAACATTTAATCTAAAGAAAGGTATTGACCACTGATATTACATTTGTAGATTTCGTGACTTGAGTCAAATGATCACATAACTAAATTGTGAAAAACCAAACACTAACGCTTAGATCCTGAATTAACTGGAAATCATTTTGAACACCTATTATTCACAGAAGATAGATATACTTATGCAAACCAATAGATTAATCCTATAATCATTTCTTATGCTCACCCAATATTCCAAGATTAAAATTCAAACTAACATTTAAACATGCTAACAAACCTTGAAACATTTGAAAGGAATCGGTACTACCTTAAGCTAAACTCTAGATGAATTCCATGCCTCATGAACAACAGACGTTCGATTATCACAGCTTGACCAAACTACTAGAGAACTACCAGGTTCACACACACTAGATCAATGATAGAACCTGATAGTTCCCCCAACTAACATGAACTACAAACTAAGCCATATTACTGAGATTAACAACTACACAGTTCTTCAGTGAACTTAAGCACTCACCACTTGAGAAAATTAAGAGGGAGGGATGAACTAAGAGCTAACATACAAATCATTTCGAGTAATAGTTACAAACCAAATATAAACCTAAATTAAACAAACTGAAAAGACTCTCATGCTTCAACATCTTCATATCAATTCGTTTTCTCCAATTTCATTTCACAACCAACATGGTTACAAGGGGTGTACCTGGAAGTGGAAAGAAACAGGATCAAAAGTTATCAGTCACAAAATAGAGGTCAGCAGCAGCAGTAGAACAACCCAGATTCAGATGAACCAAGCAAAGCAAATAGCTCTTTTTTAAAGAAGGAAACCCAATAAAACAGTATTCCTCAGCAGGCTTGACCCAAAGCTTTCCAAAACACAAAATAAATCCATTTCGAGTTTTCAGATGAATCAGAATTGTTTCAACAAATCAAAAATTGAAGATTAGATCATGAACTCAATGAAAAAGTACATATTGGAGTAGTTTCTTTTTTGGGGTTTTTTGCTCTCTAATTCTTGCCTTGACAGGCAAGGAGGTATCTTATATAGTCTCAACCATAGGGCAGTCAATTCAAACCTAGATTAGAGTTCTAATGCTGAAAATACCCCTTTCCCTCCCCCATATAATATCTAAAAACCTTCCCTCTCTCTTCACATGTGACCCCAACCTTATCTTCTAGAGACTTCCCCCATAACAGAAAATATTCCTTACACCAAATTCCTAGAATACCCCCACAAACCCCTAAAATTACACTCAGTAACTCATACGGGTCAAGTTAACCCAACGGTTCAGGGATAGGCCTTTAAGCACCTGATATGAATCCCTTCCTTTACTGGGCTTTCAATTTCCAGAAACAAATTCCAATTGACGACCAAGAATTACTACACTTATGACTCATCAAGTTTTAGGCCCAAAGAAAAATAAACAGACAAATCATTCAAACAGAAACCAACACCGAAAGAATCATGCTAAACTAAACTCAAATCTAACATGTATAATGACTGAATTCGAAGAATCAGAGAATGAGAAGGAATCAAGAGAAAAGAAATAACAAAAGTGATGAAGCAAACGTAATAATGCTAGGAAAGCAAGAAAAGATAATCAAAAGAAAAGAAAAACAATTAACAGACAAACAAGAGAAGTAACAAGAGGTCACAAATATATGGACACCAGAAAATGGAAACGGACGGTCAAAACAAAAGAAAACTTACTGAATTAGACTTGAAACTTTGAAATAGATTAAACAGACTCCAGGCACTCGGAGAAACACGAAGGACTTGAACTTGCATGCAGATTTGGTCTTGGGCTTTAGGACTTGAATCTTTGATTCAAGATTCGAACACTTCTGGCCAGATTCGAGGCAAACGGGGTTGGGATTTAGAATGTGGAGGTGACAGGGATTCCAGGATGTTGAGATGGGATGATTTGGAACGGTGCCGCCACTGGAGGGAATGAGGGCGGCGCTAGGGTTCGTGCCTATGAATCAAAATTCGAGGCGTTTTGGGCTCGTTCGATGGGAGATGCTTGCAGATTCAGAACGGGGGAGTGGAGGAGATTGATTGGTGTTAATTCGGTGGGGAACAGAGGTGGCGCCGCCATCCATGGCGGTGGGGATTTGGGGCGGCATCTCTCGGGTTAGGATTTGGGGAGACGACGACGATAGAGAGAGAGGGGGGTTCTGAAAGGGGTGGGGGGGACGTTCCGACACATTTATAGTTAGCAAAGGGTTAGTTCCGGACCGTTTGATCATCTGGGATCAACGGTCCAGATCAAACTTTGGGGAAACGGCGTCGTTTGGTTAGCTGATGAGACCGGACCGGGTTGGGGCGTCAATTTGGGCCTAGGGATCAGGAATGGGGAAAAAGACTTGGCCCAAATTAATTCTTTTAAATAAGGAGCCCAAATCATTTCTTTTTCAATTCATTTCTCTTCCAAACTCTTTTTTTCTCTTCTTTTTCTTTTTTTTTCTCATTATCTAATTAGATAAAAATCAAAATTAATTTCTAGAACACAACTAACTAAAAAACAAACCTAGTCAAAACTAAAATGACAATTAACACAGTTAATTAAAAATAAATTAACACAAAAACTACTCAAAATCCACGCTAGAAATAAAAGTGCAAATTAAATCATTTTTGTGATCTTCTTTTATGAACAACCTCATTACTAAGTAATTCTTAGAATATAAAATTAACTCCTAAATGCACATGCAACACATTTTTTGTATTTTTCATTAATTTAAAATGCACAAACAAAAGTGCAAACAATTAACAGAAGATGCCACGAAATTCACAAAATTGCAAATAATAAAAAGAAAAATATTTTGTTTTGATTTATGGGAGTCACTCATGTAGGGCAAAAATCACGTGCTCACAAGTATATCATATCATTGTTTCGGGCTAGTTTCATGGCATTGTATGCCCGTGTGTGTGAGACTGGAGAGTGATGGCTGAGTGAGGCTGAAAGCCTAATCATGAGTGACAGTTATGGGATCGGGCTACACGCCGCAACGGTTATGTTGATGATTATGGTAGCGGTTGGGCTGTAGGAGCCCCTTCGGAGTCTGTAATTAGCCACCAGTGGGCGCGGTAGATTATATTCAGGGATGGATCTTCCCTTGGTATGGAGATGGATCTTCTCCATGAGGGTGGATTGGCCTGTTTTTCCTTGGTACTGGAGACTAGTAGCATGTGATGTACATAATCCGGGATGGATCCTCCCTAGGCCATGTGAGCCATATACAGTGCCGAGTGGTTGTGAGGTTATTATCATTATCTGTAGATGGATATTCTCCATAGGGCTGGATCACCCTTCCTTAGTACTGAGTGACTGCTGTCAGAGATGTATATATTCTGGGATGGATCTTCCCAGGTCCAGATGAGCCATATACGGTACAGAGTGGACGAGAATTTGGGACTATGTGCACATGAGGCACTCAGCATGGTGCATTACATATAGCATGTGCATTGGCATGTAGATGTATTAGAGTTATATTCTTTACCATGTTCATATTTGCTCTGTTTCACTGTTTGAGCTGTCTATTGAACTGAAAGCATGCCTACGTTTTTGTATGTTATTTCTATTATCCCTGATGAGGTTGTGTTCGTCACTACCTTTCATTTTATAGTTTGGACTTGTTACTTACTGAGTTGGTGGACTCACGTTACACCCTGCACCTTGTGTGCAGATCTAGATACTTTCGGTCCCGGTGGCAGTCATTGATCGAGGTTGCAGGCTTTGGAGATAGTTGAGGTATCTACGGGGCGTTCGCATGCCATGACCCTTGTCCTATACTCTAGATGTGTTTCAGTTGTATTCAGTAAACCTTGTAGTAGACTATGTTATTTTTTTCTAGACGCTCATGTACTCTGTGACCCCCTGGTTTTAGGTTGGTTGGACCGTATGATGAATTTTGCTTTATGTTTTAAATCCACCAATGTTTCCAATTTTAGTATTGTGGTTTGCATTACATTGAGTTGAGGCTGACCTAGTGCCACGATAGGCGCCATCACGACGGGTTGAGTTTTGGGTCGTGACAGATTTGTGTCGAAATTTTCAGCAAAAAGGTATCCAATGAAAAATATATCATGTGGAGATCTTCAAATCTCACGTCTTATGCAAGATAGAAACTTTGTTCACTGGAAAAAGGTTAAGTTTATTAGATCATCAAAACATAAAGCTAAGGCATTGTAAACTCATCACAAAGGATATCAGTTCTTCACTGTAACTTTGTTCAAATGGCGATAATCAATGCACATACTCATAGAACCATCCTTCTTCTTCACAAACAAGACAGGAGCACCTCAAGGTGACACACTGGGCCGAATAAAGCCCTTATCAAGCAATTCCTGTAACTTCTCTTTCAACTCCTTCAACTCATGAGGAGCCATATGGTAAGGAGGAATAGAAATGGGCTGAGTGCCCCACAACAAATCAATGCTAAAATCAATCTCTTTCGGGCGACATGCCTGGACGATCAGCTGGGAACACATCAGAGAAATCATGCACTATTGGGACTGAATCAACTGTAGAGTTATCAATATTGACATCTCTCGCATAAGCTAGATATGCGTCATACCCCTTCTCAACCATTCGATGAGCTTTAACAAATGAAATAACTGTGTGATCTAAGGTACCCCTCCACTCTACTCGTGGTACACCTGGAATAGCCAACGTCACGGTTTTGGCGTGACAATCAAGAATAGCATAATGGGGCGACAACCAGTCCATGTCCAAGATAATATCAAAATCTACCATACTGAGCAATAACAAATCGGCTCTGGTCTCAAAACCACTAAGAGACATCAAACACGATCGATAAATGCGGTCCACAACAAGAGAATCTCCAACCGGAGTGGAAACATAAATAGGGGAACTCAAAGAATCCTGAGACACGCCTAAATGCGGGGAAAAATAAGAGCACACATAAGAATAAATGGAGCCTTGATCGAATAGAACCGATGCAACTCTATGACAGACCAGAACAATATATCTGATGACAGAATCGGAGGAAACAGCCTCGGTACGGGCAGGAAGGGCATAGTATCTGGCCTGGCCTCCCCCTCTAGGGCGACCTCTACGTCCCCGACCTCCACCTCTGGTTGGCTGGGCAGGTGGGGTAGCAACTGGTGCTGTAATATAGCCTGGGAACACTGCGGAGCACCCTGTGGCTGAGAAGTTTGTGGAGGTGCACCCCTCTTAAGTCTAAGGCAATCCCCCACCATATGGCATGTGTCGCCACACTCATAAAAAACTCTAGGAGGACGTGGCGACTATGACTAGCTAGGTCTGCTGGACTGAACACTGGAAGCACCCCGTGCAGGAGGCGCACTAGATACTGGAGGTGCATAATAAGGCTCCTAAGGTCTAGGAGGAGCTGGAATACCACTGGCTGCTGGAAGATCTGAATGAACGGGGCGACTCATATAACCCCTACCATGACGAACTGCAGCTAGAGCACGAGCACCAGAATAATGGCCCGACTCTCGAGACCTCTTGGCCTCTATCTCCTCTCTATCCTGAGCATGCACGCTCTCTACTCTCCTAGCAATGCTCACCACCTACTAATGAGCAATATCCATCTCCAACTCCCGGGCCATGCTAGATATGATGCTGGGAATAAGCCCATAAATAAACCGGCGAACTCTCTCATGAACCGTAGAAACCAAGGTCGGTGCATGCCTAGCCAAGTCATTGAAACAGACAGTATACCCCAAAACAGTCATAGAACCCAGGCGCAAATGCTCAAACTCCGTGTGCCATGCGTCCCTAAGGCTCTGAGGGATATACTCCCTTAAGAACATATCTGAAAACTGAGTCCATATAAGGGAAGCTTCCTGTGACGACCCGGCCCGTCGTCTCATGAATTACCACCCCGTTCTTCCCATTTTCTGCTTCTATATGCTTCGTTATCCGTGTCATATGTAGTCGAGTTGATTTGGAGTGGTTTTGATAAGAAATGAGACACTTAGTCTCTTTAAGGAAGGCTCAGTTTGGAAAAGTCAACTAGAAGTTGACTTATGTGTTAGAAGGCTCGGATATGAATTCCGATGGTTCGGTTAGCTCCGGGAGGTGATTTGCGACTTAGGAACATGATCGGAAGTGGTTTTGGAGGTCCGTTGTAAAATTAGGCTTGAATTGGCGAAGTTAGTATTTTGGCGATTTCCGGTTGATAGGTGAAATTTTGATCCGGGAGTCGGAATGGAATTCCGAGAGTTTCTGTAGCTTCGTTAGGTGATTTGGGATATGTGTGCAAAATTTCAGGTCATTCGGACGTGTTTTGGTTGGGTTTTTGATCGAATGCGTGTTTTAGAAGTTTTAAAAGAACTTAGGCTTGAATTCGATGTAATTTGATGATTTTCGTGTTAGTTGAGGTGTTTTGACGATTGGAGCAAGTTTGGATAATGTTTTAAGACATGTAGGTGCTTTTGGTTGAGGTCCCGGGGATCTCGAGGTGATTTCGGATGGCTAACGGAAGGTTTTTGCGACTTAGGGTGTTGCAGAAATTGCAGGTTCAGTGTTGCAGACAATTGCTCTATGCGGTCGCAGGAGGGCCTATGCGATCGCATAGAAGGATTTTAGGGGCTGTTTGGTTGTTCAATGCGATCGCATGAAGGGGTTGCAATCGCACAGTGTTGTTTGTTAATACATTGCGATCGCAGAGGGCCTGTTGCGATCGCATAGGGTAATTTGAGACCCTGGAAAATTTTGTGCTATGCGATCGCAGGAGCTCGGATGCGATCGCATAGGGTTAGCTACATTGCTTGGACAGAATGTTAAAAACAGTTCATCCGCGAACCCAAACCCATTTTCCACCATTTTTCAGCATTTTGAGAGCTACTTGGGAGCATTTGAAGCGGATTTCGACTGGGATTTGTTGGAGGTAAGTTTTATGAGTTAAAAACATGATTATATTGTAGAATCATCCTTGAAATCCTTGAGAATTTAGCCAATTTATAAGAAATTAGGGCTTGAGTTTTGAATTCTAAATTCGGAATTTGAGGGGCCGTTTGTGGTCCGATTTGAGAGTTTTTGGTATGTATAGACTCGTGGCGAGATAAGGAACCCGATGGTGTAAAAATTTATGAGTTTCGAGATGTGGGCCCGGGGCTCGGGTTTTGTCAATTTCGTGAATTTTGATATTTTTCGATTGTTTTCGATTGGGTATTGTCTCCTTAGCATAATGTGATATATTCGTTGTGATTTTGGTCAGATTCGACGCACGAGAAGGCCAATTTGAGAGGCAAGGGCATAGCGAGCTAAAGTTTTGGCCAGCTCGAGGTGAGTAATGAATGTAAATGATGCCCTGAGGGTTTGAAACCCCGGAATTTCACATCGTAACGCTATATTGAGGCGAGACACGCACTCTATGACGAGCGCGAGGTCGTAGATTCATGGGGATTGTGACTTGGTCCGTCCCGAGTGATGTTTTTACCGCATTTTCTACTAGAGCTAAATTGAGAATCATCCTTACTTGGATTTAATTGTTACATTTGGGCTTCGTGCTAATTATTTGAATCCTTCAGGGATCGATATCACTGTTTTGGCATTGTTTGGCATATTATTTGATCTCAGTCCAAGGTTTTAAATACTGTTTTGCAAACTCAGCCATCTTTCTAAGATTTGAAAACTTCAACGACATTTTAAATGATGTTTTGAGCTGAGAACTATTATTTTAATATTGCCCGAGAGGCTTATATAAATTTCTGGACTGATGCATGGATCGGGCTGCGTGCCGTAGCAGTATTATATTGATATTGAGGTCGAGAGCCTGGTTGATTATAGTGATATTGAGGCCGAGAGCCTGGTTGATGCCACGAGATGGCTTGATATTGCACTTGGGCTGTAGGAGCCCCTCCGGAGTCTGTACACACCCCTAGTGAGCGTCGTCGACGTTAAATGGATAGATCGGGCTGCACGCCGCAGTGGGTACTAGAGTGTACCATCATATGCATTGCATTTCACTCACGCATTTGGTCCTTATCTGTATTACCTGTCATAATATTTTTGTACTCTTATTTCATTGACTTGTTGTTTCATTATTAAATGCTCGAAATTGCTAGTTATAGTTTACTTTGCGTTTTTCCATGATTTCTTTTTCTCAGCCTTTATTTATGTTTATTACTCACTGGGTCGGAGTACTCACATTACTCCATGCACCATGTGTGCAGGTACAGGTATCCCTGAGGCATAGAGCGAGCATTCCTGCCGTTTAGTGTTCATCGGAGTTATCGAGGTAGCTGCATGGAGTTCACAGACCTGATTGCTCCTTCTATCTTTACTTGTTATTCCGCATTTCAAACATATTTCTATATTAGGTTGTTGAAACCTTGTATTAGAGGCTCAGACTTGTGACACCGGATCAGAGGGCTATTTTACAGAGATTTTTCACTATTATAGTTTCCGCACTTTTCACCTGTTAAATTCATCTTTTATCTCAGACTTTCAAATTGTATCAAATTGGTATTTAAAGTTGTTAATCAGTAATAAATCGTAATAAGAAGGGGTTGTGAGTGGTAATTGGTCGGGCTTGCCTAGCATTGTGTTGGGCGTCATCACGACCGGGATTTAGGGTCGTGACAAGTTGGTATCAGAGCCTAGGTTACTGGGTCTCGCGAGTCATGAGTCAGTTTAGTAGAGTCTCGCGGATCGGTACGGAGACGTCTGTATTTATCCTCGAGAGGCTGCAGAACTTTTAGGAAACTTCATATTCTTGAAATTCTTGTCGTGCGACTTTGTTGATCCGAACACTAAATTTCTGTTATTCTATTCTCTCGCAGATGGCGAGGACTCGTGCTACTTGACGAGGTGGACGACTACTAGTGCCACCCACTGATGCCACCAGAACCCGTGGACGCGGTCGTGGGTGTGGCAGAGGCAGAGTAGCAAGGGCAGCACCTGTTGATCCACCAGCTGCCCCAGTTTCATATCAGGCCCCAGCAGTTGTACCAGTTCAAGCACCAGCTATGCCTATGGTAATTCCGGGTCTTCAGGAGACCTTGGCTCAGATTTTGACAGTTTGCACCGGCCTGGCTCAGGAGGTTTCAGCCACTACAGCCGCAACTACTTCACAGGCCAGGGAAGGCACCCAGACTCCTGTTAATCGCGCGCCTGAGCAGGTAGCGCAGGGACTTCAGACGCCAGAGGCACCTCAAGTTCAGCCTGTTGCACCAGTTCCGGAGTATACAGTACCAGTTATGCCAGATGATGAGCAACGTCGCCTTGAGAGGTTTGGTAGACTCCAGCCTCCGTCATTCAGTGGTGCTGAGGGCGAGGATGCCCAGGATTTTCTTGACAAGTGTCAGCGTATGCTTCGTACAGCAGGATTCTAGAGTCGAGTGGGATGGCTTTTACTACATTTCAGTTCTCGGGAGTTGCGTTTACCTGGTGGGAGGATTTTGAGAGGTGTAGGCCTGTTGGTGCAGCGCCCCTTACTTGGCAGCAGTTCTCCACTCTCTTCTTGGAGAAATATGTACAACAGTCCCGCAGAGAGGAGCTGCGTAGGCAATTTAAGTGGTTGACTTAGGGGGACATGACAGTGACCCAGTATGAGATGAGGTTTTCGCAGTTGGCTCGTCATGCTACTTGGATGATTTCGACGGATCGCGAGAGGATCAGGAGATTTGTGGATGTTAACTACTCCTTCCGCATTTTGATGACTAGAGAGAGTATTGGGTGCTTCGTTCGTAGAGGTAGTCGACATTGCTCGTGATATTGAGAAAGTTCGTCGCAGAGAGTGAGAGGAGAGGGAGGTCAAGAGGCCTCGAGGTTCAGGCAGTTTCAGTGGTGCTCCGTCTAGGGGCCAGTTCCAGCGTGCTAGAGGTCGTTCCTTCAGGCCTCTTCAGTCGGCCCGTCCAGAGTATAGTATGGCATCTTAAGACCGTGGTCATCAGGGGTTTCAGCAGGGCCAATCTTCACTTAATGCCCTCCCAGCTCAGAGCTCATCTTATGCCCCTTCAGCTCAGGGTTCTTCTGCGCCAAGTTCATCGGCTGGTCATTCTGGTGCGAGGGGTTCCCTCCAATTCCCTTCTCCAGCACCTGGTAGTTGCTACGAGTGCAGAGAGTTTGGTCATATGAAGAGGCAGTGTCATCGACTTTATGGTTGTCAGTTTCAGCAGAGGGATCAGCCCTCGTCTTCTACTCCAGCTTCTTCATCACTCGCCTAGCCGGCTAGGGGTGGAGGCCAGACAGCCAGGGGTCGCCCCAGAGATGGAGGTCGATCAGGTGGTGGCCAGGCTCGCTTCTATGCTATTCCAGATAGGACAGCTGTCATTGCTTTAGATGCTGTCATTACAGGTATTGTCTCAGTCTGCCACAGAGATGCTGCTGTATTATTCGATCCCGGTTCCACCTATTCATATGTGTCTTCATATTTTGCTCGTTATTTGAGTATGCCCCGAGAGTCTCTTGCTTTACCTGTTCACGTATCGACCCCAGTGGGCGATACTGTTGTTGTGGACCATGTGTATCGGTCGTGTGTTGTGATTATTGGGGGTCTGGAGACCCGAGTTGATTTATTGCTATTGAGCACGGTGGACTTTGATGTTATTCTGGGCATGGATTGGCTATCTCCGTGTCATGCTATTTTAGATTGTCATGCTAAGACAGTCACTTTGGCTATTCCGGGTGTTCCGAAGATCGAGTGGCGTGGTATGACTGATCATGTTCCTAGCAGAGTAATTTCTTTCTTGAAGGACCAGCGTATGGTTGGGAAGGGTTGTCTATCATATCTAGCTTTTGTGCGAGATGTTGGAGTTGAGACTCCTAGTATTGATTCTGTCCCAGTGGTGAGAGATTTTCCCGATGTATTTCCTGCAGACCTGTCGGGCATGCCTCCGGATAGGGATATTGATTTTGGTATTGATCTGGTGCCGGGCACTCAGCCCATTTCTATTCTGCCATATCGTATGGCACCCGCAGAGTTGAAGGAATTAAAGGAGGAGCTTCAGGAACTCCTAGATAAGGGGTCCATTCGGCCTAGTGTGTCACCTTGGGGTACGCCAGTTCTGTTTGTGAAAAATAAAGATGGCACAATGAGAATCTGCATTGATTACAGGCAGTTAAATAAAGCAACAGTGAAGAACAAGTATCCTCTACCTCGTATTGGTGATTTATTTGACCAGCTTCAGGGATCGAGGGTGTTCTCCAAGATTGATCTTCGTTCGGGTTATCACCAGTTAAAAATCAGGGATTCAGATATTCTTAAGACTGCTTTCAGGACTAGATATGGTCACTATGAGTTTTTTGTCATGTCTTTTGGGCTGACCAATGCCCCAACAGCGTTCTTGCATTTGATGAACAGTGTATTCTGGCCTTATCTGGATTCTTTTTTTATAGTGTTCATTGATGATATTCTGGTGTACTCGCGTAGCCAGGAGGAACACGTAGAGCATTTGCGTGCAGTGTTGCAGAGATTGAGAGAGGAGAAGCTTTATGCAAAATTCTCCAAGTGTGAATTTTGGCTGAGTTCAGTGGCATTCTCGGGACACATAGTGTCCAGCGAGGGTATCCAGGTTGATCCAAAGAAGATAGAGGCGGTGCAGAGTTGGTCTAGACCGTCCCCAGCCACAGAGATCCGGAGTTTTCTTGGGTTAGCAGGCTATGATTTCCTAGCATTGTGTTGGGCGCCATCACGATCGGGATTTGGGGTCGTGACAAGTTGGTATCAGAGCCTAGGTCACTTGGTCTTGCGAGTCATGAGCCGGTTTAGTAGAGTCTCGCGGATCGGTACGGAGGCGTCTGTATTTATCCTCGAGAGGCTGCAGAACTTTTAGGAAACTTCATATTCTTGAAATTCTTGTCGTGCGACTTTGTTGATCCGAACACTAAATTTCTGTTATTCTATTCTCTCGCAGATGGCGAGGACTCGTGCTACTAGACGAGGTGGACGACTACAAGTGCCACCCACTGATGCCACCAGAGGCCGTGGACGCGGTCGTAGGTGTGGCAGAGGCTGAGTAGCAAGGGCAGCACCTGTTGATCTACCAGCTGCCCCAGTTTCAGATCAGGCCCCAGCAGTTGTACCAATTGAAGCACTAGCTATGCCTATGGTAATTCCGGGTCTTCAGGAGACCTTGGCTCAGATTTTGACAGTTTGCACCGGCCTGGCTCAGGCGGTTTCAGCCACTACAGCCGCAACTACTTCACAGGCCAGGGAAGGCACCCAGACTCCTGTTAATCGCGCGCATGAGCAGGTAGCAGGGACTTCAGACATCAGAGGCACCTCAAGCTCAGCCTGTTGCACCAGTTCCGGAGTATACAGTACCAGTTATGCCAGATGATGAGCAACGTCACCTTGAGAGGTTTGGTAGACTCCAGCCTCCGTCATTCAGTGGTGCTGAGGGCTAGGATGCCCGGGATTTTCTTGACAAATGTCAGCGTATGCTTCGTACAACAGGGATTCTAGACTCGAGTGGGATGGCTTTTACTACATTTCAGTTCTCGGGAGTTGCGTTTACCTAGTAGGAGGATTTTGAGAGGCGTAGGCCTGTTGGTGCAGCGCCCCTTACTTGGCAGTAGTTCTCCACTCTCTTCTTGGAGAAATATGTACAACAGTCCCGCAGAGAGGAGCTGCATAGGCAATTTGAGTGGTTGACTTAGGGGGACATGACAGTGACCCAGTATGAGATGAATTTTTCGCAGTTGGCTCATCATGCTACTTGGATGATTCCGATGGATCGCGAGAGGATCAGGAGATTTATGGATGGCCTTAACTACTCCTTCCGCATTTTGATGACTAGAGAGAGTATTGGGTGCTTCGTTCGTGGAGGTAGTCGACATTGCTCATGATATTGAGACGGTTCGTCGCAGAGAGGGAGAGGAGAGGGAGGTCAAGAGGCCTCGAGGTTCAGGCAGTTTCAGTGGTGCTCCGTCTAGGGGCCAGTTCCAGCGTGGTAGATGTCGTTCCTTCAGGCCTCCTCATTCGGCCCGTCCAGAGTATAGTAGGGCATCTTAAGATCGTGGTCATCAGGGGTTTCAACAGGGTCAATCTTCACTTAACGCCCTCCCAGCTCAGAGCTCATCTTATGCCCCTTCAGCTCAGGGTTCTTCTGCGCCAAGTTCATCGGCTGGTCATTCTGGTGCGAGGGGTTCCCTCCAATTCCCTTCTCCAGCACCTGGTAGTTGCTACGAGTGCAGAGAGTTTGGTCATATGAAGAGGCAGTGTCCTCGACTTCATGGTTGTCAGTTTCAGCAGAGGGATCAGCCCTCGTCTTCTACTCCAGCTTCTTCATCACCCGCCTAGCCGACTAGGGGTGGAGGCCAGACAGCCAGGGGTCACCTTAGAGATGGAGGTCGATCAGGTGGTGGCCAGGCTCGCTTCTATGCTATTCCAGACAGGACAGCTGCCATTGCTTTAGATGCTATCATTACAGGTATTGTCTCAGTCTGCCACAGAGATGCTGCTGTATTATTCGATCCCGATTCCACCTATTCATATGTGTCTTCATATTTTGCTCGTTATTTGAGTATGCCCCGGGAGTCTCTTGCTTTACCTGTTCATGTATCGACCCCAGTGGGCGATACTGTTGTTGTGGACCATGTGTACCGGTCGTGTGTTGTGATTATTGGGGGTCTAGAGACCCGAGTTGATTTATTGCTATTGAGCACGGTGGACTTTGATGTTATTCTGGGCATGGATTGGCTATCTCCGTGTCATGCTATTCTAGATTGTCATGCTAAGACAATCACTTTGGCTATTCCGGGTGTTCCGAAGATCGAGTGGCGTGGTATGACTGATCATGTTCCTAGCAGAGTAATTTCTTTCTTGAAGGACCAGCGTATGGTTGGGAAGGGTTGTCTATCATATCTAAATTTTGTGCGAGATGTTGGAGCTGAGACTCCTAGTATTGATTCTGTCCCAGTGGTGAGAGATTTTCCTGATGTATTTCCTGCAGACCTGTCGGGCATGCCGCCGATAGGGATATTGATTTTGGTATTGATCTGGTGCCGGGCACTCAGCCCATTTCTATTCCTCCATATCGTATGGCACCCGCAGAGTTGAAGGAATTGAAGGAGCAGCTTCAGGAACTCCTAGATAAGGGGTTCATTCGGCCTAGTGTGTCACCTTGGGGTACGCCAGTTCTGTTTGTGAAAAATAAAGATGGCACAATGAGAATGTGCATTGATTACCGGCAATTAAATAAAGCAACAGTGAAGAACAAGTATCCTCTACCTCGTATTGATGATTTATTTGACCAGCTTCAGGGAGCGAGGGTGTTCTCCAAGATTGATCTACGTTCGGGTTATCACCAGTTAAAAATCAGGGATTCAGATATTCTTAAGACTGCTTTCAGGACTAGATATGGTCACTATGAGTTTCTTGTCATGCCTTTTGGGCTGACCAATGCCCCAACAGCGTTCATGCATTTGATGAACAGTGTATTCCGGCCTTATCTGGATTCTTTTGTTATAGTGTTCATTGATGATATTCTGGTGTACTCGCGTAGCCAGGAGGAACACGTAGAGCATTTGCGTGCAGTGTTGCAGAGATTGAGAGAGGAGAAGCTTTATGCAAAATTCTCCAAGTGTGAATTTTGGCTCAGTTCAGTGGCATTCTTGGGACACATAGTGTCCAGCGAGGGTATCCAGGTTGATCCAAAGAAGATAGAGGCGGTGCAGAGTTGGTCTAGACCGTCCTCAGCCACAGAGATTCGGAGTTTTCTTGGGTTAGCAGGCTATTATCGCTGGTTCGTTCAGGGGTTTTCATCCATTGTGTCTCCCTTGACCAAGTTGACTCAGAAGGGTGCTCCATTTGTATGGTCAGACGAGTGTGAGGAGAGCTTTCAGAAGCTCAAGACAGCATTGACCACAACTCCAGTGTTGGTATTGCCATCAGCTTCAGGCTCATATATTGTATATTATGATGCTTCTAGAGTTGGGATTGGTTGCGTGTTGATGCAGGAGGGTAGAGTTATTGCTTATACTTCTCGACAGTTGAAGCCCCATGAGAAGAACAACCTTGTTCATGACTTAGAGTTGGCTGCTATAGTTCATGCCTTGAAAATCTGGAGGCACTATTTATATGGCGTATCTTGTGACGTATTCACTGATCATCGCAGTCTTCAGCATTTGTTTAAACAAAAGGACCTTAACTTGAGGCAGCGGAGATGGCTAGAATTGCTTAAAGATTATGATATTACTATTCTGTACCATCCGGGAAAGGCCAATGTAGTGGCCGATGCTTTGAGCCGAAAGGCAGTCAGTATGGGGAGTTTGGCGTACATTCCAGTGGGGAGAGGCCCTTTGCAGTTGATGTTCAGGCCTTGGCTAATCGGTTTGTGAGGTTAGATATTTCTGAGCCCAGTCGGGTGTTGGCTTGTGTGGTTTCTCGGTCTTCCCTATATGATCGCATCAGAGAGCGCCAGTATGACGATCCGCACTTGCTTGTCCTCAAGGACAGAGTTCAGCATGGCGATGCCAGAGATGTGACCATGGTGATGATGGTATATTGAGGATGCAGGGCCGGATTTGTGTGCCCAATGTGGATGGGCTTAGAGAGTTAATCCTGGAGGAGGCCCATAGCTCGCGGTATTCTATTCATCCAGGTGTTGCGAAGATGTATCAGGATTTGAGGCAGCACTACTGGCGGAGGAGAATGAAGAAAGATATTATGGGTTATGTAGCTCGGTGTCTTAATTGTTAGCAGGTGAAATACGAGCATCAGAGACCGGGCGATTTACTCCAGCAGATGGTTATTCCCGAGTGGAAATGGGAAAGAGTCACTTGGACTTTGTGAGTGGTCTTCCTCGAACTTCGAAGAAATTTGATTCTATTTGGGTGATTGTGGATCGGCTGACCAAGTCCGCGCACTTCATTCCAGTGTGTACGACCTATTCTTCAGAACGGCTGGCAGGGATCTTCATCCGGGAGATTGTTCGATTGCATGGGGTTCCAGTTTCTATTATCTCAGATAAGGGCACTCAATTCACATCCCAGTTCTGGAGGGCTGTCCAGCGAGAGTTGGGTACACAGGTGGAGTTGAGCACAGCATTTCATCCTCAGACGGACGGACAGTCCGAGCGTACCATTCAGATATTGGAGGATATGTTGCATGCCTGTGTGATTGATTTCGGAGGTTCTTGGGATGAGTTTCTGCTGCTTGCAGAGTTTGCTTATAACAACAGCTATCAGTCCAGTATTCAGATGACACCGTATGAGGCCTTGTATGGGAGGCGGTGTAGATCTCCAGTTGGTTGGTTTGAGCCCGGCGAGGCTAGACTATTGGGGACAGATCTGGTTCAGGATGCCTTAGAGAAGGCAAAGGTGATACAGGAGAGGCTTCGTACAGCACAGTCACGTCATAAGAGTTATGCGGACTGGAAGGTTCGAGATGTGTCTTATATGGTGGGTGAGAAAGTCTTGCTGAAGGTTTCGCCCATGAAGGGTGTGATGAGGTTTGGAAAGAAAGGGAAGTTGAGTCCGCGGTTCATTGGACCTTTTGAGGTACTTAGGAGGATTGGAGAGGTAGCCTATATGCTTGCCTTGCCACCCAGCTTGTTGGGTGTTCATCCGGTATTCCATGTTTCTATGCTCCGGAAGTATGTTGGGGACCCGTCTAATATTTTGGATTTCAGCACGGTTCAGTTGGATGATGATTTGACTTATGATGTGGAGCCAGTGGCTATTTTGGGTCGACAGGTTCGAAAATTGAGATCGAAAGCTATAGCGTCAGTGAAAGTGCAATGGAGAGGTTGGCCCGTGGATGAGGCTACCCAGGAGACCGAGCGGGAGATGCGGAGCAGATATCCCTACCTATTTGAGGCTTCAGGTATGTTTCTTAACTCGCTCGAGGACGAGCGTTTGTTTAAGTTGGGGAGGATGTGACGACTCGGCCTGTCGTCTCATGAATTACCGCCCCGTTCTTCCTATTTTCTGCTCCTATACGCTTCGTTATCTGTGTCATCTGTAGTCGAGTTGATTTGGAGTGGTTTTGATAAGAAATGAGACACTTAGTCTCTTTAAGGAAGGCTTAGTTTGGAAAAGTCAACCGGAAGTTGACTTATTTGTTAGAGGGCTCGGATGTGAATTCCGATGGTTCGGTTAGCTCCGGGAGATGATTTGGGACTTAAGAGCGTGATCGAAAATGGTTTTGGAGGTCCGGTGTAGAATTAGGCTTGAATTGGCGAAGTTAGTATTTTGGCGATTTTCGGTTGATAGGTGAAATTTTGATCTGGGAGTATGGAATTCGAGAGTTGATGTAGCTTCGTTAGGTGATTTGGGATATGTGTGATAAATTTCAGGTCATTGGGACGTGTTTTGGTTGGGTTTTTGATCGAATGCGTGTTTTAGAAGTTTTAAAAGAACTTAGGCTTGAATTCGATGTAATTTCATGATTTTGGTGTTAGTTGAGGTGTTTTGACGATTGGAGCAAGTTTGGATAATGTCTTAAGACATGTAGGTGCTTTTGGTTGAGGTCCCGGGGGCCTCGGGGTGATTTCGGATGGCTAACGGAAGGTTTTTGGGACTTAGGGTGTTGCAGAAATTGCAGGTTCAGTGTTGCAGACAATTGCTCTATGCTATCGCAGGAGGGCCTATGCGATCGCATAGAAGGATTTTAGGGGCTGTTTGGTTGTTCAATGCAATCGCATGAAGGGGTTGCGATCGCACAGTGTTGTTTGTTAATGCACTGCGATCGCATAGGGTAATTTGAGACCCTGGAAAATTTTGTGCTATGCGATCGAGGAGCTCGGATGCGATCGCATAGGGTTAGCTACAGTGCCTGGACAGAATGTTAAAAACAGTTCATCCGCGAACCCAAACCTATTTTCCACCATTTTTGAGCATTTTGAGAGCTACTTGGGAGCATTTGAAGCGGATTTCGACTGGGATTTGTTGGAGGTAAGTTTTATGAGTTAAAAACATGATTATATTGTAGAATCATCCTTGAAATCCTTGAGAATTTAGCCAAATTGAAAGAAATTAGGGCTTGAGTTTTGAATTCTAAATTCGGAATTTGAGGGGCCGTTTGTGGTTCGATTTGAGAGTTTTTGGTATGTATAGACTCGTGGCGAGATAAGGAACCCGATGGTGTAAAAATTTTTGAGTTTCGAGACGTGGGCCCGGGGCTCGGGTTTTGTCAATTTCGTGACTTTTGATATTTTTTGATTGTTTTCGATTGGGTATTGTCTCCTTAGCATAATGTGATATATTCGTTGTGATTTTGGTCAGATTCGATGCACGAAGAGGCCAATTTGAGAGGCAAGGGCATAGCGAGCTAGAGTTTTGGCCAGCTCGAGGTGAGTAATGAATGTAAATGATGCCCTGAGGGTTTGAAACCCCGGAATTTCACATCGTAACGCTATATTGAGGCGAGACACGCACTCTATGATGAGCGCAAGGTCGTAGATTCATGGGGATTGTGACTTGGTCCGTCCCGAGTGATGCTTTTACCGCATTTTCAACTAGAGATAAATTGAGAATCATCCTTACTTGGATTTAATTGTTACATTTGGGCTTCGTGCTAGTTATTTGAATCCTTCAGGGATCGATATCACTGTTTTCGCATTGTTTGACATATTATTTGATCTCAGTCCAAGGTTTTAAATACTGTTTTGCAAACTCAGCCATCTTTCTAAGATTGGAAAACTTCAATGACATTTTAAATGATGTTTTGAGCTGAGAACTATTATTTTAATATTGCCCGAGAGGCTTATATAAATTTCTGGACTGATGCATGGATCGGGCTGCGTGCCGTAGCAGTATTATATTGATATTGAGGTCGAGAGCCTGGTTGATTATAGTGATATTGAGGCCGAGAGCCTGGTTGATGCCACGAGATGGCTTGATATTGCGCTTGGGCTGTAGGAGCCCCTCCGGAGTCTGTACACAACCCCAGTGAGCGTCGTCGACGTTAAATGGATAGATCGGGTTGCACGCCGCAGTGGGTACTAGAGTGTACCGTCATATGCATTGCATTTCACTCATGCATTTGGTCCTTATCTGTATTACCTGTCATAATATTTATGTACTCTTATTTCATTGACTTGTTGCTTCACTATTAAATGCTCGAAATTGCTAGTTATAGTTTACTTTGCGTTTTTCCATGATTTCTTTTTCTTAGCCTTTATTTATGTTTATTACTCACTGGGTCGGAGTACTCACATTACTCCCTGCACCATGTGTGCAGGTACAGGTATCCCTGAGGCATAGAGCGAGCATTCTTGTCGTTCAGTGTTCATCAGAGTTGTCGAGGTAGTTGCATGGCGTTCGCAGACCCGATTTCTCCTTCTATCTTTACTTGTTATTCCGCATTTCAGACATATTTCTGTATTAGGTTGTTCAAACCTTGTATTAGAGGCTCAGACTTGTGACACCGGATCAGTGGGCTGTTTTACAGAGATTTTTCATGATTATAGTTTCCGCACTTTTCACCTGTTAAATTCATCTTTTATCTTAGACTTTCAAATTGTATCAAAATAGTATTTAAAGTTGTTAATCAGTAATAAATCGTAATAAGAAGGGGTTGTGAGTGGTAATTGGTCAGGCTTGCCTAGCATTGTGTTGGGCGCCATCACGACCGGGATTTGGGGTCGTGACACTTTCTCACCCGGACTGTCCAACTCAAAAGTACGCCACAACTGATAGGCTGCTTCTCGAAGCTGGAAGGCAATGAACGAAACCCCACTCGACCCTGATATACCCATAGTGCAGAGGATACGGTGGCACTCCTCCAGAAATCCTTGAGCATCCTCTGATGTTAGACCACTGAATGTAGGAGGCTGGTACTTCTTGAACCTCTCAAGCCTCCGTTACTCCTCCTCTGAAGCTATTGCCCTATCCTCGGGATGAAATGGGGCTACAGGCGGTATCGATATAACCTCTAGGATCTGATCAACCTGAACCCGCTGCTCAGGGGTACGGGCGGTGAGAGTCTGTGCCGCTCCCCCTGCCTGAGATGTGGCTGCAGCAAAGGGAATCAACCCTGCCTGAGCTAGAGTGGTGTACATGCTCATGAACTGTGCAAGGGTCTTCTGGAGAGCTGGAGTAGTAGTAGTAGCAGTAGGCGTATCAGCCGCCCGGGCTTCGACTAGAGTTGGTGGTGGCTCCTCTGTGGCAGCTCAGCGGGTGTTCTAGCTGCACCACATGCGCGTCCTCGGCCTCTACCCCGGCCCTGACCTCCGGCGGCTCTAGTAGGGGGCGCGGGTGTTTGATCATCTCCGATAGCACGTGTACTCACTATCTGTGAGAGAATAGAAGACAGAGATTTAGAATTTTAATATCGATAATCTCACACGACGAGGAATGAAATGAAGTGGAATTTTTCTAACAGTTACATAGCCTCTCGTAGATAAGTACAGACGTCTCTGTATCGACCCGCAAGACTCTAATAAACTGGCCTTTGATTCATGACTCCTATGAACCTAGAGCTCTGATACCAACTTGTCACGACTAGGTAAGCCTAACAATTAGCGAAAAAAGAATTAAAAGTACAAAACTAGCCAACTAACAGGGAAATATAAATAAAGTGTTTGGAATGCCGCTCGGCATATACAATGATAACACTCTCGACCAATAATAACATTTCCAAAACCCGAAATCTCATGAATCACAAGCTAACGAAATACATAGTGTTCTAACTCCAGAAGTCTAAACAAAAGTAGATACAAGAGGTCTATAACTAAAAGGGAGAATAGAGAGGGACTTCTAGGTCTGCGGATGTGGCAGATATACCTCGAAGTCTCTGAGTTGCCTCACCTCACAAATAGTATGGCTGAGCAAAAGAACCTGGATCTGCACACGAAAAAACATGTGCAGGAAAGGGCATGAGTACACCAAAGAGGTACCCAGTAAGTGCCAAGCCGGAAGGCCAGGGCCCTACTGGTTATATATATATATATATATATATATATATATATATATATATATATATATATATATATATATATATATATATAGATGATAAGGTAAAATAGTATGACATGTGACAGTATGATTAAAGATGGTAACAGTCAATAAAGATGAAATCACAGAAAGAAATAACTCAGAAAACAAAGATAGCAACCGGGGATCTCTCAGGATAACGTCCCATAGTACCAAACATAGATGTGCAGAGGATCTCCCTGGATATCGTCCCGGAATCCAAATTGTAAATGTGCAGGAGGATCTGCCGGAATACCGATCCGTAGTCCCAAAGTAAATATCCAGTACAGTGGGGATCTTCCGGGATACCGTCCTGTAGTTCCAAATATAAATGTGTGGGGGATCTCCCCGAATGCCGATCCATCGCCCCAAAATAAATATGCAGGGGGATCTTCCGGGATACCGTCCCGTAGTCCCAAAGTAAACACACAACAGTCACAAGAAATAAATCTACAGTTCTATTCAAGTTCGTATCAAGAAACAGGAAATTCTACTTTAAACATGCTACACAGAATCCAAGTAAGCAGTTAAAGCAGATAAGACAGTTAAGTCACATAGTCATGCTTTCCTAAGCTAAACAGGAGGCTTCAAATACTAGTATTGCTCAATTAAGTGGGAAACAGAGATATTTACTTAATGAAAATGGAGTTTTTCAACAATTAGCACAACGCACTCGTCGACTCACGTACACGATATTCATATAACAACAGTATCAAAATCCTAAGGGGAGTTCCCTCACACAAGGTTAGGCAAGCCACTTACCTCGAACCAAGCTCAAATCAAATCCGAAATCAGGCTCTTGCCACGAGTATCCAAATTCGAGTGGCCCAAATCTAATTAAATCAATTTCATAATGTAAATATAACTACAAATGACTAGTTTAGCTAAAGGAATCGAAGCTAAGGCAAGAAAATAGAAAAACGCCCAAAAATCCTCCGCGGGCCCACGTCTCGAAATCGGGTAAAAGTTATGGATTATGAACACTCATTCACTCACGAGTTCACTCGTATAAAAATCATCCCAATCCAACGTCAAATTCTTATTCAAAACTCAGATTTTCCATTGGGGAACTTTTTCCCCCATTTCCAAACTTCTACCCTCAAATTCCTTAATTAGATGAGAAAAATAACAATAGATTAATGTATTAGAACCAAATTAGAGTTAAGATTCGTTACCCAATAGTTTTCCTTCAAAATCTCTCCAGAAATCGCCTTCTACCGAGCTCAAAATCGATTTCAGAAGTTATGAACTCAAACTCTCGATTTCACTCTTTTCCGCCCATCGATTTCCACTTCTGCGAGGGGACAAGCACACATGCGGTCCCGCTTCTGCGGCTCAGACTCCACACCTGCGGAAGTTCATTAAGCCTCCAGATTCTGCACATGTGCTCCTTTACTCGCAGATGCGGTTCCGCTTCTACGTTCCTTGAGCCGCATCTACGACAATTGATCTCCAAGCCTCAGACCGCATCTGCGGTCACGAAACCGCTTCTGCGGTGCCGCACCTGCGGTCCAAACTCTGCAGGTGCGAAACCAATAGGTTCAGCACATTAGAAATATGCCTAAGTGCAAATTCAATTCCATTAAGCATCCGAAACTCACCCGAGGCCCCGAGACCTCAACCAAACATGACAACCAATCCTAAAACATCATACAAACTTAGTCGAACCTTCAAATCACATCAAACAACGCTAAAACCACGAATCACCCTCCAATCCAAGCCTAATGAACTTGAAATCTCAAGAATTCTACGATGCCGAAACCAACCAAACCATATCCGATTGACCCCAAAATTTGCACACAAGTCACATTCAATACTACGGAACTATTCCAACTTTTGGAATCGGATTCCGACCCCGATATAAAATTTCACTATCGATGCGAAAACTTCGAAAATTCAACTTTCGGCATTTCAAGCCTAAATAAGCTACGAACCTCCAAAACATAATCCAAACACGCCCCTAAGCCCGAAATATCACGACCCAAAATCCACTAAGGGTCTTGATGGCGTCGGACACCACTGTTAGGCAAGCCAACAACAATTTACTAGCAATTTCTCATTTTTATTTATTTTGAAATCAGTTCCTTTAAACAAATAAATAATAAGTAATAAACTCCACTGAATAAATGCGGAAATCTTTACAAAATTTAACCACTGAAAAATCCCGTGATCATCCCAGAACCCGGTGACACAAGTATATGAGCAATTTCTAAGAAATAATGTAACACAGTAACTGTTCGGGATACAAATTGGACAGAAAGGAAAGTGCAATACTCTGAAGAAGACTCTGCTGGCTGCGGGTTGTCTCGAGAGGTGCAGCTCACTTAAGTCTCCGTATCAACCATGCCGTTGTCACTAAGTCACTAGCCACATATGAACCTGTACAACAAAAATGCACAGAAGTGTAGTATGAGTACGAAAACAACGTGTACCCAATGAGTATTCCATCTAATCTCGAATAAGTAGAGACGAGAGGTCGACTTCGACATTGAATTCATTGTTCCTCTTCCTTCCTCAATTCGTCATTGAAGGCTTGAAGGCTTTGAAAGATATAAGTTTCTGTGATATCCTTAATTCGTCTTTATCAATCAATTCGTCATTTAAGGATATAAGTTTCTGTGATTTCTACATCTTCTGAGATATGGCATTGAAGGCTTTGACGTTGTTTTTTGCCATTGAAGGCACCATCGCCGGACCAAGGCGGCGCGTTTTCACTACCGGCTTCCGGTGAACGGCGGATTCGCCGAAAATTAGAGTTTGTTCTTGAACAAAGACGACGGAATTTGGGTCTGAGCAACTTGATTTTTTGTTAATATATTTCAATGTATTTTCATGTATTTCATTGTATTAATTGTCTTTTTTTCCATTGTAATTCAATGTATTTCGTTGTATTCCATGTATTTCATTGTACTCACTGTCTTTTTTTCATTGTATTTCAATGTATCCCGTTGCATTCTATGTATTTCATTGTATTCACTGTCTCGCTATATGCCATGAAAGTATTCATATGATTTTTTAATTAATATAATTTATGTATTCAGATGTATTATATAATTTCTCTGAAGATTGCTATGTTTTTGGTGTATTTTTCAGTGGAGAATCTTTTTTATAACTGAAAATACAAAATGTGTGTGTTATAATTGAGTTTGTTGATTTATATTAGGAGTCTATTATGTTGATTCACTTTTCGTTTTAAAAACAGTGTAATCCCCTATTTCACACCGTGAATACAGTCGAATACAATAATCTGTCCAGCTGTAATCCCACGTTTCACTCCATGAATATAGTCGAATACACTCGAATACAACAACTGATTAGCTGGGTTTTCCTGATTCACGCCTATTTTTGCTACTGTATTCATGAATACAATAGCTTAAATACATCAAATACATCTTATAACCACAAAAGAGGTATCTAGAATCCGTAATATAGCAAATAGTATCTATAGATGGCTAATTACTACTAAAAGATAGTGCTTTATGGAAAAAAAAAATTATTAACACGAAATGTCCCTCTGGCCCAAACATATTATATCTAATAGCCCAAAATGTCTATTTTATATATTTTTTAGATAGTGAAAGTCTTTTTGTATATTTTTTTACATAGTGACAGTCTAATTTGTAAGTTTTTTGTATAGTGACAGTCTATTTAGTATATTTTTATGTAGTGACTGTCTATTGTGTATGTATTTTGTATAGTGATAGTCTATTGTATATGAATTGTATAGTGATAGTCTATTTAGTATATTTTTTGTATAATGACAGTCTATTTTATATATATTTTGTATAGTGACAGTTTATTGTATATATTTTATATAGTGACAGTCTATTGTATATAAATTGTACAGTAACAATCTATTTTATAAATAGACAATAGGGACAGCATATAAACTGTATATATTTTTTATATTTTGACAAAATTACTAAAGTTGCTATTTTCAACTTTAAAAATAGACTCTTTTGGACTCTTTTGATATGTGTGGATATGGTGTCATTATTTTGAAAATTGTATCCACCATAACTAGGGGGTACATAGATCGGGTTGGCTCGGATTTATCAAAGCCAAATTAAACCAACTATATTGGTTTGGATTGGTTCGATTTTGTCGGATTTTTCGAGCTTTTTGTTACTTAAATATTATTTCAATTTTACTTTGTTAAATTTTTAATAAATAAATATATGTTTAGTAAAAATATAAAAAATTGATAAATATATTATCTATTAAAGTATTCTTATGAGAGAATTTTCTTAGTAACACATACTCCCTACGTTCCAGTTTATGTGAACATATTTCCTTTTTGGTATGTTCCAAAAAAAATGGGCCTTTCTAAATTTGGAAACAATTTAGCTTAAAATGTCAATTCTACCCTTACCGGGAAGCTTTTATAACCACACAAATACTCTGGACCCCTTTTTGACTTGTTTAGTATCACAAATTCTAAAAGTCTTCATGTTTTCTTAAATTCCGTGCCCAATCAAACAGGTTCACATAAATTGGAACAGAGGGAGTAATTGTTATTTTTTTAGTCATCTGACAATGTTGCGTTGATGCACACTTTCAAGATTAACCGAATTTAGTAACTAAACATAAAAATCAATATGATACCTAAATAGTACTGATCACTTCACATCTGAAAAGATATAACAATTTAATAGATTTTAACATATGATATGAATATGGAAGAACAAAGAGATTGACGCATTTCAATCATACTTGATGGGAAAGTGATCATGCAACACATTATTTAAGGTTAATAAATATGGAGCAGTTCATATACTATTAAATATTATATCCTGCAAGAGAATCCCAAATATTTCTAGACATCTTTTAAAGAAAATTTTATATAAAATCTTAAAAGTATATATAAAATTATATATTTATATGTCGGTTTGGTTCGAGTTTTTTTTACTCAAAACCAAACCAAATCAAACGAAACCTAACCGAATTTTTTAATCGGTTTGGCTTGACTTTTCGGTTTGGTGCGGTTTTCCAGTTTTGCTTGTACACCCCCAACCATAACCATGTGATAAAATGATCTTTTTTCCTCGTTTATTGCTTTTCTTAGGTATGGGCTAGCTAGGCCCTTTAAACTAAACATATATTTGTAAAAATAGCACGGTCTAGCCAGTTTTCGAATTGGTCATTCATAAATAGCCAGCATTTAGCAATTCAATAAAAAATAGCCACTATTTTGCTACAACAGAGACCGGTCCAGCATAATATACTGGAGTTCGGTGCACCTGTGTATGTACTTCCAGCATATTATGCTGGAACTCCAACACACGGAAAGTTCCAGCATAATATACTGGAGATTCGAGCACTTGTGTATGAATTTCCAGCATATTATACTGGACCGGTATACTTTGCTGGAACTTTAGTATATTATGCTGGAGTTCTAGTGTACTTATGCTGGAACTCCATCATATTATGCTGGAGTTCCAGCATACTTTTCCTGGAACTCCAGTATAATATGCTAGAGTTCAAGTATACTTATGTTGGAGCTCCAGCATAATGTACTGGCATATTTATAGGTTTTGAACAGTATTTTCGCTCAGATTTATCTTTACATGAAAAGTGGTTAGATTTCGATTACTTATGAAATTAGGCTATTTTTGAACAACCACTTGTAAATCTGGCTATTTGTGAATTTCTCCCAATATCTTTGGATTATGTTCACCTGATCAGAGGTTTGATTTGTGCGTTTCAATTTCACAACCATAAAGACAATGATTCCTGAAATTTTTGCTTTGGTTCATTGAATCATAGCCACCGAATCCAGTGGCTACCGAGTTGAAAAGTTTGAAATTTTAAAGGGGGAAGAGTGGCGGTGGTTTTGGGCTAGTCCTTGTAATTGGTTTTGGGCTATTAATTATACGATTTATTTCGTGGCTACCGATTGTCATTATTTTTTCCGGATGGCTACAAATTAAATTTGATCATATTTATTGGTTGCTACATATGTATTGGACTAGGTATTATGATTTTGGGCCAGCTTTGATATTAAAGAGGAAGTGGGCTAACAAGCTAAATGAAAAGAATGGGCCAGCAACTTGTTAAAAGGAAAATGGAAAAATGACACAGTATAGTCGCTGTAAAATTAATAGCCAAACAAATATATAAAATTCGTATTTTTTTTGTGTTACACACACATTTTATATGTCATATAAAAAAATTATTTATATACTTTTTCAGCTATTAGATGTAAATAGTTTCCGGCGCAGGCTAAAGTGATAATACCCCCTAAGAAAATATGACCTCAAGCTTATTAATTGGCATTGTGCCTACCTTTATTTAAAAGAAAATGGATCAACTTATGAGCTTTATTGACATTGGGCCTGTTGAAATTATTTTTGTTTGGCCCATTATTAAATTTGAAGGTTTTCAAATAGCAATTAATCAGCTAAGCGAATGACTGATTTACGAACTAAGTTACTTCAAGTAATCACGTATAGAATTTACGGGAATCTACACAAAATATCTATAAAACCTAAAGTAATTATCTACCCTAAAACTAATTACAACGGCTACCCATACGGTTAAAAATAATTACCCGTCCCTTCACTTATCTTCTGCCAAGTCGTTGCATTCGCTAATCACAGCGTCATCGTTGCTGTGAGCATCTTCCCCTATTTCTCACTTATGTACTTAACTCATTATTTAGTATATTTATTTATAGAGAATATGGAGAAATCACTATTTTTCAAACATATATGATAAAAATATTTCCTTTTTGTGGATTCTCAAATGGAATGGTCTAAGCTTAATCATTTATAATTGTAGCCTAAATGCGGTTTTTAAGTAAGATGTTATGCTATAGTAAAAGAAAGGATATTAATCATACTGAAATTTGATTTTATTTGAAGCTGATTTGAGGTGCTTGGGAATGAATTTTTAAAGACCCGTCATTGTTGAGCTTGAAGCTTTTGAATTGAAATTTCAACATTAAGATTAGTTGTTAGATTCAAAACAGATATTTTAAAAAGTTATTTATAGTATCTTTAGAAAGTTCATACTGGAGATTTTTGGAGAAATATTATTTGAAATATTAATTAGAAGCGGTAGCAAAAGCCTGAGCCAATTTGGCAGAGATTTTGCGGTCGAGTTGTGAAATTGGGGTTGAAATTAAGTTGAACTAGCGAAGAAGATGAATTTGTACTGTATAACAAAATGGTATACATGTATATCACTTTAGTATATAATTTTAATTTATACAATTTATTCCAACAGTATACTCTTATAATATATAATATAGTGCAATGGCATACCGTTATAATTTGGTCCTTTTTAAATTTATTGAATTTTTTAATTGGAATCTCTTAAAAAATTTAATGGAGTTTTCATGCCTTTTTCAAATTTTCATTAAACAAAAATATTTACTTTTAAATGTTGAACGGAGGTTGTGGCTAAATTTGAACCAATTCGGTGGATTTTTTGTACTAGAGTTGTAAAATTTGGGTTGAAATTGAGTTCAACTTGTGATAAAGATAATTTATACTATATACCAAAATAATATACATGTATACCAGTTTGGTATCATTGAGGACTAAGCTCTTTTTTGAAGGAATGAACCATACCTATATCATGTCAGTAATGATATATACCATATGGGTATCATAGAGGACTGACGTGTATTTTTTTTTTTTTTTGTTAAAGGAATGAACCAGTCCTCTATGATACCATGTTAGTAATATATATATATATCAGGTTGATATCTTTTTCATTGGAATCTTTTTCGATGTTTTAATAGAGTTTTCATGCCTTTTTTTAAAAAAAATTCTTAAACAAAAATACTTAGTTTGAAATGTTGAATGAAGGTTGTGGCTAAATTTTGAGCTAAATTGGTGGAGATTTTGCATTAGAGTTATGAAGTTTGGGTTGAAATGATGTTGAGGTAGCGAAGTAGATGAATTTGAATTATATACCAAAATGGTATACTTGTATATCAGTTTGGCATCATAGAGGGTTGGCCTCATTTTTGAAGGAATTAACCAGACGTCTATCTTGTCAGTATATAATATATACCATGTGTGTATCATAAAGTACAGACGAGTGCTTTTTTTTTTTAAGGAATGAACCAGTCCTCTACGAGTCCCTGTTATCATATGCTATATACCAGGTTGGTATCAGCGAGACTGAGTGTTATTTTGGAAGGAATGCCACATTATATCATGTCAATATGTGGTATATAATATGTAGGTATCATAGAGAACTGAGTGTATTTCTCAAAGGAATGAACTAGACCTCTATGATACCCTGTTATTATATGATAATATACCACGTGAGTATCATAGTATAATACAACAATATACTTTAACTGCTACTAATATATTATTTTTCATATACATATGCTAGAGTGAGTTATTTTCTGATAACTAGTAAAAGAAAAATTAAATAAAATAAAAATATGGACTATATCGATTGTTTTTTTAATTGATATAGTAAAAAAAAGGAGAGAAAAAATAACAAACATAAAGGGCCAAAAAGATATTAGAATTAGATTATGAGGAAAAATAGGAAATATAGAAAAAATAATTTAAAAATAATAAAAATAAAATTAGCAAAGGAGAAAAAAGAAAAAATGCAATGAAAAAAATAGAAGCGAAAACATGAAAAATTAGTTCTAATAATTGATTTAGAGAGAAAAAATGAGATAAAAGACATAAGGTATATTATATCAGTTATATGAAGAAAAAAACAGTGAATGAATGTTTAGTATATTACTTATATTTTATTGTTGTATAAAATAAAGAAGAATAAAGATAGGGAGCAAAAAAAAAAGTGAATGTGATTAGATTATCTAGGGGAAAAAGAGTTAAATGAAATTCGAAAAGAAGCAAAGAAATAAAGAAAAATGAATAAAAGGAAAGAAATAAAATAAAAATAAAGGAGCCAAAATTGAGTATCGAATCATATTATGGTAAAAAAAGAAAATAAAAAATGATATGATTGAAAAAACATAACAGAAAGGGAGAAAGAGCAAAAACAACGAAAAAGAAGAAAAAAGAAAAGGAGAAAAAAGAGTCAATTACCCATAAAGACTACAATGGATAGGAAGAATAATTAGTTTGATGGGTACCAAAGTAAATGAATAAGCAAGAGTAATTAATTTGATTTTGATGAGTAAAGCTCTAAAACTCCCTAGAATTTAAAGCATGTGAGTTTGTTTGCCAATTTGTAAAGAAAGCTATTTCAGGGCATGAAGTCTTCAACGCGAATCTTTTAGAATCAAGATCGAATAATTTTGGTTTATTTGCCAACTAATTACTACCACTACTGCCATGTAAACACACACACATATACATTCAAACTTCAATCATTTGGGAATTATGGACATGAACAACAAATCAAGCATTATGGCATCAAATTTGTGATTTACGTGTGTGCATATATAATGTGTATTGGTAATTTGTGGCAATGCCACATGAATTTGTTAAGTGTCTTAATTTTCAAGATTTTCTAGGATAATTACTCTTTGTTTCATTCAAAATCTGTTAGAGAAAGAGTAATTAATCTATGACACTTTAATTCTATATAAACCCAAAGGTCTCGGAAACCAAAATATCTCTTTGTCAACCAAAATTAAAAGTCTCTTTGTATTTCAAAGCATCCAAAAAAAATGGTAGACAAAAAAACAATGATAGCAACAGTAGTTATTATCATAATAATTATGTTGTTTATGAAGTTGAAACCAAATTCAACCATAAATTTGCCAAGCACACCATTGGCAAATTCAACTATTTCCAAGGCAGAACCAAACACATACCTGTTTGATGCTTGTGAGAACTACCTGGATGGGTTAACTAAATATCCATCCATGGTCTGTTGTGACAATTTACAGACCATGAATGACAAAGTCAAGGTCATGGAAAAAGGGACAGAAATCTACTGCTCATGCATTGAGCTGTATTCACAACAACCATGAGCACCCCCCTTATACCAACTCTAGAATTAAAGAGCTGAACATCAATTGTAATATTCAACTAAGCTTTCCAACCTCAGAGCATATGAACTGCACCACTGCAGTTTGATGCTCTATGTAAAAAAAAAAAAAAAAAAAAAAAAAAAAAAAAAAATTGCTTACCATAATGTAACAATTATTTCTTCTTTCTTTCTTTTGAATTATTTACTTCACGTTTTTTATTCTGTCCTAAAAGCTGGTCAATTAAACAATCATCGTTTGATCCATAAGCATACCTATGTACGGTCAGTAATCCTAAAGAAATGGGCGCTGCATCTCGTTTTACTTTAATTTTGCTCTAATAGTTGTTGGCTACAAAAAACGTTTTTTTCTCCGATCAATCAATTTAATCTCAAAAAATGAAGGCATTTCATGCTCTGGGGTACATTTGAAAGACGCAAATAGTATTACAGAANATATATATGCTAGGAAAAATAAAGGCTATTTGTATTAAGATAGATGTGTCTTTTATTGAGCCAGTAAAGAGATTAGATTCGTGCGCTTGAGAAATGAGCCCAAATGCAAAAGCTTTAGGTTTGCCCCCCACCCAGTACGCGAGGCAATCAATTATGGAAAAAGAAAATTTTAGCTTTTGGATATTATCAGAAACTATTCAAATTCAGCTCCTTGATTTGAGATTCTTAACCGTTTAGACCATTAATAATGATTATGAGAATTATATGATTTAGGGACCATATTAGAGGTTTGTTACTCAATTATTATCCAATAAGCTTACCTTGGTAAGCCAATCACTTTCTTATTTCAGGATATAAGAACCTTAGAGCAAGGGCATTAAGTGGGATGAAAATATAAGTAAGCTGCTAGTATACAGTCAAAAGTACATGAAAGAAATCCTCATTTATCCACTAACAATCTCCTTCTACTGCTAAGCCTTCAGTTGTAAAGGTAAAGTTGCCCCCCAAAGGCACTCCCTGCATCCTTACTCTCTTAAATAACAACTGCCAGCCCCTACCATTTCCTCCCAAGCATCACTCTGCATTGTAGGCACAGAATTTAATTGAGTGAAAAGACAACAAATAAATATGAAGGAGAATGAGTCTCTGAACTAAACATCTGCAGCCATCACTATCTGATTATAATATTTGCACAAGAAGATCTGCTCATTTCGGGGAGAATGTAGTTTTCACATACTTTTCTGCGTAATTTATTACTTAGTGTTCATTATTACTACAATCATAACTCACTGTTCTATTATATATAGATTAAGGCTAGGTAAGTTACTGCAGCTACACAAAAGCCGGTCTTACCTAAAAATTTGAAATAACATAACAAACTCAGTTTTTTCCTTTTACTATTCTGGGACAAAAACTTATTTGGTTTTTCTTTTTTTGATATCTCTATAGTTGAACAGAGTATTGGTGGTGACCTTTGTACAATAGAACAAATTCCAACATGCTCAACTCATCATTTACATTGTGTAATTCATTTCATAGTGCCAACAGACTTAACCTTGTAAATTGAAATGCTACACGTATTTGCACTCATCTGGAGAACATGTGGAAAAGTATAATGTACTAAATGTTTTTCAACTTATTAATTCCAGAGATCAAAAAATTTGCACAAAGTACATAATGGAATTTACAGCAATTTGAGCAAGCCTTGGAATATAACAACTAATAGCACAGTGTCGTAGGCGCAACTTATGCTTTCGGGGATAAGAAGATAATAAGTCAGAAAAGTGTGTTCAGAACTTACAAGTTAGGAACCAGTGTTACACTTCTGTCACTAAAATTTACACCTGCAAAAAGTGAAATTCTATTTTAAGTAAGCCGTACGTTATCCAACTTGCAAGTTAAACATCTAAGTAAGATACAGGACATATTTTGTACTCTGAATTCCTATTATAAATATTTCTTTGAATAACTTTGGGAAACCAGACATAAAGATAAACAAGGACAGTTTCTCTCCATATTGGCTACTGTTATCACTTTGCGCTACAAGAAATGTTTCGGTTAAAAAGAAAATGATTAAGTCTAATATAGCAGCAAAATGAGGCAGCACACGTGCCTCATTTTTAAAAACCTCCCCATTGTTCGATGTACCCACGTGACCATAGTACAGAGAGCCTTTACAATCTCCTTCCCTAGGTGGATACTACTATTGACCATCGGTTCATTATTCCCTCTATTACCCTGCAGTCAAACCTTAGTTCAAACCTTTTTGCTCCACAATATTACAGTTCGATACAGTTTTTAAAATGGTTGCATCACTTGGTAGTTCTCTAATGTTCCAGTTCCAACCTATTATTTTTTATCTATAACCTGTGTATATTAGTTGCAACAATATATCCCATTAGTGTTGATAAGAGAGTAGCAGTAAATGGTGTTATAAGATTAAACGGTGTTATAAGGTTAAATGGAGGCAAAACTTTATTTGTGACAGTAGATGTATTTGCATGATGCTGTTCACACTTCACAGGGTACACCAGAGGTCGAACCTAACATACAAACAATTCTAATTAATATATTAAAAAGGAGTACAGTCAAACTGAAACAACATGTTTCCACTCACTTACCATGTTCGGAAATGGAGAAGTGGTCAGTAATATTTTTTCCTTTGTCACAATCAGCTACTGCCTCCGTAACCGAAGATATACTGGCTAATATGCGAATCCAAATAGCAAGAGCAAATTGCATTTAAGTACAGTCACGAAGAAGAAAACATATATACATGCATATATTTGTGTCTACAAGAAGTGTGTGTGTAAATGTCCCTTTTTCTGGAATAAATCTTTTTTGGTTTCTAACCTGTCCCAGTAACACATGGTGGGTCAGCTATCGTCAGAGTTTTTTGTGTAGATAACTCAAACCCAGCAGTTTGTTTGGTATATTCAAGCAGTGCGTTTTGACCCTTTATTAATTCAAGCTTTTTTTATCATCGTTGCGGTAAAAGCAACTCTCTTTTATCAACTGATAATTGCCTGTACAGATCACATCTCCTACAGTTAATTTTAGAGACTATTTCTGCTGAGTACTGTTGCTTTTTTTTTCTGCGGACAGCAAGGTGACGGTAAATGCTTCTTATTGGTCGACATCTGCAATTCGAGCAATTTATAGAAGTTTAACATCAAATCTGCACTAACAACAACTTGTATATATAAAATGTTATACAAACAACAGAGAAAAGTACAGTTCAAAGTATGTATTTCTTATTTTAGGTAAACAAGATGATGAGAAAAACAAAGAATTCAGTAGTGATAACACCTGAAACTAAAAAAAGACACCAATGAGATCCAACCAAAAAAATTGAATAGACAACCAAGAAATGAGGAAATCTGAGCGTTTAAACATAAAAACAAATATGACGTTAGGAATTCTGTATTTAAGAGCGATATTACATAGACTACAGCGGAAAAATAAGGTAGTCATCAACACTCTTGAATCTGGGACAGCTGATACTTGAGAAGCCAGGATTTTTTAGTACACTATTTCATACGTCATTGATATACAAACATTATCACTGACGCAAGATCCTTTTTGTAGAATACACATCTTTCAGAGAGAAGTCAAGAACTATATTGTTTCTACTAATAAAATAAAAAACAACTCCATTCAAAGAAAAGGAAGAGGTGCCGAAAATAGATTGACAACCACCTTAACCTTACAATGACAACCATAATTCAATATCCAAGATAATTTTTTTAAGTTCTCAAGATAACAACAAAACTAAGTTGTTCACGATGTAATATTTAAAATGTAATCTATACATTTAATAGAATCAAAATGAACCCACCAATTCGCCTCTGGGTAAGCTAACTAAACCATTACTACCAACTTACGGAATTCTCAAATTAATTCTTTTGTTGACAGAAAATTTCCAAGCCAAGTAACAGGAAGTTGCCACGACGCATTACTGAATGAGCCTCACAACTTTTCCACTTCCATTTGGTTTTTCCATTTTCTTTTTTCATTTCCATTTCTTTGACAAAGACCGCTATAACTTGAACAGATGATGACTAAGATTATCATCGATATAAGCAGCAGATGGAATATAACTTCCAGTTCACAAAATATACATATAACTTCTTGAGGAGATCAACCTCAAGGGATAGGAATAGTTGTTTATTACATAAGCTTTCACTTGAAAGTTCATTAGTAATTGGTTCGGCATTTTTTCAGTTTCTTTTAATCCTTGCAACTACTTAAAACTTCCAGCCCTCCAATTAAATTTACTTCAACAGGAGAACTTCCACCTAAGCTCACACCCAAAAGACTTTATTCATTGAATTACACAAACCATTTTGTAGAAGCAATCAATTTACCAGGAAAAATTCAAAAGTTTTTCACTCAAGGGGCCAATATTCCTATCATTCCATCTTACTACTTGCAACCCACAGAAAAGAAACAAGAAACAGAAGTGAGCTACCTTGATTGTAATAACTCAAACACTAAACAGAACCAAACACAAATTTGATATTCCAAGAAAATCAAAGGTTGCAGAATTCTAAAATCCCAATTTATAACTCTTGGTCAAAACGATAAAACCTTCAAACACAAATAAGATGGAGAATCGTCAGATATTTGGCATAAAGCCCAATTTCTTTTCAAGATACTTTGAAGTTCACAAAATTAACATAAAACTACAACAAAGTTTCGAACAACAAACCAACAAGAACCCTGACATAAAACAATCACAGTCACCCATATAATCAAGAAAGATAGAGCAGTAAAACTAACCTTTCAATCTTGTGTTTATGTCAGCGAGAGAAAAACCTAGCAAAACCCCAAATTTTCTTATTGAAGAACAAACAATGAAATCCCCCAATTTTCGTATTCAACAACGAATAAAGAGAAGCCAAAGGAACCCCAAAAAACCTGGAAGAATCCCCAATTTTCTTAGAAGAAATCAGAAGATGAAGCACAACGCAGATAGAGAACGAAAGAAGACGAATAGAGACACAGAGTGAAACTTTCGAACTAGTTACTTTCAGCAGAATTTAGGAATAAATATGAAATGACCAGAATACCCTTTAGCACCCAAACATACATGACGAGCCCTTCCCTGCTTCCGCAACTGCGTGGAAGTGCACGATTAGCCACTAATAACATGTGTATTTATTTTTAAGTCACTGTTTAAAATATCTTTAATCTTTAGCCACTGCTTTAATAAACTTTAACTGCCCGAACGAAAAATACCCTTCTGCTCATGTCCTTAACTTTTGAACTTAACTTCACGACTACATGTCCTTAACTTTTGAACTTGAAAGTTTAAGTTCCGGACTTCAGGATTACATGGTACTTAACTTCATGACTACATGTCCTTAACTTTTAAACTTGTAACTGTGGGTTCAGGACTAAGTGTCGTTAACTTTTGAGTTTGTTAGTCTAAGTTCAGGACCTATTGTCCTTAACTTTTGGGCTTCTTAGCCTAAGTTCAGGACCTATTGTCCTTAACTTTTGAGCTTGTTAAGACTCCAGGACTATATGTCCTTAACTTTTGAACTTGGAACTCTAAGTTCAGGACGCCACTTCTCCCCCTCCGCCATCAAACTTGTATGCGTACTCTTCTCCAGTGAAATCGAAGTTGTAAGTTTCTTCTAAGATTCATTCTCTCTCATGGAAAGGAAATTGAACAAATTCCTATTTATGTTGCCATATCTTAATCGAGTTTCTTTTAATTTCTACTTAAATATGTTCTCCTTTGTGAAGACGATTTAATATGGAATGTATTTTTCTATAAGTAAATTTACTCCTCCTTCCAAATTAATTGTCTTACTTTTATTGTGAACTGGTCCAAATGTTTCATTCACAATTCAATACTTGTTTCAGTATTTTGGTTTTTGGAAATAGAAAATAACTTTTGTTTTGAGAAACTAATTCTGTGTTTACAATGGAGAAGACAAAACTGGCATGCAGATTATATGTTTGAGTGAATGCTTAACTGAATTTGTAGTAAAATTGGTGTTTGAGAGAAGAGAAATTAGGAGCTAGGGTTACTGGGAGAAAAAATGCACAGAAGAGATTGAGAGAGAAGCACACATAGTCAGCCACTTCTGTACAAAGAGAAGCGAGGATTTGGGAAGAAAAGAAATGGGAGAAAGGGTAAAAATATCTTTTCAAAATAATTTTAATAGAGTAGTGGCTATTTTTGCTTAGCATTAGAACTGGTGGATAAAAAATAAACACCACCTTATTTAGTGGCTACCACACGCTATTTTTACCTCTTCCATTCGTTGTAGGCCCATGCTGAGCCCTAGCCCAACACAATACGATTAAACTTTTCCTAATCATATGAGTAGTACTGCATTAATCTACAAAGTTAGGCTTATATAGTTTATAGCATGATAGTAATGCATATACTTTAACTTAACTTTACTACTCTATAGAAAGGGGAATCGACAGCAGCTTCCGGTCAATGTGATTTTACAAAAAAACTATAAAACTCTTCTTTATTCCTGTTTTGCTCCTATTCCTTAACATAGCAATGGCTGAAAAATTAGAAAAACCCTAAGGCCTCCAGCGTACAAAATAAGATACACGCTTTTATTCTCGCTCTAACGCATGTGTGCTTAGCAAATTTTACCGCGCCCGTGCTGTTCTCTGTAGGATCATCGTCATCTTATCAACGCTTGCTCTGTTTTCCTTTGTGACTTTCTTTTCTGTTCTCTTCAGCTGTTAAAAAATCCCAACTTCATCTATCTGTTATCTCCAACTCTTACTATAAACACTGAGGATTGTGTTTCTTGAAGTTCTCTGTTTCATACTTATACTGAGTTTCTTGGAGTTCTCTTCTTAAAGGGGAATCGACAGCAGCTTCCGGTCAATGTGATTTTACAAAAAAAAATATAGAACTTCTCTTTATTCCAGTTTTGCCCCTATTCCTTAGCATAAGAATGGCTGAAAAATTAGAAAAAACCCTAAGGCCTCCGGCGTACAAAATAAGATACACGCTTTTATTCTCGCTCTGACGCGTGTGTGCTTAGTAAATTTTACCGCGCCCGTGCTCTTCTCTGTAGGATCATCGTCGTCTTATCAACGCTTGCTCTATTTTCCTTTGTGACTTTCTTCTCTGTTCTCTTCAGCTATTAAAAAATCACAACTTCATCTATCTGTTATCTCCAATCCTTACTATAAACACTGAGGATTATGTTTCTTCAAGTTCTCTGCTTAATACTTATACTGAGTTTCTTGGAGTTCTCTTCTTAAAGGGGAATCGACAACAACTTCCGGTCAATGTGATTTTACAAAAAAACTATAAAACTCCTCTTTATTCATGTTTTTCCCCTATTCCTTAGCATAGCAGTGGCTGAAAAATTTGAAAAAACCCTAAGGCCTCTAGCGTACAAAATAATATACATGTTTTTATTCTCGCTCTGACGCGTGTGTGCTTAGCAAATTTTACCGCGCCCTGTAGGATCATCGTCATCTTATCAACGCTTGCTCTGTTTTCCTTTGTGACTTTCTTCTCTGTTCTCTTTAACTGTTCAAAAATCCCAACTTCATCTATCTGTTATCTCCAATCCTTACTATAAACACTGAGGATTGTGTTTCTTCAAGTTCTCTGCTTCATACTTATACTGAGTTTCTTGGAGTTCTCTGCTTCTTAGTTTAAAAAGGGTAAGATTTTTAGTTGCTTGCTTATCTTTTTCTTTTTTCCTTTGATTACGTCACCTGCATGTTGTCTACACTATGTAAAAATTGATGTCGACTGCTCCACTTTTAGATAGAATGGTTTTTGTAGATTCCTTGAGTATCATATGACCCTTGGAGTCGCACAATTTTATTCATTAGTCTAACAAAGTAGAGTTTCTCCATATTTAGCTTATAAAATAATTTTTCTGTGTGTTTAGACAGAGAACAATTTATACACTAAATTAAATTGAATTACAATGTCTGTTTGGTTCAATTTTCAACGATTTTATCTTTTCTAAAAGTACCGCTCATAGCTTCTTGTTTTTGCTTTCCCCTGTCTCGCCTTTAATCGAAGCAAGGGGTAATGATTTATCATGGAAACAACTCAGTGAATTTCGTGTTACTTCATGTAATACTTCACCTATATGAATATTGTTTATAATTGTCAGTTTTTATAATAAGACAGAGGCTCTTTTGAGTTATCTTAGCTAACTACAACTAATTTAGAATAGTTTACTGTATTTTGTTATAACACAAACTTTCATTAAAAAGAACAAATTTTTAATCAAGAAAGTAGCAGAAATACGTCAAAATAGCAATAAAATTTCAATAGTCAAGTGTGTGCGGGGAAATCGAGAGACCAATTTTCCCTCGACATAATGCTTCGAAGAGCAAATCCCGAAGGCACGATATCTCAGTTTGGTGGCCTCCCTCGAGATCTAGCTGATGCCTTGCCCAGATCGAGCATCGGTTAAGACCCTGATGGGCGAAGATATCCCCTGAGGGATGTGTCTGGGGTCCACGAGACTTCTCCAAACGGCTCGACGCCAGTTCTCCTACAAAGAAAAGCAGGCTGTCACATCTCGTTCTTTTATTGTATTGTTTATTTCATACTAAGTTTGGACGCCCCCTTTTTTCTATAAAATAAGGGTCACCAACACCTTGTAACATATCTCTCCTATTGGTCTTACAAAGAACGCAATAATATTCTCTCTCTCTTTCGCTAAATTCCTCTCTGGTTCTAAGTCATATCCATTGATAGCTATTCTCTCGGTTTGCCTAATAAATATATCTCGAGATCATCCTTAGCATTTTATTGTTTCTTCGTCGGTTCTTCATCATTTAGTTCAAAATTGATCATATAAAGCCTTACTTACTTGTATCTTTATCTGTTATCCCCCTTCCCGACTACCCTCGATAAGAATGAGATAGGCTCGAGGCCTGCCCCCGAGGTATCTACTGGCTTGCTCTAAGCCCGGGAACGTCCCCTTACTCGTTCATTATCGTTTTTTGACTAACTCGAGCTTTACTGTTTTACTCCACGTTTTAGCACTAATTACCCTTACAAACTAGCTCGGAATAGATCACGTATTTTTAGAATCCCATTTATACATTTAATTGTTGTTACCATTTTCACGGTAAACAGTTTGGCACCCACCGTGGGGCTAAAAATAATAGTTATTATTTTCTTGCTAGTTTCGTCACTTAAACGCACGATATCTTTCACTCTTTTTCTTGCCCGAGAACTCTTTGATTGCAGGTCAAAATGTCCGGCTCGATAAACAAGGTTGAAAACAACGACCTCGAAGACCACGGGGAAAACGGCGTGACCATCCCGGCCGCTGGAGTACCTCCGCAGAATCCTGACGGCGTTCTCGGACCAATCCCAGTGGACGCGGATTCGCAGGACGCTCAGCAAGTAGACAAAATGTCTCACACCGACAGGAGCGTACGACGCAGCGACCAACTGGAAGCGCAAAAAACCCCAGCCCGGGAAGAACAGGAAGTTAGTCTTCACGTTATCTTTGAAATGTTGCAGGCAAAGCAACTAGAAATCGCTCAGCTACAAAGCCACCCAAGAACCCCCCGCCGAACGAGTGCTCGAAAGGTCAAGCAACAACGAGTCGGTGGCTGACCCCACTATCGTAAAATTGCTCGAGGACCTCACCAAAAGGATCAAATTGGGAGAGAAAGTGATCGCAGCCAACAATAAAAGGGCCGAGACATACAACTCTAGGGTCGATCAGATCCCTGGTGCCCCTCCGGTCCTTAAGGGTCTAGATTCAAAGAAATTCATTCAAAGGCCATTCCCCGAAGAAGCGGCGCCGAAACCTATCCCGAAGAAGTTTAGAGTGCCGGAACTCCCTAAGTACAATGGCACATCCGACCCCAATGAACACATCACTGCGTATATCTGCACAGTAAAAGGTAACGACATAAAAAGCGACGAGATTGAATCTGTACTATTGAAAAAGTTCGGAGAAACGCTTTCAAAGGGGGCCATGATGTGGTACCATAACCTGGCCCCCGACTCCATAGACTCATTCCCCATGTTAGCGAACTCTTTTGTAAAATCACACGCCCGAGCCATTAAAGTAGCGACAAGGAAGTCTGATGTTTTCAAAATCAAGCAAAGAGAAAATGAGATGCTGCGGGAGTTCGTGTCCCGGTTCCAGATGAAACGAATGGAGTTACCACCAGTCTCCGACGATTGGGTGGTACAAGCCTTCACCCAAGGCCTGAACGAACGGAGCTCCATGGCTTCGAAACAACTGAAACAAAATCTAACCGAATACCCGGCCCTAACCTGGTCAAACGTCCATAACCGATATCAATCGAAGATCAGGGCAGAGGATGACCAGTTGGGGGTCCCATCGGGCTTGGTGTACCCAAGCAAATTCTCGGCAAAAGAGACGAAGCCAAGCAAAGAACGGTATCAGCCGTACCTCGAAGATAGAAGGAACTCCCCAAGGCGCAATCTGCCCCGCAACGATAGGAGGATGGATCGAGGACAGGATCCTCGAGGGGTCATCAACAGGGCCCGATTTGACCGAAACACGGGACCAGTCAACGCACCCCACTTGTCGGAATACAATTTCAGCATCGACGTATCAGACATCGTTTTCGCTATCAGTAAAATCTGAGATGCAAAATGGCCTAGACCAGTACTGTCGGATCCTTCGTAGAGAAATTACAACTTGATATGCGAGTTCCACAACACACATGGCCACCGGACCGAGGATTGCCATCAACTACGAGAAGTAGACCGGCTGCTCAACAAAGGGCACCTCCGAGAATTCCTCAGCGATCGGGCCAGAAATCAGTTTCGAGACAGGGAGGCAGCCAAGAAGAATGAAGTGAATGAACCACAACACGGCATCCACATGATCATGGGCAGCGACGATACCCCGCAAGAACCCATGATGAGGAAGACAAAAATATCTATCACAAAGGAGAAACGGACTCGAGGATACATCCCCAAGGACGCCCTTACCTTCAGTGAAGAAGATACGGATGCCTTGTCTCAACCCCACAACGACGCTTTGGTAATTTCCTTCCTTGTAAATTCTTTCCAGACAAAACGTGTACTCGTGGATCCAGGTAGCTCGGCCAATATTATCAGGTCAAGGGTAATAGAACAGCTCGGTTTAACTGAACGGATCATACCCGCCACTCGAGTCCTCAACGGGTTCAACATGGCGAGCGAAACGATGAAAGGGGAGATCATCATACCTATCACCGTGGCTGGCATAACCCAACACACCAAGTTCTATGTCATCGAGGGAGACATGAGGTACAACGCCTTGTTCGGACGACCATGGATACATTGCATGAGAGCAGTACCATCCACTCTCCACCGAATGATAAAATTCCCGACAAAGGACGGGGTCAAAACCATCCATGGAGAGCAACACGCGGCGAGAGAAATGTTTGTAATACACGATGCATTCTCGGTCCCCTTACCTCTGCTCCTGAATAAGCCCACGGGCGAATCAGGGCTCAACCCCGGTCAAGTTTGACAAACCGCAAAAATAAACCCGCGCCACTTACCCGACCTCGGGCGATCAAAACAAGTCAGTACCCAGAAGTATCCCATCTCAAGGTACCACCATTTATTTTATTTTATTTTCAAAATAGAAATTAACCCTCGTGCAGGTACTGTCCGAAAGCCTCGAGGACTCCCAAGAAAGGTGCGCCCGACCCGACCAAAGATATCGAGACACTGGCACTGTTCGAAGATCTCGAGACCTCCTAAAAAAGGCGCGCCCGTTGCACTTTTTTCCTTAGACCGAGTTTTTATCCCAAAAAGAAGAAAGGTTTTTACCGGCAAGGTTTTTAATGAGACAACGCCCGCGAAGCCACCAGGAGATAAAACTCCACACAAATCGCTCGAAGCCATCCTTACGGCCAACCTCCGAAGCAGCTAGGAGCATTCCTCCTGAAATCCAATGGACTCAGAGGAGCGCCGAATAAAGATCCCTACGGGGGAATGATGTATCAGGCCAAAGGGTCAAAATAGCCAAATCTCGTTAAGGAGAGAACATGTATTATTATATCGGGCAATCGAAAACACCCCCTTCTTTTATGAGAAAAGAAAGGCTCCTAAACAAGAACAAAGCAACGTGAAAATCAGCAAAACAACCCGACTTGGCCTAAGAACCGGTCGAGTCGACTCGACAGCAAATATATCGCATCAATAGATCAAAGCATATCTCCAAAGCCTTGCTTTCCAAAAAGAAACAAATCACGGCGCCCCCTGATAGGGACATCTCCACGAAATACGTCCCGAGATACTCAGAGACTTAGGAAATCCGGCATCCGAACGACCCTAGGGTCGAAACACCGGGCTCACCAAGCCCCCGAAAAATAACTTCGGGCTCATCAAGCCCAAGTAACAGCTCCGAGATCATGAAATGTTGTCTTCAAGCAAACTTGATGACTCGGAAACTGTCGCCAATCGCCACACACGGGAAAATCCAAAATTGTAAGCTCCTAACGGGCAACATCGGCAAAACTAGATCTATTCTCCATAAACTGTAAGACCTCAACAGGGATGGAAAACTGTAAGACCTCAACAAGCATGAAAAATCCTGCAGTTTAGGCTATACGTCGCATTTGTAAGAATCCCTAAAGGGCATACCCTGGGTGTAGATGCCTAAAACTGCTTCTAGGGATTAAAAATGGCCCCGACCAAACTGATCGCGTCCGTCTCAACTCTACACAATGGTAGGAAGAGCGGGTAGCAACAGCTTTTACCCGAATATTGGTTCGGGATCGAATTTCCACAGGGAGCTAGTAATGGAGTTAGAATGTCTGTCTAGTCTAGAATTGCGTTTGTACTTATAATTGCACTCCTAACATTTTTGGGATTTTTTATATTTAAAACTACTATTGTAATCTAAGGATTAAAGCTAAATTATGCTAAGGAAATATCGTAAGTTGTATTAGCTATGGAGAAAAGCACTAGGGTCATGACACTACCTAGGTGGCTAGCTAACGGTCAAAGTTACTAAGGGGAGATTGATAATTTGGGGCTTATGCTATAGCCGTTGCACAATTGTTCTCATTCTCACACCTCTCGGTAGAGAGAACGATTTTGCCCAATTGACTCTCTCGAGACCAATTGGGTAGGCCAATTTGACCGAGCAACTAGGGCTCAAGTTGGGTGGTTACTCTCTCGAGATTTAACCCGTTAATTGGGACTACCATTCTCATGGGTCCATCCCAATTCCTTGTTGGGACAACTTTAGGGTCATAGACTCTCTTTCTCAAGAAGAGTTAGACCCACTAAGCTTGAATTCATGTTTGCAACCACAAATCCGAGATTGAAACACAAAATTAACCCAAATAACAAATACCCAATCCCAATCTCACCCTAGAATACAACACCCATTAACTACCCACACTGGGGTTGAGCCACAATCCTAGCTAATGGGTTTAGCTAGACATAATTAATGAAGAAACAGATGAAATAGATGATGAAAATAACATAATGATTGATTACTAATTAGAAATTATGATATTGAATAGGAAAATTGCCAAAATAGTCTACAAAATACGTCTCACGAGCGCAGCTCTTGTTCAAAATCTAAAAAACATAACCTAAAAATGGTAAAATGTCCTATTTATATCGGGCTGGAAAAACTGGACAAAAATACCCCTGCGGGGTCAGCGCGGACCGCGCAAAAAGGTCGCGCGGTCGCGTCAGCTCTCTGGACTCCTGATTCTTGTCTCTGAAGTTGGGGACCGCGGACCGTGCAAATGTGTAGCGCGGCCGCGGTGGACGTTGGCGCGGACCGCGCATTAAAGCCGCGCGGCCGCGTGGCTTGACTTGGCCAAATCTCCAGTTCTCTGATTCTCATCCATGCGGACCGCACAATTATGTAGCGCGGTCGCGCGGGCTTTTAGCTGGAACTTGTGGGTCTCTGAATCTTAATGGCGCGGAAGTGGAGCGCGGCCGCGTGGCTTGCAGCAACAATTACCCCTTCTCTGAATCTCCTAGCGCGGCCGCATGGCATTTCAGTGCGGTCCGCGCTAGGCCTTCCTGGTCCTTAACTTCACTTGGTCTTTGACACTTGGCAGGTTTCACTCCGTCTTGAGCCGATCTTTGACATTTATCACCTTGTCGCTCAAACCTGCAATTAAGCGCAACTTGTAAGCATTTTGGGACTATTTTGTGGCAAATTGTAACAAAAACAATAGCAAGTAGGGGGTATAATCATGGTAAAATCCTAACTTATCAACTCCCCCAAACTTAAACCTTTGCTTGTCCCCAAGCAAGCAGAATAAGACCCACCCTAAAAAAGGCAATCCAAGAATTTCCAACCATCCTAAAGTAACCTCAACAAGCATCAATTGGGACTAACAATTGCCCTCAATACGAATGCATCATTAACACATTTTAAGCTTTTGAAAACTATGGATCAAGTGTGACACAAGAGCATCAAGGGTTGACACATTTCATCAAAGAGCTTTTCTTAAATACCTTGGTCATTGTGGAAGCCAAACTCACACATCCTCAACTCTCCCTAAGCGAACCTCACATTTTAGAGTATTGACACACAAACCGAGGTTGATGGACTTTCACTCATTTCTCTCACAAAGAAGGTCACAAGTCTGGCTCTAGGTACCATATGTTTGCCCCTTATGTAAGTATCCGCTAATGTCGGTTCCCTTCGACTCAAGATCCTATAGGGCTTTTGGGGAGTCAATTGTGAAGGCTTTTGGGTGAGGGTAGACATGTTTTGTTCAAATGAGCTCAACCTTCCCTTAATCACTTTCTTTGATTCATTTTGGCACACTTTCTTGACTCATTTGAGTAATTCACTTCTTTTCAAGGGGTTAGAGGGACATATTGTCACTCTTTCTTAGGCAATTCAAATCATTTCTCCTTTTTCCTTTTTCACTTTTGTTTTTCTTGACCCCTTTTTATTCTTTTTCACCTTGGTCTTTCTTTTTGTCTTTTTCTTTTTCTCTTTTTCATTGCCTTGCCTTTTTCTTCTTGCTTTAGTACCTTTTACCCCTTTTTGCTTTCCTTCTTGTCTCTCCCCCCAAACTTAGACTTTGCCATTGCTCAAGGGAAGTGTGGGTGCCACGAGAGGGTAGAAACGGGTATAGGCTTATAACATTGGTTCATGAAAGAAGAAGGTTTAAGGCTCAAAAGGGTTAACTAGGGATCATTTTGGTTGGTAGGCCATGGAATTGTTAATTTTACAATTGGATCAAAGAGAGCCTATAGTCACTTCTCAAGTCAAACTTCACCTATAATTTCGTCTCAACAAACACTCGGGGCAAGTTCTAGACCATTGGCTTGGGACTTGGACTCAAAATTCTATTCCTCACCACACATGCTAGGGGATTTCTAAAGATATCGAGTCGAGGGCCCACAATGACCTTACTTTCGATTCAAGCGCACAATGGTCCAACAAGACCACATGATGATTGTTTGGTCAACACAAGAGTCTCAAGGCCACAACTTTCACCATACCCTAAACACAACATTATGTCTTTGACCATGGGATCGAAGGCAAATGTGTTAGGCCCAAGTGAAGCTTTGCCTGAGGTACTCTTAACTACGAAATATCAAAAACAAAGGAAAACTCAAAGAAACAAACTCAAACCCTTAAGAAGGTAGTCACTCCATCTATCATCGGGAAGAGCCACTCGGTTCACACTATACTCTACCCTTGGAAAGAACCGTGGCATTAAGAAAACCAAGGGCTTATTGAGATTGCCAAAAACAAAACCAAAAGGCTACGAGCCTAACTACTAAGCTAAAAACGAAAATTTTTGCGAAAATAGAAAAATCGAATGAATATGTACAATAGGGGAGTAGAATATACAATGAGGGATGAATATATACCAAACGTACTTTATATACAGACCAAAAGAGACTAAAAAGTACGAGAAAAGTAGCTAAAATGTAAAGTTATATACAGACCAACTAGAGAATCCAAAACAACCAAAACATAAAATGAGAATCCAATATGTACAGTCATCCAGATAATCCAAAAAGTAGGGTGAACCCCCACGAATAAGAGCTGGCATTGTCCCCAATGCCAACTACACAAATAAGCATAAAAATTGATAAAAGGATATAGAAGGGCTCCCTAAGCCTGGTCTGTCTGCATGGGGTCCTCAGTGGTCCCCTAGTCCTCTGTATGGGCGGGAACCTCAGACTGGTTCCCGGCCTGCTGCTGGGACAAGGGCCTGCTCTTGGACCGGCTGAATGTCGGGTGCAACACTGGAAGGACCCTCCTGAACCTGTGCTAGCTCAATCACTACACCCTTTGTGCTAGGAAGCTTCCTCTTCTTCCTTGGAGGCCTGGGCTCCTCCTCCTGTTGTGGCTGAGATGCTGCTGGGTCTAGGGCTGGGTCCCCAAATAGCAAGTCTAAAGGCATCTGATCTGCCAATAGCTTGTCCACGTCCGCTCTAAGCTTCTTCACCGACTCCTTAGACGCCCTTGACTTTCTCATCTTTTTGTGCTCCTTGGCAAGCTCCTTGAGAGCTTTGCCATGTGAATCTACCGCCATAATCAAGGTGGCCTGAGTCTCCAAAATCTTCTCCTGGTTGGCCAGGAGCTTCTGTAATGTATCCTCAATAGATTGGGGAATCTGAACAACGGCTGGTGCTGACCGGGCCTCAACTGAAGTGGCCAATGTGGACAACTTGGATGTCACAGCTGACATCCAGTTGTTCAAACTGGCTAATGACTGACTCAATTGGTGGGCAATGAACGGATGAGTCTTTGATGATGGGACTGCCAGACCAGCTGAAGTACTTGGGCCAGCAACAGAAGAAGGACCTGGGGGCAAGGTCTCACCGGTAGTAGCAGCAGGAATGGTGGATGGCCCGGTAGAAGGCTCTACCACAACTGGCTCCTCAGACTGGCCAGGTGGGGCAAAGGTGGGTGGCTGGTACTTCTTTGACTTTGGGTTGTCTGAACCCAACATGCTATACCATGAGCAAGGAGCCACCGGCTTGGTCTTGACATCAAACCGTTTCTTCTTGACCTCCAGATCCCTAAAGTACATAGACAGGGTGTTGGGAAAAGGGTAGTTTGTGTTTGTCTCCTGTCCTACAGCAGAAATGACCCTTGAGATCACATTACCCACATTGATAGGAAGCCCGACCATGATAGATGCCACAAGAACAGCTCGGGCAAGAGGAACTGTATGATCATGGGTAGAAGGGTCAATCCGGCTACAAACAAAGGTCAACCACCCTCGAGCCTCGAAGTTGAAGGTGTTCCTGTAAATCTTCTCTCCGGCTTTCAACAATTTAGGAACAGTGCCTGGAATTTCCAAGTAGTTGGCCAACCACGGTCGCACTTCCTCTCTCATTGCCAACTTAGCCAAAATACTCCGACTCATCCTCCTCTTTGAATCCCAAGTAGTCATTCAAGGACTTTCCATCAAACATCACCATTTTATCTCTCACCTTCGTCACCTTCGTATCTTTGACTATATGAGCAACATTGCAATAAAACTCTCTCACCATGTGTTCATTGGCCTCAATACACCTTTCCTTGAAAAATTCCCAGCCATATCTAGTTCGGAACTCCTTTTGCACGTTCGGGTTGTGGGGTAGAAGGTCTTTGTCAATGAAAGTTCTCTCCGGGATCAACTTCCTCAAGGGCCACCACTCTCAAAACTTGTGAAATGCTACCTGACTCACGAAACGATCTTCCCATGCCTCAGGGTTTCTAGTTCTATCAACACCCCCGACCCGAGGCTCACCTAGGGGTGTGCATTCGATTTATCGATTCGATTTTGACCCTTATCGATAATTACTTATCGATTTGTACATATGCTTATCGTTATCGTTTCAATAAGGTTTCGATTTTTTCGATTTCGATTTATCGATTTTGGGGGCTTATCGATTCGGTTATCGATTACACCAATGAGAAAATTTGCGGAATTCCACAGAAAGTATATCGCTATAAGCGCGCCTAACTAATATGGACAAAAAGAAGCTAAAATAAGACGAACACCATTTATAACATAAAAATTGTGTCAACAAGCACATGCAACAAAACTAAAGTAAGGGATCAAATGTATGCCACCAACACTCCAACGGTATAAAAAAAATACATCATCACGGCTAATTCTGTTTTCCATTAATTTGAACTTCATTCCTTTGATCTTTAAATATGATCATTCCTTAAATGTGATAGAGGAAATAATAGGGTAAGAGACTTAGGGTAAAGGAAAGGGTATAGATTAGGGAAAATGATATTGTATAGCCGCTTTTAAAATAGTAGCGGAATATATATACATTCTGTATGTTATTTTAATCTACACAAATAGGTAATTACTCATTTTACAAGTGTCTACAGTTTAGGGGTGTGCATTCGATTTATCGATTCGATTTTGACCCTTATCGATAATTACTTATCGATTATCGATTTGTACATATGCTTGTGAGCACGTGATTTTTGCCCTACATGAATTATTCCTAGAAATTCAAACAAAATGATTTCTTCCATTAATTTGCAATTTTGTCGATTTTTGTGACATATTGTAGTAATTGTTTGCGTTTTTGTTTGCGCACTTTAACTAATGGAAAATACAAAAAAAAAATATTTGGCATTTGCATTTAGAATTTAATTTCACATTTTAGGATTAATTAGTAGCTGAGTCACTTTTAGGAAAAGGAAAATAACAAAAATGGTCCTTTTTGCACTTTTAGTTTTAATTTGTTTTAGTTTGCATTTAAATAGGGAATTTGTGTAATTGGAAATTTGGAAGTATAATTTTAGAGTCAATTTGAGTTTTGGTTTTTAATTTAGCATTTAACAAAATCAGAAAATAAAATACAAATAAATATATAAAATACAAAAAATGAAAACAAAACAAAATTGAATAAAGAGAAAATAAAAAAGGGAATTAAAAGAAAAGAGGGCTGCTCTCATTAGTCACAATTGGGCCATTTCTTCAGCCCAAATACTCAGCCCAGAATCACTCCACACCCAAGCCCAATCGAACCCTGACCAGGTCCAGTCCCCATGCCACTGAAACGACGCCGTTTCGCGTCATTAGATCTCGGTTGTCCATCGTTTTTAATCCAACAGCCAAGGATGGATCTTGATTTCACATAAAACTGTCCAATTAATTTCAAAACCCTAAAAAACATAAGTCGCCTTCCTCGTACACTCTCTGTATTTCGCCGGAGCCGCCGCCGCCGGCGAACACCATCATCGCCGTTCACTCCCAAAATAACACCCATGATTCTCCTCTTCCTCCTCTGTCCGAATTCATAATCCATTTCTCTCAAATCTCATCCTAGGCCTTCGAATTTTAAATCTAAACTTTCCGGCCAGGACGCTACTTCGTCCAAATCTCTCCAAATTAACACCATAGGTTCTCCTTACCATCTTTTGCCCGAATCTTCAATTAGTTTTCTTCAAATCATCTCCAGGCGTCTCGAAGTTTGAGTTAAAGTTGGCCGAAAACCCTAAATTCTCTAAAATCGGCCAAGTTTGGTACTGTATGGTCTGTTCTCTTCCCTCGTGATGAATTCAAGATTATGGGCCCTCGAATCTCAATGGAATCGGTCGAGCTTTTGAGTTTGGGAACCCGCCAGTGAGTTTATTTTTATTTTGTTCTTGGTTTGGCCAATTGCCCTCTTGTCTGTTCATTTGAGTTTGTTTTTAGTTCTTGGAGTTATTAATTGATTTTTGTTCATTTTTAATTCAATGATTTCATTTCCTTGAGATTAATTTCATAATTGATTGACGCCGATTAGCTTGTTATCATGTTTAGTTTGCTGGTGTGAGTTTATTTCCAGCCATGTTATTCTAGCTGTTCCAAACTTTGATTTAGTTCAGTTCTCAGTTATATTTCTTTTAATTTGCTAGTTAGTCTATCAGTGTTGGTTTAAATTGATTCTTGTTTAGTCTTGTTTATGTCAAGTCTTAGCTGATTAGTTCAATCTTAGTTTGTTAGTTTTAGTTCGAATTAGGATTAGTTTTCAATATGTTGGTAAGTCAGAGATTAGGGGTTTCTTTGGTTATAGCTGTAGTTTTAGATTAATTCCAGGGGGCAAATTGGGTATTTGGGATGGGAGAATCATGTTCTAGTTAGTGCTAGAACTCCCTAGATCTTTCTAGATAGGGGTATGCTTAGAATTTGAGGAAGTTTAGGGTACTAACTTGTGACACAAGTCAATAAGTAAGGGACTATTTTGAAAATAACCTAGGGACTGGAAGGCAAACACAAAATCTGAAGGCTGCCCTCATTTTGCCTATAAAAAGGCATGCCAATGCCTTAAGTCACAAGTTTGGAGTCTCCAAAAGCTCCCACCCAAAAGTACTCTTCAGTTTTCCAGATCTGAAAGTAGAAATTCAAAAATTCGAAAGCCAAAAACAATAGAAAATTACAGAAAAATCCAAAAAATAATGTTTATTCAATCTCTTAGGTCAATTTCAAGTTTAGTGGTTAGTTTGCATTGTTTGACTTAATTTCTAGTAGTTGAAGTTCAGAAGTAATCCTGGTTTGATTTCGAGTGGGTTTGGAGTCCAAGCAAGTCAGTTTTGGGTCTATTTTGGTGCTATTGTATTCAATCTCTCAATTCCATTTGATACTTGGATCACTGGTCTATTCCTGGGCTGAATTTGCTGTGTTGTTGCTGTTGGAAACTCTCATTTGCTGCTACTTGTACTGCTGTGCTGATCCTCTGATTTTTCTTTGCTGTGAATCCTCATTTGCTTATATTCTATTCTCCAGGTACACATTCTCAGCCTATGTTGATGTAACTGCGCCTGTTGAACATGAAATACAATTGAAGTTTGTTTGCTGCCCTAGAATTGCAATCTGAAATCTTATTAAGTCTAGATAGCTCGATTACTATTTGATTGAATATTCATAGTTGTATTAACTGGACTGTATAACTGGACAGCTGATGTTTAGAATCAGCTGTAGATCAATTTCTTAGTAGCTGAATACTGTGTATGAATTGTTAAAAAATAGACTGCATGATTATTACTTTATAGGTTCGGATCATGAGCTGAACACTTGATTGAGTTTGGTAGCTGTAGATATACATTTGAAAATAATTTATCTGTTTACTTCAGCGATTCAAGCAAGGTCACGAAGTCATTTGAGTGATTAAATGCTATTGAGGAGTGTTAATTTGAGTGGCCAAAATAGTTAGCTTGCTTTGAATCCACACCTGCACCTACTCATATATTCATAGTGGCCAAAATATAATAAATGCTGAATGTTAGTTTAGTCTTGATAATTGAACTAATTTCATTTTCCCTCACTTTGGACTTGGGCCAATGCCCGGCTTACGTCAGTCCAACATCGAATTGATTAGGAACTTTCTTTATTTGTAGAGACGAACAGAATAGAAAATATAATTCACTTTGGGGTATCCTTAAATAAGACGAGATGAGCCCCGCTAAGCAAAACAAATTGCGGGGCCCTCGATAAATGTTTATTAAAATACCTAGACTTCGGGATAGGCCGTTTAGCGAATTTTACGGCCTTCCCCAAAGATAACAACACGTTAGTTGCTCTGGGCACGTTGTAATAATTTTACCTTCCTAAATACGGGTGCACATTTATGTGACCCAAATCCAAATCTCAACGAAGTCGAAATGTGTCAAAAATCACGGGTGCATTTATGTGACGTGGTTCGAGACGTGTTTTCACGATGTTGCAATTCTCTAAAAATAATAATAATAAAAGCGGTTCAAAGTTAGGCCAAAACATGTACTAAAAATCAAATAAATAAGTCAAATATGACAGTTGAGCGACCGTGCCAGAACCACGGAACCTGGAAATGCCTAACACCTTCTCCCGGGTTAACAGAATTCCTTACTCGGATTTCTGGTTCGCAGACTGTTAAACAGAGTCAACCCTTTCCTCGATTCGGGATTCAACCGGTGACTTGGGACACCATAAATCTCCCAAGTGGCGACTCTGAATCTTTTAATAAATAAATCCCGTTTCGATTGTCTTTTAATTGGAAAAACTCCCTTTATTATATGCCCTCCCAGGGGTATAATGAAAAAGGAGGTGTGACAGCTCTGGCGACTCTGCTGGGGAACAAGAACCCAGAATTTCGATTCAGGATTCAAGAATTCGAGCTCAGTTAAATTGTTATATTTGGCTTTATATGATTTTTCTACATGTTCCATGTTGTGTGCTAAATGTTTTACCGCTTTGATATTTGTTGAATTGTATATAAACTGTCGTGAATCCCTTCCTCTCTCTGAGTCTTCTACATCATGGAGAAGGGTGCACTTCGTGTAGCTTCTCTTCTGTTTAGAGTCTTTTCCCATTTAGAACGAGGTTTGGATAAGCTGCTAAGCCGGCGGAGCTTCTGTATCCCCGGTACGCTGCCTCCCCCTCGGCCCGAGTTGTCCGCTCGGGTAAGCCAGGTCTAGACCAATAAACCTAGGGTTTAAACCTAGAAGAACAAAACCTCATGCCGGATCCCTAGTAGGACGCTTGCTTGCATCATGTGCATTTGACTTAGGGGACTCAACACAGGGGTTGGGTCCGTCTAGGACAGGTGACCTGAAATAATGGACCATCCTGATGCATCTTACGTGCTACTTGCGCATTTATTTGCTCGGCTTTGCATGTTGACCGGCTCGTGTAATAAGAGAAAATGGAAAAAGGTAATAACAGTGTTAAGGCTAAGTGAGGGTAACTGCTAGTTTTGAAAAACCAGTGTCCAAGTAGTGCCGAAATGCTGCCGGATTTTTGAAAAAAGGAAAGAAAAAGAAGGAAAGTAGTTTTCTTTAGTTTGTTTTGTTTACCAATGGAAAAGAAAAACGAAAAAAAGGGTTTTTATTTTCAAATTAGTTTGTTTATTTGATGAACAAGAAAACATAAAAAATGAATTTTGCTTTCAGAAATAGTGTATTCGCCAACAAAAACAAAAGAGTCTTATTTTCAAAAATAGTTAGGTTTATTTACCCGAACTACGCCGGTTTGATTCTCACCGGATGTGAGATACGTAGGCAACCCTCATCGGGTCCAACCTCCCTTTTTGCAAAAATAGCCAAAAAATGTCAAAATTTTAATTTTTTGTCATAAATAAGTCGGGTGAGGCCATTCTTGTCTAAAATAAGCCAAATGTTCCTAAAAGGGCGCCGGAAGGCTGTTTTTGCAAGAACAGCCACCCTGAGTCATTTTTTTACATGGTTTGCGGGCACAGCCTTAAAATCTCCCTTCCGGAAGTGCTGAAAAGCCGTATTTGCAAAACCGAGTCTTTGTTTTCTCAAAATAAATATTTTTGAAACATAGCCACTTTTCATTTTTTTTAAGTAAAAAAAAGTCATTACATGGCCAGCTTTCTTTAAATAGTCTACAGTTGACATTGAAACCTTCTCAGTCTTGCGCAGGCCCGCAGCGATGCCGAGTGATGCCCCGCGGGCCCCAGCATTTGAAACTTTGATGTATTCTTAGATAATCGAGTCTGTATTTCTGCTTTTGAGTCTGGTTTTTGTACTTTCCTTTTCCGAGAAGCGAAAAACAAATAGTCTAATAGCTTTGTAATCGCAGTTGTTATTAATGCAAATTTGAAAATTCCCAAAAAATTGTTTTTTTATTTCTTGCATTTATTTTTACATTTATTTGCAAGAACTACGGTTGGTCTGATTCATGCGGGGTCATGATACGTAGGCAATCTCCATAGGATTCGATCGTAACCAAAAATAAATAGGGCAAATAAGAGAAAATAAAAAAAGAGAGCAAGAGAAAAGAGAGAAACGAGCGGAAAAACGATTTTGAGGAAAAGAGAGAATAGGAACAAGAAAAACCAAGGCAAAAGAAAAGAAGGAAAGGAAAATAGAAGGAAACTGAGAGAAAAGCAAAGAAAAGAGGGAAAGGCAAGAAACAAACAATGGAAAACACGAGGGAGGATTAAGGGAAAGGCTTGGTAAATAAAGCCGGGATGACGCATGCAATCCAAGCAAAAGCATAATAGGAACTGTTAACTGCCTAGGTCCATTCATTCTCCAAATGTGCGGTAATAATGTGTTAAATGCCCTAATGCTAACGTGATGGTTTCATTTTGTCATGTCATTCCAGAAAAAGGTGGTTGGTTTGTGGTTTGAAAATGGTAACTCTTCTTTACAACACAAGGACAAAAGGCAATGGCAAACAACAAGAGAACTGAGTTGGTTGATACTGGTGCTCGACAACAGTTGGTTGAACGGGATAATGGGTTGGTTGAAGAGGTGCGGATGCTGAGACAACACATGACAGACATGTATCAAGCCTGGACGACTGGAAAGGCGCCACCCCCGCCACCACCAATTTTCCCGGACACTAACCTTACCCGAACTCCCAACACAATACCAGATGATCCTCCATATTTTCCAGATACACCCGCTTATCACACTCGTCCTAACTACCCTAGTAGCTCCATCGCTCATCCCTCAGTTACTACTCCCTAAAATTTCCCTCCTATCATATCCATTACCCCAAACAATGAACACCCATTCAAAGCTCGTAATGCCCAATATCACCCTCCAGAGGTTGCCCACAGGGTCCTTGATTCATACAAGAAGAGCTCCCGAGATGAGCTCCATGCTAGAAATGAAAAGGTTACAGGAAGAGAAGGACGAGATGAGGTACCCAGGAAGTTGACAAGCACAGAACAGCCCTTAAGGGACAAGCGAAGAGTGGGAGGTCAGGGTAGCATGACTTGCAAAGAACTGATTGTGCCACATGACGCCCGCCTGCCCGCAGGATTCAAAGTACCAAACTTTAACTTGTATGATGGGCGTGGAGACCCGGTAGCCCACCCGAGGGTCTATTGCAACGAAATAAGGATTGTTGGAGAGAAAGATGACGTGATGATGGCATATTTCAGTGAAAGCCTAACTGGGGCAACTTTGGACTGGCATGGTAGTCAAAATGGCGATGAGTGGCTTACATTGGGTGACATGGCTCAAGACTTTGTCCGATACTTTCAATGCAAATCGAGGGTTACCTCATATCGCTCCTCGCTATCTAGGATGGAAAAGAGGCCGGAGGAAATCTTTAATGAGTTTGGGCTCAGATGGAGGGAGCAAGCTGCTCGAGTCAGTCCCCCGATCAGCGAAGAAGAAATGGTTAAGCTTTTTCTACAGGCCCAGGGACCCACCTACTACAGTCATTTGATCCCGGCCCTGGGAAAGCCTTTCAATGATGTCTTAAAAATGGGGGAGCTAGTGGAAGAAGGAATCAAGTCAGGCAAAATCGTGAGTTGTTCGGAAGCCATTCAGAACGTACCAGTAAGCTTGGTTGGAAGAAAGAGGAACAGAAAAGACGATCCGATAGGTTTTCCTGATCAACACTTCCAGCCTCGACATCGTCCCCGTGGTTATCCTTGTGCATGAGATGACCTTCCTCGATGCTACTTCTCTCTACAGAAATCCCAAAGTCGCACATCACAGTACCCAGCTCCTCAAAATGCCCACCTACCCCCGCGAGCTTACCAAAAACACCCCGGATCAGGTTTTCGGCCCAATCCAGCGTTTAAGAATGAGAGGTTACGGAAGAAGAAGACCTTCACTCCATTGGGAGAATCATATGACAGTCTGTTCCAGAGGCTAAGAACTTTGGACATGTTGAAGCCGATTCAGATAAAAATGCTGAATCCTCTCCCAAAGAAGTTTGATCCTTCTCAAAAGTGCACATATTGCTCAGGTGCCCTGGGCACAACATAGAGAAATGTTGGAATCTGAAGAATGCAATTCAAAAGCTTATTGATGCAGGCGACATCGTCGTGCAAAATCCAGATGCAACAAACACTGGCCAAGATCCATCTCTTGTGCACAATGAGAATGAGCCGGCAGAAGAAACCCAGAAGCAGTTTGCTCAGAACAACGTGATGAAGACTTGTGAAAATTCCAGCAATGTTGGTGTGAAATTCAGTGGCTAAGACATCATGCTTGGTAATTGGAAAGACGCTCCATCTCTTGGAGTTTTGGTGGTTTATTTTGTTGTCATTTCTGTTGTCCGGGTTATTTCAGGGTTGTAATCCGGATATTGTCTTGTGACTCAAACCCTTCTATCCTTTCACTTTGTCTTGTTTGTCTCGTCGTAATAGCTTGTGTAGTGCTGTTTTGGGTTTGTTCAAGGGTTGTAACTCTAGTCTAGTTTGCTTGTTTCGTTGTTTAAACCCTTTCACCGTCAGTCTAATGCAATTCTCTATTTCCCGCCATTTCTAGTCATTTTATCTAGTTCCTTTTTCCTTTTGCAATTCTTTTCATACTGGTTCTGGTGACATGACATGCACGCATAATTCTCAGCCTGGTTTTAAAAGTCAGTTTAGTAAAGAAGCAATAAGACAATATTAAAGATGTAAGGACAGTCGAGGGATTTTGAAATCTCTTCGAGCCCAAGTTGTGTGAAACTGGGTCAAACGGAACATAAAGAAATACTGTGAAAATACATCATGCCACATCGGCTTGAAACCAAAGGCAAGTTTGCCCCAAGTCTATAGGGGCCGTTCATGGTACCGAGATTATTGTCCAATGGCGCATTATAATTGATAAATGTTGAAGGCAAATGTGTGGATATGGTTAGTAATTCTGGTGCAGTCAAAAGATGTTACGTATGTTTTCCCCATGTTTGTTTAATTATGTAGTTTGTACTTGGCATGTTTTGGAGATTGGAATGACGAAGGCATTTTGTTCTGCTATCCAAACATTTTATCCTTTGTTACCCCTTCGAGCCTCGGTTATTTTCTTGCATACCCCTCTTTCGGAATCAATAATAAAACTCGTAAGCCCGAGCGGGGAAAGAAAGTGGAGAAACAAGAGAAAAACAGTGAAAAAGGGAAAAAAAAAGAAAAAAAAAAGAAAGAAGAAAAGAAAAAAGAAGGCAAAAGAAAAAAAGAGGAAAAAGAGAAAAAAAGAGAAAAAAAGAAAAGAAAGAAAAAGAAATGAAAAGAAAGAAAAGAAAGTGGAAGAAAAGGAAAGATTGCAACAACAAAGTAATTTCTATGACCTGAACTACGTTTGACTTGATCCCGAAAGGGTACGTAGGCAGCCTCTCTCTGAGGTTCAGTCACACCGAAATAAAGTCCAAAGTCCCCAAGGAAGAAACTGGGGCAGAAGTTGTGGTTGTTGTGGGAAATCTGATTCCGAAAGTTGTAGTTTTGAACCCATGTTGAATTGTTTTGAGCCTTTGATACCCTTTCTTTCTAACCCTATCCAAAAGCCCACATTACGGTCCAAAGGAAGACCTTCTGATCAGTCTTCGAGAGATGCCAAGTCAAGCGAGTAGAGGTGGACCATATCAGGGGCAACACTCCGGTCCAAACAAGGGAAATGAAGAATGAGAGAGTCTTGATGATAAATTGTCACGACCCTAGTTCACCCTCCATGAACATGTCGTGATGGCACCTAGTTCCTACAACTAGGTAAGCCTAACAGTGCGGAATAACAAATTAATATTTGCGGAATAATAAATTAAAACTGAACACACGGAAATAACAACTGTATATAAGGCCACTCAGCCTATACAACTCAAAATATGCGGAAGTCTACAACTAAATCCCAAAACCCGGAAACTCACGGGAAAAACAGGCTAATAGAATGTAGTAAACTGCTCTACACCAGAATGTCTAAACAACATGAAAGGAAAGAAAAGGAACTATCTGCTAAAGCCGGAATAGAGTAGAGACTCCTAGTCTGCGAACGTAGCAGATATACCTCAAGTCTCAGCTAGGACTCTCCACCACGAGGATGATACGTCTGGGAGGAAGTACCTGGATCTGCACATGAAAAACATGCGCAGGAAGGGCATGAGTACACCACAGCGGTACTTAGTAAGTGCCAAGCCTAACCTCGTTTGGGTAGTGACGAGGAAGGTTAGGGCCCTACTGAGGTAACATAATAAATAATGAGATAACAGAAATAGTTTAAATAAAGTCTACAGCGAGAATCTAAACCAGGTAAATAAGGAAGAACAGTAATAGAAAGCAAAGGTAACAATACACGGAAAACTGCCCTCACAGGGAATAGTAGCCGGGGGATCTCTTGGTATCCCGAGGATCTCTTGGTATCCTCATCATCAACACTGGGGATCTCTCGGTATCCCGAGGATCTCTTAGTATCCTCAATAAGTAAGTCGGGGATCTCTTAGTATCCCGAGGATCTCTTGGTATCCTCAATAAGTATATAGAAACACCTGTGCCAGGGATCTCTTGGTATCCCGCACCCTCAGTCCAGAATATCTCAAGTACAGAGGGATCTCCCGGGAAGCCGTCCCGTAGTCCCAAATTAAACACACAACAACAACGATTCCTAAATCTCGGAACAATGCTAAAAATCAGGACACGAAGTAGTAAATTATAGCCTAACATGCTTCACAGAGTAGAAATAGCACAGTTAAAGCAAATGAGCAGGTAAGCCAGCTAAACATGAGTCTCTAAGCTAGCACAGGTACAAACTTACAGTTAAAATGAACAAGTAAACAAGAAAGCTCAATTTAAATACTTCAAGTAGAAACGGATTTACAACAATTAGCTCAAGTACGCGCTCGTCACCTCACGTACGGGGCATTCAAATATTCAAGATCATATCCTAAGGGAAAAAGGTCCCCCACACAAAGTTAGACAAGCCACTTACCTCGAACCGGCTCAATATCAACTAGAAATCACGCTCTTGCCACGAGTATCCCACTCCAAATGGCTCAAATCTATTCAATTCAATTACACATTGTAAATAACATCGCAAACACCTGGTTTTGCTAATAAATTCAAAGCTACGGCGTAAAATTAGGTGAAATGACCAAAATGCCCTCCAGGCCAACGCCCCGGAATCGAATAATTTTCACATTTTCAGAACCCTCGTACTCTCACGAGTCTAACCATATAAAAATCTCCCAAATCGGAGGTCAAATGCTCACTCAAAACTCCATAATTTAGCCAATGAAGTTTTACCCCAAATTATCCAATTTTGATCCTAAATTCGAATTCCAATGATACATTTAACTATATAATGATGAAATATAACTAGAAGGGATTAAGGAAACGTTACCCAATAGTCTTCTCTTCAAAACCCACTCAAAATCGCCCTTACCCGAGTTCTCAATTGATCTTTGTAACTTATGAACTCAAACCCTCGAAATTTCTATTTCTGCCTAGGGATTTCCGCTTCTGCGGACAAGGGACCGCATCTGCGGAACAAATGCCGCTTTTGCGACTATTAACTAAAATCCAGGGGTTCTGCTTCTGCGATCTTAAACCGCACCTGCGGTAGCCGCTTCTGCGAAATACTTACCGCTTCTGCGGTTTCTCACCAATGACCCAGGGCCGCATCTGCAACTTATACCTCGCAGGTGCGTAACCGCTTCTGCGGTCAAACTTCCGCACCTGCGGAAACTGAAGGGAGCCCAGATTCCGCTCCTGCGATGGGATGGCCGCTTATGCGGCTCCGCTTCTGCGGTTCCCAAGCCGCAGAAACGAAAATACCAGAAGAGAGAAAAAACCAGCTGTTGCAACACTTCAAAAATTCTTCCGTTAACCACCCGAAATCATCCCGAGGCCCCCGGGACCTCAACCAAAAGCACCAATACCACCTAATACCTTATTCAAACTTGCACCAATCCATAAAACACCTAAAACAACACCGGAAACCCGATTAAATCAAAGATTCATGCCTAAGAACTACAAGTTTCCTCCAAATACGCTTTCGATCAAAAACCTAACCAACACACGTCTGAATGACCTGAAATTTTGCACACACATCCCAAATGACATGACGGAGGTACTGCAACTTCCGGAATTCCAATCCGACCCTCGGATTAAAAACTCACTATCGGACCGGAACTTCAAAAATTCAAACTTCGGCATTTCAAGCCTAAATGAGCTACGAGCCTCGAAAATACATTCCGAACACGCTCCCAACCTCGAAACCACCTAACGGAGCTAACGGAACCATCGGATTCCTATTCCGAGGTCGTCCTCGCACTGTTCTAATTACGGACTATTTTTCAACACTAAAGCTCTCATTTAGGGACTAAGTGTCCCAAAACTCTCCAAAACTTAACACCGAACGTCCAGGCATACCAAAATAGCAGAAATAAACTTTGGGGAAGCAGTAAATGGGGTATCGGGGCATAGATTCCAAAAACGACCGGCCGGGTCGTTACATAAATGCCCTCACGGGTACCACAAGGCGATGAAAGCTGAGAGAAAACAAAATGAGAGAGTCTTATTGGTGAAAACCTTCACGGGCACCATAAGGCGATGGTGAGTTGAGAAAAAAACCAAAATGAGAGAGGCTTGATGGTGAAAACCTACGGGCACCACAAGTCGAAAAAGGATTGTGATTCAGATCGGGCAAGCGGAGCATTGAAGCCCAGTTTCACGGCGAAGAGGTACAACAAGAGCCGAACATCAGATTTGCTAAACAGAGTAGGCTGCAGGTGCATGTTGAGGTCGTTAGAGTCGGTATTCACATCCGATGGGTTGCTACTCTGTAGGTTTCTTGTTAGGAATCGTTTCTTTCCATTATCCTTTACTCTATTCCTCCTACCTTGTTTACTTCCTCATCCTGAGTCAATTCGGTCGTAACAAGTGAGAAATGACTTCAAAATCTGCCACCAGCTTTCCAATTGAACAAACACATGATCTGGCCAGCATATCAAATCGTCATAAGTCAGGAAAAACAGCAGGCACACTGAGTTGGCAACTATCTACATGCTTCGGGATCCTTGTGAAATGCACGGGCTTGGTATTTGTCAATTCATGAACAACGCAACAAATGAAGGGGCTGGGGTGAATAGATCAAAGGTATTTTCATTGAAACATGAAAGGTTTGGTACATATCAGATGGAGGGTGCTTGGTGAACGGATCAGAGGTATTTTCTGCGTTAAGGAAAGTGGTTAGCAAGGTCTCCAAGTGGGAATCGGTTATCAAGGCAAGTGAAGGAACAATGCAACTTCAAGGCCGAGGCCAGTGATTAAGTCAAGAAAGAACACCATAGACGTGCTTTGGGATTCATATGAGACATAAGGGATGGGGGATGCCAGTTCATGCAATGCAACAAGTAGAGGATATCAGGAACAAGCAAGGTCTTCGGGTTGAAATCAGTCATCTTGGCAAATGCAGAAGCAGCCAGCCTCAAAGTTCAAGGCCACAAACTAACCACCTCATTTTAAACTCACAAGTTTTCTTTGTTTGAAACAGGAACAAAGCAGTGCAAGAAAGTTGGTTCAACAATAAGAAAAAAAAAGAAAGAAAAGGAAGAAGATGAGAGCCGGCAAAAGGGAAGTTTCTCAAATCTTCGCCCTTGCCTGTCTTGTTAGCGCGCACAAAATGCTGCCATTGCTTTTCACATTATTTTCCTCCTAGGATCTGAATCCTAGTCTGATGGATTTTCCTCCAAATCAAAATCTTAGTCTGATGAATTTTTCTCCTAAGATAGAAGACCTAGTCTGATGAACTTTCTCCTAGGATCAAAATCTTAGTCTGATGAATTGTTCTCCTAAGATAGACAACCTAGTCTGATGAATTTTCTCCTAGGATCACAATCTTAGTCTGATGAATTTTTCTCCTAAGATAGGCGACCTAGTCTGATGACCTTTCTCCTAGGATCAAAATCTTTCTCCTAAGATAGAAGACCTAGTCTGATGAATTTGCTAGTCAAATGTCCTTGGTTTTACTCACACGATCGTGCATTCCCGTCAAGTCTTTAGTTTTACTCTCATCATCAATAGCTTAGGTGATCTACATTTTGCTAACAAACTCACAAATCTTCCTAGTGCAAAACTGGGTCAGAAAATTTTCTTTGTTTTGTCTATTTTGTTGCAGTCAGGAGCCCACCTAGAGAACAAGGGAATACTTTTCAAGTTCAGCAATCAGGAGCCCACCTGGAGAACAAGGGATACTTTTCAAGCTTCAGCAGTCAGGAGCCCACCTGGAGAACAAGGGAAGTACAATTCCAATTTTAGCTTTTAATATTTGATAACATGTTGTACCCAGTCACCAAACTGGGGCAGAAACTTTTCTTTGCTTGTTTTGTTGCAGTCAGGAGCCCACCTGGAGAACAAGGAAATACTTTTCAAGTTCAGCAATCAGGAGCCCACCTGGAGAACAAGGGAATACTTTGCAAGCTTCAGCAATCAGGCGCCCACCTGGAGACCAAGGGAAGTACAATTCAGATTTTAGCTTTCAATTTTTAATACTTGATAACATGCTGTACCCAGCCACCAAGCTGGGGAAGAAATTTTCTTTGTTTGTCTATTTGGTTGCAGTCAGGAGCCCACCTGGAGAACAAAGGAATACTTTTCAAGTTTCAGAAGTCAGGAGCCCGCCTGGAGAACAGAGGAATACATTTCAAGTTTCAGCAGTTAGGAGCCCGCCTGGAGAACAGAGGCATACTTTTCAAAGTTCAGCAATCAGGAGCCCACTTGGAGAACAAGGGAATATCTTTCAAGTGTTAGCAGTCAGGAGCCCGCCTGGAGAACAGAGGCATATATTTCAAATCTCAGCAGTCAAGCATCACTCGGAGGAATGGCAAAACATCTCCGATCACAATGCAAGGCAACAACGCAAGAATTCCATCAGAAGAATACAAGTTCAAGGCAACACAAGAGCAAGTTTGAAGACATAGATAGGACCTTTTTTTGTAATTCATAGATCATAGCTTAGGCTAGCTTCTTTTTATTTTGACACGGTGTAATAAGGGGGTCAGCAAGCAGTAGCGGCAGCAATAGCAGTGAAATCACAGCTCCTGGTAGTCCCAGCTACCAGACATTCCCGAACTACACTGACCTGATTCCTTTTTAGCCAAGGATATGTAGGCAACCTCCGAAGCAGGGTGCGGTCAACTCTTTCAAAATGCTTCGCACGGAATATTCAAACGGGCAAAAATCGCTCGTATCCGCTCACTTATCTTTGCCCGAAAACTCTTCGTGTTCTGGAGCAAAGAGGGGCAGCTGTGAGTACGTGATTTTTGCCCTACATGAATTATTCCTAGAAATTCAAACAAAATGATTTCTTCCATTAATTTGCAATTTTGTCGATTTTTGTGACATATTGTAGTAATTGTTTGCGTTTTTGTTTGCGCACTTTAACTAATGGAAAATACAAAAAAAAAATATATTTGGCATTTGCATTTAGAATTTAATTTCACATTTTAGGATTAATTAGTAGTTGAGTCACTTTTAGGAAAAGGAAAATAACAAAAATGGTCCTTTTTGCACTTTTAGTTTTAATGTTTGCGCCCAAAGGGATTTAGGGTTCAAAAATAGACGCCACGAGAGACTCGTCAGAAGGGCCATATTTTCGTCATGGGCTTTGCAAAGGCCCAGTCCTCCTTGATTTTTTGGAAGCATTACCACATCCTAGCTGATATAATGAATTCTCTTTTTTTTAGGAAGGGTCCCCCAAATGAAGTCTCATTGAATTTTATCGATATTGGGGCAGATGGATTTTGGAAGGAGGAAATATTGCATGGCATATTCTGGGATTGTATTTAAGGTGGATTTAGCAAGGGTGACTCTTCCTGCTGGTGTAAGGAATTTTGTTTGCCAACTAGATAGTCTATTTTTCATGTTATCAATGATGTATTGGAAATCTAAGGCCTTTGGTTTTGTATTGAGTATTGGGAAGCCCAAGTATTTGCCAAATTTGTCAGTTGCTTTAATATTGAGGAGTTGAAAGACAAGTTGTTTAGTCTTCTCATGGAATTGGGGGAATAGACAGTTTTGGATTTGGTGGGATTGATTTTTTGACCCGAAAGGTGACAGAAGTATCGTAGGCTATTGTGGATTGAATGTATTGACTTATGATTGGCATTGGCCATGAAGGTTAAGTCGTTTGTGAAGAATAAGTGGGATAGTTGAGGTCCTTTATTACTAAGAGTGATAGGGTCCCAGATTTGAAGGTCTACTTGGTGGTTAATATATGTAGAGAGCAGTTCCATGCACATGATAAAAATATAGGGGGACAATGGGTCGCCTTGACGGATGCCTCTTGATGGGAAAAAATAGTTAGTTTTCGTATCGTTAACCAAAATAGCCATGTTACTGCTAGTAATATAATTCATAATAAGGGAGGTGATCTTTGGGGGAAATTTGAATAACCGAAGAGTACGGTAGACAAATGACTATTCAATGCGGTCAAATGCCTTTTCAAGGTCGATCTTTAGCATCAGTTTGCCTTTACTGCCTTTTGAGCGCTTAACTTGTCTAAGGATTTCCTGGACGGGGATACCATTATCACTTGCTCTTCTTTCTTTGAGGAAAGAGCATTGGTAGGGTCCAATAATTTCAGGCAAGAACGATTTAATGCGGTTGACGATGACTTTCGTAATGACTTTATAGATTGTGTTAAATAGCCCTATTGGTCGAAAATTCTTTAAATTATTAGCATTCTTAAATTTCGGGATAAGGCATAATAAATTTTCATTGAGAGCTTCAGGAACCTTTTGTGATCTAAAAATTTGGTGACAGTATCTAAGTATAGATTCTCCTACTATGGGCCAGTGCTTTTGATAAAAGAAAGGGTGGAGGCCATTTGGGCCCGGTGCTTTAAAAGGTTTGAAGGAGAATAAGGCTTGAATAACCTCTTGGTCGTGGAGGGGGTTATCAAGAGGTGATAGATCTATTTGGTGGTAGCTAGCGGGGCTCTTAAGGATATCACTTCAGTTAGTATTGGTGTGTTCTGTGGTGAAGATGGATTGAAAGTAATGGAGCGTGTGTTGGGACAAGAGGTTATGATCTGTAATCCAATTGCCTTCTTCATCTTTGAAGAAGGAGATTCTATTTTTTCTTCTTCTATTAATAACGGATAGGTGGAAGAATTTAGTGTTTGTCTCCTTCGTTGAGCCAATTAACACGTGACCTAATTTCCAGTAGTCTTCCTCTAGTTGCAAAATATTATTAAAGTCTCGAATGAGTTCTGTTTCCAGATGTTGGAGGAAATTGCTACTAGGGTAAGAATGGGAATTTTGAATGCCTTCCAATCTAGCTAAACTTTTCCTTTTTGTATGAAAGATATTGCCAAAGGTTGCATTACTCCAAGTATTTATATTATTCTGGAAAGTGGAAGTGGCTTGTGGAAGGTCGTTTTGATGCCAACTTTGCCGAACAATATTCTGGAAATCAGGATGAGAGCACCAAAAGCTTTCTAACTTAAAGGGCTTCTTTGTAAGTCTAAAAATCACATTACTAGTATTAAGTAAGAGAGGGTTGTGATCCGAATGCACTTTAGGGAGATGAGCGACCGTGTCATTAGGGTATTGTTGAAGCCATTTCTCATTGGCGTGACATCTATCAAGGCGTTCAAGGATTAAGCCCTTGTGTCTTCTACGATGATTAGAACAAGTATAGCGGCTCCCTTTGAATCCTAAATCTATTAGATTACAATTATTTAAGCAAGATCAAAAGCTATGGGATCTACCTCGATTAATTAGTCGTCCCCCCCCCCTCCCATTTTTCGTCTTGATTAATAACTTCATTAAAATCTCCTGCTAATAACCAAGGAACCCTATTAGTGTCGTCAACATTTTCGAAACTATCCCATAGGAGTCTACGTTTTCTATGATTAGTACTTGCGTAGATGATACTAAACAGCCATGAAAGGGGGTTGGGCCATACCTGGATCATAGCATGCAGTTCTTGGTCCGTTTGCCTAATGTGGGTGACAGTGACCATATTTGACATGAGCACAATCCCGCCTGCCCTGCCTTGGGCAGGGACTTCAAGGAAGTCATCGAAGTGGAATTCATCTTTGAGCTCCACATGGCTTTCCATCCTAGTTTCAAGCAAAGCCACCATGCATGGCTTATGAGTAGTAAGAAGCTCTCGGAAATTTCTTTTGAAGGCATCACTATGGGCCCCCGTGGTATTCCAAACTATAAAACTAGTTGGTCGATTCATGAGGGGAAAGTGGGGAGAGGGGTGTAGCGTCTTCTGACTCTTCGTCATAGGAAATTGGCTCCCCCTTAGGGTTGGACTCATTACCTGTGACGACCCGACCCGTCATCTCATGTGTTATTGCTCCGTTTCCCCCTTTTCATGCTTTTTCATGTTTCGTTATCGGTATGTGGTGTGTTAGAGTTGATTTGGATTGGTTTTGATAAGAAATGAGACACTTAGTCTCTTTAAGGAAAGCTTAAGTTGGAAAAGTCAATCGAATGTTGACTATTGAGTTAGAGGGCTCGGATGTGATTTCCGGTGATTTGGTTAGCTTCGGGGGATGATTTGTGACTTAGGAGTGCGATCGGATTTGATTTTGGAGGTCCGGTGTAGAATTAGGCTTGAATTGGCGAAGTTAGTATTTTGGCGAATTCCGATTGATAGGTGAGATTTTGATACGAGGGTCGGAATGGAATTCCGAGAGTTGCTGTAGCTTCGATATGTGATTTGTGATGTGTGTGCAAAATTTCAGGTCATTCGGAGGTGTTTCGGTCGGGTTTTTGATCAAATGCGTGTTTCGGAAGTTTTTGAAGAACTTAGGCTTGAATCCGATGTGATTTAGTGGTTTTGGCGTTGTTTGATGTGTTTTGATGATTGGAACAAGTTTGAATGAGGTTTTAGGATGTGTTGGTGCTTTTGGTTGAGGTCCCGGGGGCCTCGGATGAGTTCGGATGGTTAAACGGAGAGTTTATGGAGTTGTTGCATGTTTCATATTGCTGGTATCTGGTGTTTTCGCACCTGCGGCTATTGGACCGCAGGTGCGGTCTCGCAGAAGCGAGCTGGGCCTCGCAGAACCGGAATTATGGGACCTTGTCTGAGTCCGCAGGAGCGGAAGATTTGACCGCATAGGCGGTCCCGCTGAAGCGAATTAGGGACCGCAGAAGCGGTGGGTGCCTTAAGTGAAAAGTCCGCAGAAGCGGACGTGGACCGCATATGCGGAAGTCGCAGAAGCGGTAATATATCCGCAGAAGCGGAATGGCTGGCAGTTAAGTGAGATTTATCTTCTTCGCGGATTTTTTTGAAAGAACAACATTTTGGACTCCGAACCTTGAGAGCTTTGAGGCGATTTTGAAGAGGGTTTCGAGGGCTTTAATCAGGTATGGATTCTTGGACTTAGAATACGATTTTATGGTGTAAAAACATGGATTTAGACTGAATAATCAAGGAATCAAAGGTCAAAAAGGTGGTTTAGGGCTTGAACTTAAGAGAGTTTAAAATAGGGATTTGAGGGGTCAATTGGACTCCGATTTTGGTAAATTTGTTATGTACGGACTCGTGGCGAGACGAGGAATCCGGTGATGTGAATTTCGTAATTTTTCGAGAAGTGGGCCCCGGGCTCGGGTTTTGCCAACTTCGTGATTTTTGATATTTTTCGAGTCTTTTCGATTGGGTTATGATTCATTAGCCTATTGTGACGTATTCCTTGTGGTTTTGGTTAGATTCAACGCGCGTGGAGGGCGGTTTGAGGGGCAAAGGCGTCGCGAGCTAGAGATTTCACCGGTTCGAGGTGAGTAATGATTTTGAATGACGTCCTGAGGGTTTGAAACCCCGGATTTGCACAACTTGGTGCTATGTTGAGATGAGACACGCGTTCCATGACGAGCGCGGGGTCATTTACTATTGGGGACTGTGACTTGGTCCAGTCCGGATGATATTTTACCGCGTATTAGAAATGACTTGTTGTTTTCACTATGATTTGGGCTTATTGCCATATTTGGGGATTATTGCCGACTGTTTGAACTCTTTATGAACTATCATCACTGTTTTCCTCACTGTTTGAAATATTATTTGAACTCAGTCCATGTGATTTACACTGTTTTCTTGAACTCAGCCATATTTACTCAAACTTGGAGTTTTAAATTGATATTTGAACTATTGTTTGAGCTGAGTATTATTGCTTACTGTTGCCCGAGGGGCTGTTGACTATTTCTGGACTGATTGAGGCCGAGGGCCTTATGTGAGGGCATGATGAGTGAGGTAAGGAGGCTTTCAGGCCTCGTATTGATACTGTTCAGGCTTTCAGGCCTTGTTGATAGCGCTTGGGCTGTAGGAGCCCCTCCGGAGTCTGCACACCCACAGTGAGCGCGGGTACCCATTTAGAATTGGACAGTGGTAACAATGACACTGTCACACGTGTTTTGGTCAGGTAACAATGACTGACCAGTCAGGTAACAATGGCTGACCAGTGGTAACAATGGCACTGAAACACGCGTTGGGTCAGGTAACAATGGCTGACCAATCAGGTAACAATGGCTGACCAGTGGTAACAATGGCACTGAAACACGCATTGGGTCAGATAACAATGGCTGACCGGTCAGGTAACAATGACTGACCATACTTGAGCATACTTGTTTTATTAATTGTTTTCAAAGAGAATTTCTTGCTATGTTTCACTGGTTCCTGTCGTTTACTTGATTTTACTGTTTGAGATAGCATTATCTGTGCCTGTGTGGGATTTTATATTCTCAGCCTTTATTCATTTTTATTGCTCACTGGGTTGGAGTACTCACTTTACTCCCTGCACCTCGCGTGCAGATGCAGGTATTGTTCACCCGGTAGTGGGTTTTGAGCTGGTTGAAGGTATTGCTATCGTAGCTGAGCAGAGTGACCGCCGGCGTTCGCGGCACCGGATTACTTCCTTTGGTTCTAAATTTTATTCCGTATATTGTTGGCCCTGTAGTTGTATTTAGACTTCTCTAGATGCTCGTGACTTGTGACACCCCGGTCGGGTTGTGTTGGGTTGTAAATGCCGGCTAGTATTGTCGTTAAGCTGTATTTATCTATTCATTTATGTTTAATAATTGTTAAAGAGACGATTTGGGTTAGTTGGCTGGCCTTGTCTTCACGAGAGGCGCCATCACGACCGGGTTGGAAATTGGGTCGTGACAAGTTGGTATCAGAGCCTAGGTTACTAGGTCTCACGAGTCATGAGCAGGTTTAGTAGAGTCTCGCGGATCGGTACAGAGACGTCTGTATTTATCCTCGAGAGGCTGCAAAAGCTTTAGGAAAACTTCACATTCTTGAATTCTTATCGTGCGTCCTTGATTCAGCTTGAAAAGAAACTCTTGAAAATTCCTTCCACACGTCTGTATGCGCATATGAGCGCTCAGTATTATATGTGCCTCGATGGTTTGTTATTCCCCGACCAAGGGGCGAGATGTGATCTTCGTGAGTATGTTGGGCCAGTCTGGAGGACTTGAGGCCGGATCTTTGCCTATTGCTTATTCACCGAGGTGCTGATTGTGCGAGCAAGTGTTTTGAACTTTCATGCTCGGTTTTGTCCCTATTAGCTGGAATGGCGGTTGGATATCCATGTGATGAGTATGTTAGTACTACGAGATGTGTCTATATGACTTGGTAGTGACGAAGAAGTCTGCTGGTTAATAGATGAGCTGTTAAGCGTTCGTTTCCTATTGTGATTTGATGTGTGGCCCGAGTATGGGCGTGTGAAGAATATTATCGTGTCTCCTAGGTTGGGGGTGTAGTGCATTTCGTGTGGTGGTATGAGTTCAGACCCAGGAAAGACTAAATGACTGTGTAATGGATATGACGGTGGAAGGTATGCTGAAATACTAAATTGAGGCGAAGCGGGTGGGTTATCTCCTGCGGAGTGTTCTTAAGTGGTATGATCCTTATGTGTATGTTAGAAGATCTCATGTGTAATTGAAGGGTGCGTGTTGAAATTCAAAAGAAAATTCGGGTCGCTTAAGAGAGTGGACTCAACTGATGTTAGGATGAATACGAGGTTGCAGAGGATTATAGTACTAGACGATCTGTGTTTTCACAACTAGTAGATGATTTGAGTTTAATCTCACTATGATATTGCGGCATCATTAGAGTAAAAGTGTTATGAGTTGTTGAGTGTGTCCTGATATATGGCTTCGAGCCAAGTTGGGGAGGTTGCTATTGATCAGCTGATTGCAGGGGCATGTGCTATGTTGGGATTTTGGATGATTATTAGAACTTCCACTCCATTTATCACCATTGTGAAGAAGACAACTTGTTATTGGATTCCTTGTTCGATCCAGGATTGAGGTTGGTGAAGTGGGGGAGTACTTGTGTTGCATACACCAACTGGTGGTGTGCTAGTTGGGGTAGGAGATTGTTCATTGTGGTGGTTGTGATTCTGTGAAAGCGTGAGTGAGGGAGATGAGGAGTTGTTGTGTGTAGGAGTTTAATTTGGCGTTGCATTGTGAGGGGGAAATGACTGGTTAATATTGGAAGATGTGTGAAGGGGATTTGGGGGAGACAATGATTGCAGATCTTGGTTTGTAGATTTACTAGGGCTGGTATTGGGGGAGCTTGGCGTGTTGGTGGTGGTCTCAGATTTGGGATATCCATTTGCATGTCTACTTGTCTTAAGGAATTTGCCAAGTGTGATGGGCAAGGAGATGTGGAGATATTGGAGGGGTAATGTTCTATTTTTTCTGGGGATACACGTTGGTGAATACTTGGTAGTGTATTTTTATACATTTGAGTAGTGGCACTCTTATTTTTTGATTGGGACGTGTTTATCCCACATGGCTGAGTGTTGGAAATATTTTCTCTTATTTGTATCGAATGGAGTGGAGCATGTGTGGCAGGGTTAGAGGCGGCGTGATGAGTGGTGGCTTTCTCAAACTTCTCAGAACCCATATTGGGAAGAGGAAGGGTTGTAATTTGATTGGATTTGGTTAAACCTTGCTCATTGGGTAATCCCATTTTTTCGCCATTAGTAGGAGAAGTTTGGGGGGAGGTTCCATTATTGTATCTGTAATTAATGTTAGTGGCGTGTGGGATTTTTCATCATAATATATTAGATACTGATAATTTAATTGAGTCCTATTAGGTTTAGGCTTATAGCCCATAGCCAGAGAATTAAGAGACGTACCTTGTTCTCTTGGATAAGAGTTAACACCAATACCTGGAGAGTTTGGAGACTTCTTTTCTTTGTTGTTTTTCCTTACCTCCTGTGCTGGGCTGTTTTTATTCCTTCTCCTGGCGAATGAGATAGTGTGCCATTCATAGGTGTTGTTGTTCAATATTTGGTAGCTTTGGTATGGATTATCGATGCCTTTGTTTGTTACTTGATCTGTTGCTTCCTTGTCCTGTGGTGATTCTGGTGTGGGTTGTGTACTGCATTGATGGTGAGGGTAGTGGTTGTTTGTGTGGCCTAATCTGCCGCACAACTTACAAAGAAAACCTTCCCCGTCGTAGATAATTTGTTGGAGATGGGAGTCTATTTGAATGCACGTGATGACTGGTTCTTCTAGTGGAACTTGGATGCATAGACGAGCATATCTTCCCCTCAGTGTGAAGCTGGTGCATGCATCGATCTTCAGTAGTGTGCCCAGTGAGTTCCCTATACGTTTGAGTAGGTTTCCATCATAGTATTCCGTTGGTAGTTGGGGCAGTCGAACCCAGACAGCTGCGTACGTTTGTTTTGCTTTAGCAACCACAAAGTTGGGTTCCCATTTCTTCGCAGAGAGGAAGTGTCCGTTAACAAACCAAGGCCTGTTCTTAAGGACATTATTAATGTTTTCCTCCTTTGTGAATTTCACTATGTAATAGTCAGGGCCCAGATCGATTAGTGGGAATTGCTCTGTGGGATTCCATAATTGTTGTATCTTTGATTTTAGATAGTGATGCATAATTCTTTTTCCAAAGAGCTTTATGATTAGTGAATATTTCCATGTGGAGTATAGTCTTTCTTTTTCCGAGATAGATAATTGTATAGCCTTTATTGCACTGGATAAACTATTGAGGGTATTGCTTCACAAGCTCCTTGCTTATCTTCATTATCTTGAAAGCAATTTTTCCCTGAAACTAGGTTGGACTGCTAGGGAATTAACACCAGTTTGTTGGTGAATATCTGGTAGTTTAGGGGGAATGGGAGAAGAGCTAGCTATGGTGTTTTGATCCTCCATAGCAGTGTTTGTATACAAGGTGGTTAGAGAAAAGGCAGAGACATTTATTGAAATATGAGTTATTTTTGGTATATTGCCTTTGAGCTAGCTGTAAATTATGTAGGAAAGTACTTTTGAGTTAAAGAGATAGAACGAGATGCTATTAAATTTTTGAAATTATTTATGAATTATTATTTTATGGAAATTTTGTATGAAATTAATATTTTTTGTCAAAAATATAGTTTCATTTTTTAGACTTGTTTTGTTTGGATTAATTAAGGACTAAAATAATGTTATATATATGTGTGTGTACAGTCAAGATCGGGCTTGACCTAGAACGAGGCAGGCCAATGTTCGACCCTATGTTTGAGCCTCGATTTTTTCTTGGAAGCTATGCATATCTTCAGCTTCAATGAATTGGATCTGTTTTTTATGCGAGTTGAATTTTTCCTTATTTAATGGGTGTTAGACTCGACTAAACCAACCCAAAAGGCCTAAACACTTTTCATCAGCCCATTTATATTTATATATATATAATAAAGGTGGGAAAATAAATGATGACGTGGCATGTTTCTTTGGCCAAGGATCACATTTATCTTTTTTCTTAGATTTTACATATTTTCCCTTATTTTTGCATTTAAAATTTGCTAAGAATTAAGCATACCTTAATTCTTTCATCATTAATGTACTATTCAACTCTTTTACTAAAGTGTTTTCTATTCTCTTTACATCTAGAAAATCTGCAAAAAATTAAATACACCTACTTCATGTCATTATTTATTATTTTAACATTTATTTTGGTTTACATCCACGTTCCCTTCTTTAGCAATGACTTATACCAACGTTCTTTATTCTATAAAATTCCATAACTTTAGCATTTGTAATGTAATATTGACAAAAAATAAGCCCATCAATATTACAGTAGCACACTAGCACTTCATTTCAAACACACACCCTCCATCCACTTATCCATCTTTTGATTTTTAAATTTATGGAGAAGGATGAAGAAGTGAGTCTTGGAGCAGAGGAGATGGCTGTCAGGTTGAAAAACCGGAGGAATGAATGAAGAGGTTGTGGTCGTGTTGGCAAATTAGGTAAATTTGACATGGTAAAAGTGCATCACTCCTCCCTTGCGATGATGCATATTAAGCTTCAGCTTTGTAATTTATGAATATAAATTTACTGCGTAGAAAATACAATAAATCAATACTATTGCTTTTTCATTTCTTTGTCGTTTTCTTTAGCCACTTTTTTTGTAAGTGAAGAATTAAGTAAAGAATATGCTCTTATTGCTTTCAAAGCATTATGGTGTAATACTATTAATATAAATTATAATACCATTTTGCTTAATTATTAGGGATTTTTTCATTAAGCTTTTGCGGCGAAGACTTGCCGGACTGCAGCGCACATTTGTCATATGAGATCGTAAACTGATAATGAATACTCAATAAGTCTAAATATTTACCTTTTGAACTCATTTTTTATGCACTTGCTGAATTATCGATTCATAGACCTAAATTGTAATTATTATTAATTATAGTGAGATTATTCTCTCTTAGTACATCAGCAGTTCACATCTGCAACAATTGGTGTAATCTATTTAATGTTTCCTAGAATGACGGTGTTCTTTTTAGATTCAAATATATACATATATATAAGATGGTTATAAGAAACTAAAGTTGAATTTTTTAATAGGCGTATGAGTGACTATTCGAGTTGAAGTTGATAGACAACGTAGTATTTTAAGCGAAGCAAATTTTTTTGATGTTATAAGTTGTATGGTGATACAATTGGAATCTAAACCAACAGTAAGTTACATGGTGCAAAGATGTATAAAATGAATAGTAATGTAGCATGTTGCAAAGATGTATACAATGACTTCAGCAAATAGTATATGCTATTTATAGCAAGAAGAAAAGGTTTCAGGAACTTGCATAGAAGACTTGAAATTGAAGTGGTTATAAGATTGGTGATACAAGAAGTATTCTGTAAAGGGACACTATAGACTAAATCGGCAATGGAGTTAGACAAGCTCAATCTTTATCCTCGACATTATGTTTTGTTAGCTTTCTCTAAGTAGATGGTTTGGTGTTTGATGTCCAAACTTCAGTATCTTTTTGTTGAATTCTACATATTTGTCACTTTCGTAATAAATTGCTACATATTAATTACCAAAAAAAGTTGCATTATTTTCTTTTTCACCTTAGTCCTTTTTTTTTGACAGAATAAGAAATATTTATATAAATACTTAAAGATGTCAGAGATATTACAAAATAGAAATGCCTTCTAAGGCATTTTGATAACCAAGTTCAGCCAACTTGGTACATATACTATCCAAAATTGTTCTCACATATATGTTCCTTCTCCATTAGAACGAATTATAGATTCTACTAATGGAGGGGGAATGGTAAACCGAGTTTTTTTATTGATGTTTGACTAACTAGAAGCTTTCTTTGCCAAAAGGTTAGATGCTTTATGTTGGATTTTTTATATTTAATATATTAAATACATAAAAGAGGGTGAATGAGAAATGGAGGAAAATAAAAAATTTGAGTGAAATTGTATGTCCCCCCCCCCCCCCCCGGCAAATGGACATTGTCCCATATTGGAAGAGGAAGAGGTTTTTTATGGGTATATTAAGTGCTCTTCTTCTAGCTCTTAAAGAGTTGAGAAAAAGGCAAGCCTCGCGCCGTCGTCGTCGCTCGGCTCGGCTTCGGATTCGGATTCGGATTCGGCCAAATGATCGATTGATTGATTAACTTTTTAGACCAAATTTATTACATAAACATTATTAAATATTTCTTTTAATAACAGAATATTAATATTAAAATAAATATTAATATTAAATCCTCCAATCCATTTTTTCTGTTTTGGTAACAGAAAATTAACGATCCTCTTCAATTTTTTCTCTTTATTGTTGAATAAATAGTCATTTATGTAATGGCATTTATACTGTGGCCGTTTTGCAAAAACAGCCATTCTGAAGAGTTGCACCTCTTCAGATTTCAGCCCAACTTTGGCTATAAATACAAGGCTATTCTGCTCAGAATTTTCATACGATTTTCTGAGTTTCTCCTCCTTCTTCTGCATACTTTTAGCATCAAACAAAGCAACAGTAAGTGTGATTTGCTACCGAACTTTGTGTCCGCTGAAACACTGGGGTTTGAAGTACCACTACACCAGTGTGTAATTCGTTCTATCCTGGGAGGAAATAATACATAACCTTGGGCACTAGGAGGGGATTAAATTCCTTAAGGAAACACTATGAATTCAGTGGGCTCGAATTGGCTTTCTGTTATTTCGTTGTTCATTTCTGTTTATGTTCATTTATATTTCCAGAATTATCTTACAAATACAGTATACTAACAAGCTTAAGGAATTTAATATATTTTCTGTATTTGTACTCACTGTTTCTGGAGAGTAAATATTAAAATCTACGTGATTTTAACGTTTGTGTCATTCTTTTACAGAAATGACTAATGATAATGTGAACCAAGTTGTTCCAATAGTGACTGTCAATGCCTCAACAAGCCGAACGACACCGGCAGCATTGGCACCGGCGGAGAAACCCGAAAAAAATTTTCGGGATTGATTTCAAGCGCTGGCAGCAAAATATGTTCTTCTACTTGACTACTCTAAGTCTCCAGAAGTTCATCAAGGAAGATGTTCCTATGTTGTCCGATGAAACTTCAGAAACTGAATGCCTTCTCGTGATTGAGGCATAGAAGTATTCAGATTTTTTGTGCAAGAATTGTATTCTAAGCGGGCTGGAGGATGCTTTGTATAACGTCTACAGTGGCGTGGAAACGTCAAAGGAACTGTGGACTGCGCTTGAAAAGAAATACAAAATCGAAGATGTCGGGTTGAAGAAGTTCATTGCTGCAAAATTTTTGGACTACAAAATGGTAGATAGCAAGTCTGTTATTACCCAAGTCCAGGAATTGCAAGTGATTATTCGCGATCTCCTTGCTAAAGGTATAAATCAAATTAATATTGATGTTGAAAGTAGTAATCTTAGTAGTTTTACTAACAGAAATTTCATTGAAGGTCCTGTCATAAATGAAGCATTCCAAGTAGCAACGATGATTGAGAAGTTTCCTCCTTTGTGGAAGGACTTCAAAAACTACTTGAAACACAAACGCAAGGAGATGTCCCTTGAAGATATCATTGTTCGGTTGAGAATCGAAGAGGACAACAAAGCTGCTGAAAAGAGAGGTCGTGGAAACTCAACAATAATGGGAAAAAATATTGTTGAAGAAAACAAAAAGAGAAAGAAGGCTTCTGGACCGAAATACAACCCAAGCAAGAAGCGGTTCAGTGGAAACTGCTACAACTGTGGAAAAATCGGACACAAATCTACGGAGTGTCGTGCTCCGAAGAAAGACAAGAAGAAAGGTCAAGCAAACATGGTTGAAAAGCATGATGATGTTGATGACTTATGTGTCATGCTTTCCGAATGCAACTTGGTAGGCAATCTTAAAGAGTGGTGGATTTATTCTGGAGCCACTCGCCATGTTTGTGCTATTACAGAAGCTTTTGCTACTAATGCTCTTGTTGTATCCGATGAGACGATTTCTATGGAAAATGCTTCAAAGGCCAAGATTGAAAGATGTGGGAAGATATTTCTAAAAATGACTTCCGGCAAAGTGGTGACTTTGAACAACGTCTTTCATGTTCCCGAGATTAGGAAGAATTTAGTCTCTGCTGGACTTCTTGTTAAGAATGGTTTTAAATGTGTTTTTGCTTCCGATAAGGTTGTAATAAGTAAGAACGAAATGTTTGTAGGAAAAGGTTACTTCGCTGAGGGCCTTTTCAAGCTGAATGTAATGGTTGTTGAAAATAATAATAAAATTTTAGTTTCGTCTTACTTACTTAAGTCAAATAAATTATGGCATATACGTTTGGGTCATGTCAATTATAAAACCTTGCGGAAAATGATTAATTTGGAAGTATTGCCTAAGTTTGAATGTGACAATCAAAATGTCAAGTATGTGTGGAATCTAAGTATGTTAAACATCCTTATAAGTCAGTTGAAAGGAATTCAAATCCTTTAGACTTAATTCACACAGATATTTGTGATATGAAGTCAATACCATCTCGCGGTGGAAAGAAGTATTTCATAACTTTTATTGACGATAGTACTAGATATTGCTATGTTTACTAACTTAATAGTAAAGATGAAGCAATAGACGCATTCAAGCAATACAAAAATGAAGTTGAAAAGCAACTTCACAAAAAAATCAAAATGATAAGAAGTGATAGGGGTGGTGAATATGAATCTCCTTTTGAACAATATGTTTAGAATATGGAATTATTCATCAAACAACGGCCCCTCACACACCCCAATCCAATGGGATTGCAAAAAGAAAGAATCGTTCATTAAAGGAGATGATGAACGCTTTATTGATAAGTTTTGGTTTGCCACAGAACTTGTGAGGGGAAGCCGTTTTTACGGCTAGCCGAATACTAAATCGAGTACCCCATAGCAAAACACAATCCATTCCATATGAAAAAATGAAAAGGAAGGAAGCCCAACTTTAATTATTTTAAAGTGTGGGGGTGTTTGGCAAAAGTGCAAGTTCCTAAGCCCAAAAGGGTAAAGATAGAACCGAAAACCGTTGATTGTGTTTTCATAGGATATGCGACTAATACTAAAGCATATCGATTTCTGGTTCATAAATCAAAAAATCCCGACATTTATAATAATACGGTTATAGAATCATATAATGCTGATTTCTTTGAAAATATATATCCGTATAAAAAGGAATGTGAGTCGATTGGTGAAGGATCTAAACGACCTCGGGAAGAAACAAAAGAAAGTACACTTAACCAGGAGGATCCAAGACGTAGTAAACGTCAAAGAATGTCTACTTTATTTGGACCAGATTTTGTGACTTTCTTATTGGAAAATGAGCCTCAAACATTTAAAGAAGCTATGTCTTCTTCGGAATCATTATTTTGGTAAGAGGCAGTCAATAGTGAATAGAATCCATACTGAACAACCATACATGGGAATTGGTTGATCTTCCTCCTGGAAATAAACCGTTGGGTTCTAAATGGATCTGTAAGAGGAAAATGAAAGATGATGGCACTATTGACAAATTTAAGGCAAGACTTGTGGCCAAAGGGTATAGACAACGAGAAGATATTGACTATTTCAATACATACTCTCCAGTTACAAAATTACGTCCATACGAACGTTAGTAGCGTTAGCTGTAGTTTATGGTCTTGAAATTCATCAAATGGATGTTAAGACAGCCTTCTTAAATGGAGAGTTGGAGGGAAGAAATTTACATGGAACACCCTGAAGGGTTTGTGGTTCCAGGTAAATAAAAGAAGGTATGTAGACTTGTTAAATCCCTTTATGCACTAAAACATAAGTACCCAAACAATGGCATGGGAAATTTGACCAAACAATATTGTCAAATGGTTTTAAAATAAATGAATGTGATAAATGTGTGTACATTAAAAATATTCCAAATCACATAGTCATTGTTTGTTTATATGTGGATGATATGCTGATAATGAGTAATGACATTGCCAATATAAATGCGACTAAGCGCATACTAACTGGCAAGTTTGATATGAAAGACTTGGGAGTTGCTGATTTAATTCTAGGAATTAAGATCCATAAGACTTCTCAAGGTCTGCCATTGTCACAATCTCATTATATTAAAACAGTACTTGAAAAATTCAAGCACTTTGGCTTTAAAGTTGCAAAGACTCTAATTGATGTGAATCTTGCATTAGCAAAGAACAAAGGCTAAAGCATATCACAATTGGATTATGCTCATGTGTTGGGTTGCTTAATGTACATCATGAATTGTACACGACCAGATATAGCTTGTGTTATAAGTAAATTGAGTCGATATACGAGCAATCCAGGTCAATCTCATTGGATGGCCATGAAATGAGTTTTGCGGTATTTAGGACATACCCAAGACTTTGCTTTGCACTACAGTAAATATCCTGCGGTCATTGAGGGATACTATGATGCAAATTGGATCGCCGGATCAACTGATTCCAAGTCCACAAGTGGATATGTATTCACTATTGGTGCAGGAGCGGTATCTTGGAAGTCGTCCAAACAAACTTGTATTGCCCGCTCTACAATGGAGGCTGAATTCATAGCCCTAGATAAAGCCGGTGAAGAAGTTGAATGGGTCCAAAATTTCTTGGAAGATATTCCATTTTGGCCCAAACCATTGGCACCAATATGCATACATTGCGATAGTCAAGCGGCAATTGGAAGGGCTGGGAGCGTTATGTATAACAGTAAATCTCGTCATATACAACGAAGACATAAAACCATTAGACAATTACTCTCTAGAGGATTTATCACGATTGACTATGTAAAGTCAAGTGATAATGTGTCGGATCCAGTTACAAAAGGCCTAACTAGAGAGGTAGTTGAGAAGTCATCAAGGGGAATGGAACTGTGGCCGAGAACAAGTCATAGTGGCGGTAACTCTACCTAGAAGACTGGAGATCCCAAGATCTAGGTTCAAGGAGATCAAACAAAGTCATTAATGACGGTTCAACATTGTCAACTAAACTTTTGGTCCATTCTCGTGATGAGACAATGTTCAGTACCAAGGATAAAGCATTAAGGCTTTTTAATGATTTCTATATTTGATACTGGTTATATCAAATAGTGTATCTATGGGATGACACGTTTAGGAATCACCTATGTAAGTGTGAAGTGTTGGCCGCTTCAAAGAGAACTTTGTAAGTCCAGTTCTCTACGCACTGCCTGGTGTTCATGGCTGAAACGAACACAACAATGAGAACCAAAGACGGTTAAGGGTTGGTTGTGTGACTTGTAGTTGTCTAGATATACACCAAAGTTCGACGGTTTAAGGATATCAAATCTACCAATTGATAGAGTATATCTGACATAAGTTCACTACGGTAAGTTCAAAGGGAAACCTACTTATCCATATGCAATTAATCCTTGCTTGCGAATCACACAATTTTTTATGCATACTTCCGTGATATAGCCATTCCCCATTCATGTGGGGGATTGTTGGATTTTTTGTATTTAATATATTAAATACATAAAAGAGAATGAATGGAAAATAGTGGGAATAAAATTTTTGAGTGAAATTTTAAGTTTCCCCCCCCCCCCTAGCAAATGAACATTGTCCCATATTGGAAGAGGAAGAGATTTTTTATGGGTATATAAGTAATTGCTCTTCTTCTAGCTCTTAAAGAGTTTATAAGAATGCAAGCCTCGCGCCGTCGTCGTCGTTGCTCGCTCATCTTCGGATTCTGATTCGGATTCGGATTTGGATTTGGATTTGGATTTGGTCGAACGATTGATAGATTAACTTTTTGGACCAAATTTATTTGTTAATAGTGAAATATTAACAGAAACGTTATTAAATATTTATTTTAGTAACAGAATATTAATATTAAATCCTCCAATCCATTTTTCCTATTTTGGTAACAGAAAATTAACTACCCTCTTCAATTTCCCCTATTTATTGTTGAATAAATAGTCATTTATGTAATGGTATTTATGCTATGGCCGTTTTGCAAAAACAGCCATTCTGAAGAGTTGCACCTCTTCAGATTTCAGCCCAACTTGGGCTATAAATATAAGGCTACTCTGCTCAGAATTTCCATACAATTTTCTGAGTTTCTCCTCCTTCTTCTGCATACTTTTAGTATCAAACAAAGCAACAGTAAGTGTGATTTGCTATCGAGCTTTGTGTTCACTGAAACATTGGGGTTTGAAGTACCACTACACCAGTGTGTAATTCGTTCTATCCTGGTAGGAAATAATCCATAGCCTTGGGTACTGGGAGGGGATTAAATTCCTTAAGGAAACACTGTGAAGTCAGTAGGTGTGACGACCCGGCCCGTCGTCACGTGAGTTACCGCTGCGTTTTCCACATTTTCTGCTTCCTTATGTTTCATTATAAGAGTCTTGGGTGAATGAGTCAATTTGGATTGGTTTTAGAAGGAAATGAGACACTTAGTCTCTTTAAGGAAGGTTTGTATTGGAAAAGTCAACCGGATGTTGATTTATGAGTTAGAGGGCTCGGATGTGATTTCCGGTGTTTTGGTTAGCTTTGGGGGATGATTTGTGACTTAGGAGCGTGATCAGAATTGATTTTGGAGGTCCGGTGTAGAATTAGGCTTGAATTGGCGAAGATAGTACTTTGGCGAATTCCGGTTGATAGGTGGAATTTTGATCCGAGGGTCGGAATGGAATTCCGAGAGTTGTTGTAGCTTTGTTAGGTAATTTTGGATGTGTGTGCAAAATTTCAGGTCATTCGGAGGTGTTTTGGTCGGGTTTTTGATCAAATGCGTAATTCAGAAGTTTTAGAAGAACTTAGGTTTGAATCTGATGTAATTTGATAGTTTTGGTGTTGATTGTGGTGTTTTGATGATTGGAGCAAGTTTGAATGATGTTTTAGGATGGTTTGGCACTTTTGGTTGAGGTCCCGGGGGCCTCGGGGTGATTTCGGATGGCCATGGGGATGGTTTGGATTTGTGAGATTGTTGGTTTGCTGATATCTGGTATTTCCGCATCTGCGGAAAAAGGAGCCACAGATGCGGTTCCGCAGATACGAAGTTTGGGTCGCAGGTGCGAGTGTTGGCTAATTAGAGAAATTCCGCAGGTGTGGTGTCTGCAGATGCGAACATTGACCGCAGAAGCGGTCCGCACGCTTTAGAGGAGTTCCGCAGGAGCGGATGTTTGACCGCATAAGCGGGGTCCGCATAAGCGGGACTTGACCGCAGAAGCGGTCCTGGGCATAGTGAAAATCCGCAGAAGCGGAGGTAAAACCGCAAAAGCGGTAGTCGCATATGCGGTAAGGTAACCGCAGATGCGAAAATGCCTGATCAAAGAAAGGGTTTTAAAAGCTCATTTCGTTCTGCGAGCTAAGGTTCATTTCCACCATTTTTTATCGACCTTGAGAGCTTTTGGACGGAAATTGAAGGGTATTTCGACTAGGTGTGATTGGAAGTGAGTTCTTTGACCTAAATACATGATTTAATGGTAGAAGTAACATAGAAATTTGTGGAAATTCATCAAAAGGGGGAAGAGCTAGGGCTTGGAATTTGATATTTTAAAATGGGATTTGATGGGTCATTTGGGATCGGATTTGGGAGTTTTTAGTATGTATAGACTCGTGGCAAGATAAGGAATCCGATGATGTTAATTTTTTAAGTTTTCGAGAAGTGGGCCCAGGGCTCGAGTTTTGCAAATTTCGTGAATTTCGATATTTTTCGAGTCTTTTCGATTGGGTTATGTTCCCTTAGCTTATTGTAACGTATTCATTGTGGTTTTGATCAGATTCGACGCGCGAGGAGGTCGATTTGCGAGACAAGGGCATAGCGAGCTAGGATTTTGGCCGGCTTGAGGTGAGTAATGATAGTAAATGATATCCTGAGGGTTTGAAACCTCGGATTTGCACAATGTAGTGCTATATTGAGGTGAAACACGCGCTCAATGGCGAGCGCGGGGTTGTTTACTAGTAGAAATTATGACTTGGTCCGTCCCGTTTGACATTTTACCGCGTATTTGACTGAGTTGTTTTGTTTATCGTCGTGATTTGGGCTTATTGCCATGTTTTGGGCTTAATGCCGATTATTTGAATCCTTCGGGGATTGTTATCACTGTTTCCTCACTATTTTGATACGTTATTTGAACTNGTTCATCCCGTGCCCCGTCTGTTCAGGGTTCTTCTAGGCCGAGTGCGTCAGCCAGTCACTCCAGCGCGAGGGGTTCCCTTCAATCCTATTCTCCAGCACCCGGGAGTTGTTATGAGTGCCAAGAGTTTGGGCATATGTGGAGGCAGTGTCCTCGTCGTGCTGCTAGCTCATCTCAGCAGAGGGGTCAGCCCTCGTCTTCTGGTCCAGTTTCTTCAGCACCCGCCCCGCCAGCTAGGGGTGAGGGTCAGGCAGCCAGGGGTCTCCCCAGAGGTGCAGGTCGATCAGGCGGTGGTCAGGCTCGTTTTTATGCTCTTCAGGGCAGGACATATGCCATTGCTTCAGATGTCGTCATTACAGGTATTATTTTAGTCTGCCATAGGGATGCCTTAGTCTTATTTGATCCCGGTTCCACCTATTCTTATGTGTCCTCATATTTTGCTCATCATTTGGGTACGTCCCGAGGGTGTCTTGCTTTACCTGTTCATGTATCTACCACGGTGGGTGATACTATTGTTGTAGACCATGTGTATCGGTCATGCTTGGTGACTATTGGGGGTCTGGAGACCCGAGTTGATCTATTGCTATTGAGCATGGTGGATCTTGATGTTATTTTGGGCATGGACTAGTTGTCTCCGTGTTATGCTATTCTAGACTATCATGCTAAGACTGTCACTTTGGCTATACCGGGTGTTCCGAGGATCGAGTGGCGTGGTGTGACTGATTATGTTCCTAGTAGGGTGATTTCATTCTTAAAGGCCCAGTGTATGGTTGGGAAGGGCTGCCTTTCATATTTGGCGTTTGTGAGGGATGTTGGAGCCGAGACTCCTAGCATTGATTCTGTTCCAGTTGTGAGGGAGTTTCCCGATGTTTTCCTGTAGACCTGTCGGGCATGCCCCCGGACAGGGATATTGATTTTGGTATTGACCTGGTGCCGGGCACTCAGCCCATTTCCATTCCGCCATATCGCATGGCACCAGCGGAGTTGAAAGAATTGAAGGATCAGCTTCAGGAACTCCTAGATAAGGGGTTCATTCGGCCTAGTGTGTCACCGTGGGGTGCACCGGTTCTGTTTGTGAAGAAGAAGGATGGCACCATGAGAATGTGCATTGACTACAGGCAATTGAACAAAGTAACAGTGAAGAACAAGTATCCCCTGCCTTGCATTGATGATTCATTTGACCAGCTTCAAGGAGCGAGGGTGTTCTCCAAGATTGATCTCCGTTCGGGCTATCACCCGTTGAAGATCAGGGATTCAGATATTATGAAGACTGCTTTCAGGACTAGATATGGGCACTATGAGTTTCTTGTTATGTCTTTGGGCTGACCAATGCCCCTGCAACGTTCATGCATTAGATGAACAGTGTATTTCGGCGTATCTGGATTCGTTCGTTATTGTTTTGACTGATGATATTCTGGTGTACTCGCGTAGTCAGGAGGAGCACGCGCAGTATTTGCGAGTTGTATTGCAGAGATTGAGAGAGGAGAAGCTTTATTTAAAGTTCTCCAAATGTGAGTTCTGGCTCAGTTCAGTGGCTTTCTTGGTGCACGTGGTGTCCAGCGAGGGTATTCAGGTCGGCCCAAAGAAGATAGAGGCGGTTCAGAGTTGGCCCAGACCGACCTCAGCCACAGAGATTCGTAGTTTCCTTGGTTTTGCAGGTTATTATCGCCGGTTTGTTCAGGGATTTTCCTCTATTGCATCGCCCTTGACCAAGTTGACTCAGAAGGGTGCTCCATTTGTATGGTCGTACTAGTGCGAGGAGAGCTTTCAGAAGCTCAAGACAGCTTTGACCACAACTCCAGTATTGGTTTTGCCATCGGCTTTAGGTTCTTATACTATATATTGTGATGCTTCGAGAGTTGGGATTGGATGTGTGTTAATGCAGGAGGGTAGAGTTATTGCTTATGCTTCTCGTCAGTTGAAGCCCTACGAGAAGAACTAACCTGTACATGATTTGGAGTTGGCTGCTATAGTTCATGCTTTGAAGATTTGGAGGCACTACTTGTATGGCGTATCTTGTGAGGTATTCATCAATCATCGCAGTCTTCAGCATTTGTCCAAGCAAAGGATCTTAATTTGAGGCAGCGGAGGTGGCTAGAGTTACTTAAGGATTATGATATTACCATTCTGTATCACCCGGGGAAGGCCAATGTAGTGGCCGATGCTTTGAGCCGAAAGGCAGTTAGTATGGGGAGCTTGGCGTACATTCCAGTTGGGGAGAGGCCCTTTGCAGTTGATGTTCAGGCTTTGGCCAATCGGTTGGTGAGACTAGATATTTCGGAGCCTAGTCGGGTGTTGGATTGTGTGGTTTCTCGGTCTTCCTTATATGATCGCATCAGAGAGCGCCAGTATGATGACCCGTATTTGCTTGTCCTTAGGGACAGGGTCCAGCATGATGATGCCAGAGACGTGACCATCAGTGAGGATGGTATGTTGCGGATGCAGGGCCGGATTTGTGTGCCTAATGTGGATGGGCTTCGGGAGTTGATATTAGAGGAGGCCCATAGCTCGCGGTATTCCATTCACCCGGGTTCCGCGAAGATGTATCAGGACTTGAGGCAGCACTATTGGTGGAGGAGAATGAAGAAAGACATTGTAGGATTTGTGGCTCGGTGTCTCAACTGTCAGCAGGTAAAATATGAGCATCAGAGACCGGTTGGCGTGCTTCAGCGGATAATTATTCCCGAGTGGAAGTGGGAGAGAGTCACTATGGATTTTGTGAGTGGTCTTCCTCGGACTTTGAAGAAGTTCGATTCGATTTGGGTAATTGTGGATGGGCTGACCAAGTCCGCGCACTTCATTCCGGTATGTACTACCTATTCTTCGGAGCGGCTGGCAGGGATCTTTATCCGGGAGATTGTTCGATTGCATGGTGTTCCAGTGTCTATTATCTCAGATAGAGGTACTCAGTTTACTTCTCAGTTCTGGAGGGCATTTCAGCGAGAGTTGGGTACGCAGGTAGAGTTGAGCACCGCATTTCATCCTCAGACGGACGGGCAGTCCGAGCGTATGATTCAGATATTAGAGGACATGTTGCGTGCCTGCATTATTGATTTTGGGGGTTCTTGGGATGAGTTTTTTCCGCTTGCAGAGTTTGCCTACAACAACAGTTATCAGTCGAGCATTCAGATGGCTCCGTATGAGGCGTTGTATGGGAGGCAGTGTAAATCTCTAGTGGGTTGGTTCGAGCCCAGCGAGGCTAGGTTATTGGGGACAGAGTTGGTTCAGGATGCCTTAGAGAAGGTGAAGCTGATTCAGGAGAGGCTTCGTACAGCTCAGTCGCGTCAGAAGAGTTATGCGGACCGGAAGGTTCGAGATGTGTCTTATATGGTTGGTGAGAATGTCTTGCTGAAGGTTTCGCCCATGAAGGGTGTTATGCGGTTTGGAAAGATAGGGAAGCCGAGTCCGCGGTTTATTGGGCCTTTTAGGTACTTAGGAGGATTGGAGAGGTGGCTTATGAGCTTTCCTTGCCACCCAGCTTGTCGGGCGTGCATCCGGTATTTCATGTATCTATGCTCCGGAAGTATGTTGGGGACCCGTCTCATGTATTGGATTTCAGCACTGTTCAGTTGGATGATGATTTGACCTATGATGTGGAGCCAGTGGCTATATTGGGTCGTCAGGTTCGAAAGTTGAGATCTAAGGATATAGCTTCAGTGAAAGTGCAGTGGAGAGGTCGGCCCGTGGAGGAGGCTACTTGGGAGACCGAGCGGGAGATGTGGAGCAGATATCCTCACCTATTTGAGGCTCCAGGTATGTTTCTTGACCTGCTCGAGGACGAGCGTCTGTTTTAGTTGGGGAGGATGTGACGACCCGGCCCGTCGTCACGTGAGTTACCGCCCCGTTTTCCCCATTTTCTGCTTCCTTATGTTTCATTATAAGAGTCTTGGGTGAATGAGTCGAATTGGATTGGTTTTGGAAGGAAATGAGACACTTAGTCTCTTTAAGGAAGGGTTGTTTTGGAAAAGTCAACCGGATGTTGACTTATGAGTTAGAGGGCTCGGATGTGATTTCCGGTGATTCGGTTAGCTTCGGGGGTTGATTTGTGACTTAGGAGTGTGATCGGAGTTGATTTTGGAGGTCCAGTGTAGAATTTGGCTTGAATTGGCGAAGTTAGTATTTTGGCGAATTCCGGTTGATAGGTGAGATTTTGATCCGAGGGTCGAAATGGGATTCCGAGAGTTGTTGTAGCTTCGTTGGGTGATTTGGGATGTGTGTGTAAAATTTCAGGTCATTCGGAGGTGTTTTGGTCGGGTTTTTGATCAAATGCGTATTTCGGAAGTTTTAGAAGAACTTAGGCTTGAATCCGATATAATTTGATGGTTTTGGTGTTGTTTGTGGTGTTTTGATGATTGGAGCAGGTTTGAATGATGTTTTAGGATGGGTTGGCGCTTTTGGTTGAGGTCCCGGGGGCCTCGGGGTGATTTCGGATGGCCATCAGGATGAATTTTGGACTTGTGAGATTGCTGGTGTTTGCTGATATCTAGTATTTCCGTATCTGCGGAAAAGGGGCCGCAGATGCGGTTCCGCAGATGCGAAGACTGGGTCGCAGGTGCGAATGTTGGCTATTTGAGAAATTCCGAAGAAGCAGATGGTTTCCGCAGATGCGGTTATTGACCGCAGAAGCGGTCCGCGTTTGTGAGGGGGTGTTCCGCAGGAGCGGGTAGGAGTGCGCAGATGCGGCGACCGCAGAAGCGAGATTAGACCGCAAAAGTGGTCCTGGGCGTAATAGTGATTTCCGCAGAATCGGAGGGAAACCCACAGAAGCGGTAACCACAGGTGCGGTAAGGTAATCGCAGATGCGAAAATGCCTGATCAGAGAAGGGTTTTATAAGCTCATTTTGTTACGCTAGCTAAGGTTTATTTCCACCATTTTTGAGCAAACTTAAGAGCTTTTGGATGGAAATTGAAGGTGATTTCGACTGGGTGTGATTGGAGGTGAGTCCTATGACCTAAATACATGATTTAATGGTAGAATTAACATAGAAATTTATGGAAATTCATCAAAAAGGGGGAAAAGCTAGGGCTTGAAATTTGGTATTTCAAAGTGGGATTTGATGGGTCATTTGGGCTCGGATTTGGGAGTTCTTGGTATGTATAGACTCGTGGCGAGATAAGGAATCCGATGATGTTAAATTTTCTGATTTTCGAGAAGTGGGCCCGGCGCTCGGGTTTTGCAAATTTTGTGATTTTCGATGTTTTTCGATTCTTTTCGATTGGGTTATGTTCCCTTAGCCTATTGTGATGTATTCGTTGTGGTTTTGATCAGATTCGACGTGCGAGGAGGTCGATTCGCGAGGCAAGGGCATAGCGAGCTAGGATTTTGACCGGCTTGAGGTGAGTAATGATAGTAAATGATATCCTGAGGGTTTGAAACCCCGGGTTTGCACAACGTGGTGCTATGTTGAGGTGAAACACGCGCCTTATGACGAGCGCGGGGTTATTTACTACTGGGGATTGTGACTTGGTCCGTCCCGTTTGATAATTTACCGTGTATTTAACTGAGATATGTTTTGGTTATCATCATGATTTGGGCTTATTGCCATGTTTTCGGCTTAATGCCGATTATTTGAATCCTTCGGGGATTGTTATCACTGTTTCCTCACTATTTTGATACGTTATTTGAACTCAGTCCTAATGATTATACTATCTTGCAAATTCATCCACTTTAATTGAATTTTTGAGACTTTAATGATATTTCACTGTTGTTTGGGCTGAGAACTATTATTTTATTGATGCCCGAGGGGCTTATGATGTTTCTAGACTGAGTGAGGCTTTCAGGCCTTGAGCGTGATGTGAGGAGGCTTTCATGCCTCGAGTGCTATGTGAGGAGGCTTTCAGGCCTCGAGTGTTATGTGAGGAGGCTTTCAGGCCTCGAGTGTTATGTGAGGAGGCTTTCAGGCCTCGAGTGTGATGTGAGAAGGCTTTCAGGCCTTATGTTGATATAGCGCTTGGGCCGTAAAGGGGCCCTCCGGAGTCTGCACACCCACAGTGAGCGCGGGGTACCCATGTGATATAAGAGTGAGCCCGAGGGGCTGATACTATGCTGAGTGAGTGAGATTGAGACCGAGGGGCTGATACTGTTCTGATCTATTGATACTGGGCCCGAGGGGCAGTTTTACTATTTACTACTTATTTGTTGTTTTACGTGATTTACCTATCTCTAAAAATGAGGTTTCATTTGACTCTTTACGGATTTTTCTGCTTTAAGAGTTTTATTGCCTGATATAGAATTGCGTGCAGATTCAGGCATAGCAGAGTCCGCACCTGAGCACTGATATCCTTCCCAGATCAGGCAGCGAGATCGGAGCATCGAGGTAGCTGTTGGCGTCCGCAGCCCCCTTGACTCCCCTATTTTATGCTATTTCAGTTCTTTCAGACTTTTTGTATCAGATATTCTGTTTCGTAGACTTATAGCAACTCTGTAGTAGCTCATGACTTGTGACACCCCGGTTTGGGCTGTGTCCGGTTGGTTCCCTTATGATTATCGCTGTTTTTCCGCATTCGTGATTGTTTAATACGCGTTTTGGATTTATAAATGTTAAGTAACTGTTAAAAGAAGTAATTGTGTTTATTCTGGCTGGCCTTGTCTTCACGAGAGGCGCCATCACGGTCGGGTTTGGGATTTGGGTCGTGACAGTAGGCTCGAATTGGTTTTCTGTTATTTCGTTGTTCTTTTCTGTTTATGTTCATTTATATTTCCAGAATTATTTTACAAATACAGTATACTAACACTTTATTGCCTTCTCGGAAGTTATGCTTGATTATAACCTCATGCAACGGGAGCATTAAAGATCTGCAATCGTGAATTAATATGTCAAAAGTGGGATAACCATGTTCAAGAATTCTCATTGCCTCCGTGGAATCTGTCTCAATCTCAAAAGGTGTGAGATTTAAATTTCCTTTGCTTCTCATTTCATGTATTTTTTATTTGATTTGAATTGAAGAAAATTTCTAGACAAACAAAGATATTACTATCTGATTAAAGAAAAGTAATCAAATACGAATATACATACATCTAATAAATATTGTCATCATATATTAAACCACAAAAAAAAACACATAGACACATGTATACTCCCTTCAAATTATTTTTCTTTTTGTTTCTGTAAAAGAATCTTTGATAATAAAAAGTTTCTGTTCATCTAAGCACTAATATTCCATCAATATAACAAACTAAATTTTATATGCATGTAACATAATATTATGTCTCTTCTATCCTAAGTAAATTATAAAAAGAAAAAGACTGAAATATTTTATAATCGCGCGAAGCGCGAGTCAATTTACTAATTAAACAAATAGAACTGGGGCTCATATAGACAGATTTACTCATTAGGTTGTCACATTTACAACAAGGGAGTTTGGCGTGGCATGACGACTAGGTCCAATAATTGGCATAAAAAACTTACCTCTTCATATTCATGGTCAAATTTTGTATATAGCCTTGTCTAGGTATTTTTCAACCAATTTCAATCACACCCACTCGTTCAATCCAAACAAAACAAACAAAATAAGAGAAGAAAGTGAAGTTGAACTGTATTTTTCTCTCTTAGTTTTTGCTTCTGATTTTCTCTGATGCGAGATCAACCTTACCTTTTCATCCCACTGATTTTTTTGCAAGAATTTTTGTTAAACTATGAGAGTGAAAGAGAAGAGATAGAAGATAAATATAGTGAGAGAAAGGGAGAGGAAAAAGAAAAAGATATATTTCTCTTGCATGCTGTTACCCAGTGTCAATATTTCATTTATATAAGTAGTACGTACTGCATTAATCTACAAAATGAGGCTTATATCGTTATATCAATATCATGATAGTAATGCAAATTATATGTATACCCTTCAACTTTACTCTTTAGAGCTTAGTTTTAAAACATTTAGAAAAGTTCTCAAAATTTATGATCAGCGTTAATTAACAAAATAGTAAGGAATATCAAATAATTTCTTATCTTAAAATTCAAAAATATTGTGAAATCTCTTGTACAAACAAATGTTTTTTAGTGCTAATTGCTTGGGTAGTTTTGCAAGTTCAGTTTATACATTAATTATATTTGTCAATCATTTTTTAGATAATAAACTATTCATTTTCTCTCATCCTATTTTTATAATATCATTTGCTCAAATTAAATATGAATTTGTATGTTTAAATCTGATCACTATATACAACAACAACAACAACAACAACAATAACAACAACAACAACAACAATACAATATGGTCCCACAAGTGGGGTCTGGGGAGGTTAGGATGTACGCAGCATTACCCCTATCCTGGAAGGGCAGAGAGACTGTTTCCGATAGACCCTCGGCTAAAGAAGGTGAGAGAAGTCCTGGTAGCAAGTAATAGCAAAATAATAATTAGAGAACTAAATAGGAGATAGCAACAGATAATATGAAAGGCGTATTGATAACAAGTAGCAGCAAGATAATGAATTTGTATGTTTAAAGATCTGACCACTATATATTATGATAAATGTTTGCATTATGTACTTAGAAGTTAGAACGTTAGGTCATTAAGTTTGATTAGAAATATAAAATTTCTTAATGCTCAAGTTCTCTAATAAACTTTTTAAAAGACATAACTCAATAGCAAACTCCTTTTCCTTCCCATTAAATCGAAAAGGGACAAAAAAGTACTTTAAACTTAAAGTTATTAAACATCTTGATGTTATATATATCACTCTTACCTTGCACAGTCTCTCGCGTAGGCAAAAAATTCGTGCTAATCCATTAGCACTTGTTTCGTTGAATTTCATAGTCATCAAATATAGAATTATATTCAAATAAAAAGTTCTTTTCTTTTATAAGTATTATTGCTTATTGACTTATCGTTTGAAATATATGACTATTCGAGCCCTACGTTGTTGGTTTATGTTATCTTTATTTTAAAAGTGAAATTATCAGTTATGTCCATTTATAAATAGCTCATTACAAAAATTGGCCAATTAATAAAATATTACTAATATTAGCCAATAAGCTATTTTTAGCAAAAAAAGATGTCAAATTTTTGCTTTCTTTTGAGTGGGTGTTATTAGAATAGATTGGGTATATCTTAAGGAGCTTGAATCTCAGTTTTGGGATGATTTGGTGAAGTTTTGAGGTGGTTTGAATTGAAAATTCGAAGTAAAAACTGAACATGAAAAAAATGATATGTGTATCACATTGTGTATCACTTGTGTTATCACATATGTATCATATTTGTATCAATTGTGTGTTGATACCCAATTTTTCCCTATGTATTTTATATACTCAAAATGTTCTCAAAATAGTATGTACATGCATATATAAGCATGCCAAAGAGTTTTGGTATTTTTCCCTTATTTTTAAAGATTTTAAAATCAATTTTTTGTCTATTTTAATAGTACAAAATTCAATAATTATTTCCAGACTATCATTTTTGGTGAATAATTTATTTTATTCTCATATTTACACCAAGATATAATTAATGTGATTTTTTTTGCACATTTTTATAAAATTTATTTGGTAGTTTAAAGGCTAAATTGCTATAATTGCAATTATAGCCTATTTTCCGATCAACGGTATTTTACAATTATAATATTGCTCCCAGTACTTTTAATTAATATTTATATGATTATTAATCAATTTAGTGCTTTTAATTGGTTTTGGAAATTATTTTAACTATTTTATTAAAATAAAAAGGGGAAAAATGGTTGTTTAACATTTAGCCTCGTCCATTTCAATCATAACCCCTTTGCAATTTCAATTTTAACCACAATTGAGCCCAATTCTAAACCGACCCAATCCATAACCCAATTAAAAAAACCGACCGGATCCCCCCTTTAATCTCAGCCGTTGATCTGGAAGATCAACGGCTCATATTGATTATTTCCTTTTTAATTCATAGACGACCCCTAACCCTAATCCATTTTCCTCCTTCAGCCGCCCTTGAACTCCCAAATTCTCTCAAGGCTCCCCGGAAACCTAGCCTCCCCTACCTTGTCCCACCATGTTTTCACCGACGTCCATGGCTTCTCAGGCCATGGACAACCTATACCCACCTCCTATGGCTCCTGCATGCCTGTTGTTCGAAGGATCGAGGCCAGACCTCGAGGGTCTTCACCCAGACCTTCACTAATTCGAAGATTCCGGCCATCTCCGGCCTTGCTCCGGTGGCTCTTGGTCTTTTGAGCCTGTTTATGACATTATCCGACTTAGATCGGGTATTTTCGAAGCCTTTCTCATCTCTAGGGTTCATCTGGAACCCTAAATATCGAGGTTCTCTCCGATTATTTTAGATCTGTTACATGTTTGCATTGTTGCTTAAGTTTTTTAAATCTTTTCTCCGATTTTCTTTCAAAAAAAGCACTTCTTTTCGATTAGGGTTTCTGGAAAGTTCTTAAAATGTTTCTGACTCTTCTTTTTCTCTTTTTCTTGGTGTGAATCGATCCCTGCTATGTTCTTACTGGCTTTTTTCTGACTCACATGCTTTTCGTGTGTTCTTATATTTGCCTTGTTATGAAACTTTTCTATTATGCTCTGTTCTATCTCATGCCGGTTTCACCATGCTCTCACATGCCTATCCTATGTGTTCCCCTACTGTATTTTCCTACTGAGTTTTGATCCTTTGTTTGCCTTTACCGGACTTCACCTGGATTCTTTCTAGATGTGTTTCATCGACTGTTTCTTTAGGTTTACACTACCTGAACTCATTTAATTTTCAAGCTTTCTTGAAACTGGTTTCCTGTACCGGTTCCTATGTTCTACTTGCTATTGTGCTTGTATGTTTGTCATGACACCCCGAAAAGGTCTCTGAGCTTATCTCAATAGTTTGCCTCTTTATCTCTGTATCAAATTCGAGTTTAAAAACCCTAGGATTTGGGAGTTTTCTTTGGCTAATTTTGTTTTATGTTTGGACAAGGGTTTTACTTTGAAACCTTGAACTCTCAGACTCACTTCGAGTTTATGAATTGAATTTGAACCTTTTTCTGCGTTTGTGATTTTGAAACCCTCTTGCTTGACATGTCTATGTGTTTTATACGAGAGCTTCTCTTTCAAAGGTCTTGCCAACTGTTAATTGATTCTGAATTCCTTTAATGTTGCTTATTTGATTGTTATCGATTTTTTCCTAAATTAAAACTTTCCTTTTACCTCTTTTCTGACTCGAGCAAGGCTTTCAATGGGATTCTTTACTGGTTATTTTATTGATTCCCTTTCCTTGTTTTACAAATCAAGTACCACTATGTATTTACCCTTATTTGTCTACCTTGCACGAGGTATTTACTTGATTTCCTTCCTTAAATAACTTTTGCCCATTACCGTTTGAATTTGGACTCCTTAATTAAAGGAAGTCTATGGGCTGATTGATTTTAATTGGTACATAGTTCCTTAATTATTACTAAACTATGATTTTTGTCTTATTTGCTACACCTGTTTTCAATTATAAATATCCTTCTCTTTCATTAACACACACACGATTTTTAATCATCACAACTCTCTTCTAAAACTCACACTCTTGCTTCTTGATTGCAATTTGGCTTCCCTAAATCTACTGTTTCTTCGTACTTGCTCTTCTGAACTGGTATGTCCTATGTTTTATTCAAGCATCAAATCCAATGTGTTTACTTACAAGCTTTTATGCCCATGCCTAATTTACTATTTTATAGAGTTCAGTTTTAAAATAAATACTTATGTTTGGCTATCTGTTGCTGCAATGAATCCCTATCCCCATTCCCTTTTATGTGCTCGGGTTGTAGTTTAAGACATGGCAACATACAAAGTTGTTGTCATGGATTAAGACTGGGTCCTTTGGATCCTAGCCTCTTTCAATCTCCCATACCCCCATTCCCTTATGTGTATGGAGTTAAGGTATAGCCTGGCAGCCTCTAAATTGCTGTCCATGGCTGAACCTGACCCTCAAAGGGTCCTAACTCTCTAATTTTTTAGCTGACAAGCTGGTCAGGGGTGTGCCGGCAGCCCAGTTGCTAGGCATAACCACTAGCCTGCCCTGGCTCCCCCCTTAATTCCTTTTCATTGCACTTACACTTACTCCTAGCCCTTAAGTCCTGCCCCCCTCTTATGAGCCTTGCCTTGGGACCTTGAGTTCCCTTTGAACTTGGACACTTGAGGGCTGGCCCTTCCACACTGCACTATAATCTGTTCTGCAACAATATTTGGGGTGTAAGCACTGCCTGGAACTCTTGAAGTTCCTTGGAACTTTGACACATCCCAAATAAGAGAAAGGCTTTGAAAATCCGATCATGGAAGTTGGTTTATCTCATATTATTAGACTTTGAGTCTGGATTAGGCTGATTAGATATAGATGTAATTACTGATGCATTTTCATTTATTCTTTTGATTCACTTGGTCTGTAATAAGCTTTGTAATGAACCTTGTAATAACTCCTAGGGTATAGTGAAAAGGGATGGGATAGCATGCATGCCTATAGGGTGTATATTTTCTCAATTCTGCATTTTCATGTAGATACCATGCCTATAGGGTGTATACTCTTTCAATTCTGCACTTTCGCCTAGATACTATGCCTATAGGGTGTATACTCTTTCAATTCTGCACTTTCACCTAGAAATCATGTTCGTAGGTGCATCTCTTTCAATTCTGCACTTTCACCTAGAAATCACGATCGTAGGTGTATACTCTTTCGATTCTGCACTTTCACCTAGAAATCATGTTCATAGGTTATACTCTCAATTCTGCATTTTCGCATAGAAATCATGTCTATAGGATTAATACTTTAAATGCTGCATTCTTCACATAGATACCATGCTCTTAGGTTTTCTGCACTTCGTAATATATACCATGTCAATAAATCACTACTAAAATTCTGCACATCACATAGATAATATGCCTATAGGATTTTTCCTGCATTTTTGCACGTACATCTGTCATTAGGAAATTCTACTTATAGGACCTAAAATAAACCAATCATATCAATGACCTGCTTAGAAGATCTCTGCATAACAAAATTCGTAACACCTAGAAAGCATGCCTATACGAGTAACCAATTAAAATCTGAAATTGCCCAGTCACATTCAAAATCAGTAGTAATTCGTTTAAGTACTCGCAGAGCTTACGATACTGTAACTTATACACAATTTTTGCAATCGGTTCGTTCTTCCCCCGTCTTTGAACTAATAGATATCATGCACATAGACACTGTTTAACGCAGATAGATAGTCAGAAAATTAATCAATCGTCAGTTTTCTGCAACTACATCTAAGCAAGACTAATTCGGACTCCCTATCTGGAAAATATGTGGTAGATCAATTCTTCCTACGCTAATTTTAATCAAGGACCTAACCAGTACGTGAAGTCATGCTATATACTTGCCTTTGAGTGAGGAGGCCTGTTTGAGCCTTAACTGTTGTTCGCTTCTCCCATACTTGATTATGTGTTTTGTTTGTCGCCTAGATTTTTACCCTTTTTAAACTTCTGAAAAGCCCCAACTCTCTCCCCTTTAGGATTAGTAGTCTCAATGCCTCCGGGACTGATAGGATCGGGACGGGTAATAGCATGCAATAAGTAACGATACTATTTCTTGCTTTAATACCTTAACGGGGTAGGAAAGGGTAGACATGGAGATGATGATCACACGATAACACTATGCGTACGATTGGTTACCGGTGTTGTGTGGATGATCCATGTATTTTACAAACCTATGACCCCTTTTCCCTTACGTAATTATTTTCAGATTGTCAATTTTTGGTTCTTTAAAATTCTGCATTTTCATTTTAGTCATTAAAATTCCCCCCTTGATTTTCGCACTGCCCTTTCCTCTAAAATTTTCTGCTCATTCACTTCCTTGTTTGATAATTGGTATTCATTATTTGATCCCATTTTTCTGCATTTAGATATTCTTGCCAATAATTAGGAGGTCACCTATTCGAATTTCAGCATGTTTAGTAACCTTTATGCATACCTACTTGCAGTCTTTATGTGAAATTGTCTTGTATGTTTACTTGCTTTAAAGTCACAATTGTAGCATGGCCGGGAACCACACTAGTGGATCTTGAGGGGTGCCTAACACCTTCCCCTCGAGATAATTTCTAGCCCTTACCCGAACTCTGGTTTTCAAACTCAAAAACCCTTAGTGTCCTAATGCACTTAATCATTAGGTGGCGACTCTTCAATTCCAAAAAACCCAAATCCCAAACGGGAATAGAGTTGTCTTCCCAAATGTCGTAAACCCGATTTTGCGAGAAAAAGGGGGCGTCGACATTGTGTATCCCATGTATATCCATACATACCTATGTGTGAGATACATGTGTCGCAGAAGAATTTTTTGAACTCGATCTTGTGACGACCCGGCCGGTCGTTTTGAGAGTCGTAGCCCTGTTTCCCCATTTCCTGCTTCTTTTGTGTTCAACAACTGTGTTATGACTTACCTGGTTAGTTGGTTCGGGTCCGGAGTGATTTCGGAGTGAATTGAGATACTTAGCCTCTTAATTGGAAGTTTAATTGGAAAAGTTGACCAGATGTTGACTCATGTGTAAACGATCTTGGATTTGAATTTTGATGGTTCTGTTAGCTCTGTTAGGTGATTTTGGACTTAGGAGCGCATCCGGATTGTGATTTGGAAGTCCATAGTATAGTTAGGCATGAATTGACGAAAGTTGGAATTTTTGCTAATTTGACCGACAGTGGAATTTTTGATATCGGGGTCGGATTTGATTTCCAGAAATTGGATTAGGTTCGTGCTGTCATTTATGAGTTGTGTGAAAAATTTGAGCTCAATCGAATGTAATTTGATAGGTTCGGCGTCGTTTGTAGATTTTGGAAATTTAAAAGTTCGTTAGGCTTGAATCCGGGTGCAATTTGTGTTTTTGATGTTGTTTGAGGTGATTTGAGTATTAGACTAAGCTCGTATGATATTATGGGATGTGTTGGTATGTTTGGTTGAGGTCCCGAGGGCCTTGAGTGAGTTTCGGGTGGTTAATGAATCATTTTTGGCCTTGGTGAGATAGCTGATATTTGCTGCTGCATTTTTCTGGTGTCCTCTTATGCGTTGGCGAAAGGAGCCTCGCGTTCGCGAAGAGTGCTTTATGAGCTAGTGAGGTTTTGTTCTACGCGTTTGCGAGGGTGAGGACGCGAACGTGAAGGGTAGGCCAGTGTGTGCATCGTGAACGCGTGAGTGGTGCAGCGTTCGCGAAGAGGAGTGAGTCAGCTGCGGACCCCCAGTCTTTTGTTCTACACGTTCGCGAGGTAAGGGACGCATTAGCAAAGGTTTGAGTTTGCAAAGCTTCACGTTTGCGATGAGTTATGTTTGAGAGGCAGTCTGAGTTGGTTTAGTTCGCTAAGAAGAGAATCTGGGCAGACAATATTAATTTCGAAAACGAGAGGATTTGAGCCCAATTTTCATATTTTGAGCTAGAGATCTCGGATTTAAGTGATTCTTGAAGGTATTTTTGCGGAGTTGATTGGGGTAAGTGCTTCTTACTTGGTTTTCGTTAAATCCCTTGATTATATCTTTAATTTTATCATCTAATTTGTGTTTTGGGGTGAAATTTTGGGGAAGAAGATGAAGTGTTCTTGAGTTAGATTTTTGGGGTTTTGAATGAGATTTTGTTATAGGATTTGAGTAAATTTGGTATGGTTAGACTCATGAGTGAATGGGCTTTCGTGTTTTGTGATTTTTGTTGGATTTCGAGACGTGGTCCCAGTGGGGTAGGTTGAGCCAGTTTCGGGGTTTTTGGTCAAATTTAGTAGTTTTCTTGTGAAATTGATCCTTTTAGCCTATATTAATTGTATTGTACTGCTTGTGGCTAGATTCAGGGACATTCAGAGGCCGACTCGCGAGGCAAGGGCATATTAGAGTAGAGTTCTGCTTGGACTGAGGTAAGTAGTAATTATAAATCTGGTCTTGAAGGTATGAAACCTCGAATTTTGGTATAGTGTGACTAATTTTGTAGGTGACGAGCGTGTGGGCATGCACCGAAGGGATTGTGACTTGGTTCGTCCCGTAAGACTGTAAAGTCTAAATAACTTACTGTTAACTATATGTTCCCTCTGTTTTATGGAGAATTGACTACAATTCATGCTATAAATCATGCTTAGGCCATATGATATCATTGTTAGGACCCGTAGAGGTCGTACACTAGTTGATTTAGCTACTATTTGATGTCTTGTACTCAGTCGTGACTTTAATTGCTTACGGAACCTCCATATCTTCTTGTTACTATTTGATACATGTTATTATCTCTGTGTGGGCTGATTTATATGATTTCTGAGAGCCCGAAAGACTAGGGATGTTGATGATTGAGTGAGGTCGAGGGCCTGAGAGTGAGGTATTGATATTGTAGCACGTAAGTTGTCCGTGCAAATCCTGATCTAATACTGTAGCACGTGAGTTGTTCGTGCAGATCTTGATATGATGTTATAGCACGTGAGTTGTCCTTGCAACACGTGAGTTGTCCATGCGGATTACAGTGTTTGGGCTGTAGGATCCCCTCCGGAGTCTGCACACCCCCAGTAAGCGCATGTACCTATTGAGTGTGAGTACTGAGGGCCGAGATCCGGGTGATTGAGCTGTTGAGATAAGTTGGGTGACAATTGCCCTGAGAGGTTGTACTTGCTTTCACTTGTTATTGCACTTAGTTGATGCCTGCTATAATTGTGAAATTTCTGGAAGATTTATATCCGTTTTACTTGAACTTGAATTTGTTTAAACCTGATTTGACTTAAATTGTCGGATTTGAAAGCATGTCTTCTTTACTGAAGTTATTGAATTGTATTGTACGTGTATAGCTCGTCACTGCTTCTCAGTTCCTTATTTGTTTTTGTTACTTACTGAGTTGAAAGTACTCACGTTACCACTGTACCTTGTGTGCAGATCCAGGTGTGATCAGTCTCGGAGGTCAGTGAGCTCGTATGTGGTCGATTAGCTGGAGATTTCCTAGATAGCTACCGACGTTCGCAGAACTTGTTCTCCCTCCTTGCTATTTTCTTTTATGTATTTATATTTAGACTCACACTATTATAAACACTGTGTTTTTCTTCGATTGGAGGTCTAGTGCTCATGACTTGGTAACACCCTGATGTTTGGGGTTATCTTTCCACATTGTATTTTGAGTTTAACTCCTGTTTTTATGAAAACTCTGTTATAAAAAGGCTTTTGTCTTATCTTTCAATGAAATATCGAAGTATTTTGAAAGTCGGCTTGCCTAGTACCATCAATATGCGCCATCACGACAGGATTGAGTTTTGGGTCGTGACAAGTTGGTATCGCGGCCTAGGTTACATAGGTCTCATGAGTCATGAGCAGGTTTAGTAGAGTCTTGTGAATCGGTACGAAGACGTCTGTACTTATCTTTGAGAGCCTGTAGAACCCTTGGGAAATTCACATTCTTGAATTCTTATCGTTCGAACATGTTTATTCTGCTAACTAAACTTTTATTATTCTATTCTATCACAGATGGTGAGGACACGTGCTACTAGGAAGGATGGCCACCAGTGCCACTAGTCGGGCCGCGAGAGGCCAAGGTCGCGGTAGAGGTCGTGGTAGGGGCAAGGGTGCAGCTCGCACAATAGTTAGGGAAACACCTCCACCAGTTCCTCGATTCAAGATCAGGTCCCAGTTGTGGATGCGCCAACGGGACCAACTCAGGCACCAGTTGTGCCCATTGTTATTCTAGGCCTTTAGGAGGCCTTGGCTCAGATATTGAACGTGTGCACCAGTCTTGCTCAGGCGGTCTCTGTTCCGGCTACAACAACTACTTCTCAGATTGGAGGAGATGCTCAGACTCCTGCCGCCCGCACACTCGAGTAGGTGATACAGGGACTTCAGACATCAGGGGTACACCAGCCCAGCCGGCTGCAGCTGCTCAGGACTGTGTGGTTCCCGTCATGCCTGATGATGAGCAGCGTAGATTCGAGAGGTTTGGGAGGATCCAGCCTCCGTATTTCATCGGTGCAGAGAGAGAAGATGCCCAGGGTTTCTTGGACAGATGTTAGAAGATCCTCCGTACAGCTAGGTATTCTGGAGACCAGTGGGGTCTCGTTCACTACTTTTTCAATTCACCGGAGCTGCCTTCACTTGGTGGGAGGCATATGAGAGGCGTAGGTCGGTTGGTGCAGCCCCACTTACATGGCAACGGTTCTCCATTCTCATATTGGAGAAGTATGTGCTGCAATCTCTTAGAGAGGAGCTACGCAGATAGTTCGAGCAGTTGCATTAGAATGATAAGAATGTGACGCAGTACGAGATGAGGTTTTCTAAGTTAGCCCGCCATGCAGTTTGGTTGGTCCCCACAGACAGGGAGAGTATCATGAGGTTCGTTGATGGCCTCACATTTCAGTTGCGGGTGCTTATGACTAGAGAGAGGGTGACTGGTGCTACTTTTGAGGAGGTGGTTGACATTGCTCGGGAGATAGAGTTTGTCCGCCACTAGGAGTAGGTTGAGAGGGAGGCCAACAAGCCTCATGGATCAAATAGTTTTGGGGGAGTTCCTTCTGGAGGTCAGTTCCAGCACGGCAAGGGTCGTCCCTATAGACATGCTCAAACAACCCGACCAGTTCATCGTGGTGTGTCAGTCAGCAACAATTCTCACAGTGCTCGTTCGGGCCAACCTTCATTCAGTGCACTACCAATGCAAAGTTCCCACCATACCTCGTCCTCTCAAGTTTTTAGGTAGTTCACTGGGGCGTCAGGAGCAGCAGTTCTGTCAGAGGAGGGGTTGTTTCGAGTGCGGGGATCTTGGTCATATCAACAGAGATTGCCTTAGGTTATTGAGAGGGACTCCACAATAGATTTCTCGACCGATGGCACCAGCACCAACAGCTACACCACCCGCTCAACCAGATCTAGCTAGGGCCCAGTCAGCTAGACGTCGCCCTAGAGGGGGAAGCCGATCAGGTGGTGGCCAGGCCTGTTTCTGTGCTCTCCCTGTCAGACCAGATGTCATTGTTTCATAAGTAGTGATCACATGTATTATCTCAGTATGTCCTCAAGATGCTTATGTATTATTTGACCCCAGTTCCACCTATTCGTATGTATCATCATATTTTGCTCATTATTTGGACATGCCCTGTGAGTCTCCAGTTTCATCTGTTCGTGTATCTATGCTAGTGGGCGATACTATTATTATGGACCGCGTATACCGGTCATATGTAGTGACTATATGGGGGCTAGAGACTAGAGTTGATCCATTGCTGCTTAGTATGGTTGATTTTGATGTGATATTGGGTTGTATTGGTTATCTCCCAGTCATGTTATTTTAGACTATCACGCTAACATTAGCGATGCCGGGTTTGCCACGGATTGAGTAGCGCGGTTCGTTAGACTATGTTCCCAGTATAGTGATTTCATACTTGAAGGCCCAGCGGATGGTTGGGAAGGGTTGTTTTTCTTATTTGGCCGTTGTGAGGGATGTTAGTGCAAAGACCCCTACTATTGATTTAGTTCCGTTGGTGCGAGATTTTTTGAATGTGTTTCTTGTAGACATGCTGACCATGCCGCCAGATAGGGATATTGACTTCGATATTAATTTGGTGCCAGACACTCATCTCATTTTTATTCCACCATATCGCATGGCACCGGCGGAGTTGGAGGAATTGAAGGAGAAACTTCAGGAACTCCTTGATAAGAGGTTTATTCGGCCTAGTGTATCACCTTGGGGTGCACTAGTTCAATTTGTGAAGAAGAAGGATGGCATTATGAGAATGTGCATTGATTACAGGCAGTTGAACAAAGTCACAATCAAGAACAAGTATCATTTGCCTCGTATTGATGAGCTATTTGACCAGCTTATGGGAGCGAGGGTTTTCTCCAAGATTGATTTGAGGTCAGGGTATCACCAATTGAAGATTAGGGACTCTAACATTCTTAAGACAGCTTTCAGGACCCGATATGGTTATTATGAGTTCCTTGTGGTGTCTTTTGGGCTGACCCAACGCCCTAGCAGTGTTCGTGCATATGATGAATAACGTGTTCCATTATCTCGACTCGTTCTTTATTGTGTTTATTGAAGATATCCTGGTGTACTCTCATATCTAAGAGCAGCACGCCCAATATTTTGAGAGTTGTATTGCAGCGTTTGAGGTGGGAGAACCTTTATGCCAAGTTCTCCAATTGTGAGTTTTAACTCAGTTCAGTGGTGTTCTTGGGGCACGTGGTGTCCAGTGAGGGTATTCAGGTTGACCCGAAGAAGATAGAGGCGATTCAGAGTTGGCCCAGGCCGTCCTCAGCTACAGATATTCGAAGCTTTCTTGGTTTGGATGGTTATTACCGTCGGTTCATGCAAGGTTTCTCGTCTATTGCATCGCCCTGGACCAAATTGACCCAAAAAGGTGCTTCTTTCAGGTGGTCGAATAAGTGTGAAACGAGCTTTCAGAAGCTTAAGACAGCCTTGGCCATAGCTCCACTTCTAGTCCTACTATCAGCTTTTGGTTCCTACACCATATATTATAATGCTTCTCGGATCGGTATTGGGTGCATTTTGATGCAGGAGGGTAGAGTGATTATTTATGATTCGCGTTAGTTGAAGCCCCGTGAGAAGAACTACCCCGTTCATGATTTGGAGTTGGCTGCCATTGTTCACGCATTGAAGATTTGGAGGCACTATCTCTATGGTGTGTCTTGTGAGGTATTTACTGATCATCGTAGCCTCCAACACTTGTTTAAGTAGAAGGATCTCAATTAGAGGCAGCGGAGATGGTTGGAGCTGCAAAAGACTATGATGTTACTATTTTGTACCATCTAGGAAAGGCCAATGTGGTAGCCGGTGCCTTGAGTAGGAAGGCAGTGGTATGGGCATCCTTGCTTTCCTTCCTGTTGGCGAGAGACCTTTTGTAGTTGATGTTCAGGCCTTGGCCAACTTGTTCGTGAGATTTGATATTTCGGAGCGTAGTCGGGTCCTAGATTGTGTAGTTTCTCGGTCTTCTTTGTTTGATCGCATCAGAGAGCACCAGTATGATGATCCTTATTTTCTTTTCCTTAAGGACAAGTTTCAGCACGGTAATGCCAGATATGTGACTATCGGTGATGATAGGGTACTGAGGATGCATGGCCAGATATGTGTGCCCAATGTAGATGGGTTACGAGAGTTGATTCTTGAGGAGGCACACAGGTTGCGGTATCCCATCCTACCGGGTGCCACGAAGATGTATCAGGATTTGAGATAGTACTACTGGTGGAGAAGGGTGAAGAAAAATATAGTTGGGTTTGTATCCCGGCGTCTCAACTGTCACTAGACAACATACGAGCATCATAGACCGGGTGGGTTGCTTCAGAAGATAGAGATTCCAGAGTGGAAGTGGGAGCGGATCACCATGGATTTCGTAGTTAAGCTCCAACGGACTTCGAGGAAGTTCGATTCTATTTGAGTGATTGTGGACCAACTGACCAAGTCCGCGCACTTTATTCTAGTTGGTATTGCTTATTCCTTAGAGTGGTTGGCTGAGATTTTCATCTGAGAGATTGTTCGCCTTCATGGCGTGCCAGTTTCCATCATTTCAAATAGAGGCACACAATTTACATCGCAGTTTTAGAGAGTCGTGCAATGAGAGTTGGGCACTCGAGTTGAGTTGAGCATAACATTTCACCCACAGACGGACAGGCAGTCCGAGCGCACTATTCAAATATTGGAGGACATACTACGCGCTTGTGTAATTTATTTTGGTGGTTCATAGGACCAGCTTCTGCCGCTCGCGGAGCTTGTTTACAACAACAGTTATCGATCGAGTATTCAGATGGCTCCGTATGAGGATATATATGGGAGGCGATGTAGATCTTCTGTGGGTTAGTTTGAGCCGGGTGAGGCTATGCTTTTGGGTATAGACTTGGTTTAGGATGCATTAGATAAGGTGAAATTGATCCAGGAGCGTCTTCGCACGGTGCAGTCGAGACAGAAGAGTTATGCTGACAGGGAGGTCCGTGATGTGTCTTACATGGTTGGGGAGAAGGTTCTGCTAAAGGTTTCACCCATGAAGGGTGTTATGAGATTTGGGAAGAAGGGCAAGTTGAGCCCTCGATTTATTGGGTTATTTGAGGTACTTCAAAGGATTGGGGAGGTGGCTTACGAGCTTGCCTTGCCACCCAGCTTATCGAGTGTACATCCAGTATTTTATGTTCCTATGCTTCGAAAATATATCGACGATCCGTCACATGTTTTTTATTTCATCACGGTCCAGTTGGATGGTAATTTGACTTATGATGTGGAGCCAGTGGCCATTTTGGGGCGGCAAATTTGAAAGTTGAGGTCTAAGGATATAGCTTCAGTGAAAGTGCAGTGGAGAGGTCAGCCCATGGAGGAGACTACTTGTGAGACCGAGCGGGAGATATGGAGCAGATATACATACCTATTTGAGACTCCAAATATGTTTCTGCAACCGTTCGAGGACGAACGTTTGTTAAGAGGGGGAGGATGTAACGACCCGACTGATCATTTTGAGAGTCTTAGCCCCGTTCCCCATTTCCTGCTTCTTTTGTGTTCTACATTTGTATTATGACTTACCGGGTTAGTTGGTTCGATTTTGGAGTGATTTCGGAATGAATTGAGACACTTAGCCTCTTAATTGGAAATTTAAGTTGGAAAAGTTGACTAGATATTGACTTATGTGTAAACAGCCTCATATTTGAATTTTGATGGTTCCATTAGCTCCATTAGGTGATTTAAGACTTAGTAGCACGTCCGAAATGTGATTTGGAGGTCCGTAGTAGAATTAGGCTTGAATTGGCGGAAGTTGGAATTTTGGTAAATTTGATCGGCAGTGGAAATTTGGATATCGGGATCGGATTTTATTTCAGGTAGTTGGAGTAGGTTTGTGGTGTCATTTATGACTTGTGCGCAAAATTTGAGGTAAATCGGACATGATTTGATAGGTTTCAGCTTGTTTGTAGATTTTTGAAATTTCAAAGTTCATTCGACTTGAATCTAGGTGCAATTCGTGTTTTTGATCTTGTTTGAGGTGATTTGAGGATTCGACTAAGTTCTTATGATGTTACAGCACGTGTTGGTATGATTAGTTGAGTTCTTGAGGGCCTCGGGTGAGTTTCGGGTGGTTAACGGATTATTTTTTGCCTTAGTGAGATAGTTGATATCTGTTGCTACATTTTTTTGGTTTCCTCTTATGCGTTCGGGAGAGGAGTCTCGTGTTCGCGAAGAGTGTTTTAACGACCCGACCGGTCGTTTCATGAGTCACCGCTCCGTTTCCCCCATTTCTGCTTCTTATTGCCTTGTTCAACTGTATTATATATTTATCGGGTTAGTTGGTTCGGGTTCAGAGAGGTTTTGGTAAGGTTGAGACACTTAGTATCTTTTGAGTAAGCTTAAGTTGGAAAAGTCAACCAAATATTGACTTATGTGAAAAAGGGCTCGGATGTAAATTCTGATGGTTCGGATAACTCCGGGAGGTGATTTGGGACTTAGGAGTGTGATCGGAACGTATTTTGGAGGTTCGTAGTAGATTTAGGCTTGAATTGGAGAAATTGGAATTTTGGCATTTTCCAGTTGATAGGTGAGATTTTGATATAGGGGTCGGAGTGGAATTCCGGGAGTTGCAGTAGATCCGTTGTGTCATTTGGGATGTGTCTGCAAAATTTCAGGTCATTCGGACGTGGTTTGATAGACTTATTGATCAAAAGCGGAATTTAGAAGATGTTTGGAACCTTAGGCTTGAATCCGATATTATTTGTTTGATGTGTTTTGAAGATTGGTATAAGTTTGGATAGTGGTATATGACTTATTCGTGCTTTTGGTTGAGGTCTCGGGGGCCTCGGGGTGATTTCAAGTGGTTAACGGAAGATTTTGAGTTGGGTTTGGCAACTGAAGTTTTCTTTTACTGTAATAACCACATCTATGGACAAGGAACTGCAGGTGCAGACTCATAGAAGTGGATATGGAGCGGCAGATGCGGTCTCAGGCGAAGAGAGAGAAGTCGCAGATGCGGGAGGTGATCTGTACCTGCGGGCCCGTAGATGCGGAGTCTGGGTCGCAGGGCGGAAATGGGACTTAAGTGAAAAACCGCAGAAGCGGTGCCTTTGACCGCAGAAGCGGACATAGACAGCAGGTGCGAAAAGCATGGATCAGAAAGTATATATTTCATCCTTCGTGATTTTCAGCCTTTCTTCACCATTTTAAATCGATTTTGGAGCTTTTTGGGGATTTTGAAGAGGGAATTCAAGCGAACTTCATTGAGATTTGACGCGAGCTTAGGCCGTGACGAGAGGCAAAGGCATCGCGGGCTAGAGTTTGGACCGGATAGAGGTAAGTAATCATTATAAATGCCGCCCTGAGGGTATGAAACCCCGAATTTCACATTGTTGTGCTACTTTGAGGTGACTCACACACTAGATGACGAGCGTGGGGTCGTGCACCGTTAGGGATTGTGACTTACTCCATCCCGTATGATTGTTTAACCACGTATTTGATTGAAAATTGTCTGCTATCATCATGTTTTGGGCTGAACGCCATATTTGGGCCTCGTGCCAACTGTTTTGGACCCTTAGGGAATTTTTCTACTATTCCTCACTGTTTTGACTTCATATTTATACTTAGTCATGCTGTATTCAATGTTTTCACAACTCAGACATATTTACTCTATTTTGACATCTTAAATGATATTTTGGGCCGAGCATCATATTTTACTGTGCCCGCGTGGCTTTGAGAGATTTCTGACTGAGTGATGCTGAGGGCCTGTGTTGTGAGGTTATCATGGGATCAGGCTGCGGGCCGCAGCGGTATTGTGTTGATTCATGATTATGAGGCTGAGGGCTTGAGTTGTTACGCCATGAGGTGGCTTGATATAAGGCCGAGAGCCTATTTGATTATGCCACGAGATGGATTTTTATTGCGTTTGGGCCGTAAGGGGCCCCTCTCGGAGTCTGTACACCCCCAGTGAGCGCGGGTACCCAGTGTGATATGTGATATAGCTCGAGGGGCTGATGTTGTTCCATGTTATTGCCTGAGGGGCTGATACGATTGATTGTGAGATAGCCCGAGGGGCTAGTTCTATTGGCATTTATTTACGTTTCTATCCTTTTCTCCCTGTTTTCATCACTCGTTTGAATTGCTAAAAGATGTTTTAAAGAGGTTTTTACCGAACTAAGGTGTTTGTACGATCTTTGTTGTTTATTGCATTGTTCTGGTTTTATACTGCCTCATTGTAGCATTTTGTTGTGTTTTACGTGTTTTCTTATCTCGAAGCTGCCTTTACTTTTATTACTTACTGAGTTGGCGTACTCATATTACTCCCTGCACCCTGTGTGCATATTCAGGAGTCTCGGGTCACGCTCGCGAGGGTTGATTTGCTTCCACCGCAGGCTTATTTGGAGTTGACTAGGTAGCTGCTCGCCGTTCGCAGCCCAGTGCTTCGCCTTCCTATCTTTACTTTCCTTGTACTAGCCTTGTACTAGACTGTGTAGCCTTTTCATACTCTTAGACGGATCTTTAGATGCTCATGATTGGTGACACCTCGATGTCGGGCTGTGTTTGTTTCCGCGTTGTTCTATTCCACTCTTTATTTTGGGATTTTCAGCTTATTAATGACTTAAAATGATTATTATAACTGTTTAATTGATTTGGGGTTTGTGTCGACTGGCTTTGTTTCACGATAGGCGCCATCACGGCCGGGTTCAGTTTAGGGTCGTGACAAGTTGGTATCAGAGACTAGGTTACATAGTTCTCACGAGTCATGAGCAGGTTTAATAGAGTCTCGCAGATCGGTATGGAGACGTCTGTATTTATCCTCGGGAGTCTACAAAACCTTTAGGAAAACTTCATATTCTTGAGTTCTTATCGTGCGAATCTGTTGATCCGAGTACTAAACTTCTATTATTCTATTCTCTCACATATGGTGAGGACACGAGCGACTAGTCAGGATGGACGACCACCAGTACCATCAGTTGTGGCCACTAGGGGCCGAGGATGCGGTCGAGGCCGTGGTAGGGGCAGAGGTGTAGCCCGGACCGCAGCTAGGGCAGCACCTGCAGATCCACCAGCCGTCCTAGTTCAGGATCAGGTCCCAGTTGTAGACGTTCCAGCAGCACCAGTTCAGGCACCAGCTGTGCCTATTGTGATCTCAGGCCTTCAGGAGGCCCTGGCCCAGATTTTATCAGTATGCACTGGCCTAGCTCAGGCGGTCTCAACTACTACAGTCGCAGCTACTTCTCAGACCGGGGGAGGCATTCAGACTCCCGCCGCTCATACACTTGAGCAGGTCGTGCAAAGACTTCAGACACCGGGGCACATCCAGCCCAGCTGGTTGCAGCTGCTCAGGACTATGTAGCTCATGCGATGCCAGAGGACGAGCAGCATCGATTGGAGTGATTTGGTAGACTTCAACCTCCGACTTTCAGTGGTGTAGAGGGCGAGGATGCCCAAGGTTTCTTAGACAAGTGTCAGAGGATTCTTCGTATGGCGGGTATTCTGGAGACCAGCGGGGTCGCATTTACTACCTTTCAGTTTTCTGGAGCCGCCTTCACTTGGTGGGAGGCTTACGAGAGGCGTAGGCCTATTTGCGCAGCGCTCCTTACCTGGTAGTAGTTCTCCGTTCTTTTTTTGGAGAAGTATGTGCCACAGTCCCGCAGAGAGGAGCCGCACAGGCAATCCGAGTAGTTAAGACAAGGAGATATGACTGTGGCGCAGTATGAGATGAGGTTCTCAAAGTTAGCTCGTAATGCTATTTGGATGGTTGCTACAGATAGAGAGAGGATCAGGAGGTTCGTTGATGGCCTCACAAATCAGCTTCGGATTCTCATAACCAGGGAGAGAGTATCTGGTGCTACTTTTGAGGAGGTTGTTGACATTTCTCGCGAGATTGAGTCAGTTCGTAGCCAGGAGAGGGAGGCCAAGAGGACTCGGGGATCCGGTAGTTATTGTGGTTCTCCTTCGAGAGGTCAGTTTCAGCATGGCAGAGGCCGTCCATTCAGGCATGCTCAGTCAGCTCGCCCAGGTTATCGTGGGGCGTCATCGAGTTATAGTTCTCACAGTTCTCATCAGGGCCATTCATCACTCAATGCCCTTCCATCCCAAAGTTCGTCCCGTGCTCAATTAGCTCAGGGTTCTTCTATGCCAGGTGCATCTGCTAGTCATTCCGGTGCTAGGGCTTCCCTTCAGTCCCCGTCTCCAGCACCAGGTACCTGTTATGAGTGTGGAGTGTTGGGTCACATTTGGAGGTAGTGTCCTCGTTGCCTTGAAGGTTCATCTTAGTAGAAGGTTCAGTCATCGACTTCGGCACCAGTTACCTCATCACACACCCAGCTAGCTAGGGGTGTAGGACAGTCAGCTAGGGGTCGCCCTAGAGGGAGAGGTCGATCAGGTGGTGGTTAGGCCAGTTTCTATGCACTCCCAGCTAGACTAGATGATATTGCTTCAGATGCTGTGATTACAGGTGTTGTCTTAGTTTTCCATAGAGATGCCTCTATGTTATTTGATCCTGGTTCCACTTTTTTATATGTGTCATCATATTTTGCTCGTTATCTGGATACGCCCCGAGAGTCTCTTATTCCATCTTTTCGTGTATCTATGCTGGTGGGCGATACTATTGTTGTGGACTATTTGTACCGGTTGTCTGTGGTGACCATTGGGGGTCTGGAGACCCGTTTGGACCTGTTATTGCTTTGTATGGTGGACTTTGATGTGATATTGGGCATGGATTGGCTATCTCCATGTTGTGCTATTTTGGAATGTCATGCTAAGACGGTGACATTAGTTATTCCGGGTGTCCCACAGATTGAGTGGCGTGGTTCAATTATTATGTTCCCAGTAGGGTAATTTCATTCTTGAAGGCTCATCGTATAGTTGGGAAGGTTGTCTTTCTTACTTAGCCTTTGCGAGGGATGTCGGTGTAGAGACTCCCAGTAATGATTCTGTTCCTGTTGCGAGGGATTTTCCCCATGTGTTTCCCACGGACTTGTCGGGCATGCCACTGGACAGGGATATTGATTTTGGTACTAATCTGGTGCCGGGCACTCAGCCCATTTCTATTCCACCATATCGTATGGCACCAGCGGAATTGAAGGAGTTGAAGGAGCAGCTTCAGGAACTCCTTGATAAAGGGTTTATTCGACCTAGTGTGTCGCCTTGGGGTGCACCTGTTCTATTTGTGAAAAAGAAGGATGGCACGATGAGGATGTGCATTGATTACAGGTAGTTGAACAAGGTTACAATTAAGAACAAGTATCCTTTGCCTCGCATTGATGATTTATTTGAACAACTTCATGGAGCGAGGGTGTTCTCCAAGATTGATCTTCGATCAGGGTATCACCAGCTGAAGATCAGGGACTCAAATATTCTTAAGACAACTTTCAGGACCTGATATGGTCACTATGAGTTCCTTGTGATGTCTTTTGGGCTGACCAATGCCCCGGCAACGTTCATGCATTTGATGAACATCGTGTTCCGGTCGTATCTCCACTCGTTTGTCATAGTTTTTATTGATGACATTCTGGTGTATTCACGTAGTCAGGAGGAGCACGCGGAGCATTTAAGAGTTGTGTTGCAAAGATTGAGGGAGGAGAAGCTTATGCAAAATTATCCAAATGTGAGTTTTGGCTCAGTCCAATGGCTTTCTTGGGGCACGTGGTGTTGAGTGAGGATACTCAGGTTGATCCGAAGAAGATAGAGGCGGTTCAGAGTTGGCCCAGACCGTCCTCAGCCACAGAGATTTGCAATTTTCTGTGTTTGGCGGGTTATTACTGCTAGTTTGTTCAAGGATTAACATCTATCGCATCGTCCTTGACCAAGTTGACTCAAAAGGGTGCTCCATTTATGTGGTCAGATGAGTGTGAGGAGAGCTTTCAGAAGCTCAAGACTGCCTATACCACAACTCCAGTATTAGTTTTGTCATCAGCTTCAGGTTCATATACCGTGTTGTGATGCTTCGAGAGTTGGTATTGGGTATGTGTTGATGCAGGAGGGTAGAGTTATTGCTTATGCTTCTCTTCGGTTGAAGCCCCATGAGAAGAACTACCATGTTCACGATTTGGAGCTGGCTACCATTGTTCACGCGTTGAAGATTTGGAGGCATTATTTGTATGGTGTGTCTTGTGAGGTATTTACTGATCATCGTAGCCTCCAGCACTTGTTCAAGCAGAAGGATCTCAATTTGAGGCAGCGAAGATGGCTGGAGCTGCTAAAGGATTATGATATTACTATCGTGTACCATCCGAGGAAGGCCGATGTGGTGGCCGATGCTTTGAGCCGGGAAGTGAGTAGGGGGAGTTTGGCATATATTTCTGTTGGGGAGAGACCTCTTGTACTTGATGTTCAAGCCTTGGACAATCAGTTCGTGAGGTTGGATAATTACTCAAGTCCAAGAATTACAAGTCATCGTGCATGACCTCCTTGCTGAAGGTATGGCCCGAGTCAATAATTTTATTAATAATATTAATAGTGTTATTAATTATAAATTCGTTATTGAAGGTATGGTCATAAAAGGCGTTTCAAGTTGCTTCCTTCATTGAAAAGTTACCTCCTTTATGGAAGGACTTTAAGAACTACTTGAAGCACAAGCGCAAAGAGATGACACCTGAGGATCTAATTGTTCGTCTAAGGATAGAGGAAGACAACAAAAATGCTGAAAAAAGAAGTCACGTGGCTACTCGGCAATAATGGGAGCTAACATTGTTGAGGAAGCACCGGGAAATAAAAAGAAAAGAAAGCAGGCATCTGGACCAAAGAATTACCCAAACAAAAAGAAGTTCAAAGGTAGTTGTCACAACTATGGAAAGTCTGGACATAAGGCCGTGGACCGTCGTGCACTAAAGAATGATGTACAAAAGAAGAAGAAGAAGAATTAAGCTAACATGGTTGAAAATATTGACAAAAAAGAGGACTTGTGTGCCATGTTGTCTGAATGCAACTTGGTAGGAAATCCTAAAGAATGGTGGATTGATTTTGGAGCCACTCGCCATGTTTGTGCTAGCAAGGAGTTATTTTCTTCTTATGCCCCCGCAGGACCGACGAGACAATTTTCATGGGAATTTCGTCTACAGCCAAAATTGAAGGAGTTGGCAAGATTGCGTTGAAGATGACGTCGGGAAAAATTGTGACTCTAAACCAAGTTCTCCATGTTCCAGAAATTCGCAAGAATCTTGTGTCTACCTCACTTCTTGTCAAGAATGGATTCAAATGTATTTTTATTTCTAATAGTGTTGTACTAAGTAAGAATGATGTGTATGTAGGAAAAGGTTACCTGAATGAGGGTCTTTTTAAGCTAAATGTAATAGCAGTTCCTATCAATAAAGTTAATGCTTCTTCTTACTTACTTGAGTCAAACACTTTATGGCATGCACGCCTAGGTCACATCAACTTCAAAACATTGCAAAAAATTATAAATTTAGAAGTATTGCCAAAATTTGATTGCATTAATTCCAAATGTCAAATATGTGTGGAATCAAAGTATGCTAAGCATCCTTATAAGTCCGTTGAAAGGAATTCAAGCCCTTTAGACTTAATTCACACAGATATTTGCGACATGAAGTCAATACCATCTCACGGTGGGAAAAAGTATTTTATTACTATTATTGACGATAGTACGAGATATTGCTATGTTTATTTGCTTAATAGTAAAGATGAAGCAATTGATGCTTTCAAGCAATACAAGATTGAAGTTGAAACACAACTAAACAAAAAGATCAAAATGATAAGAAGTGATAGGGGGTGGCGAATATGAATCTCCTTTTGAAGAAATATGTTTGGAAAATGGCATTATTTACCAAACAACTGCCCCTTACTCTCCAGAATCTAATGAAATTGCGGAGAGAAAGAACCGAACGTTGAAAGAAATGATAAATGCGTTGTTAATAAGTTTTGGTTTACCACATAACTTGTGGGGGAAGCTATACTTACAGCTAACCGAATAATCAACCATATACCTCATAGTAAAACACAGTCCATTCCTTATGAAAAATGGAAAGGAAGGAAGCCCAGCTTGAAATACTTCAAAGTGTGAGAGTGTTTAGCTAAGGTACAAGTTCCTAAACCTAAAAGGGTTATGATAGGTCCAAAAACAGTTGATTGTGTATTTATTGGATATGTAACCAATAGCAAGGCATATTGTTTTCTGGTTCATAAATAAGAAAATCCTGAGATCCACGTTAATACAATAATAGAATCAGATAATGCTGAATTCTTTGAAACTATTTATCCATATAAAAAGGAAAGTGAATTGTCCTACCAAAAGTCGAAACGACCTCGGGAGGAAACAACAGATAGTATGCCTAATGAGGAAAATCCGAGAAGAAGTAAACGTCAAAGAACATCTACTTCATTCGGTCGAGATTTTCTGACTTTCATGCTAGAAAATGAGCCTCGAACCTTCAAGGAAGCAATGTCATCCTCAGAAGCACAATATTGGAAAGAGGATGTCAATAGTAAATAGAATCCATATTGAGCAACCACACATGAGAATTGGTTGATCTTCCTCCAGGTAACAAAACTTTGGGTTCTAAATGGGTTTTCAAGAAGAAAATGAAAGGCGATGGTACTATTGACAAATACAAGGCAAGACTTGTTGTCAAAGGATTTAAACAACAAGAAGGTCTTGACTATTTTGACGCATACTTGCCGGTAACAAGAATTACATCCAGTCGGATGCTAATAACGTTAGCCGCCTTGTATGGTCTTCAAATCCATCAAATGGATGTAAAAACAGCCTTCTTAAATGGTGATCTAGAGGAAGAAATTTACATGAACCAACCTGAAGGGTTTGTGGTTTCGGAAAAAGAAAAGAAGGTGTGTCGACTTGTTAAGTCCCTTTATTGACTAAAACAAGCACCCAAGCAATGACATGCAAAATTTGACCAAACAATATTGTCAAATGACTTTAAGATTAATGAATGTGATAAATGTGTTTACATTAAGAACGTTCCAAATCATATAGTCATTGTTTGATGATATGCTAATAATGAGATTGCCGACATTCAAGCTACTAAGCGTATTCTTGCTAGTAAGTTTGATATGAAAGACTTAGGAGTTGCCGATGTAATTCTAGAAATTAAAATCCAGAGGACTCCTCAGGGTCTGGCTTTGTCTCAATCACATTACGTGAAAATGGTACTTGAAAAATTCAAACACTTGGAATTTAGAAGTGCAAGAACTCCAATTGACTTAAACCATCATCTTGAAAAGAATAAAGGTGAAAGCACGTCTCAATTGGATTATGCCCGTGTGTTGGGAAGCTTAATGTATATCATGAACTGTACACGTCCTGATATAGCTTGTGCAATAAGTAAACTTAGTCGATTCACAAATAATCCCAACAAACATCACTGGGTGGCAATGAAACGAGTTATGGGATATTTGGAATATACCCAAGATTATGCTTTGCACTACAATAAATATCTGCGGTTATCTAAGGATATAGTGATGCAAATTGGATAACCGGCTCAACAGAAACAAAGTCCACAAGTGGATATGTGTTTTACTGTTGGCAGTGGAGCAGTATCTTGGAAGTCTTCCAAACAGACGTGCATCGCTCGCTCTACAATGAAATCAGAGTTTATAGCTTTGGATAAAGCCGGTGAAGAAGCTGAATGGCTTCGAAATTTCTTAGAAGACATTCCGTTCTGGCCAAAACCTTTGGCTCCTATATGCATACATTGCGATAGTGAGGCTGCAATAGGACGGGCAGGGAGCGTTATGTATAACGAAAAGTCTCGTCATATACGATGAAGACATAACACCGTTAGACAACTACTTTCTAGTGGAATTATCACTATTGATTATGTAAGATCAAAGGATAATATGGCGGATCCGCTTACAAAAGGCTTAACTAGAGAGGGAGTTGAGAAATCATCTAAGGGAATGGGACTATGGCCGAGGACAAGTCATCATGGCGGTAACTCTACCTAGAATCTTGGATATTCCGAGATCTAGGTTCAAGGAGCTCAAACAAAGTTGTGATTGACCGGTTCAACATTATCAAAGTAAAATTTTGGTTCCTTCTCGTGATGAAGACGATGTTTAGTAACAAGTATAGAACTTTACACGTTCTTTAATGATTACCTAAGTTTGATGTGGTGTCAATCTAAAGGATTACACGTTTAGGAATCACCTATGTAAGTGTGAAGTGGAAGCCGCTTCAAAGAGAATTATGTAAGGACAATTCTCTACGCACTTATGAAACCATGTGGTGTTCATGGATGAAACGAACACAACAATGAGAACCAAAAGATGGTTAAGGGTTGGTTGTGTGACATATGGTTGTCTAGGTATACACTAAAGTTCGACGGTTCAAAGATATCAAATCTACCGATTGACCGAGTATATCCGACATATGTTCACTACGGAAAATTCAAAGAAAAACCTACTTATCCAGATGCAATTAATCCTTACTTGCAAATCACACAGCTTTCATCTATGATCATTCTTGTTACAACCATTTCCATTCATGTGGGGGATTGTTGGACTTTAAGCATTGGGCTTTAAAGACTAAGAGTGTGAATTGGGAAATGGTGGGAAATAAAATAGAGGGAAATGAAAATTTGAATCAAGTGAGCTTTTGTCATGAACTTTGTACCACACTGGTGAAAGACAACTACACTTGTGTGTATAAATATAGGATCACTTCTTAGAGCTGTTAAAAGGAGTTGAAGAGAATGAACCCTCGCGCCGCCGTCGTCGCTCGCTTGGCTCGGCTTTGGATTTGTCAAATGATCGATCGATAAGATTATTTTTGGACAAAATTTATTTAATTAATTATTTAATAATTAATTAAATGCCAGTCAGTTCATTAACGTAATTAACTGGAATCCAAAAAAAAATGCTGCCTTTGCTGAACGTTGCTTTCCCTCCTGAACAGGCATCACGCTTCTTCCGATATTGCCTATAAATTCCGAGCCATGGCTTCTTTTTCCACTCACTGAAAACCGAGAATTTCCTTCTGAATACTGCATTCTACTTCGCAGTCTCTCTCTCTCTCTTTCACAAATTCGTAAGTGTGATTTTGCTCCGTTCTTTGAGTTCGTTGGTATCCTGCAGTTTGTATTGCCACTGTTGCTGGAAGGTTTATTCCGTTTCATCCTGGGAGGATTTAATCCATTACCTTGGCAATTTGTGAGGGGGTTAAAATTCCTTAAGGATACACAAGGAAATTGTGGACTCGGAATATTTCTTATCGTTTACAAATTTTCTATTTCTTCTAATAGTCTTATTATTTCTGTTTTAACACAGTATAGTCTACAATACATGGATGACGATTTTCGCTCTCCTCTCCATGAATAATGTACGTTAAGACTAACGTGCGCCGAGAGAGACTTCAGTCCTCGTGCCCTCGACGAGAATCACTTTTAAACCCATATACCGAATAGCCCCCTTAATCCCTATAACCAAACAACCCCTTGTCTTTATGAAATTTGTTCAAAAATCAAGAGTGTTTTTTGGAGGGAAAGTGTCGCGGGAAAAGACCAAAAGCGAGAAGAAAAAAAAAAAGAAAAAAAGAAAGAGGAAAAGATGGAAGGTAGTTTGGTAGTCAACGATAATTAAACCAATGTAGCGTAAAAAGACATTTGCAGGTCCAAAACGAATATGCAATCTCCACCGTTCACCACAAGATGCCATCTGCAAACCGATCATACACCGTTCAATTAAAAGTCCAGCGATAGAACAGTGGCTCTGTCACACTTATCCGACATGGCATTTAACCGGTTTTAAATCCGGAATTGGAGTCCGCAACGCATTTTAGTACACAAAACACAAAAAGTGCTCCCTACTGTGTGTGTGTGTGTGAAAGCGTTGAAACGAAGAGAGAGAAAAAGAAGAGAAACTCAGTTAATGAGAGTGTAACTCGGTGAGGTGAGCACTAAAATCCCCAATTAGAGCTCGCAAATCTCTGTAAGTACTCTTTAATTGTACATCAATTTTATGCATATTTCACAAAAAATCATGCTTTTGTTCTGTATTTGTACCTCGCTGTGTTTTATTTGTGTTAAGAGATTTAGTTTTTGCAGCTTAGGGTTTCGCAGATTTCATAAAAAAATTGGATCTTTATTCTTTTTTCTTTTACTTTTTCGCTTCAGTGTGCTAAAGACTTCGATGATATAATTTGCACTTAATCCTAGACAATGTTGCTTTGTGTTTTCTAGCTTAATATTAAGCTGCACTAGTTATGCCAATTGCTGCAAATTACGACAAAAATACTGCCAATTGCTGCAAAAACATTGCTTATATGTTTTGCCTTTTACAATTTTGCATTTTCGTATGCAGTTTTGTTCCTGCTACTTGCTAAAAGTTTTAATTTTTTCGAATTATAGAGTTGAATTTTAGTTATGGGAGAAGAGGAGACAGTTACTGAGGTAGCGGAGGCGCCTGCTAATGGAAATGTGGCAGTGGAAGATAAGGGTGACGCTATTACCAAGGACTCGAATGTGGAAAAGGATGGAAGCAAGGAAGTGCAAGCAGAGAGCAAAGAGACTGATAAAGACGATGCTGAAAAGATGGATATAGACAGAAAAGAGGCAAAAGAAACCAACGTTGAAGAAGAGGTGAAAGAAAGCAAAGAAGAAAAAGAGGCAGAAGAAAGAAAAGAAGAAAAAGAGGCAGAAAAAATAAAAGAAGAAGAGGAAGAGGTGAACAAAAGCAACAAAGCTGAAGAAGATGAGAAAGCTGACCAGGAAATTGAAGTGGAGGAAGAGGTGAACAAAAGCAGTAAAATTGAAGAAGAGAAAGCTGACCAGGAAATTGAAGTGGAGGAAGAGAAGCAGGAACCCAAGAGCGACACGATGGAAGAAGATACGGCTGAAGAGCCAGATAATAAGGATGATGAGGAGGTTGAAAAGAAGGAGGTAGGTGGAGAGAAAAAGGATAAAGAAAGCAATGAAGAGTGTAAGGATGAAGAAGGGTCTAAAAAGAGTGTTAAGTCGAAGGGGGAGAAAGACAAGAAAAGGAAACGAGAGGTTGTAAAGAAGAAGGAGAAGGAAATAGAGCCAAAAACTCCTGCACCCTCAACAATTGACCGTCCTGTACGTGAACGCAAATCTGTTGAAAGGCTTGTTGCATCTATTGACAGAGAATCCAACAAGGAATTCCGTATTGAAAAGGTATGTTATACTGTTAATGACATTTATTGTGTCTTCCTTTTTTGCTTATCCAGATTTTAGGCTCATGCTGCACGTTTATTGTTGGTTGTGAGATGAATTCATGTTTTCTGTGATCTGCAGGGTCGTGGGACTGCACTGAAAGATATTCCTAATGGTATTTTGCTTGCTAATTCCCTGGGTTTTAATTGGCTCTGAACAAGTTACTTGATGTTATTTCAGGCTTGCTTTCTTTTCTTTGTGCCCAGATTATCCTAATCTATTTCTTGGGATTTTCACATGTAGATGGTCTGTGAGAAAAACCTTATATGTAGTAAACTTTGATAATGGTCAATGATATTATCTTTTAATTCTAGTGTGATATGTCTATTGTAAAATCTTAGTTTGGTCCCTGACCTCACTGGATTTCACATAGCTGCAAATTAACATTGTCAGCGACTCAACATCTTTACTTTATTTTTTTTATTTTAACTTCAGTTGCATACAAATTATCCAAAAGGAAGACTGAAGAAACATTCAAATTGCTTCACACAATTCTCTTTGGAAGGCGTGGAAAGGTAACGTCCTGACTTAGTTCCTTTCTTTGTAAGATTTGTCTCTGAATTGTATTGTTTCTCTTACCCTTGGTCTTGCATTTAGTTTTTTTTTTGCATTTAGTTTTTTTCTTACCCTTGGTCTTCCTAGTGAAGAACTAGTTATATATGTACCTTTACTAGTTCTATTTAACTTTTATCTTATGAGTACATTAAAGAAAGCCTTATAAGTTTTTCAGCGTATATTTTGATTACTCTATTTTTCAAATATGTTAAACATGAGCTATTTTACCAATTTCATCTTTCTAACTTCCCATTTTTTCTCCTAAATCTATGCAATTATTAAACTTGTTCCTAACACTAAACCTTGCTATACACTAATATCTATTATTGTAGCTTTGCTATTTGTAAAAGAAACAAAATCGTACGAGTGACTAAAAGTAGAGGCTTCTTGGGTTTAAGCACCTCTCTCCTGTTGGCGGATATGCTCCAACCTCCTAGCTATCTCCATAACCTACTAAAAGTAGTCCCCGTCTCGATCTCTTGTGCCATACCATTACCATAATTAAGGCCTCGAAGAACCTTCTATGTCTCGGTAGGAATCAAGAAAGTTGCACGGCGAGACAACTTTAAAGATCTCATTTAGTACTGGGTGGCAATTATGCCATCCTAACGCAGTGCTCAAACTGTGCATGCAAATCATCTCTCTAGGCGAGTGAGATAAACTTCTCTAGAAAGAGATGTGAAAACTATCCCCAAGTGAGAGGTAGTAACATTGCTGGTCTACTCGCTTATATGTCTTCCATCACCTCTTGGCTGGTCCTTTAAACTAGAAGGTAGTGAAGTCAACTGTGTTGGACTTAATAGTGCCCAAAGTATGTACAATCTCATAACATATGTGTTAGGAGTCCTAGGCATTAGCTGTCGGATCATCGTCAAAATAGCGGGGAGACAACTTTTGGAACCTGTCCATCCTCTTTTGCTCCTTAACCGACATAACAATTCTTATCACTGGCTATGTTGCAACGAGCTTTGGGGCAACAATGTGTTGTGGTACCCCAATAGACTATACTCTTAGAGTTTGAAATATACGAGCATGTTGCTGCTATCGAGTGCGAGTTGCTGGGTTTCTGCTCTCCCCGGGTTTAGGGTTCATAGTTCAGGGTTCAGGCTTGAGAAGTAGCTTGGGCTATAGGAATCACCCTTGCTTGATCTATGCTCTTAAAGAAACCCATAATATGTGTCGAAGTCTCCAAGCACATGGGTAGCAATTATCCTTCAGAACTTGTGCTGGACTCAGCCAAACAACTTGAATTGGAACCTCCTCAACCTCAAGAGCTGTAGGTGGATCAAGTGAAGCGTGGATCAAGTGAAGCATTTCTAGCACGACCACAAGCAACTGTGGGCACTCCAGTTCGAGCAGATGCAACTATGTGAGCCTGGCTTGAGCTCCCGTCCTTTTTACCCTTGCCTTTAACTTCATAGCAACTTCAACCTCGGGCATTTGCTCCTGCTTACTAGCTACCTATGAACGTATCCTCACCATCTGTGGTAGAATAAAACGGAAATGATTCAAACTTTAAGTTGAAACAAAATTGTACGACAAGGGAAAGAAAGAGAAGTTTCTTAAATGCTTTGTAGCCTCTCAGAGATAAATTCAAACGTCTTAGTACCGATCAACATACTAGATATTGCGAATGACTCACAAGACCTGTGACCTTGCTTTGACACCACTTTGTCATGATCTAAATTCTACCTTAGTCGTGATGGCACATAATCCAACACGTTAGGCGAACCCACAAGCGCTAACAATATTAAGCAAATACCAAAGGACAATAATAAGTCCAAAACAAAGATAATAATAACAAATTATAGTTATGAAACATCAAACAATGCGGAACAAACCAACATCTAATCCTAGGAATTGGTGGTACTAGTCATGAGTAGTTGAGAGTAACAAAATACAATTGTCTGAATCAAAAACAGTAGATAAAGGATATAATAGAAGAGGTGACTCCTAGGCACTACAAGAGTAGCTCTAGCTTGAATCTCCAAGTCAACTCCTAAGCTTCCTCTTCGGTCGCGTTGATGACATGGTCAATATCAACATAAAAATGTGTAGAAGTGTAATTTGAGTGAAACAACACGTACTCAGTAAGTGTCATTGACTGTCTCCAACAAAGTGGTGGCTAGGGTTATTTTCAAAGATACTTACTTTCATACACTTGCGCAGTTCATATACATAACAATCCTAAAAAAGAAAGTAGAAAAACATCATAATAGGATATGCTCAGTCAAGCAGACATTATGAGGCATGCTTTCACTCTAGCAAGTCCAATACATATGTAGAATGCATCTAATCACATATATATGTGATATGGGGTTTGCTCCCTTTCAAGGTCTCAAGTTCGAGCCTTGGGGTTTGCTCCCTTTCACAGTCTCAAGTTTGAAACCCATTGGGTGCAAACAATTTCTGAGGGTCATCGGACTGGGTAAAACCTGAATTAACCGTGGTGCACTTGCGAGAAACTCCTTGCCGAGGGCCTGTGCACCCCCGGGATTAGTCGGGGCTCTTAGAGACTCGGACACTCGGTGCAAATAAAAAAAAATGTGATATGCACAAATTTACCATACAAGAATGCATTATCAGTTGCAAAGGACCGGTAAAATAGAATAAAGCTTCTACCTTTATGCTCACCTCAACCAATATCATGCGCCCCCAAAGAAGAAACATGGTTGGACAACTTATGAGGGTCCATATTCACACGCAACAGTAATGCAAGTCCTTTACACCCTACAGGAACATGGAGTCACATGTCATAACTGATACCTCAACATGAACGTGAATCCACACATCCTAATTGCTTGACGACTCCCATAAGCAGTCTCAAATGGATAATGAGAACAATACACACTAACAAGGTGCATATATAAATTGTGTTGGACTAAACACTTCAATCATGTTAAAAAAGTATATGAAGTCTATAATGTTAAACTAGTATATGAATGGTGCCTATAACATTATACTTGCATGAATAAAATGCTCAAGTAGTCATACAACAAGTAAAGCACATGGATCTTATCATTTACCCAATCATGGAAATACATGGCATCACATATACGCTTGTTAACTTGTATATACATTATCCCAAACGCTTAGCACATAACAAATAAGACAATTTGGGAAAAATTTCCTCATTAAGGTCAAAGTTTTAACTTATCTCGATCCAAGCAAGTCTCTACTCCTGAAGAACACCTCTGCCTCGGTCCAAATCCACTGAATGTCCTCAATCTAGTTAGAAGAGTGTTCAAGGATGCCAACCAAAGCTATTGGGCTCATTAAATCAATCAAAATCTAAGGTTAGGTCAAACACCAAACTTACAATCAAACTCAAGCCTGCACGGTCAAACTTGAAACCAAAGTCAATCCCCTTGACCCATAACCTAATGAGTCCAAATCTAATCTTAGATTTTCATTCTAAGTTCATTTAGGCATTTAATTCATTATTTATGTTATTCTACACTTTCTTCAAAATTTCACTTCATTTCACCTTAAGATCATGTTTTAAAGACAAAATTATGAAATATTCATGATATAATCATATATTTAACTTAGTATCACTTACTTCAATGTTGTAGATGTAGATCTAGCTCAAAACCCCTCAAATTTGAGCTTCTAAGATCCAAAATTGGTGAATGGACCAAAATATGAAGCAAAGCTATTTATACAAAAGAACAAAAACTACACAGGCATAAGGGCAAGCACCCTCTGCATTTCCAAACGCTCTTGGCACCAGGAGTGGTGGCTTGCTCGCTATTGGTGCAGTTTTTTTCCTGATTGGGCCCCTCGAGATCTAACCACCCATACATGCAAGTTCCAAAACATCATACAAACCTGCTAGAAGTTTCTAAAGAAGCAATAGGGTACTAAAACTCAAAACAACGAATTGGATCGTTACATGAATATTCCTTGTGAGTAGATAGTGTAAAAAAATATCTATCAACCAACATCTGTGACAGTGAATCTTTATTGGTCTTATGAAACCTAAGTTGCTCGTACTTATGCGGGTGTCCGATACGGGTGTGAACCTAGAAGTTGCATTCTTCCTGATCTAAATATTAAGATTAGGGGGTACAAAGACATGTATGGGTACATGTGAGGCTAAAAATAATTCAAATATCGAAAATAGAGTTATAAAAATATACCTAAATTATGGGCCATATCAGTACTATAAGAAGTAACTTTTGCACAACTATCTTTCATCTACATTAAATTAATTTTTATAATTTTGGATAAATCTATAGAAATAGAACTCTTGAAGACTTGGTAAACATGTCAAGCTTTCGCTAAATCCATTTTATTACTCGTGCACTTACCCCAATTCCCATCATCGATTGGTCTTCTTCCCCAAGCCCTTTTTTGAAGCTCTCTGGTTCTCTGACTCAAAAAAATGAAAAAGGAGCAAGAACTGTAGAATCACTCAAGGCCTTCGCCAATAGCGGCATATCCGTGTCAAATCTACCCTAATTTTTGTTTTGATTTAAAAAATCAAAGCGCATCAACTCTAGAATTTCCTTGTAGCTTTTAGTTGGTCAAAGTACCCAAATCGATTGACCAGATGCAATATGGATTCCACACCTACACTAGTGTTGATGTCATGTCGACACGGGTGGGTACCGAAAGTGAAAAGTGTGAGCAACTTAGAGCTCGTTTGGACATAATTTTTTTTCCTTTTTTTCAAAAAAAATACACATTTTTTCGAAATCAACGTTCGTTCATAAAATTTTCAATTTTCACTTGAAGATGCATTTTGGAAATTTCCGAAAATTTGAAAAACTCCAAAAAGATGTTTTTCAAAATTCACTCAAATCACTCACAAAACCTCAAAAACAACCCAAACTTAAATTTATGTCCAGACACAACTCCAAATTTCAAATACTATTTTCACTTGAAATTTTTTTCACCATTTTTTTGGAATTTTATAATTCTTATGTCCAAACGCCTACTTAGATATAATCTTGTCTGTGACATTTTACTTACTGGATAAGAAAAACTTAAAAGAAGCTTTACATTTTGTTGGAACTGTGGTATGTCGTTTTGACGTTGAGTGCAGTGCAAAACTTGAGTTTCTCATGTTAATGATGATGCTATATCTCATCCAAAGGGGGAGAACCATGAGATCTCAGTTCAAATTTCTGTGGAAGCAAAAAACACTAGGCTATTTCTTTCCTTTTGTCTAAGCCTTGGTGGATAGAGTAATTCTATATATGTTGGTGTGAGATAGCACGTACCCGGTGTAATTAGTCAAGGCGTGAGCAAGTTGGCCCGGACACCACTATCATATAAAAATGATGAGGCTATATCCTTCTAAAAGTAGGAAGTATAATTCCTGTAGGGAACTTTGAAGTCTGCTCTTTTGTGATTCACTTATATCATGTGATAGTCTAAATGGATTGGTTTTACTTGATGTTAATTGTTCTGAAAAAAAGTCATTGTTCTTCTTCTCCTATATTTTACCCTTGAAAGGAAGATAGAATATGCATATATAATCACTGAGAAGAAGTTACAATTATTTCACCATTTATCTTGAAGAAATCACTTACACCATTTTACGTAAGAACAAATCTTGTTGTACTTTATTATGCATTTTGGATTTCGTCTGATCATCATTGTTAGTCTACTTTTTTCGCAACTTAGAAGCAATGTGAAAAGTGAAGTGGTGCAAGGAATTTTGAGATCATTTGCAGCTTAGTCTGTGAACAAGTTTGTATTTCTTAGAAAAGAAATGGTTTGTTCATTTTTTTCCTAGTTTCTAAGGAGTCACATCATGCCACGTAAGTGCCACTTGATTTCTTCTATTTAGATAACAATATAAGGTACTTTTTTTTTTCTTGCCAGCATGCAGTTAAAGCTTTATTCTCAAGAAGAGATATATTCCTTGTTTGAAAAAAGATCTGTGAGTAATTATTACCAGAGTATGCTTGTCTACATTGGATTCTAAAGTTTGGGGGATTGCTCTACCATTTTCTTATACTCGTGAATTTCCCCCTTTTTTTGTCTGGCAATGATGATGATTTGAAGCACTTAGCGTGATTCTTCTACTGATAACTTGATTAGGACTATCTGCATGTTACTAGATCCCTACTTATGGAACTAGTCAGCCAGCTCACATCCGCTAGAGTGCTATTCAATTATGATCTTGTCTTTGCTAGTTTCAACATTTTATTCGTTTTGCTTATAGTTCTTGTCCTTTGCAGGCAGCTCAGATCAAGAGCAATATTTCACGATTTTCTGGCTTTGTGTGGCATGAAAATGAGGTATTGACATCCATGTTTCAAAGTGAGGCCTATATGAGTAAATGACTATCCCATTGCCTCTCCATCCCTGGGATGGTGGTCTGGGAAACTTGCATAAACCTCTCTTTGCTTGCTCATACTGATTGTTTATGTATCTCAGTCATTATCTTATCATTATGCTTTTAAAAATGCTAAACGTTAGATCATTGTATATTGCAGGAAAAGCAAAAGATGAAAGTAAAAGAAAAGCTTGACAAGTATGTAAAAGAGAAGCTGTTGGAATTCTGTGATGTACTAGATATACCTGTTTCCAAAGCTACATCAAGAAAGGTGAGTTCGTGTCGAAGTGTGTTTTTTGGAACTGCCATTTTGTAGCTGCATGTTAGACCTTTTTATTTCACATAGATAGTTTAATTCGTCACATGCAATTTGCCTTACCAGTGAATTACATATCAAAACGGGAAAAAATTATCTTACTGAGTGAAGGCCAAATAGGTAGTTGATAATTTGCTTTTGAAAATCGACTCGCCTATTTCATAATATGAAGATTGCATCTTGTAGTCTTTCTCGCAAGTGTTTTAACTAATTAGGAGTTTTATATGCATCAGGAAGACATAGTGACAAAGTTGTTGGACTTTTTGGAAGCTCCTCATGCTATGACTTCTGAGTTACTTGCTGAGAAGGAACAGGTTGGTGACTTCTGGTTGTTGTAAAAGCATATGTGACTTGTTCTGTTTGTTTATAGTGTGCTGACACTTCTCTGGTCAAATGAACAGTCAAGTAAAGGAAAAAAGCGTAAAAGAGAGAGCAAAAAAAGTCCTTCCTCGACATCTGTTAGCTCGAAAGGTTCAACCAAGGTATTTCTCTTTCTTATTAACATTAATTGAGATTTAGTAGTGCAAGACCAACTAAGAGATAACTTTTTGCTTGCAACTGGCAACTTGTATCTGTGGACTTTATTATTTGGTTTCATGACGCAATTTCTATATTTCCGTTTCTGCCTCAGAAAATTTTCCATTGGCTCTTTAAAGAGCTGCTTGAATCAGATCTGGAGATATTTTAGTGTTAATAAATAGTTCATTATCAAAAAAAATATTTGGTTTTAGTTTTACTTGTTCTCACCTTTTATTCTCAACTTGAGTTTTTGCATCCACATCCTATGATCTAAGAGGTTTTATATGCCATATGACTTAACAGTGTAGTAGTTGCCAAATTGTTTGCAAAGTTTTCCTGGTGTTTTAAAGTGACTTTTTCTGGGGATTTTCCAGAGTTATAATCTGATTGGAATCAGTTAAAGCCATCGCTTTGTTGCTTAAAGCGATGCAAAGCGATGAGTTATTGCTTCTCAAGTGAAGCCATGCACTTCAGAGAAGTGTGTGCTTCGAATGATGCGCTCTAAATGATCCCAAACCTAAACAGTCTGTTATTTGAATCTCAACTTTGAGGAGTAGGATTGTTGAATGCTGAAATTAGTCTTTTTTCTTTTCTAAAATGCAATTTGATAATTATAGTACTATATTCGTAAATGTGGTATTTTTAACTTCATAAATTTTGTGCTTCACTTCTGGCTTTTCGCCTCAAGCCCCATGGACCCATTCACCTTTTTTTGCGTTTTTCGCTTTCAGAAACACCGATTTGTATAGAGGATCTTTTTTCCGAATTAAAAAAGAAGAGAGAAAGTTATCAAACAATTAGCTAAAATTTTGCTGTCTGGATTGATGCTACATATACTTTATTTACAGAGTGGAAAGAAAACTGAAACTGCATCTCAAAAGGCTGAGAAGAAGAAGACTGTGCATGAGTCAGAAGATGAATCTGAGCAAGAAGATGACCACGAGGAGGAATCTGAAGAGGAAAAGGCTAATGGTGTTCCTGAGAAATCTGATGATGAGATGTCAGAGCAAGCTGAAAGTGAGAAGGAGAGTGAATCTGAAAATGAGTCCGAGGAGGACAGACAAAAGCATAAGCAAAGTTCAAATAAATCTTCAACAAAGAAAGAACCTGCCGGGAAAGCTAAGACCAAGAAACCTGCAGTCGCTAAACTGCCTAGTCCTGCTCCCAAAAAGACCCCTTCAAAATCACCAAAGAGCTCAAAGCACAATGCTAGTACTGATGCAAGTCCTAAAGTGGTGTCTGCAAAGAAGAAAAAAGCTGAAGTAGTTAAAGAAAAATCTTCAATACCAAAGAAGTCTATTTCCAAGGAAAATACTGGTGAGAATCTTTTATGGACTGTTATGAGGTGTTCAAGGATGGTTGGTTTTGTCATGATGATTATCAAAGGTATTTTTTAACGTGCTTTTCTGCTTTGCGAGCTTTTCTATTTGTGCAGGGAAAAAGATTGTAAAGGGAAAAGACAAGAGCAAAGAAGATAAATTGAGACCAAGTGATGATGAACTCAGAAATGCAATTTGTGAAATTCTTAAAGAAGTTGACTTCAACACGGTGAGCATTGAACCGTAACTAGATTGTGTGTTCCTGCTGTGACAATAAATGTTGTAGTACTTTCTGCGGGTTCATGGTCATTTGGACATATATTCTTCTCTGTAGCCCTTTTGCAATGATGCAGAAGTTATTCATGGTTACTCTTGGCCTGTAATGGAACACAAGGGAAAGATCATTCTTTTTCCCGGAAAGTATTTACTTAATTAGAAGCTTGCATAATGCTCTTCATCCGCCCATTCCTCAGTGAAGCTCTTAGGCCATTGCATATTTTGAGTGATAATATTTCCAGAGTGGTACTTTACATTCCAAATTTTGCATTTCCTGAATTGCTAACAGCGCTTTTGTTTGTGCTTGCAGGCCACCTTCACTGACATTCTGAAGCAACTTGGTAAGTGTGTATTTCTCTTTTGGCAGTTTTTTGGGTAAACAAAGATAAAAAAGACGCTAGGTTTTGTTGATTATTGTCTGGTAGTTAAGTTATACTTTGAGAAACATGATACTCCATGAGGTCATAGTAGCAAGATATTAGGATGCCAAAAGAGCAATCACCTTGTTTCTAACCAATGCATGACAATTTTTTTTTCTGCAGCCAAGAGGTTTGATACAGATCTCACACCCAGAAAATCATCTATAAAGATTATGATCCAAGACGAGCTGACTAAACTAGCTGATGAGGAAGATGACGAGGAAGAGGAAGGCGATGCTGAGAAGGATGTAAAAAAGCCTTCTGGCAAAGGTGTGAAGGCCTGAAAACATGGGTAGAATGCAATCACTGGAAAGGTACCCTACACTGTCGGTATCAATATCCAACCTTTCTCTTCCTCGTGAATTTGTGCCTTATGAGTTCAACCAGCTGTAATCTATTCTTAATGTCTCGTTTTTTCAATTAACTCTTTGAGTAGGATATTGTAGAGCTATAAGCACCTAAGCCTAGTGCCAGATTACTGCTTGTATAAACACATTTGTAGTTTTAATTTTAATTTTTCTGTTAACTTAATCGGCCGTCCTGATCATGTACTATAAATCTACAAGTATAAATTGTTAGAATCAACATGCATTTGGGTCTACTTGGGGCTGTTTTCATTTCCATTTTTTATGGTGAGTAATTTTCCCTTTTCTTTTTGGTTGCTTAATGACTTGTTTCTCTGCCTGTTAAATTGTGCTCCTATCAAGGAAGCCTGGAATCTTTTAGAAACTTGCTATATCTTGCCTAAGGCCTAACTAGTGTTTGAACAATCTATGTTAGTAGATCAGCTATTGGCTAGTGGCCAATTGGATGGTGATGTTTGCCCATGCCTGGGCGTTTGGATTTAGGAATTGAAAATGTTTAAAGTGAGGTGGCAAAGGAATCATCCCACGTAGAGAATAATTAAGATTTAAACTTCAGAACGGAAGGCCTGTCAAGTGAGACCATGTTGTACCACTTACTGGTGGAACACCCACTAAACAAGAAAGTACATCACTCTATTGCGTCTTATTGTTTGATGATAGCACTGTGATTTGTTGAGTTCCAAACTAGTGATGAGTGCCCCGTTTCTTTTGCACTCTGCTTTTTTCAGTAATACCATGTCATTGGTGTTCTTTAGCTTCCAGTCATTTTATAGTCTCATCTTTGTATCACCAGTTAAAATGAAGACAAAGAACCAAGGACTTTATTGCTCGAATGGTTTTGTCATAATATACTCACACGGACTTATTTTCAGTTCATTTGTATCTGTGAGTTCTACAAAATAACAACATACCTAGTATTATCCCACACCATGGGGTCTGGGAGGGTAGTGTGTACGCAGATCTTACCCCTACCTTGTGAGGATAGAGAGGCTGTGTCCAATGTATCCGTGAGTTCTACATGAATGAATATTGTTTGCGACCTTTTAACTTAATTGCATAAACAAGACTTTGTTAGATAATCAGTATGGAAAACATATTCAATTCTATTAATCCTATATCAAACTACTTAAGTGAGGTTTTGTAGCTTGGATGCGATGTATCAACTTCTCAACTCCCCTGGTTGCTGCTTAAAATCAGATGTCACGTAAAAAATTACTAACACGTTATGACACAAATATGTTATGTTAGCTATACAACCTTTTGGTGAACTAAAAATAACACATTTGAGATAATTGTGGATTGTTTCCTTATCTTTAAATTGTAAGTGGACATTGGAGATCACTTCACCTATTTACATGTTTGATAGAGCTTTTAGGTTTGACACAGGAGAAATGTAAATCTTTTGTTACACAATCAAGTTACTGACAGAAACTATGATGTAGACATTTATAATCCGTCTGCTACCATGTTTACACCAAATTGGAAAATGTACACACATATTTACCAATTTACATATTTGTAGAACAAAAGTAAGTATGATCATAGGCTTCAATAGTTGTAGCCTGTAGTGCTACCTTGGCCTCCCAACATCAGGAAATCGAGACCCTGTATTACCAATCCCTGCATCATTTCGAGCCGTCTGATTGTATACTCCGGTACCGTACGCGTGTCCTTGATGATGCTGACCCATCATCATCATGCCATAGTCCTCAACATAACTACTACCCATATTCACTGATCCACTATTCTCTTTGTCTTGTATTCCAGCCATGGTGCTCTTTTGCCCTTCTAAGTCTCTGAACCTCTGCAGATAAATCTTAAGGGGCTCAATGTATTCTTCAAAACCAAGTGTTGTCATTGCCCACAACAAATCATCACCGTTGATGGTCTTCCTCTTCTCACGCTGACACTTATCTGATGCTTCCCCAGTAATGAAACTGATGAATTCAGAAACACATTCTTGAACTATCTCTTTAGCGTCCTTTGATATTTTCGCGTTTGCTGGTAGAGCTTTCTTCATGATTCTGCTCACATTTGCTATTGGAAGGAACCTGTCTTGCTCTCTTAGTGAACTTTCGCTCTCTCTCTGCCCTCCTGATTCATTGTCCGAATCTGCCATGTGAATTGCTTATGCTATATATGTTGTTTTCTTAGGCTTCTAGATCAGTATAAAAAGTATCTGTAAAAGTGAACAAAAAGGAAACAGAGCAAAATATGTTGTTGAACTTAGTCAAAGACTCAAACTTTATTAATCCGTTTCTATCATTCTTGATCAAATGGGATTCTTTTCCCCTAAAATACAAAAAACAAGAGCTCTAATGGTGTCCTTCGTAGAGAACTGAGATCGAATTCTGAACTGCTGACACAATAGCTTCAGAACAAGAAAATGGAGAAAAGATTTTTGGAGAGGCAGAGTAGAGAGTGAGGGGACAGAGTTCTAACTTCTGAAGATAAGGATAAGATTGGATATAATGAGGTTCGTTGGATGAAATAATAGTTAATTACGGTATGAGTGCGAGTACGTGGAAGCATATGATTGGTCTTTGTTTTGCCGAAAGATCTGAGACGTCTGTGTCGTATGTGGGGCATGGTCGGTTAGGATAGGGTATTTTTAATGGACAATGGAGATATTATCATTGCTTACGTGGATCATTAGCCTTTTTCTTTTCGTTGTTATAATAATCATAATCATAAACATATTATACTCAAGCTCCTACCTGTCATATGTTGGCAATTCAATAGCGAGTCATATTTCTTCCTCTACTGATTATGGGTGTAATAAAACTAGTTATATCAGGATATTTATTTCATTTTTTAGGTTACTAGCCTATGTATTATCACTTATGGATAATTACTTGTAATACATTTTAAATAATTTGATGATGAGAAAAAAAATTACGCTGTTAAGGAATATAGTTGAACTCCTGACTATTTGTTGAAAAATAAGTTACCAAGATAAGGAGAAGATAAAAGGAAGCGCAATATTTTTGGGAAACAGTGACAGTCTGAGAGCTCTTATGCATGAATTTAATTAGTGTAAATGTAAAAGGATCTATCATAAGAGAAAATCATTTTTCAAAAAACTTATCTGGAAAAACATTTCCAAGAGGCATTGGAAGAAGAAATATAAGAATTTAAAGCATAGACAAAATGTACACAATTATTTGTGAGGAGTAAAGGATTTGTAGGGATACGTACGTAGGGGTAATTTTAAAAAAATAAATTAAATCTTTTCTTGATATATAAATAAACACTTATTTTGGACCGAAATAAAAAGGCAAATTGATTATCTATTGTGGACCGGAGGGAGTAAATGCCTAGCACAGTGCTTATCCGCTGCGCATGTGAAACAATGTTTTGCCAATTTAAACAGACAGATGGGAAACCGCAAAACGCAAGTAGATAGTAAAAAGATACTAAAGAGATCACGTAAAATGACTGAAACCATGACTATGTCATAGCTAGTATTTCATATACACTTTCACAAGCCTATAAAAGGAAATTTTTATGTACACTTGTAACAGAAGAAGAGCTCTAAACATCATATGGCCAACAAAAAAGCTGGGTTAAAAAAAAAAGACCAAGCCTATAAAAAGAACATTCTATGTACACTTGCAAAAGAAGAATGAGCTCTAAACATCATATGCCCAACAAAAAAACTGGGTCAAAAAGAAAACAAAGATGATACAAGAAGAAAAATGATTAGTACAACAAACGCCCGAGCAAGAAGGGTGCCGATCAGCGCCAACCTGTGTCAAAACATCCTAACACATTACATCAAAAAGCAAATTTCTAGGATAATCTGTCACTCGACTTACAGAAAATTGAAGTCTGAAGTCACCAAATGTTGGATTATTCAAGTCACATTCAACTAAAACATACATGAAAAAGAGGCTAAAAACTGAGACATAATGTTCTATTAGCAATTCAATCTTCACTAAGAGGTAAAGCCATGCAATATAACATGCTCTCTCAGACAGCTTCAAGGCATTTTGAAGATATACCATACTTCTTCCAACAGCTTGCTCTATCTCCTCCAGGCTATCATCACAAGAAACCAAAGAACAACATCTGCAATCAACAACTTGGAGAAATAAATAATCATGACTGAAACTACAAGCAGTATCATGTGATAAAGATCAAACTTCAAAGTCTAAATCACACAAATTCTACTAAAACCATTAAAGATCTTCAGCTTAAATTGGAAATGCATCACTTTCTATTTAGTATCTCTACCTAGTGAAAAACCCATCGAACTTAGGACTGGACTAGCTAGTGTCAACCAGAATCCGAGAGAAATGCTAACTATAGCCTTTCACAGCGAAGGAGTGAGTGGCAGTCCAACGCTAGGCATCCCAATATCCCAAAACAGAGTAAATGTAAAATCTAATAGGGTTCTTTCTGAATAACTAATAAGACAAGACATGAACTTTGACAAAGTCTGGGGTGCCCCGAAGGCCAATATATTTTCCAAGTTCCCAAAATCCAATAGCTAGACATATCAGGTTGAAAGCTATCACATAACAAGGGTGGAAAGACAGAGAGGTTTAGAAAAGATATATATATTTCTGTTTACTTATGGAATTGAATGAACAACTTAACACATTCCCTAAGAAACATCCACTTTCCTATGAAATTAGATTCTAAATACAACAACAACAACAACCCAGTATTAATCCCATCCACATGTGGGGTCTGGGGAGGGCAGTGTGTATGCAAATCTTACCTCTACCCTGGGGGGTAGTGAAGCAAAATTAGATTCTAAATAATGTTAATATAATCTTTAAAACTGGTTTTAGCCCATAGATTTTTTTATTTATTCCCCTCCCCTTTGATTCACCTTTAATCCCCTATGTTGGAGCTATTGCTCCTTTGGTGACTCGAACCCACGACCCTGGGGTTATAGGTTT
>NC_031995.1:45103328-45130717 GCF_001879085.1 Nicotiana attenuata | reverse complement strand
CGACGACCGACGACGGTGGTAGTGGGGGGGGGGGGGGGTTAGCCCATAGAATTATGCAGCAAGTCCTAAGGGAGACAATTCCCATGAATGACCAGCGTCAAATGATGAAAAGTTTGACAAGATTAAATTCCACAAATAATAATAACAGTCACCTTCCAACTATCCCAGACAAGCCCAAACAAAAGAGAACATGAAAATGATCGTGCTTGAGAGAGGTCTTCGAACAATGAAAGTTCACCAGGGGAACAACAAACACAGATAGCATTCACTACCAAAAGCACTAATTAAACATGAGTTGTGAACTTACTTCTTAGTGCTGAGAGACCAGAGCTCCTCCAAAAGGAACACTGAAAGAGCATCAACTTTTGTGTGACAAACCATATCAAAGAGCAACTGTCTGATGAAGCAGGTGGTGAGAAATCCTCCTAGTAGAAAGCTGAATACACATGGCAAACCCTCAGTGGATTAGCTCCTAATCGATCTCATTCTAAAGTATCCTTGATAATATGCAGGCAAGGGTGCAGATCACTCAGAAGTTATACGCCGCCTCTTTCCGTAATCAGCATCCCTTGATCTTGACCGATGGTCTTCCTCATGTGATAATCGTGATTTGCTGTGTCCCCTTGATGACCTTCCTCTCTCATCATCATCATATTCTTGCTCACGGTCCTTGTACCTGAGATGATCAGCATATCTATCTCTATCATCCCTATGACGATCTCGATCCCTCTCACGATCACGCCCTCGTTCTCGAGAACGTTCACGATCCCTGTCCCTCTCCCTGTCTCTTGCGACATCTCTATCATCTCGGTATCTCCTCTCTGAATAATCATGATCATTCCCTCTATCCTTTTCACGAGCCATGTCTCTATCATAGGAAGGTTCTCTGCCATCTCGATGTTTTCTATCTGTAGAACCAGACCAATCACGCTCTGATCCTCTGTCTTTATCTTTCAAGTTATTAGGCCAAGCCCCTCTATCATGAGTTACTTCTCCATACTGATGATCAGACCCAGCTTCTTCTGCATAACTTGACTCTCCCACTCTACCACCATGCTCGTCGCCAGCCCATCCACCCGCATTAGGATCAGACCACATCCCCATGTTCGGCCCCTCCATACCAGCACCTGGCATCATTCCCATGCCATTCATTGGCATTCCTCTACCAAAGAATGCAGGATTTACATGAGGAGCTACACCAGGCATCCCAACTCCTCCAACAGGTGGAAAAGATGACAACATACCAGGAAATGGTGGAGCTGGACCACCAGGGAATCCTCCGTAACCACCCATTCTCCCCATAGGCCCTCCTCCAAAAGCAGGATCAAAGCCCTGACCCATCATTGATTGAGGATGCAAAAGTGGAGGTGCACCGCCCATACCTTGTCCAAATCCACCTCCACCATTTCCCATCAACCCTCTTCCTCCAATCCCACCAGGCCTGTTTCTCATAGGACCCACAGGCCCCCGATTTCCCATACCTTGAGGGCCTCCTCTGCCCCAATTTCCTCTACCATAACCCCTGTTGCCATCCCCACCACCTTGATAATTGCCACCAGTAGCAGTGTTGTTATTTCCAATTTTATTACCAGCCACATCAGCAGGCCCCCGCCTTGCTTGGGGAGTAGCAGTCTGGGCAACCTGTTGATTTCGATTCACCTGAGCTTCACCCATCCTCTTCACATTATACGGTGATGATGCAAAGGCGACTACACATGGCCTCCCATTGAAAACATGTCCATTCATCCCTTCCTTACAAGCTGAGGCAGCAGAGGAATCGTGAAACTCAACCTGGCAATATCCTTTAGACTTCCCACTAGCTTTTTCTTCGAAAAATTTCACCTCCTTCACAAGTCCATACTTGCTCAACTCTACCTCTAGCTCCGCATCCGTTGTCCACCAATGTAAATCACCAACAAAAAGAATCGCCCCTCCACCACCACCTCCTCCTCCACCACTAGCACCCCCACCTCCACCAACAATATTACCTGCCCCGTTCACATTAACCCCTCCCTGCCTAACAAAATTGCCATTCCCTGAATTTCCAACATTACCAGCATTTCCAACAGCGGCAACACCACCAGCGTTAGGCTGTTGAACCATCACCTGATTCGGAACGTTACTACTCACCATCCGCTCCGCTAAATCACCCATCTTACCCTCCGATGGGCGATTTAACTCAACCCTAAACCCACCACCAGCAGAAACCCCAGGCCCAGCTGCAGCACCTACTGACCCTCCTCTAGCAGAAACCCCCGATGCTACATCCTCCTCTTTTACGGGTTTAGGCTCAACCTGAACATTTCCACCGCCACTTTCCGCCACGGCCGGCGGCGGAAATGTCGCCGCCGGAGGGGAAAGTTCAGGTTTTTTCTCAACCTCATCCTTTTTAGATACTACTAAATCTTCATTTTTACGAAGAGATTGGAGAAAATTCTCACCAACATTTACATCGTTATAAAGATCTTCATAATCATCATCTTCTTCAACAAGAAAATTATCATCGGCAACGGCGGAGATTGCTTCGTTCCGATGGAACTGCTCGATTGGTTCCCCACCTTCATTTTCGTCCATGGCTCTTACCTATCTAAAAAGCCAAGGTTAGGGTTCGTAGTTATGAACTGTAAGACGCTGAAATTCTAATTTTTTAATTAACTAGCAAATATTACAAGACAAAAAATTTTCAAAAACGAAGTGAATAGCAAATTCAGATCGGGGAAAATCTTACCGGAGAAGCTGTTTGATTAACTTTCGAAGCAGAGAGAGAGGGAACTCTCTAGAGAGAGAGAGCACAAAGCATAATCTCTGGAAAGTGGTGAGCTATTCTGACAGGAAACTTTGAGAAAGAGGTAATACTAGGCGTGGCGAATGGTTACTGTGCGACGGAGATGCGTATCCCACACTTCTAACATTTGTCTGTATTGACTCACCTCGAGCTAACCAAGCTGGGTCCAATGGTTAGTACTACTACTAATAGCTGTTTGACCAAATTTCTAAAATCAATGTACCCGAGAAGTACTTTTTCGTGGTAAAAAGTAATTTGTGTTTGATTAATTAATTTAAAAATATTTTTGAGCATCAATTAGTATTTGACCAAGTTTAAAAAAAATATTTTTAAGTGTATTTTTCTTAAGTACTTCTAAAAAGGTGCTTATGCCAAGAAATTACTTTTTTTTTACTTCTGCTTCTACTCAAAAACATAATTTTTTTCTTCTATAATCTCGGCCAAACAGCTCAACTTTGAAAAAAAAATATTTTTTTAAAAAAAAAGTACTTTTGATTTTGGAGATGCTTGGCAAAACATACTATAAAACTGAGATGACAAGTTCATTTATTCGTGGCAAAATCAACTCATTATTTTGTCACCCCTCCAAGCTTAACCATATTAACTTATAACTTGTTTTATTGACTTGATCTAATGGATTGAATCAATAGTGCAATAATTATGTTTCAGTCCGAAATAAGTTAGATTGGTTATATAAATTTCTACTAATTACGTAATTAGGGACATATTTATTTTATTGTAAAATTATCATGAATTTATTAATTTTATGTTGGATGTTAATCTACCGAAATCAATCTACCGTTTTATTTATGATTTAGGCTGAATTCACTAGTAAAAAAGTGTGTGAATCAAGAACACATGAACTTAAAATTTTAAATATGCCTCCAACAATTACCTTTTCCTTAACCGAGACACCAAAGCGAGAAAGTTTACTTAGGAAGAGTTGGGGTGAATACGAAATGTAAATCAAAATGGATCAAATTAATGTAACTTGAAGGGTTAAAACCCGACACAAATTATACAAAAGCAAATTTTGAAAATTAAATATTATATAAATATGAAAAAAATAAAATTTGTTCCCATTTGGATATTGAGAATTATATCAAGATGGAAGAATTATGTCAAAAAGCAAAATAGCGAAGAAGGAAGAAGTTGCATCATGTTGGGCAGGTTGAATTATAACCAGTTAAGACCATATATTCCAAATTCCACCCAAACTACTAACAAAAATCACTAGCATAGACCATAACAAACTTGGATCAAGTATCAAAGACAAATTATGTGCAAGATTCCGTAATTAATAGGCGTAATGACTTTCTGTCCATTTAAACTTGTACCGGATTTTAAAGCCGATATTCAAACTTATATTATTCCCATTTGAACACTCAAACTCACATATCCGATAACTAATAAACCTATTTGACCGTTGACCATGCACATGTGACGGTGACAGAGATGATGTGGACAAAGTGTGTGCAAGTCACGAAAATTACGCGCGTGACTATAATAATTTTAATTTAAAAAAATGTAGAACCAAAAAAAAAAATACAAATTAAAAAGAAAGAAAATAAACCAAGCCCACTTCCCCATCCCCCAGCAAAATTCCCTTCACCCTCTGTGTTCTTTTCCCCCATTATCGTCCTCCCCCACATCCCCCTTTTTTTCTCCCCCCCCCCCCTAATCTACCCCCTTCCTCCTCTTGTCTTGGGTGAAATTTCCTACCAGATGCCCATCAAAAGTTTTGGGGATAAAATATTCTTTGATTTTACCATTTGCGTATAAAGATTGTAATGGTGCCCATAAATCTAACTTCTGATAGGTAATCTAATGCATTGTGTACAAATTGGAATGGTCATTGGTGAAATCTCAGCTAACACCCCTCGAAAATTAAGTTCAAGACTCAAGGATTCAAGTTGATGTAGATGGACAAATTGAAAACTTTCTCCTCCATTGACTCCTAACTTTCTAACATTCCGAATCCCTGAAATAACCTCCTTTGTGCAACAACGTAGGGACAAGCCAGAGATAGTGTGTAGATTTGGAAAAACCAAACACTTCTCTTCTTCAACAGATATAATTGGAGGATTTGGGAAATGAAATGAACTCAGTCCGATATGCCTTAATTGCATTATATGAGAAGGAAAAAAAAATTACTTGTATCCTTGGCAGACGAACGAAATTTAATTTAGAAATAAGCGAGAGAAAGAATACTGAAGAAAAGGAAAAAAAATAAAGGAAAGAAATGGAGGTGGGTGAACGGAGAAGAAGCAGAGGTGGGTGAACGGAGAAGAAGGAGAGGTGTTTCTCTCTCTCTCTCTCTCTCTCTCTCTCTCTCTCTCTCTCTCTTTTTTTTAATTTGTGACTTCTTTTTTGCTTATTTAGTATTTAAGAATAGGGCCCACAAATAACACATGTCAAGTAATAAATAGTCTAGTATATGACGTGTTGTACATGTCAGCACAATTGATATACACGCACTACTGGATGTATTTATTTGTACTCATTCCATCAAGTTCGAGTGTTCAAATGGGAATAATGTAAGTTTGTATATCGGCTTTAAAATCGGGTACAAGTTTAAGTGGCCAGGAAACCATTACGCCTAATTAATATACACACCCTTCCTTTTGATAATCTTCCCTCAATGTCACAAGAATGAAGCCCACCTTCTTTAAACTCAACTACTATTGGAGACCACAAAATCCATCTTTCTTTGGAAGAACAGGAACATATCTATCACCCACGAAATATTCTATAATTATCAAACTCTATGGTAAAAAAATCCAACACCATCTTCTTAAAAGGAAAATACAAGAAATTTGAAAAATCCCTGAAAACTTTCCTTTAATTGATCTGGGAGCAGATTACTATATTACCAAATTTAACTGTGAGGAACATATGTTCAAAGTTCTACATCATGGCCCGTGGTTTATTTTTGGTCACTTTTTTTCAATTTAGAGATGGAAATCAAACTTTGTAGCAACGGAAGTAAACAATTCACTTTACAGTTGTATGGGTCCGTCTACCACAATTACCAACCGAGTTCTACGATGGTATACTAGCAAAAATTTGAAATACCATTGGTATTATTAAAAATAGATGCTTGTACATCTTTTACTCGAAGCGGTTGTTATGCTAGACTGTGTATTGAACTACCACAGGAAGAGCCTGTTATTCCCTTCTTTTATTGTGGAAATCACAAACAATATATCCAGAATGAGGGTGAAAATTTCTTATGTCAATATTGTGGGAGATTAGGCCATGTGGCTGTAAAGTGCCAACTCAGAAAGGTTCCGCCAACAATGACTAACACATTACCAAGCAACCCAACTCCACACCCATATGAGTGCAATAACGTCCAAGATGCAATTGGTGAAGTGTGGCAGACGGTTAATTTCTCCAAGAAAAAGAGAGCCAATGGAAGGGGAAACGAGAATCTCTAAAAACCAGGTATAACAGCAAAACTTCCTCATGGAATACCAGGTACGTTTTCTACTCATCATCCTAACACTAGACATAATTTCTTAGCAATCAAAGCAGGAGCAGATCAAAGATCTACACTAATTATAACGATCTCTCTACTCTAAATCAAGTTACCAGTGAAAACAATTTTACAACCTTGGACAATCCGCTAATGGAACTAGACGAAAAAGAATTTCCTAGCTAAAAAACAAACTTAGACTTAAGTGTAATGACGTGGCACCAAAAAATAATTCAAATGACAACGTGTCTTGCTCGAAGGAAACTAGCTTATCTAACATGCAAAAGATTAACTCCTCTACTGACGATAATAACGAGGCTAATTCTCCTAAAAACACAAGCCTACAGAGTGAAAAAGATCCTTTAATATCCAGAATTAACACTCCTAATATCAACAATAATATGATAATGATAATGTTTATTGCATGGAGGAAGATGGTGTCCCACAACACCTGTCCCACAAGACCTCCTCAGTTGCACAATTGGCCAATAAAGACCAACACGTGCCTAACCGTACTACTACACTAAATCCCTTTAAAATCTTATCTCCCACAAGCAACCAAAGCATGCAAATAGATTCAATCATTACCAACCTAGCTAATTCTACTACTCAAAACCCTTCCCCTCCCATTAACTTAACTACTAGAGTTAATATAAACCACTCCTCCGGTAATAACTATGCCAAGAATTCTTATTTCTCAAAGGAGATGATTCCGACTAGTGCAAATTCTAAGACATCAACGAGCCCACACAATGGCCAATCCTCCACCAAACTTGAACAATCAACCAGGAAATCAAACGACCCTCTTCATTCAACCACCTCTCGCCTAAGACCACCAAATACTATCACGGATAGAAGAAGCCTTGATGGGCCATGCAGTCACATTCAACATGATCCTGGACGGTCAGGAGACAGTGATCATCCTCCAAAACTTACACTTCTTAGCTCAACTTGTATCCGAGGGGATGCACATGGCCATGAGCAACTACCTCAACCATGTTTGGTTGAACAATATTCTTCACCCACTAGCCCCCACAATGAATGCAAATCAAGCCCATGCAATGAGGAACCGGTGGAATCTTCCTCCACACTTCAACCCTCTTCAGCCACAGAATATGGCAATCGGCCTCCCTTTCTTTCCTCCAGGGAAGATCTCGAATCTAAACCCAATCTTCATTCCTCGGGCAACAGCTCCACACCATGCCCAGAATCAAGCTCATGCACCACCCCCGGTAAAAAATCCACCACCTCAAGTACCCAACCCCATTGTGCCAGAACCAGAAGGTCATCAAGAAGGGAATGCAGAAGAGATGAATTTACTAGGATCGGAGGAAATAATAGAATTTTCAAGCCTAAACGAAGTAAAGGTGTATATCTTCACGGAAATGCAAGAGAAGAGGTATATTCTCAGTTGTCCCCAACTCTGTACAAATGCTCAATGGATATCAGGACACCACAGGACCCAACAGTGGGGAGCCATGCAATGATACTCGTTCCCTCACTAAGGAGGAACCCAATACTCCATGCAAGAATGGAGAGTGGCTCAACCAAAAATCATGCAACGATGATGTATCGACCAACTAATATCATTATATAGAACATAAGAGGGGTAACAACGATAACTTTCGTGTTAATTTTAGGAAAATGATTGCTACTCATAAACCCTGCATGGTTACACTGTTAGAGACACGTATGGAAAATCATATTTCTCTATTGAATGACTTTTCATTTTCGAAAATGATTGAGGTTCCAGCTGAGGGTCAAGCTGGTGGAATGGTGATATTATGGGATGCCAGTATCGTGAAATTTTATAACTTTGTTAGGAGGAACCAAGAAATCCACGCTACTGTTGAGGTAATCCCTACTCAAACTACTTGGTTATTTTTCTCTTTCTATGCTAGCACCAAACTTGAAAATAGACGTGAATTATGGCATAATATTATAAATATTCATAGTAATTATAAATTCCCTTGGTTATTAGGAGGAGACATTAATGATATTTTTAGTATTAATGATAAATTTGGTGGAAAACACATAAATCGTAGGCGAAGTAACTCTTTGTGGAATAGCATTAATAGTTGTAATTTTATGGACCTAGGATATAAAGGATGCAAATATACTTGGTTTAATAATAGAAAAAGATCCAAGGGGTTAATTATGGAAAGGCTTGATAGAATTTTTGTAAATAATAATTGGTTATCCTTATTTCCTAAGGCTATGGTCATACACCTCCCTAAGACTCATTCAGACCATAACCCTCTATTAATTCAACTCACTCCAAGAAATGTGAATTTTTCACGACCCCAGTTCGCCCTCCGTGAACTATCGTGACGGCACCTAGTCTCTATGATTAGGTAAGCCTAACAAATTGCGGAAAAAGAAACAACAGAATAAAACTAGCCAAAAACCGCGGAATAACATAATGAAACATTTAAGATGCCGCTCGGCATATACAATACAAACTCTCAAACTGAAACTACATTTCCCAAAACCAGGAATCTCATGAAATCAAAAGCTATGGAATAACTACAAAGTGTTCTAACTCCAGAGTGTCTAAAGAAAAGAAGAAATACAGAAGGGCCATAACGAAAAGAGAGAGTAGATAGGGACTCCTCGGTCTGCGGACGTGGCAGATATACCTCAAAGTCTCTAGAGATCGCCTCGCCTCGCTAACGATATGGCTGAGTCGATGTACCTGGATCTGCACACGGAAAACATGTACAGGAAAGGGTATGAGTACACCACAGCGGTACCCAGTAAGTGCCAAGCCTAACCTCGGTTGGGTAATGACGAGGAAGGTTAGGGCCCTACCAGCTATAAAATATAAAGCAAGGTAAGACAGTGTAAGGTTCAACAGTATAATCAAAACAGTATAAAAAAAAGAGAAGAAATCAGAGACAAATATACACTCAGTACACAGAAACATCGACAGGGGATCTCCCGGGATCCCGTCTCGTAGTCCCAAACGTAAATACTTGGGGATCTCTTAGTATCCTCAATATGTGTGCTAGGGATCTCTTGGTACCTCAATATATGTACTAGGGATCTCTTGGTATCCTTAATATATGTACTAGGGATCTCTTGGTATCCTCAATATAGGTGCTGGGGATCTCTTGGTATCCCGAGGATCTCTTGATATCCTCAATATATGTACTAGGGATCTCTTGGTATCCCGAGGATCTCTTGGTATCCTCAATATATGTGCTGGGGATCTCTTGGTATCCCGAGGATCTCTTGGTATCCTCAATACATGCGCTGGGGATCTCTCGGTATCCCGAGGATCTCTTGGTATCCTCAATATATATGCCGGGGATCTCTTGGTATCTCGCACTACAGTCAAAATCAATATATGCGCAGGGGATCTCCCGGAATACTCATTCGTAGTCCCAAAATAAAAAGACAACCATATAAAGGAAAGAATCCACAATTTCATTCAAGAGCGAAACAGTATGAAGTAACACAATATAATGATAAGGATAATAACAATTACAACAGAGAAAATATCGCAGAAAGAATACGGCTCAACACAGAGATAGCAACCGGGGATCTACCAGGATATCGTCCTGTAGCCCCCAAATGCGAATATTCCGCAACAACACAAGGATAATCAACTCAAACCAATTAATATCAAAATGGACCGGTAATTCTAACCTAACATGCTGCATAGAGTTCACATAAACAGTTTAAGCAGATAGGACAATTAATACACTTAAGCATGCTTCCCTAAACTACGCAGTAGGCTTAAAATACAACTAATGTTCAAGAAGAAAGAAACACAGTTAATTTACTTAATGAAAAACAGGTTTCCAACAAATTAGCACGTGTACGCACTCGTCACCTCACGTACACGACATTCATATAACAACAATACCAAATCCTAGGGGGAATGTCCCTCACACAAGGTTAGACAAGCCACTTACCTCGAACCAGCTCAATCAAATCTATACCACGTTCTTGCCACGAGTGTCCGACTCCAAATGGCCCAAATCTATTCAAAGTAATTGCATAATGTAAATAACACTTCAAGTAGCTAATTCAACTAATAAATTCTAAGCTAATATGCAAAATTAGGAAAAAATGACCAAAATGCCCCCGCGCCCACGTCTCGGAATCCGACCAAAGTCTCAAAATTCGACAACCCATTCAATTACAAGACTCCCCATACTAGTTCCACTCAATTCCGACTCCGAATCGGCTTTCAAATCCCAAAAATTCATTTCATGAAGTTCCACAATTTTTCCCAAATTTTCATCCCAAATCCCTACTCAAATGATGAATCTAACGTTAGATCATGTATTTTAGCCCAAATTGAGTTAGAATCACTTACCCCAATGGTTTTCTTGAAAATCCCTCGAAAAATCGCCAAAGCCCGAGCTCTCTAGGTCAAATATGAAATAAAACCCCAAATCTCGTATTTATAGTGCGCCTTCCAGATTCCTTCACCGCTGACCTCGGAAAATCACCGCCGACCGCGGTGGAGCACCGCTGACCACGGTAATTCCACCGCTGCAGCGGAAAATGTTGACTGCAGTAACAGGTTTTAGTATTTTGGCTATAACTTTCTCTACTGATGTCCAAATTATGATTTCTTTACCTTTCTGGATACTAGACACGATGGGCTACAACTTTTATTTTTGAATCATCTCAGAATTCCTTGTAGATCAAAAGATATAGGTTTCCGAAGTTGGACCAACGACCTGCGGATTCTTCATGACCGCGGACCGCGGACCATTTTCCGCCCCAGCGGTAAAACCACCGTCCCCAGTGGTAAAACTTCCACCCTAGCTGTAAATTTAAGCACCAGAACCAATGCCTGAGTTCCGGTAATGCTCGGACTCGCTAAAAAATCACCAGTAACACACCCGAGGCCCTCGGGACCTCAACCCAAACATACCAACACCTCCCATAACATCATTAAAACTTAGTCGAGCCTTCGAATCACTCAAAACAACACCAAGACATCAAATCAACTTCGGATTCAAGCTTAAGAGCTTAGGAACTTCCAAATTCCACAAACGATGCCGAAACCTATCAATTCAACTCCGAATGGCCTGAAATTTTGCACACACGCCACAAAAATGACACTACGGACCTACTCCAATTTTCGGAATTCCATTCCGAGGCCGTCTTCACACTGCTCCGACTATGGTCCAAATTCTAAAGCTTAAGTTCTCATTTAGGGACTAAGTGTCCCAACACTCTCCGAAACTCCAAACAAATCCTCCCGGCAATTCACCATAGCAGAAAAAACACGGGGAATACAGTTAATGGGGGATCGGGGCGTAAATTCTTAAAACGACCGGCTGGGTCGTTACATCTTCCCCCTCTTAAAACATTCGTTTGTCCTCGAACGAGCATAATGACATACCTGAAGTAGTGAAAAGACGAGGGTAACGGCTGCGCATATCCTGCTCGGTCTCCCAAGTCGCCTCCTCGACCGGCTGACCCCGCCACTGAACCTTCACTGATGCAATGTTCTTTGACCTCAGCTTCTGAACCTGACTGTCCAATATCGCTATTGGCTCCTCAACATAAGATAGATCCTTGTCCAACTGGACTGAACTGAAATCCAACACGTGTGACGGATCACCGTGATACCTCCGTGGCATCGAAACATGAAATACCGGATGAACTCCTGCCAAGCTGGGAGATAAGGCAATCTCATAAGCAACCTCCCCAACACGCCGCAATATCTCAAAAGGGCCAATAAACCTCGGACTCAATTTCCCTTTCTTCCCAAATCTCATAACGCCCTTCATAGGCGAAACCCGCAGCAAAACCCGCTCTCCAACCATATAGGAAACATCACGAACCTTCCAGTCCGCATAACTCTTCTGTCTGGACTGGGCTGTACGGAGTCTATCCTGAATCACCTTAACCTTCTCCAAAACATCCTGTACTAAGTTTGTGCCTAACAATCTAGCCTCGACCGGCTCGAACCAACCCACCTGGGACCTACACCGCCTACCATACAACGCCTCATACGGTGCCATCTGAATGCTGGACTGATAGCTGTTGTTGTAAGCAAACTCTGCTAGTGGCAAGAACTGATCCCAAGAACCACCAAACTCCATCACACATGCACGGAGCATATCCTCAAGAATCTGAGTAGTGCGCTCGGACTGTCCGTCCATCTGGGGGTGAAATGCTGTGCTCAACTCCACCCGAGTGCCCAACTCATGTTGTACGGCCCTCCAGAACTATGATGTGAACTGAGTACCTCTATCTGAGATGATGGAAACTGGAATACCATGCAGACGAACAATCTTCCGCATATAAATCTCCGCCAACCGCTCTAAAGAATAGGTAGTACACACAGGAATGAAATACGCGGACTTGGTTAGCCGATCCACAATCACCCAAATGGTATCGAACTTCCTCGAAGTCTGTGGGAGCCCAACTACGAAGTCCATGGTGATCCGCTCCCACTTCCACTCCGGAATCTCTATCTGCTGAAGCAACCCACCCGGCCTCTGGTGCTCATACTTTACCTGCTGACAATTGAGGCACCGAGTTACGAACCCAACTATGTCATTCTTCATCCGGCTCCACCAATAGTGTTGTCTCAAATCCTGATACATCTTCGCGGCACCCGGATGGATGGAATACCGCGAACTATGGGCCTCCTCTAGAATCAAGTCCTGAAGCCCATCAACATTGGGTACACAAAACCGACCCTGCATCCTCAATACCCCATCATCACCAATGGTCACACCTCTAGCATCGCCCTGCAGAACCCGGTCCCTGAGGGAACACAAATGAAGGTCATCAAACTGCCGCTCTCGAATACGATCGAACAAGGAAGACCGAGAAACCACACAAGCAAGGACCCCACTAGGCTCTGAAAGATCCAATCTCACAAATGGACTGGCTAAGGCCTGAACATCCATCGCCATGGGCCTCTCTGCTGTTGGTAAATAAGCCAAACTCCCCAAACTCTCCGCCCGACGACTCAAAGCATCGGCCACCACATTGGCCTTGCCCGGGTCATACAAAATAGTGATATCATAGTCCTTCAGCAGCTCTAACCACCTCCTCTAACGCAAATTAAGGTCCTTCTGCTTGAACTGATGCTGCAAACTCCGGTGATCAGTATGAATCTCACAAGGCACACCGTACAAATAATGACGCCAGATCTTCAAGGCGTGAATAATAGCAGCTAACTCAGGATCGTGGACAGGATAATTCTTCTCATGAACCTTCAACTGTCTGGATGCGTAGGCAATCACCCTACCGTCCTGCATCAATACCGCTCCAAGGCCAATCCTCGAGGCATCAAAATAGACAGTATAAGACCCTGAACCGGTAGGCAATATCAAAACTGGGGCTGTAGTCAATGCTGTCTTGAGCTTCTGAAACTCCTCACACTCTTCCGTCCACTGGAACGGAGCACCCTTCTGGTGATACACTGGGCCGAATGAAACCCTTATCAAGCAATTCCTGCAATTGCTCCTTCAACTCCTTCAACTCAGGAGGAGCCATACGGTACGGAGAAATAGAAATGGGCTGAGTGCCCGACAACAGATCAATGCCAAAATCAATGTCAAATCCCGTACTACTGGAACTGAATCAACTGTAGGGGTATCAATACTGACATCTCTCACATAAGCTAGATGCGCGTCACACCGCTTCTCAACCATACGCTGAGCCTTAAGGAAAGAAATAACTCTACTGGGAGTGTGATCTAAAGTACCCCTCCACTCAACTTGCGGTACACCTGGCATTGCCAGCGTCACAGTTTTGGCGTGACAATCAAAAATAGCATAATGGGGCGACAATCAGTCCATGCCCAAGATAACATCAAAATCTACCATGCTGGGCAATAATAAATTGGCTCTGGTCTCAAAACCACTAAGAGCAATCAAACACGACCGATAAATGCGGTCCACAACAAGAGAATCTCCAACAGGAGTAGAAACATAAACAGGAGAACTTAAGGAATCCTGGGATACGCCCAAATGCGGGGAAAAATAAGAAGTCACATAAGAATAGGTGGAGCCTGGATCGAATAAAATCGAGTATCTCTATGACAAACCAGGACAATACCTGTGATTACAGAATTAGAGGTGACAGCCTCGGTACGGGCAGGAAGGGCATAATATCTGGCCTGGCCTGGCCTCCCCCTCTAGGGAACCTCTACCTCCCCGACCTCCACCTCTAGCGGGCTGAGCAGGCGGGGCAGCAACTGGTGCTGAAATTGTAGCTTGGAAACTCTGCGGAGCACACTATGGATGAGAAGTCTGTGGAGGCACACCCCTCCCTAGTCTAGGGCAATACCTCACCACATGGCGTGTGTCTCCACACTCAAAACAACCTTGCGGCTGACATGGCAGTGGGAACTGTGCGGTACGGGTACTCTGAGACCCCTGAACACATGAAACACTGTGCGAAGCCTGAAATACAAACTAAGCTGGCTGACCCACAAAACCTCTACCATGCAGTACTCTTCCTCCAAAATAAGGACCAGTGGATCTCTCCGGTCTACAAGGTCTCCTCGCCTCCCTATACTCTCTCTCCTGACCTCGTCTGTCCTCTCTCTCCCAGACCCACCTGTCCTCTACCCGGCGAGCGACCCTTTCCACCTGCTAAAACGGGACCATAGGCTATGTCGCCATGACACCTGGAACCTAACCAATGTGAACTCGCTGCGCTGGAGTGGGGGCGATGGGAGTCTGGGTACCTCCCCCGATCTGTGAAGTAGTTGGTACAACCTGAATCAATCCCGCCTGAACCAATGTACCAGACATGCTCAGGAACTGTTTTAAGGTCTCCTAAAGTGCTGGAGTAGTAGTAGCTGTGGGCGTATCAGGCGCCTGGGCTCCCGCTGGAACTGCTGGTGGCTCCTCGGTAGCAGCTCGCGCGGGTGCTCTAGCTGCACCGCATGCGCGTCCTCGGCCTCTACCCCGGCCCCGACCTCTGACGACTCTCGCAGGGGGCGCGGGTGTCTGGTCACCTCCCGTAGCACGTATCCTCACCATTAGTGAGAGAATGGAAAATAGAGGTTTAGGATTGTGATGTCAAAAATCTCGCACGACCAGGAAGTCAAATGAAGTGGAATTTTCCTAACAGTTACATAGCCTCTCGTACATAAGTACAGACGTCTCCGTACCGATCTGTGAGACTCTAATAAACCAGCTTGTGATTCATGACTCCTATGAACCTAGAGCTCTGATACCAACTTTCACGACCCCAGTTCGCCCTCCGTGAACTGTCGTGGCAGCACCTAGTCTCTACGATTAGGTAAGCCTAACAAATTGCGAAAAAAGTAACAACAGAATAAAACTAGCCAAAAACTGCAGAATAACATAATGAAACATTTAAGATGCCGCTCGGCATATACAATACAAACTCTCAAACTGAAACTACATTTCCCAAAACCCGAAATCTCATGAAATCATAAGCTATGGAATAACTATAAAGTGTTCTAACTCAAGAGAGTCTAAACAAAAGAAGAAATGCAGAAGGGCTATAACGAAAAGAGAGAGTAGATAGCGACTCCCCGGTCTGTGGACGTGGCAAATATACCTCAAAAGATCGCCTCGCCTCACTAACGATATGGCTGACTCGATGTACCTGGATCTGCACACAGAAAACATCTGCAGGAAAGGGCATGAGTACACCACAGCGGTACCCAGTAAGTGCCAAGCCTAACCTCGGTTGGGTAGTGACGAGGAAAGTCAGGGCCCTACCGGCTATAAAATATAAAACAAGGTAAGACAGTGTAAGGTGCATCAGTATAACCAAAAAAGTATAAAAAAAAGAGAGAAGAAATCAGAGACAAATATACACTCAGTACACAGAAACATCGACAGGGGATCTCCCAGGATCCCGTCCCGTAGTCCCAAATGTAAATACTCGGGGATCTCTCAGTATCCTCAATATGTGTGCTAGGGATCTCTTGTATCCCGAGGAACTCTTGGTATCCTCAATATATGTACCAGGGATCTCTTGGTATCCCGAGGATCTCTTGGTATCCTCAATATAGGTGCTGGGGATCTCTTGGTATCCCGAGGATCTCTTGGTATCCTCAATATATGTATTAGGGATCTCTTGGTATCCCTAGGATCTCTTGGTATCCTCAATATATGTGTCGGGGATCTCTTGGTATCCCGAGGATCTCTTGGTATCCTCAATATATGTGCTGGGGATCTTGGTATCCTCAATATATGTGCTGGGGATCTCTTGGTATCCCGCACTATAGTCAAAATGAATATATGCGCAGGGGATCTCCGGAGTACTCATCCGTAGTCCCACAATAAAAAGACAACCATATCAAGGAAATAATCCAAAATTTCATTCAAAAGCGAAACAGTATGAAGTAACACAGTATAATGATAAGGATAACAACAATTACAACAGAGAAAATATCGCAGAAAGAATACGACTCAACACAGAGATAGCAACCGGGGATCTACCAGGATATCGTCCTTGTGACGACCCGGCCGGTCGTCTTAAGAATTAGCGCCCTGATCCCCTATTAACTGTTTTACCTAGGTTTATTTATTATATTTTGAATTTTCTCGACGTTCGGTTTTGAGTTTCGGAGAGTTTTGGGACACTTAGTTCCCAAATGAGAGCTTAAGTGTTGGAAAGTTGACCATAGTCGGAACAGTGTGAAGACAGCCTCGGAATGGAAATTCGAGGGTTCCGTTAGCTCCGTTAGGTGATTTCGGGTTTAGGGGCGTGGTTAGATTGTGTTTTGGAGTCCGCAGCTAATTTAGGCTTGAAATGCCGGAAGGTCGAATTTTGAAGTTTCCGGTTCGATAGCGAGTTTTTGATCCGAGGGTCGGAATGGAATTTCGAGAGTTGCTGTAGTTCCGTTATGTCATTTGGGACGTGTGTGCAAAATTTCAGGTCATTCGGACGAGGTTTGATTGACTTTTTGATCGAAAACATATTTTGAGAAATTTGGAGTTCCTAGGCTTGAATCCATGGTTAATTTGAGGTTTCGATGTTGTTTTAGGTGTTTTAAGGATTGGTACAAGTTTGGGGAGTAGTATTAGACTTGTTGGTGCCTGTGGTTGAGGTCCCGGGGGCCTCGGGATGATTTTGGGTGGTTGACGGGGAGTTTTGAGAAATGTTGCAGCTGCTGTACTTTTTGCTGCTTCTGGTATTTTCCCATCTGCGGTTTGGGAACCGCAGATGCGGCGCCGCAGAAGTGGCTAAGAAGACCGCAAAAGCGGATTTTCCATTTTCCTTCAGGTTCCGTAGATGCGGAAGGAGTACCGCAGAAGCGGTGGCGCATCTGCGGAAGGGAAGTGGCAGATGCGACGTAATTTACGCAGAAGCGGGACCGTAGGGCCGCAAATGCGGGAATCGCTGGGCAGAACCTATATTTAGTTGCCTTTGCAAAATTGAGCCATTCTTTCACTATTTTCATCCGGGTTTGAAGCTTTTGAGAGAGACTTTTGAGGAAAACAAAGGGGAATCACTTGGAGGTAACATTTTTGACTTCATAACTTATTTTTATGTGATTAAAGACCTAATTAGTGATGAGAAATTTGGGAAAAAGGGGTAATTAGAGCTTGAGTTTAAGAGGCCTTTAAATGAGGATTTGAGGGGTCGTTTGGACTCCAATTTTAGTGTTCTTGGTATGTACGAACTAGTGAGAGTACGAGGTTTCCGAAAATGTAAATTTTATCCGATTCCAAGACGTGGGCCTGAGGGGCGTTTTGGTCATTTTACCTAATTTTGCGTATTAGCTTAGAATTTATTTGTGGAATCAGTTGCTTGAGGTGTTATTTACATTATGAAATTGAATTGAATAGATTGGGGCCATTTCGAGTCGAATACTCGCAGCAAGAACGTGATCTCGGGTTGATTTTGAGTCCGTTCGAGGTAAGTGGCTTGTCTAACCTTGTGTGGGGGACCTTTCCCCTTAGGATTGATATTGTGGTAATTGAAATGCCTCGTACGTGAGGTGACGAGCGCGTACTTGTGCTAATTGTTGGAAATCCATTTTTTCATTAAAAATAGCCTTGAATTGTGTTCTTCCTTTTCTTGCTTACACTGTTTGGAAACTAAACCTGCTGTAGCCTAGAGAAGCATGTCTACTTGACTAAATTGCTCTATTTGCCTTAACTGCCTTAATTGTATTGTGTGAACCATGCTAGGTTAGGATTACCTGCTTCACTTTGATATGAATTTGATAGGATTGAATTCCTATTGTTGCTGCGTATTTACTTTGGGAGTACGGGACGGTATCCCGGGAGCTCCCCTGCATGTTTACTTTGGGACTACGAAACGGTATTCCGGGAGCTCCCACTGCACTTTTACTTTGGGACTACGGGACGGTATCCCGGGAGCTCCCCCGAATGTTTACTTGGGGACTACGGAATTGCATTCCGGGAGATCCCCCTGCACATTTATGAGTTGGACTACGGGACTGCACCCGGGAGATCCACTGGATATGATATTTACATTTGGGGACTACAGGACGGTATCCTGGGAGATCCCCGGTTGTTATCTTGGAGCTGAGTTGTGTTCTCTTACTGTGTTTTACTTGCCTCTGTGATAGTTGTCGCTGTCATTTATATCTTGTGTTACTTATTTACATTGTTTATTTCACACTATGAACCCTTATATTTTATTTAACCTCAGTAGGGCCCTGACCTTCCTCGTCACTACCCGATCGAGGTTAGGCTTGGCACTTACTGAGTACCGCTTTGGTGTACTCATACCCCTTCTGCGCATGTTTTTCATGTGCAGATCCAGGTACTTTCGCTCAGTCTTATCATCCTTGAGGCGAGGCGCTTCTGTAGAGACTTCAGGGTATATCTGCCGCGTCCGCAGACTGAGGAGTCTCTTTCTATTCTTGCTGTTTAGTATTAGCCCTTCTGTATTTTCAGTTCTTGTTAGACATTCTGGAGTTAGAGCTGTGTTGTACTTCTTAGCTTGTGATTCATGGGTTTCCGGGTCTTGGATTTATGTGTTGGTTTTGAGAGTTAAATATGGTGTTTGCCAAGCGGCATATTTATACACTGGTTATTTCTTATTTCTGTTTTAAATTGTTTTACTTCCGCAAATTTTTGGTTTCTTTTCCACAATTTAGGCTTACCTAGTCGTAGAGAATAGGTGCCGTCACGATGGTTCACGGAAGGCGAACCGGGGTTGTGACAAGCTGGTATCAGAGCTCTAGGTTCATAGGAGTCATGGATCACAAGCCGGTTTATTAGAGTCTCGTTGATCGGTACGGAGACGTCTGTACTTATCTACGAGAGGCTATGTAACTGTTAGGAAAAATCCCACTTCTTGATTTCCTCATCGTGCGACTTGATTCCTTGAGGCTTATGCCCTTGTTTCCTTCCTACTCAATCTTACGTGACGCGAACCGCTTGTTATAAATCGAGAATTGAAGAATTGTAATGTTACTACAGAAGTGGTGCGGGATGTTTCTCCCGGTATAGTTGGGTGAGCTATTGTCGTCGCCTTGCGAAAGGATTTTTCTATCATTTCGGCTCGATAGTTGTGCGCCTAAGAGCTTGGAGGCTATGCACAGGTTGCTATGATGCTCGCGATTGGTTATCACACAGTATTGACTTGATGGTAGGAGACTTGCCTATGTGTTGGGCGGTGAATGAGTTGAAAGGAAATCTACTCAGTGTACGATTAAGAGATATGATATTTCACTTCCGGCGAAGGAAAAGCAATTGGCCTATGAATGTCCAGATTTGGGGTGATGGAGTAACGGGACTTGATAAATTCGAGCATGGTGGAATTTTTATCTGCGATGTAGTGTCGTCGTCCTCGATTGTATGTGTTAAGTTCGCCGGTGTTATGGTCTTCTACAATTCGCCCTTGGGGTAGGATATTGTGAAATAATATTGGAGAAAAGACCGTTGGATATCGCGGGGTGTGGTGGTTCAGGATTGAATCGGTGTTTCTAATGTTGACGACTCGAGAAAGATGATCTCCGGAAAGGTTTAAAGTTAGCAGCAAAATGTGGGTTCAAGCGCGACGAAGATAGATTTTATTAAGGCAACAACTGAGCAGCAAAGGGTGAGGAAAGACATGTGGGGAGTGTCAGGCGGTGGTTAAAATTTCCAGAAGGCCAGGTATAAGAAACAAAGGTCGAGTGGTCAATTAGAGGGGTGAATTCCGCCAAAGTGGGAGAGTGGAGGATTTGCATATGGGTGTCGATGCACCCTTTTTCTTGCGAAATCGGGTTTATGACATTTGGGCGGACAACTCATTTCCTTTTGGGAATTGGATTTGCAATTGAAGAGTCGCCACCTAATGATTTAGTGCATTAGGACACTAAGAAGAAGTTTAGTTTAGAAAAAAACCAGAGATTGGGTAAGGGCTTGAAATTATCTCGAGGGGAAGGTGTTAGGCACCCCTCAAGATCCACTAGTGTGGTTCCCGGCCATGCTATAATTGTGACTTTAAGTGCAAAATGACAGGTAAACAAGCAAGAATCACAAATACAGGGTAGTTTTCACGTAATGGTTGCAAGCAATTAAAATAAAAGAAGTTAAAGAGGTTGAAGTTTGGGAAGAGAATAGTTTTGAAATTCTAAAATAAACAAGTAAAGGGGAAGGGATTTGCACATAATTTCTGCGAGCAATTAAGTTAAAGAAGCGAAAGTTTTGGGAAGAAAGCAGTTTTAAAAGTTCTGAAAATAACCAAGTAAAAGGGAAGGGGGTCCTAAGTCTATAAATAATATGGATCACCCCACACAACACCCGGTAACCATTTATACACGTGGTGTTATCGCGTGGTCATCATATCCATATCTACCGTTTCCCACCCCGTTAAGGTATTAAACGCGGAATGGTCTCATTTTCCTATTGCATGCTACTACCCGTCCCAAACCTATCAGCCCCGGAGGCGTTTGGGACTACTAGTCCTAAATGGAAGGTAGATTTGGCTTTTGTGGTTTAAAAGGATAAAATTCTAAGGCGATATGGGGAAACACATAACAATTAAAGGCTCAAACATGCCTCCTAAAGAAACAAAGAGAAACATATAGTTTAGCATGCCTTGCACGTACTAGTTATAGTCTTAATTAAACTTAAATGAAGCGGGAGGCAGACTGATTTATTACATGTTTTAGATAAGAAACCTGAATCAGACCTGCCTGCTGGTTGGAATTTAACAAAGTCTGTTTCTTATTAACAAATTTACCTTATGGCTTGCCTAGGCGAAACCTATAGGCATGATATCTAACAATGCGGGAGTGTACTAGTTTTAAAAGAAGAAGACTTGTTGATTATACAAAGCATAAGCTCTGTAGATATTAAGCCATACTATTTGCTGATTTTTAGACTTAGGCAAAATAGGCGATTCAGATTTTAGTTGATAGCTCCTATAGGCATGCTTTCTAGGTGCTAAATGATTTAAAACGTTTATAGAAATGCAGGAGTCCTATAGGCATGGTGTCTAGAATGCTGTGTGTTATTTAAACCTATAAATACGTTTGCCTAGTGATAGATGCATATGCAGAATTCAGGCAGTCCTATAGTCATGTTATCTATGTGGTATGCAGAAATATGGAAACCTACAGACATGGTTTCTATATGTAATGCAGGAAGCTATAGACATGGTTTCTATATGAGAATGTAGAACCTATAACAGGATTTCTATATGAAATGCAGAACCTATAAACATGTTTTCTAGATAATACAAAAGTGCAGAAACTTATAAGCATGGTTTCTATATGAAAATGCAGAACTTATGAACATGGTTTCTATATGAAATATGTAACCTATAAACATGATTTCTACATGAAGTATGCAGAACTGAAAACAGGACATGATTGCTGAAACGTATTAAATTCCTATGAATATGATATCTACCCCTTTCATGCATGGTGTACCCTCCCCTTTTCACTAAAAAACCCCAATAGTTATTACAAGATTATTACAAACCAAAATTAAATAAGAAAAAAAGAAGTAAAATTGCATCAGAAAATATAAAAATTTCCAACCAAGGAGAGCCTGAATCAGTCTTCTGTCTAAGGCATGAAGTAAACCAACTCCAAGGATCGAATTCCCAAAGCCCTTCTCATTTTTTGGGTGTGTCAAAGTTCCCAAGAGCCTCATGAACTCCGAGCAGTGCTTACACCCAAATTCATTACAGAATTGAATTATAGTGTAGTGTGGAAGGGCCGACCCTCAAATGTCCAAGTTCAGAGGGAACTCAAGGTCCCAAGGCAAGGCTCATAGGAGGGGGGGGGGGGGCAGAACTTAGAATCTAAGAGTGATTGTAAGTGCAAAAAGGGGTTTAGGGGAAAGCCAAGACAGGCTGGTGGTCATACCCAGCAATTGGAAGTGCTGGCATACCCCAACCAGCCTGTTAGCCACATTGTTTGGGAGTTAGGATCCTTTATAGGATCAAGCACATGCATGAACAACAATTTGGATGCTTCCATGCCTAAACCTTAACTCAAACACATAGAGGGGAATAGGGGTATGGGGATTCACAGCAGAAAACAGATGCAAAGAGGACAGCGTACATATTTAACACTAAGCATAGATAGCAATGTAGACAGGATGATAGAAGCTGTGAAATAAACACATTGGGATGAGGTTGAAACTTAAATTAGAATATACCAGTTTCAGGGAAACAAGAAAGTAAAAGCAGGAGTCTTGTAAAGCCAAATTGCAAGCAAATAGTTAGAATATCTCAGAAGAGAGTAGAGTGTTGAGTGAAGTGTAAGAGTATTGAAATTGAAAGTAAGTAATGTGTGTTAGAGCATTGAACTCAAAGTGTCTTAAAGTGCCGAAAGGTCGTGCCCTTTATAGTGCAGAAAGCAAGTAAGAAAAGGTAAGAAAATAGTTTTGAAATCAATTACATAAGGTCTCCCTTTAATTAAGGGATTCTGATTTCAAACGGGCAGAATGAATAAGGAAAGAATTTGATCAAAATCTTTTCCAAAGTAGTACAAGAAGGGTAAATACATAGAGGTTTATTTAAGGAAAAGGTTTGACAGCACACGGTTTGTGCAAAATAAGGAAAGGCCATCAATCAACATCAGGTAAAATCAGCAAATGGAGATTTCATGTGAATGAACCAAGTCAGGAAGATGGAAAAAATCTTGACTTAAGGAAAATCAGTACTAATTAATCAAGCCTAAAGAAAAGGATTATGAATCAAACGTAAGTTGGAAGACCCTTTGAAAGAAAAATTCCTCATATATAAAGCATACAGACATGTCAAACAAGAAAGAACTGTCATGCTAATTAGAAAGAATCTAGTATAGAAAAGTTCAGAGTCACAAACAAAGAGGCTCGAATTCAGTACATAGACTCAGACTTTGTTTGAGAGAATCTAGGGTTCCATAATAGAACCCTAGTCCATACACAAGATCAAACTCGCCAAAAACCCCAAATCCTAGGGTTTCCAACTCGAATCAGATGCAGAGACGAGAAGACAAATAACTGAAATAGGCTCAGAGGTCTCTTCTAGAGACTCATGAGAAAACAAACAGGTAAAATAACAGGTTCGAAACAAACATAGTGAAAAAGCTGATTTGAAGCATAAAGAAAATGTTTTAAGAAAAGCTTGGAACTTAAACAAGTTTAGAAGAGAAAGAGGTAGTATAAACTTAAGGAAACAGTAGATGAAACATGTTTAGAAAGAACTCAAACAAAGTCCAGAAGAAGGCAAATAAAGAACTAAGAGCTTAGTAGAAAATACAGTAAAGGAACATAGGGGTAAACGAACACATAAGATAAACGTGTGAAAGCATGATATAGAAACCAGTAGAAGAAAGAACGGAGCACAATAGAAGAATATGCATAATAAGGCAAACATAAGAGCACAAGAGAAGGACATGCGAGGTAGAAAAGAGAACATAAAAACATAACATAGACAGATTCACGCAAAGAAAAGAAGAAGAGGAGTCAGAAAACATTTTAAAACTTTTTCAGAAACTCTAAATCGAAGAGAAACAAACTTTGAAAGAAAAGATTGGGGAAAACATTTTAAAACTCCAGTAGAACATAGATATAGCATAGATCTAAGAAAACAACCAGAGAACCTCGAATAGCTTAGGGTTTCAGAGAAACCCTAGAATGAGAAAGGCTTGGAAGAAAGTCTGATCTTGAGTCGGATGAGTCAGAACCAGGCTCGAAACGCTTTGGGTACGCCAGAGTAAAGCCGGAGAGGCCATGGAACCTTGAATCGGAGATGATCTGAACGGACACCATCGAGGTCAGACCTCGAAACTTCGAGCACCAAGCGTTTAAGGGTGGAGGGGGGTGAGTATAGGCCATCCATGGCCTGAGAAGCCATGGATTCCGGTGAGATGGCGGTTGAAAGTGGTAGAAGAGGATTAGGGTTTCAAGAACATTCGAGAGAATTTGAGAGACGAAGGGGTTTCAAGGCGGCGTCTCTGAGTGAAAATGAGTAGGGTTATGGGGTTTGGTGGAATTAAAAAGGTAAGGTTGATGGGTTGGGGGTCGGGTTATTTTAGGGTTTGGGCTGGTCCGGTTCGAGACTGAAATTGGGTCAATTAGGGGATCAATTTGGCTATAATTGAAATGCAAATGAGGCTAGTTTTTAAATAGCCAGTTTTTCCCTTTTATTTTATAAAAATAGTAAAAATGATTTTGAAAGCAAATTAACGTACTGGATCAGCTAATAACATATAAATATTAATTTAAAAATATTGGAACCAATTTCATAATTATAAAATGTTATTAATTTTTAAAATAGGCTAAAATTGCAATTATATGCAATTTGACTTTTAAAATACTAAATAAATTGTAAAAAAATGTATAAAAATTACCTTAGCTATATTTGGGCGTAAATGTGGGATTAAAATAAATTATTCACCGAAAATGCTCAATTTTGGGAATAATTATTGATTTTGGTACTGCTAAAATGGACATTAACTTGATTTAAAAATTGGGAAAAAAAATACTAAAATACTTGGGCATACTTATATATGCATATATATAGTATTTTGGAAGTATTTTGCATATAAAAAATATACAGGGAAAAATTGGGTATCAACAGCTACCCCTCTTTACCCGGGAAGGATGGAAGAGTTGTCGGGTAAAGATATGATGGCCAATTTTGACCGGACGAAACGGTTCGAAGAAATTGACCGTGCTCTGGTTCCTGAGCTTCCTACATATCCCTGGTCTTACAGGAATCAGGCCATATGTAGTTCAGGATCCATTGGCGGAATATGCCGATGGAGATCTTTCAAGAACGGACGCGATATTAAGGTTTGAGATGGATGGTTAAGAGTCTAATAGGGCTGCGGGAACCGAAGCGGGATCGCTTCCGCTGAGATGGCCGTTGCTCGCCAGTTTACCTGCAAATAAACAATGCAAGCGTATATTATGCATAAATTTAAACATGATATAATTTCCCGTCGGACCATGAATGCTGTCCTCGGACGGTTAGGATAACGTCCTCGGACCCTGATGCCCTGGGCCATGAAGCATATAATAAAGGATTCGCAGGCCATGAAATGATGCTCTCGGGCTATGAGAATGATGCCTCCGAGCGATGATGCCTTTGAATAATGATATGCAAGAGATAAAAGGAGTCCTTAGGCCATGGCATGGTGTTCTCGGGCTATGCGAATGGTGCCTCCGAACAATGGCGCCCTTGGACAATTTGGCAATCTTTCAGCCCATGAAATGCAATAAGTGGCGATCTTTCAGCCCATGAGAACGTAAATAAAGTGGCGATATTTCAGCCGATGCAAGACATAAGTAAAGGTGGCGCTAAAACGTAAAATAAAGGTGGCGATCTTTCAGCCATGCAAGATTTAAATGAAGGCGGCGCTATTTCAGCCATGCAAAAATGTAAGTAAAGGTGGCGATCTTTCAGCCATGCAAGATTTAAATGAAGGTGGCGCTATTTCAGCCATGCAAAATGGAGACAGAGCTTAGTCTCGGAAGGCAGAATAGTAGCCTTATGCAATGCAAGAAATGCATATGGAGAGTGAGCTTAGTCTCGGAAGGCAGAATAGTAGCCTTATGCAATGTGGGAAATGCAGAAGGAGATAGAGCTTAGTCTCGAAAGGCAGAATAGTAGCCTTATGCAATGCGGGAAATGCAGATGGAGGTAGAGCCTAACCTCGGAAGGCAGAATAGTAGCCTTATGCAGGAGATAAAAAGCGAATAGTAATAAAAATTCTTAGCTGATAGCTGGTAGCTGATTGTGATATTGCGGCTACTGGGGTTATTGCGTGCAGATAGCAAATGCGAATAGGTGTGACAGTTCGGTATGATTGCATAATATATTCGGTGATTTTGTGACTTGGGTGCCTGCATCCAAGGAAAAATCGTGAGTTTCGTAAAAGGGAAAGGTTAGTTCGTGTCCCCGCTGACTTTGCTTGACTTGCTCGGCTCTGATCTGATGACACGGTATGTGCCATAGGGGTAGCGTTGCTGAACAAAGCAATTTCGATAGTAAATATGCATGAGTTTGTTAAAGGTTATGAAGTAAGTATATAAGAAATAGTTTTTTAGATGAACCGAGGACTGTGACGTGGTTCAGGACATTGCAACCTCTCTCGCTTCGGAATTTTGAGGGTCCTCCTCAAAATTCTGCCCCAGTTTACTAGCCTACTGCTCCTGACGGTTGCTTGCGATGATCGGCTGAAGTTACTTCATAATTTTGAGGGTCCTCCTCAAAATTCTGCCCCAGTTTCAATTGCGGGGGAAATGAAAATTTTATTGAATTGTGACCGAACCCATAAGGCTGCCTACGTATCCCCTCTTAAACGGGAATCAGGTCAGACGTAGTTTAAATACATCATGTAGGAAAGCATAAGATTACACATAGTAGCACTTGACTGCATCTGAATTGATTGGTTTCGGCCAAACTTCTCCGTCCATTTCTGCAAGTATAAGGGCTCCTCTTGTCAGAACCCAGTGAACCATGTATGGACCTTGCCAGTTGGGAGAGAATTTCCCTTTGGCTTCATCTTGATGCGGGAAGATTTTCTTTAATACCAGCTGCCCTAGTGTGAACCGTCTCGGCTTGACTCTTTTGTTGAAGGCTCTGGACATCCTGTTCTGGTAAAGCTGACCGTGGCAAACTGCATTCATTCTTTTTCCATCTATGAGAGCTAACTGCTCGTAACGACTCTTCACCCATTCTGCATCGTCGAGCTCAGCTTCCTGTATGATTCTTAAGGAAGGAATTTCTACTTCGGCT
>NC_031995.1:44943615-45102099 GCF_001879085.1 Nicotiana attenuata | reverse complement strand
CTCTTTCTCAACTCCTGTACATGATGCAGGTATGGGAGTATCTTGGAGTTCTTGGTTGCCCATTCTTCTCGGACCTGATGTATAAGCAAATCAAAATCTCCAATCACTAGCAACTCTTGGATGTTCATGTCAATGGCCATCTTGAGCCCTAAGATGGAGGCTTCGTACTCGACCATATTGTTAGTGCAGGGGAACCTGAGCTTGGCGGATACCGGATAATGCTGGCCGGTTTCTGACACTAGAACTGCTCCTATGCCAACTCCTTTGAAATTTGCTGCACCATCGAAAACCATCCTCCAACCATCATAGGATTCTGCAATGTCTTCTCCTACAAATAATACCTCAGGAAAATACGTCTTCAAGGGTTCATATTTCTGTCCACAGGATTTTACGCAAGGTGATCCGCTAGTGCTTGTCCTTTGATTGCCTTCTGAGTCACATAGACAATATCGAATTCACTCAACAGGATTTTCCACTTGGCCAGCTTGCCAGTGGGCATGGGCTTCTGGAAGATTTACTTCAAAGGATCCATCCTTGATATGAGATACGTAGTATAAGCACAGAAATAGTGCCTCAACTTCTGAGCTACCCAAGTCAGAGCACAACAAGTGCATTCCAACAGAGAATACCGGGCCTCGTATGGGGTGAACTTCTAACTAAGATAATAGATGGCCTGCTCGTTCCTCCATGTTTCATCATGTTGCCCCAAAACACATCCGAATGCTCCATCCAATATCGCAAGGTAGAGTATTAGGGGTCTACCTGGCTCGGGCTGGACCAAAACTGGCGGTGTTGACAAGTACTCCTTTATTTTGTCGAAGGCCTTTTGGCAGTCATCGGTCCATTTGGTAGCGGCGTCCTTCTTCAGCATCTTAAAAATTGGCTCACAGATGACAGTAGATTATGCTATGAATCGGCTGATATAGTTAAGTCTCCCCAAGAAACTCATTACTTCTTTCTTATTCTTTGGAGGTGGCAATTCTTGAATAGCTTTGACCTTTGATGGATCCAATTATATCCCTCGGCGACTCACAATGAACCAAACCAATTTTCCATCTAGAACCCTGAATGCACATTTTGCGGGGTTCAATTTCAGGTTGTACCTTCGCAATCTATTGAAAAACTTCCTCAAATCTTCCATGTGGTCAGTGTCTTTCTTGGACTTGATGATAACATCATCTACGTACACCGCGATCTCCTTGTGTATCATGTCGTGGAAAATGGTGGTCATGGCCCTCATGTAGGTGGACCCTACATTCTTTAACCCAAACGTCATCATCTTGTAGCAGTACATTCCCCACGGCGTAATGAAAGTTGTTTTCTCAGCATCCTCTTCATCCATCCATATCTGATGGTACCCAGCAAAACAATCAACAAATGACTGCAGCTCATGCATGGCGCAGTTGTTAATCAAGATGTGTATATTCGGCAAGGGGAAGTCGTCTTTTGGACTGGCCCAGTTGAGATCCCGGTAGTCGACGCAGACTCTGACCTTCCCATCCTTCTTCGGCACTGGCACAATGTTGGCTAACCATGTCGGATACTCTACTACCTTGAGAACCTTAGCTTTGACCTGCTTAGTGACCTCTTCCTTGATTTTCAAACTCATATCTGGCTTGAACTTTCTGAGCTTCTGCTTTACTGGCGGACAGGTTGGATCAGTCGACAATTTGTGAGCCACAATAGATGTACTCAGACCAGTCATGTCGTCGTACGACCAGGCAAATATGTCCTCATACTCTCTTAAAAACTCTGTATATTCTTCCTTCTCTGATGGTGACAAATGAACGCTGATTCGTGTTTCTTTGATGTTTTCTGCATCTCCCAGGTTGATGATCTCAGTCTCGTCCAGGTTGGACTTAGGTCTATTCTCAAAATTCTCAACTTCTTTAACAATTTCTTCCGGTATATCATCTTCCTCTGAATCTATGTCCGTTTGTTGCGTTGTCTCGTTGCATGTCACAATCATTGGTTCATCAAGATAAGTAATAGTAATGCTGTATAGGCAAAGTAATGAGAGAAAATAATAAGAGTAAGATTTATAAGAAAACCGAATTGCTTTTGATAAATTCCATAAATGTTTTGAACATCGGAGTTCTTTCTTGCAAAATCAAAAATGCGAAAGGAAAGCAAACTAGTAAAAAATAAAATAGTGCATGGTGGTTGTTCAGCCTTGCTACCCCGAGGCTCGCCGGGCTCTAGTGGTCCTGATGGTCTAGTTATTGAGGCATGCTCCTCTGCTCACAGCCTGTATGGAAGGGCCTTCCTCCCCCTCCTCCTCGAAAATGACACAACAATCCATATCGTCGTCCTCTAGGAACAAATTCCTCACTGCTGCCAATGCTTCCTCTTCTTCTGACCCGTAGATAACCTCGGCCGACTGGAAAGTATGTTCCAAACGCGGTATTGGTTGCTCCAACGGATAGTAAGGACCGCGCCAGGATGGCGACCATTCATTGAACTCTTTCCAGGTATACTCATATCCCAATCCGAAGGTGGTGCCGTGTTTCTTGAGCTTGATGGGCTTAGCGATTCCTTGGAGATTCTTGCCAAGTCCCTTGCCAGGTTCATACCCGCTCCAGTTCAATATGCTTTCAATTTTGTTATCCCACCACTTATCTTTATCGACGGCGTTGACTCGTTCGATGTGGTGGTAAGTTTCTCCGCCTATCTTTCTTCTTCCTCCGATTGCTGGGATGGTCTGGCGACTGTATATGGGATTGCTACCGTCACCATGAATGATTACCTCCTGGTGATTCCACTCAAACTTCACTGCCTGATGTAGTGTTGATGCCACGGCCCCAGCGGCATGAATCCATGGTCGTCCCAACAACAAATTGTAAGATGTCGGCACGTCTATCACTTGAAAATCAACATCAAACCAAGTGGGCCCCATCTGCAAACATAAGCTAATTTCCCCAATAGTGGACCTTTGAGAACCGTCGAAAGCCTTAACGTTGATGGCCCCGTCCTTGATTTCATGCAGCCCTTTTCAAAATGTTCTGAGTGTTACTAGCGGACAAATGTTGAGACTGGACCCCCCATCGACCAAGATCCGGTTGATAAGATAATCTTCGCACTGCACGGTGATGTACAATGCCTTGTTGTGACTCAATCCCTCCGGTGGCAGCTCATCTTCGTGGAAATTGATTTTGTGATTCTCCAATACCTGACCTACCATGTTTGCCATTTCTCCTCCGGTGATGTTTCTTGGTACATATGCCTCACTCAGCACTCTTAACAAGGCATTCTTGTGTGCATCGGAACTCTGTAGCAAAGCAAGGATAGAAATATGCGTCGATGTTTTGTTCAACTGATCCATGACTGAGTATTCCTTTGCTTATATCTTTCTCCAGAGATCATCGGGCCCGGTTTCAGTGGTGGCTTGTCGCCCAGAGGTCTGCTTACTTGACTCAGCCAAGTGTTCCAGAGTATAAACCCTGCCGGTTCTTGTCATACCCTGTGCCGCAACCGTTTCCCCGAACCTGGCTTTCCCCTTCCTTCTTGCCTCGACTGTGTAGTCCCATGGTATGGCTTTTGTGTGGAATGGCGTGATGGCTGTCATTGCTACTGGAATGGGCACCCTTGCTTTGGAAGGTAATATAGCAACTTTAAATGGCTCAGGCGCCTTTGGGGACCCAAACTCGACCTCAATTGGTGTTGGCGTCTTTGCGGAGGCTGGTGTTTCAAACTCAAGTGGTATGGATATGTTCACCTCGGCATCTTCAGAAGGCTGAATCTGGACTACAATTAGATTAAGGGTGACTGTTGGTTTCTTTGGATCGTCGCCTTCTGCGATCAAACCGATTGACCCTTTGGGATCCCAATCATCCTCTAAATCATATGAATACCTCCACCCTTGTGGTCTGGTAGAGGGTTATTGCGAACATTCGGGGCTGGCTTCTTTGCCACGATGATCTTGTTGTCAATCAAAGCCTGGATCTTATCCTTCAGGGAGCGGCATTCATCAATGGTGTGCCCTTTCATGCCAGAATGGTATGCACAGGTTTTATTTGGGTTTACCCATTGGGAAGGGTTTTCAGGGGTTATAGCAGGGATAGGGGTAACATAACCAGCAGCTTTGAGTCTTTCATACAGCTGGTCGATTGGTTCAGCAATGGCGGTATACTGTTTGGGAGGTCTGCGGTCGAAATTTGGTCGGGTTCTAGGAAAGTTTTGGCGAGGGGGAGGTGACTGATAGTGGGATTGTTGAGTGTTGTAAGCTTGGTAGACGTGTGCGGGTTGGGAATATCTGGGTGAAACGGGTTGGTATGTAGGAGGTGGAGGCGATTGATAGGTAGGCAGTGGTGTTTGGTAGGAGGGTGTGGGTGTTTGGAAATTTGGAGTGGGCTGATATGTAAGTGGAGGTATTGGGTAAGTTTGGTATTTGACAGGTGATTTGGTTCTCTGTGCAACCATTACGGCACCTACGTCCCTTTTCTTGGACGTACCACCAAACTGTAGAGCCTTGTTGGTGGCTTGCAAAGCTTCAAAGTTTATAACCATACCACTNGCGGTATGCATAGATCTTCATAGTTTAGCCCCTCAATTCCCTTACTTCCTTCAACGCCTTGAATTCTGGTGGCCAACTTCTTAAGCTCTTCGGCCAGATTTCCGATGAGCAAGTCCTTATCATCGGACTCGGGTGTGCTTGAGATGGGCTGGGTGGAGTGTGGCACGGTCTCCACGTAGATGGGGGTGTTGTGTTGGGTGTGGCAGTGGTCATTTGTGGAGTTCAACGGTTCCGGGATGAACAGTGGAGAAGTGTTGGGAGTGTGACAAGTATTGCAGTGGTGGTGAGGAGCGGGCTACTTCGGGATGTTTTGTGGAGGTATAGGATTCTGAGTATTTGGGAAGGTAGTTTCTGGAGTGGTAAGGGAAAATGACAGACTTTCCAAATTCCGGACTTGATCAAGCTCTTCTTGGAATTTCAGTAGTTTTTGTTCTATCTGAGAGGCATTTTCCTTGGGGACCATAGCACCACGAGTGACCTCTACCCGTTCAGCTGAGTTGTTTGAATCTTCCATTCTTCTTTTGCTTTTGTGCCTGACAGGACTGGTAGGAGGAGTAGGTGGAGGGCCCCTGGATCTTGTAAAATATGCTGATGTTGCCAGAGTTCACGAACTAACCTTTGGGGAGGGGAATAAACAAAAAGTAAAAACAAAAAAGGTGATAAGTTAGCAAGGATCATAAGGAAAAATGTTGCGATATTTAAACACGTAGTGCAGGAAATATAAAGCGTGTCCTAATTTTGGGGACCTCGTTGTGCCCGAGGTAGGCCTAGCGACAAGTAAATTTGGAGAACTTGGAATGCTAAATGCCTCATTTTATTGATAAAAAGGTAGATGAATCCCAAAAAGACACTAAATAATAGGAAATAAAAATGTCACTAGTGGCCATAGGCCTTATTACATTTCTCAAAGCAAAAAGGAAAAGCTCCTTTCTATTTGGTCCCAGAAGGACCTTCCCCAGATTCGACAGTGTTAGCTCCCTCGAACAGCTCTCCCAGCTCGCGCAATCCTAGCAGCAGGTAAGCTCTGGCCAGATGTCCTCCTTCATTCCCTTCAGCAATTCGGCAGTCTTCGACCCTCTTCAGAAACTTCTTCTCTAGTTCCATGCCGAATCTGGGGACCTCGTGCCTCATTTCTGCAAGACAAAAGTGTTAGACCCTTACCCTCACCAGACTCGACTATTTTAATATCAACAATTAGCATAAGAAGCATTTAGTTCTCCAAATAAATGCACAGAACGTGGAAGTGTCCGTTTGGGTTTCAAGGAAACCCAGTGGACTTTGGACAAGGCTATCTTAAAGAGTTATTATGCGGACAACATAACTGACTCGGCTAGGTTTGACAATGATGCATGCACAATTAAACAGAGTAGGGTTTCTATGGAGTATTAGACTGGTACCCTTGAGCGGACAACTCAAGAGGGAAAGGCACGGAACCGTCGACTACACCGTTGATCGACTGGTTTTACCGCAAATATGCCTTTGCCGGATTTAAGGGGTGATAATATCGGAAGGGCGCAACCACTCATTATAAGCGTTGCTATGGTATTTTATTTGGCATGAGTGGAATATGATGTTGAATATGCAGTTACAATAATTAAACAAATCGTCATGTATTTGCACGTTCATAGAGTAATAATTACAATAGTTTCTCATAATTTACAACAGTATTAAAGGAAAGCATTAAGAAAAGAAACAAAGAGCCAAGTTAGTTTCGTAGTAGAAGAAAGAATAAATACTTAAAGGCATTTAAACAAGTAAAGACAAGTAAAGAAACATAAAGTCACAAATAGCATGAAATGGTAAAAGCCTTTAAGAAATCCCCACCAGAGTCGCCATGCTGTCGATGTCCCCTCTTTCTCGCGAAATCGGGTTTATGACATTTGGGCGGACAACTCATTTCCTTTTGGGAATTGGTTTTGTAATTGAAGAGTCGCCACCTAATGATTTAGTGCATTAGGACACTAAGAAGAAGTTTAGTTTAGAAAAAACCAGAGATTGGGTAAGGGCTTGAAATTATCTCGAGGGGAAGGTGTTAGACACCCCTCAAGATCCACTAGTGTGGTTCTCGGCCATGCTATAATTGTGACTTTAAGTGCAAAATGACAAGTAAACAAGCAAGAATCACAAATGCAGGGTAGTTTTCACGTAATGGTTGCAAGCAATTAAAATAAAAGAAGTTAAAGAGGTTGAAGTTTGGGAAGAGAATAGTTTTGAAATTCTGAAAATAAACAAGTAAAGGGGAAGGGATTTGCATATAATTTCTGCAAGCAATTAAGTTAAAGAAGCGAAAGTTTTGGGAAGAAAGCAGTTTTAAAAGTTCTGAAAATAACCAAGCAAAAGGGAAGGGGGTCCTAAGTTTATAAATAATATGGATCACCCCACACAACACCCGGTAACCATTTATACACGTGGTGTTATCGCGTGGTCATCATATCCATATCTACCCTTTCCCACCCCGTTAAGGTATTAAACGCGGAATGGTCTCGTTTTCATATTGCATGCTACTACCCGTCCCAAACCTATCAGCCCCGGAGGCGTTTGGGACTACTATTCCTAAAGGGAAGGTAGATTTGGCTTTTGTGGTTTAAAAGGATAAAATTCTAAGGCGACAATCAAAACACGTAGAGCAGATATGGGGAAACACATAACAATTAAAGGCTCAAACATGCCTCCTAAAGAAACAAAGAGAAACATATAGTTTAGCATGTCTTGCACGTACTAGTTATAGTCTTAATTAAACTTAAAGGAAGCGGGAGGCAGACTGATTTATTACAAATTGATTACATCGTGGATCCCTGTAATTACGCCTTAATGGCCTGAAGTGGTTGAGAAAATCACGTTTGGGCGAGATATCCGGCGACGCTTGGTTATCCGTTACGAGTCCGGCTTCCGACCTTGTGTGTTTCTCCATCCGGTGGTGACTCATATCGAGCTCTGTAACGGTCTCGAAATGACTCGACCTCGGTTGTAGACGTGGCCGTCGTTCTACCTTGCATCCAGGTCGGGTTCGATGGCCCCGACTCGCTCCGGACCGGACCCAACCCGGTCGGGCTCAAGCAAAAAAGGGTATCACCCAATACAGATAGTCCCCTCGTTTATTAGAGAGTAATGATAATAAACGATATGACCGGTGACGTGATGCCCGTGACGTATGGCCCTACGCCAGGTGAAAAAGCCATCGAGTGCTCTGACCACGCCTGCTGCAGGCATTTAATGCTTCTCTTAATTATCTGTCGCTTCGTGTCTGTGGCTTCGCGATTCGTGCCACCGCCTCATGGAAAAAACGTTAAACGACCCTTCCAGGTTCAATATTTCCCTAATCTTTCTCAAATTCTGCGTTGGTTGTATTTTCTTTTCATCTCTTCGTAAAGCTTTTAAGAAATGGCGAAAACTTTCACAAAGTGTCCTTCTAGCCAAGCTCGGCGCGAGCCCNATTTAAACAAGTAAAGACATGTAAAGAAACATAAAGTCACAAATAGCATGAAATGGTAAAAGCCTTAAAGAAATCCCCAGCAGAGTCGCCATGCTGTCGATGCCCCCTTTTTCTCGCAAAATCGGGTTTATGACATTTGGGCGGACAACTCATTTCCTTTTGGGAATTGGGTTTGCAATTGAAGAGTCGCCACCTAATGATTTAGTGCATTAGGACACTAAGAAGAAGTTTAGTTTAGAAAAAACCAGAGATTGGGTAAGGGCTTGAAATTATCTCGAGGGGAAGGTGTTAGGCACCCCTCAAGATCCACTAGTGTGGTTCCCGGTCATGCTATAATTGTGACTTTAAGTGCAAAATGACAAGTAAACAAGCAAGAATCACAAATGCAGGGTAGTTTTCACGTAATGGTTGCAAGCAATTAAAATAAAAGAAGTTAAAGAGGTTGAAGTTTGGGAAGAGAATAGTTTTGAAATTCTGAAAATAAACAAGAAAATGGGAAGGGATTTGCACATAATTTCTGCGAGCAATTAAGTTAAAGAAGCGAAAGTTTTGGGAAGAAAGCAGTTGTAAAAGTTCTGAAAATAACCAAGTAAAAGGGAAGGGGGTCCTAAGTTTATAAATAATATGGATCACCCCACACAACACCCGGTAACCATTTATACACGTGGTGTTATCGCGTGGTCATCATATCCATATCTACCCTTTCCCACCCCGTTAAGGTATTAAACGCGGAATGGTCTCGTTTTCCTATTGCATGCTACTACCCGTTCCAAACCTATCAGCCCCGGAGGCATTTGGGACTACTAGTCCTAAAGGGAAGGTAGATTTGGCTTTTGTGGTTTAAAAGGATAAAATTCTAAGGCGACAATCAAAACACGTAGAGCAGATATGGGGAAACACATAACAATGAAAGGCTCAAACAGGCCTCCTAAAGAAACAAAGAGAAACATATAGTTTAGCATGTCTTGCACGTACTAGGTATAGTCTTAATTAAACTTAAAGGAAGCGGGAGGCAGACTGATTTACATGTTTTAGATAAGAAACCTGAATCAGACCTGCCTGCTGGTTGGAATTTAACAAAGTCTGATTCTTATTAACTAATTTACCTTATGGCTTGCCTAGGCAAAACCTATAGGCATGATATCTAACAATGTGGGAGTGTACTAGTTTTAAAAGAAGAAGACTTGTTGATTATTCAAAGCATAAGCTCTGTAGATATTAAGCCATACTATTTGCCGATTTTTAGACTTAGGCAAAATAGGCGATTCAGATTTTAGTTGATAGCTCCTATAGGCATGCTTTCTAGGTGCTAAATGATTTGAAACGTTTATAGAAATGCGGGAGTCCTATAGGCATGGTGTCTAGAATGTTGTTTGTTATTTAAACCTATAAATGCGTTTGCCTAGTGATAGATGCATATGCAGAATTCAGGCAGTCCTATAGTCATGTTATCTATGTGGTATGCAGAAATATGGAAACCTACAGACATGGTTTCTATATGTAATGCAGGAAGCTATTGACATGGTTTCTATATGAGAATGTAGAACCTATAACATGATTTCTATATGAAATGCAGAACTTATAAACATGTTTTCTAGATAATACAAAAGTGCAGAAACTTATAAGCATGGTTTCTATATGAAAATGCAGAACTTATGAACATGGTTTCTATATGAAATATGTAACCTATAAACATGATTTCTACATGAAATATGCAGAACTGAAAAGAGGACATGATTACTGAAACGTATTAAATTCCTATGAATATGATATCTACCCCTTTCATGCATGGTGTACCCTCCCCTTTTCACTAAAAAAAAACCCAATAGTTATTACAAGCCAGAATTAAATAAGAAAAAAAAGAAGAAGTAAAATCACATCAGAAAAACTAAAAATTTCCAACCAAGGAGAGCCTGAATCAGTCTTCTGTCTAAGGCATGAAGTAAACCAACTCCAAGGATCGAATTCCCAAAGCCCTTCTCATTTTTGGGTGTGTCAAAGTTCCCAAGAGCCTCATGAACTCCGGGCAGTGCTTACACCCAAATTCACTACATAATTGAATTATAGTGCAGTGTGGAAGGGCCAGCCCTCAAATGTCCAAGTTCAGAGGGAACTCAAGGTCCCAAGGCAAGGCTCATAGGAGGGGGGCAGAACTTAGATTCTAAGAGTGAGTGTAAGTGCAGAAAGGGGTTTAGGGGAAAGCCAAGACAAGCTGGTGGTCATACCCAGCAATTGGAAGTGCTGGCACACCCCAACCAGCCTGTTAGCCACATTGTTTGGGTGTTAGGATCCTTTAAAGGATCAAGCACAGACATGAACAACAATTTGGATGCTGCCATGCATGAACCTTAACTCAAACACATAGAGGGGAATAGGGGTATGGGGATTCACAGCAGAAAACAGATGCAAAGAGGACAACATACATATTTAACACTAAGCATAGCCAGCAAAGTAGACAGGATGATAGAAGATGTGAAATAAACACATTGGGTTGAGGCTGAAACTTAAATTAGAACATACCAGTTTCAGGGAAACAAGAAAGTAAAAGCAGGAGTCTTGTAAAGCCAAATTGCAAGCAAATAGTTAGAATATCTCAGAAGAGAGTAGAGTGTTGAGTGAAGTGTAAGAGTATTCAAATTGAAAGTAAGTAATGTGTGTTAGAGTATTGAACTCAAAGTGTCTTAAAGTGCAGAAAGGTCGTGCCCTTTATAGTGCAGAAAGCAAGTAAGAAAAAGTTAAGAAACTAGTTTTGAAATCAATTACATAAGGTCTCCCTTTAATTAAGGGATTCTGATTTCAAACGGGCAGAATGAATAAGGAAAGAATTTGATCAAGATCTTTTCCAAAGTAGTACAAGAAGGGTAAATACATAGAGGTAAGGAAAAGGTTTGACAGCACACGGTTTGTGCAAAATAAGGAAAGGCAATCAATCAACATCCGGTAAAATCAGCAATTGAAGATTTCATGTGAATGAACCAAGTCAGGAAGATGAAAAAAATCTTGACTTAAGGAAAATCAGTACTAGTTAATCAAGCCAAAAGAAAAGGATTATGAATCAAACGTAAGTTGGAAAACCCTTTAGAAAGAAAAATTCCTCATATATAAAGCATACAGACATGTCAAACAAGAAAGAATTGACATGCTAATTAGAAAGAATCCAGTATAGAAAAGTTCAGAGTCACAAACAAAGAGGCTGGAATTCAGTACATAGACTCAGACTTTGGTTTGAGAGAATCCAGGGTTCCATAATAGAACCCTAGTCCACACACAAGATCAAGCTCGCCAAAAACCCCAAAACCTAGGGTTTTCAACTCGAATCAGATGCAGATACGAGAAGAAAAATAACTGAAATAGGCTCAGAGGTCTCTTCCAGAGACTCATGAGAAAACAAACAGGTAAAATAACAGGTTCGAAACAAACATAGTGAAAAAGCTGATTTGAAGCATAAAGAACATGTTTTAAGAAAAGCTTGGAACTTAAACAAGTTCAGAAGACAAAGAGGTAGTATAAACTTAAGGAAACAGTAGATGAAACATGTTTAGAAAGAACTCAAACAAAGTCCAGAAGAAGGCAAATAAAGAACTAAGAGCTTAGTAGAAAATACAGTAAAGGAACATAGGGGTAAGCGAACACATAAGATAAACGTGTGAAAGCATGATATAGAAACCAGTAGAAGAAAGAACGGAGCACAATAGAAGAATATGCATAATAAGGCAAACATAAGAACACAGGAGAAGGACATGCGAGGTAGAAAAGAGAACATAAAAACATAGCATAGACAGATTCACACAAAGAAAAGAAGAAGAGGAGTCAGAAAATATTTTAAAACTTTTTCAGAAACCCTAAATCAAAGAGAAACAAACTGTGAAAGAAAAGATTGGGTAAAACTCCAGTAGAACATAGATATAACATAGATCTAAGAAAACAACCAGAGAACCTCGAATAGCTTAGGGTTTCAGAGAAACCCTAGAATGAGAAAGGCTTGGAAGAAAGTCCGATCTTGAGTCGAATGAGTCAGAACCAGGCTCGAAACGCTTTGGGTACGCCGGAGTAAAGCCGGAGAGGCCATGGAACCTTGAATCGGAGACGATCTGAACGGACACCATCGAGGTCAAACCTCGAAACTTCAAGCACCAAGCGTTTAAGGGTGGAGGGGGGTGAGTGTAGGCCATCCATGGCCTGAGAAGCCATGGATTCCGGTGAGATGGCGGTTGAAAGTGGTAGAAGAGGATTAGGGTTTCAAGAACATTCGAGAAAGTTTGAGAGACGAAGGGGTTTCAGGGCGGCGTCTCTGAGTGAAAATGAGTAGGGTTATGGGGTTTGATGGAATTAAATCGTGGTCGTTGATCAAAATGATCAACGACCTGGATTAAAAGATTGACCGGGCGGGTCGTGTTTACGGGTTGGGGGTCGGGTTATTTTAGGGTTTGGGCTGGTCCGGTTCGAGACTGAGATTGGGTCAATTAGGGGATCAATTTTGCTATAATTGAAATACAAATGAGGCTAGTTTTTAAATAGCCAGTTTTTCCCTTTTATTTTATAAAAATAGTAAAAATAATTTTGAAAGCAAATTAAACGTACTGGATCAGCTAATAATATATAAATATTAATTTAAAAATATTGGAACCAATTTCATAATTATAAAATGTTATTAATTTTCAAAATAGGCTAAAATTGCAATTATATGCAATTTGACTTTTAAAATACTAAATAAATTGCAAAAAATGTATAAAAATTACCTTAACTATATTTTAGCGTAAATGTGGGAATAAAATAAATTATTCACCGAAAATGCTCAATTTTGGGAATAATTATTGATTTTGGTACTGCTAAAATGGACAATAACTTGATTTAAAAATCTTTAAAAATTGGGAAAAAAATACTAAAACACTTGGGCATACTTATATATGCATATATATAGTATCTTGGAAGTATTTTGCATATAAAAAATATACTGGGAAAAATTGGGTATCAACAGTTGTTACTATTTGTTATTTCTGCTCCTTTTCCATTTTTCTTTGACCCGGGGGGGGGGGGGGGGGTTAGGGGGGGTCTATCGAAAATAATCTCTTTACTTTCACAAGGTAAGGGGAAGGTCTGCGTACACTCTACCCTCCCAAAACACATAGTGGGGTTTGGGTTGCATTGGATTTGTTATTGTTATTGTTGTTGAGATCATTAGTTGATTTTCTTGAAAAGGAAAACACTTAACTACAAAATGAAAAGGCTATATAGGAATCCACTTCCCATTGGGTTTCTTGAGAAGAGCGTTGAATTCAATGAAAACTAATAGTGTGACTAAGTTTGTCTAGTCAAGATTTGTTTGGGCAATATTCCAACCACTTTTGGGAAGCTCAGTTAGTTGATTGGAAAAAATAATTGGCAGTTCGGTATGCTGATCTAGAAGATAAACAATAAGATCACTGGTTGAGGAAGTCCGAATATAAAGAACCATGACAAGTGAAGAAAAAAACAAAACACAACACCTGGATTATTTAAGTCCATATAATGCAAACCAAACTCTGGGCATACATACACCACACATCATCAAACAAATTCAAACTTAAGACATTAGGAAATAGTTTCTTGTCCAAATAACACATTCAAGCATCTCCATGCCCAATCAAAGCCAGAAGCATCCTTTCATAGTCTCCTGAAGTGTCTCCAGCAATTGCACGGTCCAACGGAACACTGTTCCTCTTCTGGTACTCTTCTTTGATACGTTCCATGTCAACTTCAGCCCGAGTAGTCACAACTCTAGTAAGGTCCCATTCATCTGTGCCTGTACCCTTGATACCCAACCGAAGAACTTTCTCAAAGTATTTCTCTGGGGTTTTCAAGCATTCTATTGCTGCGCTGAGTATTTTCAGGTACTCATCATCAGAATCAGTTTCCAGATCCTGCAGCCATGCCCAAGACAATAAATAGTTATATTTGATATGAGGTGCCAAATAAGAATCAATATGAAGATATTGAAGCAATGATTCAAAGTGAACAAATAGAATTTCAAAGATGGAATAGCAAATAGATCCCTTGTAAACAATGGTAAGTAATCAAATTGCAAGTCTTTCTAATGTTTGAGTTCTACCTTGTTGATTTCACTGCCATGCTGGTCAAGGTAGTGATTGAATGTTGCATTCAGCTGTGCTTTACTCCTAGTAGAAATAATTCGGATGAGCTCCTCATCATTGTAAGCCTTGTCAGAGATTTTCTCGTGTAGTATATTTGCCTCCTTTCTTGCCAATGTCATGTTCACCTCTTCTCCTTCGTATCTGAAAGCAGTTACAAGAGGAACCAAAAGCTGTTCGGGGATTAGTTTACAACGAAATGAGCAGATCAAGGACGGTGATTGTAAGACTTATTTGTTGCGTTTATTCTCATTATTCACTGGAACAAAGACAAACAACGTGAAGGTTAAGGTGATTATCTAACTTTTGACAATGTTATCTCAGACTGTTTATCATTCAACCTTTTATTTTTTCTGGACACAGTAAACTCTACCCCCAATTTCCCCTGCTCAGAAGCCCAACGGTAATCTTATCCACTTTGTCCCGTTGGTGATCTGAATTCCCAACATTTAGGCGGGGGGTGGATGGTTGTTACCCCTAGGCTATCCATCCGTTCTCACCATTTATCATTCATCTTAACATCACAAATGTAACCAATAGGTGTAACAGCATATATGGTAGAAAGAATCATCCCTCATAAATCACAGTAAGCAAAGAAAAGAGTTAATGAGCTTGATTTGGCAAAGGATATACTGGTCCTAAAATGAATAAATAGTCAAACTAAGTTGACTAGCAGTAGAATAGCAATGAATTAATTCCGGCACCCCAGATCTTATGAAGTACCTTACGGAAGTCCCCAGTTGTGTGATAAGCAACATCTTCTTCAAGTGATTTCTTGTATCGAGCATGGTAGGCCTGCCTCGCCTTAAAGAGATCATCAGAAGACCTTGTACAAGCAATTTCCAAGATAACCCAATTGCTAGAAGTTAGACGTTTGGTAGCTTCATTAAGCAAGTAGGCATCGCGCTCAGCAGGACTCAAAGTCCACAGAAGCACTGCACGCTGCAATGACATGTGAATCATATTATATTCTAGTTAAAGCAATCTTTGCCATAGGTTAGTAATGAAAGCCAAAGCACATCTTTAAACATTCAACACGCTTATAGACGGGATATTGCAATACAATTTTGCACAAGAAAGGGAAAATTGAGCCCAACCTGGAAATCACTTGTCAGTTCGGCATCCAAGTCCTTGAGAAGATCCTCTCCATAAGCTGCAGCGTAAGTTTCCCGGATTAACTTGCGCTGTGCTGCATTCCTATGTGCCAAAATCTGAATAATAAGTGCCTCATTTGTACCCCATCCTGCAAAACATTTAACAATGGTCAGACATCAGTTCTTGTCTACTTTGGAATTGTCTCCTTCCCTGCAAGCCCACTAAATCAAAACAAGCATTGTCTAACGAGCTTTTCCTTTTCTTGTTGGTGTGTATTTTTTTTATTTAACCATCTGGTGGTCCAGAACTTATTGGCCCGACTAATCCGCGTTCGCTCCATAGAAAGCCCACTATGGGGGGGGGGGGGGGGGGGGGTTGGCGCTTTCTACCAAAGAGGTCTCTATTCTCAGAGACCGAACCTGAGACCTCTGGTTAAGAATGAAGTAACCAAGATAGCTAGACCAACCAAAGTCCATATGTTGAGGAATGTTAAAAAGAGAATCATAGAGAAATGTCTTGTACAAAATGGCTACAGGCGAAGATAATCAATTTCCACCTTATCCTCCAATTACTGAACAGATCAAAAAAACCCTCACATGCCCACCTTCAAACCGTACAGATTCAAGATTTAGAGTCAGTGGGCGCACTCAATTATCTATATACGTCATGAAGAAAAAAAAATTGGAATATGCGTAACAATCAATTATGAAAATCCACCAATTAATCTCCGTCAACAAGGAATAACAGGTAAGAAAAAGTAAAAGTCAACTTCATGGTTATCAAAAAAGTAAATGACAACCTCAAAGTCGAACTGGTCTTCAGTGATCAATAAAAAAAAGAGCAAATGTAAATGAGTAAAATTTCCACGATCATGTTCTAAGATTAAAATTCCAATGACACATACAACAATAGGGATCTGAATATATTCAAACTGAGACAAAACAATTAACAGAAAGAAAGAAAAAAAACAAACCAGCAAAAGCTTTTTTGAGTTGCTCAGCATCTTCATAAGGTTCTGGAACTGAAGTTGGAATTTTCAGACTCGCCATTTTTGTTCTTATTTCTACTGTAGAGAATTGTGGTTGAGTTGATGATCTATGACTCAGTCCCTATATATGTACAGAGGCAAAGAATAGTAGAACCGTGTTTTTGGTAGGTGAAAAATCGAAATTGGTAGGAAATAAAAGCAGTTTCGGACAATTTTTGGAATTGCAAAAGTCATTGAGATCCACGCCATGATCGTGTTTGATTATTTTACAACCGATTTTGTCGGAACATGACTTTTATGACTAGACTTTCATAAAAATACTACTGCCAGCTAGGTAAGCAATTTTCCTCTTTTGATCAAGGTACGGCAATATTTACTTCAAAGAATTTTAAAAACTTATTTTGCAAAAAAAAAAAAAAAAAAGAAAAAAATTGGTTGAACAATAGTAGGGTCCGGGGAGGGTAGTGTGTACGCAAACTTTTTCTACCTCGAGGAAGTAGAGAGGTTGTTTCCGATAGACCCTCCCGGCTCAAGAAGACGAAAAAAGACAATATATCAGTACCATCAACAAAAACTATAGAAATAATAACACTCTTACAAGCACCAGTAAATAGATGGAAAGCAAAAACAATAACTAGTAAATAAGGCTAGCACTATGAAAAAAGAAGAGTAGTGTGAACACAACATTGACCACTAGCAGTCTAAGATAAAATCCTATCAGACTAGTCTCACACTGGTACGAGTTAGTAATATGCTCAACTATCTCCTAACCTATCACCTTAATGCTCGACCTCCAGAGCTTCCTATCGAGGGCCATGTCCTCAGAGATCTGAAGCCTTGCCTTATCCCGCCTGATCACCTTCCCCCAATACTTCTTAGGCCGCCCTCTACCTCTCCTCGGACCCACCAACGCCAACCACTCGCACCTCCTTACCGGGGCATCTGGGCTTCTACTCTGTACGTGCCTGAACCATCTGAGCCTCGCTTCCCGCATCTTGTCATCCATGGGAGCCACGCCCATCTTCTCCTGAATATCTTCATTCCTAATTATATCCATCCTAGTGTGCCCGCACATCAATCTTAACATCCTCATTTATGTTACTTTCATCTTCTGGATATGTGAGTTCTTAACGCCGAATTGTATGCAACAATGCAAGTATAAACAAAGGCAGCCACACTATAGTACTTCAAATTGTGCTTTGCTCCTGATTTCCATGTACTTGTAGATAATTGCTACAATAATAAAAAAAATAGAATTTTGAAAAGCTTTAAACACACTAACTATAGTTGCAATATTTCTCCACACTTCCAATACAAGAAAATCAGATTGTTAAAATACCTGAGTTATTTTCTCAACACTTTGTAATAAGGCTAAAAGTGAGACATTTGATCCATCATCCAAATCAAAATCAACATCCTTACAGGAAAAAGAAAATTCAAGATGAGTTAATAATATAACAATAATTTAATATAAGTTTTATGTAAAGAGGAAGGAAAGAAAACTAACTTGCAAATTAACTTCTGGTAAAGGAGATATTGCTTGATGGGGAGTGTAAACATTATCCTCAAGCAAATTTTTTATTGGTAGTGCAACAGCTTTTTGAGGTTTCTCTGTAAAAAATACAACTAATTAGATTATTATAAAAAAAATGTAAAACCAGCAAAGACTTGTATTGTAATACTTACTAATTTTCCCATTAGTCGGTTGAGAAGTTTTTCTTTTTTAGGGTTTCTGTCACGACCCGAATTTCTCACCCTCGGGAGTCGTGATGGCGCCTACTAGTGAAAGCTAGGCAAGCCAACCAATTGTATTATTTACCTTTGTTAGTTTGTATAGGTCCACCAAATCGTAGAGTACCTGGTCCTCTACAAGGTTCTACTGAGAGTACTTAATAAAACAGTATGTAGATGAGGCAGAGGATTTTTACGTGGAAAAATCCCACACAAGGGGATCAAAAAACCACGACCTACACCTGTAGGCTTTTAACTTCACTAACTTGTAATCTACCTATTACAAGCCACTTTACAATACTTCCTATTGCAACGGATTTACTCAACTAACTTGTGGTACCTTTATCACAAGCCACTTTATGACTATCCTAGTTACAAAGGCTTTTTCTAACTTGTGATGCTATCACCCATTGTAGAAACTCGACCATGTGTTTCGAACATCCGCTATCCATGAACCATTGTTGACCGCTTCCTTTCACTGTTCCCTGCACAAGAGATTTAGGAGTTAGTTTTAGGAACCCAAACAAGTTTGGGTCCCTTGTAGTAAGCAAGAGGATGAATAAGAGCTCTCTTAGTCCATGTAGGTAATGTGCATTTTTTGTGAGCGGAACCTGGTCCCTCTTTTGTGGTCACAGTTTCAGCAGCCACTTTGTCTTTCTGAACTGATTGATTCTTGGCCTGGACGCCTTCCTTGAAGCGCCCAGTGTTCCCACATTGGGTACGAGGCCAGTTTTCAGAGACAGTGACGCACTTACTGTGAGGGTTGTGAGGAGTTTCCTCCCTTTGGAACCCTGCTCCCTACCTTTTTTCACTATCATTATTAAGCAAGGCAGTGGTAGCTTCTGAGGACCAGGTCCACTTTAGAGACCTTTCAAGATCATTCATTACTCTTTCTAGATTTGTTTGGAGGAGCTTGTTTTTCTCAGTTTCAGCACACATCCTAAATCTCATAGCTTTCACCTCATCTTCAAGCCTAAGGTATTCCTCACTCGCTATCTCCTTTCCTCTTTCAGAACTTTCAAGTTTTGACTTAGTCCATGGTTTTACTATTGTTTCCCTTTGGTCTGCAATTTCTGCCAACAGATCACTCTTTTCTTTTCTAAGGATTTCAATGGTTTTCTTATGGTCAGTAACTGCAGCCACTAAGTCTTCTCTAGTATGTTCAGATTCTTCTAGTTCCAAGATCAAGGAATCCCTATCCTCCGCATGACTACAAAAGGCAGTGATAAAAACATCAGCTAAACACATGAGTGTTTTTGGAGAATAGGATTTCAGATTTCTCTGAACATCCCTGAAGTTTACCTCTTTGTTGCCATTGTCTTCATCATCATCTGATTGAGCCATCAAAGCAAAAGTTGAGTTATATCCAATCTCCTCGCCTTCAACTGCCATCATCCGACTATCACCAGTATTAGGTTTATCTTCAGACTGTTTTGCTTGTGTAGTTCCCTCATGAGCTGTTTGCAAAGTCTCCCATATTTCCTTTACAGTGTCACATGTAGAGATTCTGTCGTACTCTGTAGGTCCCATTCCACATACCAGAATTTTCTTGGCACGAAAATTCTTCTCCACGGCTTTCTTGTCTGCTTCAGTGTATTCTTTGCTGGTTTTTTCCATTGAAAATGGAAATTCATCTAGTACCTTCATTGGAACATAAAGACCATCGCAAATGATATCCCATAGCTCACAATCCTCAGCCATGATGAAATCGTGCATTCTAGCTTTCCACCACCAACAGCATTTTCCATCAAACTTGGGGGGGTGGTATATGGATTGACCTTCTTCAAAATTTAGTGGAGCCGCCATGAGGATCCTTCCTAGGTGTTAGCCTGATAGGAGGAACCTGCTCTGATACCAATTGTTAGTTTGTATGGGTCCACCAGATCGTAGATTACCTGGTCCTCTACAAGGTTCTACTGAGAGTACTTAATAAAACAGTATGTAAATGAGGCAGATGATTTTTACGTGGAAAAATCCCACACAAGGGGATCAAAAAACCACAACCTACACCTGTAGGCTTTTAACTTCACGAACTTGTAATCTACCTATTACAAGCCACTTTACAATACTTCCTATTGCAAAGGATTTACTCAACTAACTTGTGGTACCTTTACCACAAGCCACTTTGTGACTATCCTAGTTACAAAGGCTTTTTCTAACTTGTGATGCTATCACCACAAGCCACTTTGTAACTCTACGATTACAAAGACTTTTCCTTATGACTAAATCTAATCACAACATAAACTCAAGGAGTTTACAGATTTACAAGAGGATTCCTAATCAAAATGCTTCTAGGTAAGTAGTTTAGGAGATACAGTAAGTACAATAACAAGGGTACAACTCAACTAGGACAACAACAATCTATCTTTTAGGAACCGGTCCGTAGTAGTGTTCAACCTTGTTCTTCAAGCTTGTGAGGATTGATTTTTCTGTTTTTGCAAGAGACTTGAATGAGAAACAGAAGCCTTCCAGTCATGTTTTGTATAAAGCTCATTGTGGGTACATCTTGATCACATCACTTGAACTGATGTGAGTACTTTGTTTGGTTAGAGAATGAGTGGGCGGACAGTGCAGTGCAATGCAGCAGAAATAGTGCCGTCAGTCACTTCATTTCCAGCTGTGTCCAATTGACTTTGTACTGCTATGAGGAAACCACAAGAGCATCAGGTCCTTGTGTTGGTTCCTAGCTCCTGAAGCTGTAGCAATTCACCTTTAGCTGGAATCCGTTAAAGCTTGCAGCAATCCAAGTAGGTCAGGTTCCCTATCTGGTTCTTAACAGTAAGTTTATTAGATCATCAAAACATAAGGCAAGAGTATTTAAGATCTATCAACCTTGTTTCCATTTTAATCCGTTAAAAATTAAGAACCAACATTTAATAAACAACAGAATTTAATAAGCGGAAGACTGAAATACAATATTTTAATAATGATACCAATACCAATCCATAACAAAACTACCCAGAACTGGTGTCACAATTTCACAGACTGTCTAGGAATATTCCAAATAAAGGTCTGAAAGATTAAAACGACATTGTCTCTAGAATATATGAAAGAAACAGAATGAAAAGATAGAAGGAGACGCCAAGGCCTGCGGACGCCTGTAGGACTATCTCGGTCGCCTGATGAACTAGAGGTAGCAACCTCACTGCGGTCCGAAAGCTTCAGCACCAAGATCTGCACAAAAGAGTGCAGAGTGTAGCATCAGCATAACCGACCCCATGTGTTGGTAAGTGCTTAGCCTAACCTCGACGAAGTAGTGACGAGGCTAGGACCAGACTACCAAATAAACCTGTGCAGTTAAATCATATACAGCGGAAAATAAAGGAAGAAATTTACAATTTAAAAGTAAGAAGGGGGGACATGCTGCGGGGAAATCAAGTAACAACAGAAAATAAATAAATAACCGTAAAGAACACCATAACTCAAATATCAACAATAATCAGAAAATCAAGATAAGTGCACGGCATCACCCTTCATGCTTTTACTCTCGTCCTCACCAAATATCAATATAATCGGCACGGCATCACCCTTCGTGCTTTTACCTCACATAATCATGGCACGGAATGAGCCTTCATGCGCTATCACTCATATAAAGGCACGGAATGGTATATCGTGCGGCACGACATCACCCTTCGTGCATTAACACTCTCTCACAAATATCATGCACGGGATCACCCTTCGTGCTTTAACACTCTCTCACCAAAATAATGCACGGCATCACCCTTCGTGCTTTAACACTCTTCCTCACCCAAAAAACAATCACAAACAATAAGGGCAAGGAAATAACTAAAATCACAATAAAATCCCGGCAAGGGAACAATAGTACAACAATCATATCCCGGCAAGGGAAACAATATCAAAAGCAACGACATCCCGGCAAGGGAGATAGCATTAAAAGCAACAACATCCTGACAAGGGAGACTATATCATAATCCTCTTCTCTTTTTCACATTTTCTTCACAACTCATTTCACAACTTGAGCCAATGCTCTATAATGTTCAATTGCCAAAAATAATTTCACAAATCACTTTACAACTTGAGCCAACGCTCTTCAATGTTCGATTACCAAAATTTCTTCCACAAGCCTTGTTCAACAATAGAAATTTCACATAAGGCATGAACAATACAAAACGGAGACATATCAATCATAGCATAAGACTCACGGGCATGCTTGACACCAACGTATAGATACTCGTCACCATGCCTATACACCGTACTCAACAATTAACACATAGTAAATAGGACACAACTCCTAATCCCTCAAGCTGAGGTTAGACCAAACACTTACCTCGATGCCACGAACATAATTCAAGCCTCAACTACCGCTTTACCTCTTGATTTCACCACCAATTCGCTTGTATCTAGCCACAAGTTACTTAACTATATCAATAAATGCTAAATGAATCAATTCTAATGCATGAAAATAGGTTTTCTAAAGTTTTTCCCAAAAAAGTCAAAAATTGACCCCGGGCCCACACGGTCGAAACCCGATTACCTATTCACCCACGAACTCAAATATATAATTTATTTTTGGAATCCGACCTCAATTTGAGGTCTAAATCCCCAAATTTTAATATTCTTAGGTTTTACCCAAAATTCCCAATTCTACCATGAAAACCCCAGATTCTAGGATGAAATCTTGTAAAAAGAAGATAAGAAGTGAAAGAAATGAGTTTAAAATCACTTACTTGTGTTTTGAGAAAAGAAAGAGTGCTTGAAAAATCGCCCTTTACGTTTTAGGTTTCTGAAAATGGTAAAATAACTGAAAAGTCCCGTTTATATGCTCCTCTCAGACCCTCACTGCGGACTGCATAAAAAGGGATTGCGGCCGCAGAGCTCCACCGCGGACCGTAAAATATCGAGCGCGACCGCGGAGGCTTGGCCTTTCTCTTCCGCGGACCGCATAAATCCCACCGCGGTCGCGAGAAAGCATTGCGGACCGCGAAGCCATGTTCAGAGACCTGCAACTTCTCTGAACCTGCAACAGCTATTTTTTCTAAGTCTAAATCCACTCTATGGCCTATCCAAAACTCACCCGAGCCCTCGGTGCTCCAAACCAAGCATGCACGCAAGTCCAAAAATATCATACGGACTTGCATGTGCGATCAAATTATCAAAATTACATCAACCATTATGATTTAAGCCTCAAATTCGTGAAATCACTTAAGAACATCAAAATTTCCAATTTTCTCAAATAAGGTCCGATTTATACTAAACGGACTGCGATTCTTACCAAACTTCACAGATTCCACTAATTTATTATTTCAAACTTGTACCGGGCTCTGTATCCAAAATACGGGCCCGATACCATTAATTTTATCATCTTTCATTTCTCAAAAACTCTTATATTTTCTAGAAAACAATTTTCTTCAAAAATTCATTTCTCGGGCTTGGGACCTCGGAATTCATTTCCGGGCATACGCCCAAGTCATATATTTTCCAACGGACCCTCCAGGATCGTCAAATCACGGGTCCGGGTCCGTTTACCCAAAATGTTGACCGAACTCAAATACATTTTTAAAGCAAAACTCATCATTTTTTTCACAGATTTTCACATAAAGGCTTTCTGGATAAGCGCCCGGACTGCTCACGCAAATCGAGGTGAGACAAAAAAGAGGTTTTTAAGGCCTCGGGACAAAGAATTTATTTCCCAAACAAGTGATGACCTTTTGGGTCATCACAGTTTCCCCCAATAGCGTAGAATATGCTCTTTACGAACACCTGGTGCTTTTACATAGAGAGGCTCTAATACCTTGTTGTCTTCTATGTTTCTGTCACCATTTTTGCTGAAATATGGGCAGCAGTACTGTTCAATTTCTCTAGATAATCATCTAACTCATCTGAAGCATTTTCGAGATGCCTTTAAAAAATCTCTCGACACTCCACACTATATTTGCTAAGATGAGTAAGATTATAGCAAGTTTGCATCACAACCAATAATTGTATTATGTCAATGATGATTTATTCCAATAAATGGTGCACAAATCATACGCTACTTATTTGTTCGATATGTGGTATCAAAAGATACGACGTCACCAAATATCTCATAGTAAATTCTAGATCGACCATCTCTCCAAAAGAAATTAGCTATACGCCCTTCCAAATCAAGTTGAACATAAGAGTGTCTCATTTGCTTGTCTGCTATTAAATTCATTAACAACACTTTGAGCATTCCTAGCTTCCACCTTAGATTTCATCAACTGATGTATAAAATAAAAACAATCCTTCTTTGAATAACCTAAAACATCAGCCCCTCCAGCTTCTTCTGCCAAGTAAGAATATCTTGCAATCAGCTTTATTCTAGCGTTAACCATATTTTCAATCACTAGCCCTTTGCTTTTGGTTATTGAACGAGCAGATCTTAACAAATGTCTCTTTTTCGGTGAAGCCATCTCATGATTATGCTCTTTAATAAATCTATCCACCATGAAAGGACTATTAGAAAATTGATGCTTAAAGCTTATCATTGCAGGACAATTTGATCGTGCGTCTATGTGACTGGAAGATGTCTTACTGGATTTCCTTTGAATTTCATCTTTTCCCCCATGCTTATAGCACACAAATTATTTTTCTCTTATCAGTACACCACCTTGAAAGTAATATTGTTTATCCTTCTTTACACTGAAACCTTTAGAATGTGCATATTCATAATATAAGTTATAAGCTTCGTCCTCGTCCCTAACAATTTGATCTTTCATTTTTTTCCTCTAATTCAGTTATGTAATTTTCTGAAACTTTCTCTTCTTCTATTTCTCATCATCCTCTTCGGTTCTAATATCTTCTAATGATTCTTCATGACTCTCAATATTATTTTTCTTCTCAAAATTTGACATTCTAATATTACAAAAGAAGAAATAAATTTATGTAATACATATAAAAACAGAAAAATAGAAAAATTTATATAACTATAATCAAATTTAGCCAGATTCATGTAACAAAATATTATGAACTAACCTGCTATATGCCAATTTTTTAACTCCCAAACCAACAGTGGTCCTTGGAGAGTGATAGAGTAGGACCACTGGAGAACTTGGAATTGAAGAGCCGCATGGAATAAAAGAGAAGGCACGTTGACGGCAAACCTATATTTTGTATCATTATATTTCTGTTATTTTGAATTTAATTCCTTTTAATTTTTATTTATTTATTAGAAATAAGACTCCTAATAGTCTTAGTTTATCTTTTATGGTTAACTTAACTAAGGCGGGTGTATACACCTGGTGCGAGTAAGTTATCCTTAATTTCTTCGTATATTACTTCTTTAATTTTGATATATCTTAATGAAAATCATATCTCCTCTATTGATTATTGGTAAGCCGTCAAAAACATGCACCACTCTGCACTATACATGTTATGTATCTAGTATTCTCCATGTCTTACCTCTTCTTTCCCTTTTTTGTGTGGATTAATGACGTAATACATTGGTATCCACTAATCAAAACTAATGTACTATCATTGAATGTGTACCAAGGGGAGTAATACAATCAACTTCTTAAAGTGATGAAACGCCTTCGCTACACAATACAGGGTTGCTTTTAAACTTGACGGGCACAAATTTGGTAAATGTATGTATGCATCCAAGTTCAGTGAAACTTATCCTTCCTCCAAACACTTTCAAAGTTCAGCTTTGTCTCTTTCTTCACCGCTTCCTGTATGACCCAAAATTTAGATCTAGGCTTATACAATCGGATTTTATATTAAAGTTTGGTTAATCTTAGCCAATATTAATATCTAAAATATAGACCAAAAGTCTTTGTAGTAAAATCTCACGTGTGCTATTTGAGCAGCAATAAATAATAACAAGAATGTTATAATCAATGATCCAAGAATATGGAGGATAGCAATAAATAACCGTAAATGACATTAATGCGAATAAATGGATGTGGGTCACCCGAAAATGGGACAGGTTCCTTAATATTCCTTCTAACAAAGATAGATGGTGATAAGCCTTTGAATAATCGGATCCTCCTTGGATCGTGGGAGAAAAGATATATAAAGATCTGAGAAAAAGGTGGATTTTGTATGTGTATGATAAAGTAAGAATATTCAGAGAATGTCAATGTATTATTTTTTTACAATGAGTGTCCAATCCCCTTTATAACTACGTATCTTTCTATCTATAAGGGTACATGGGTCATAAAACCTTAAATAGTACATCTAGGAGGAATATACGCTGGAATATTCTCTGGGGGGGGCCTTCTTTCTAAAACTAACCATTACTACTCTACTAAAGGGAATGCTCGTCCTCGTCTTCGTCATCTGCTAAGCCACCTCGACCTCGTGACGCCGACCTTTTGAAACCAAATCGATGATGCGTAGCAACCTTCGAAGGCTTCCTTAATTTCAAATAGGCCCACATATAATTATGGTAGTTTTTATTCCATACAGTTAGTCCCTCCGCTGGTTGAGGTCGTCCTCGTGGGAGAGTTCAATCCATGGCTAACAACAGTCATGGTCGTTGTGATAAACAGCGGACGTGGCATTTTGTGGACCACATATTTCAAAATCTTAATTTCCCCGGGTGATTTGTTGGAACCGTCTTATCCAGGAAAAGGCATGACGTCATTCGTCATGATCATTCATGTTCCCGAAGCATCACATTGATTCACGTGTGCCTTTTGATTGGTTATGCCGCTTCAATTCTTGTGCCAGTCATGATGAACCATTTCAGGTTTGGTGGCCTCATCTCTATAAATAGGGATTGTTCCACCATTGTACAAATTTTACCTTCTTTTAGAACCATCTTTGCTCCACAAAAAACTCCTCCATCCGAATTTTCTTTACATTCTGATCTTTAATTTTCCTTCATACTCTCGTCTTCCATATCCCTACTTTTTATTAATTTTTTTAGCTATGTCAAACCTTCCTTCCAATGTTAACAAGGAGGATCAACCCACTCCACTAGATGTCGTGTTTCCCACTTGTGGGGGAGACATCACTTCCACCGTTGAAGAGGAGGCTCTTCCTTTAGTGGAGGAGATTATTCCCCATAATCCTAATGCGAAACCCGATTTACAGCTGGCACCCGAGGTGGTAATAGAGGTTTTTCGATCAACAGTGAGAGCTTAGCGAGTTCAAAGCCAAACATGGCCTCTCCAATTAATTAGAGCTCGTACCTGCGGGCAAGGACGCAGTGGATGCCCATCGCCCAGGATATTGGGCTCTTTACGCCTATCTTTTCTCCCTCAGTTATTCTCTTTCTCTATTGCCTCTCGTGGAGGAGATCTACCGCCACTACCGGGTCTGCCTGTCTCTCGTGACCAAAATATTATCGATATTCGCCGATTCGGCTGACGTCGAGGTCTCAGTGCGACATTTACTTCATCTGTTCGCGCCCTACTTTTACCGTGGCAAGATGTTGAATCTACGACATCGTGGGGTCAAGAGTTTGGTGGTAAAAATGGACGACAAAGGTAGTCAATAATTTTGGTTTGACTTTTTCTTTGTCAAGACCGAGGCCGTTGTGGCCAATGTCGCAGGTTTCCCTGAAGCATGGAATCGCAATCGTACGTACTCGTGTTTGTCGCTTTTAGCCATTGTCTATTTTGAACCTGAGTAGTAACCTTCTCCATTTTGCAACTACTGATCGACCCCTTTAGCTGGTGGCGAACCTCGCTGACTGGGTTAGGTGAGTCCCCCGTTGTACTGTAGGGATGCTAGGCTGGCCGAGCTTCTGGCAAAACTTCAAACTGACCCTTCCCTCGACAGTTATTTTCATTCTTCTGGTCAGTGTCGTGCTTAAAATGGTGTACGTCATCGTGTTTACCCCTCTCTTTCTTTTTTGTTTTTCTCTAGGTTCCGTCAGGGGGGCCACAAGAAGGAACAGGGCGCATGTGCCTTTGTTCAAGAGGAGAAAGGTTGCCACGCCTTCCGCCTTTGCCCCGTTTCGGCTGTTGCGCTCGTTCCTTTCTTGTTTTCACTCATTGACAAGGATGATGGGGTCCCTTCTCGTGACATAGACCTGAGGCCCTACAAAAGGAAGGCCATGGATGTAGGACGAGGAGTTTCTTTGGCCGTCGACTCGTTAGAAGACGAGTTCGTGATACGGAAGACGATAACGATACATATCGGGGACGATGTTAGGGCGACTTTTGAGGCCCCTCAGTTAGAAGCGACTAATGCGTGTATGATTTCGCGTCCCGAGGAGGAGAAGGCTACGGAGGGGGCAGCTGGTGGTAGTTATGAGCCTCTATGGGAAGAGGAGGCTTGTTCTTTGAGGCCGACAGGGGATGCTTCTCCTACCGATGGGGACAAATGCAAAGGTATCGTCGATGAGGGCGACGAATTGGGTTCTGACATGGAGCTTGATGATCTTACAATGATTGACGAAGGGACCACCCAGATTGAGGTAAGGACGGAGGGGGTTCAAGGATTATTACTATTCCCAAGGATCGTGATCTGCTGAAAAATACTGAGGACGTGGTCGACGCTCTCGGTCCCCTCTACTCTGAAGCCGAGCAGGTGACTCTCAAGGAACTGACTGACGGAACTCTGTCGAAGAGCATAGTAGGCCTCGCCCTCAAGGTAAGTGTGGTCATTCCTCGTTCTTCTTCCTTTGCTTTGACTTGCTTGTAGGCTCTATGTGATGACCCGATAGGTCATCTTATGTTTTGGAACCTAATTATGTGCTTTGAAGCCTTAAATACCTCATATTATCCCAGCTCGATTTGCGTGCACAGTACGGGTATTTTTCCGAAAAGTTTCTAGGTTAGAAATTGAGAAAATATGAAATTTTTGCCTTCAAATCTATTTGAGTTGACTTCGAACAATTTTTTGAGTAAACGAACCCGGATTCATATTTTGACGGTCCCGGTAGATCCGTATCATAATTTGGGACTTGGGCGCATGCCCAAAATTGAATTTGGAAGTCCCTAGCCCGAGTTATCACATTTTGTTGATATTTTAAAGTTTAAAAGCTTAATGACTTTGAAAGTGTGACCAATGTTTGACTTTATTGATATAGGGTCCGTATTTTGGTTTCGGAACCCGGTATAGGTCCATTACTATATTTATGACTTATCTGTAAAATTTGGTGAGAAACGGAGTTGATTTGACGTGATTCGGTCGTCCGGTTGTGAAAATAGAAGTTCATGAGTTTTCTTGAAATTTCCTTTGATTTGATGCTCAATTCGTAGTTCTAGGTATTATTTTGGCGATTTGATCGCGAGAGCAAGTTCGTATGATATTTTTAAACTTGCGTGCATATTTGGTTTAGAGCCCCGAGGGCTCGGGTGAGTTTTGGATTGGCTACGGAGTGGTTTAGACTTAGAACTCAGCTGGTTCTGCAATTTCTGGTAACTGGTCTCTGATCTCGCAATAGCGAGATTAGTGTTCGCATTTGCGAACATTCCCCAATCTTGTCAGGCTCGCATTTGCGAAAATACCTTGGTCAGCATGAGTTCACATTAGTGATCAAGAGGTCGCAATTGTGGGGAGGCCAGAGTTCGCATTTGGGAACACTTCATAGCAAATGCGATGAAACAGAGGTGCGCAGACTTCGCATTTGCGAAGAACAAGCATTTGCGAGATGTTCTTCGCATTTTCGGGGGTTCGCAATTGCAAACCCCTAGTCGCAAATGCGACATCTGCGACTGAACAAATTAGGAGTTATACGGGATTTTTGTTCATTCTTCAAATTTTCAAAATAAGAAAACCCTAGAGGTGATTTTTCAAAGAACTCTTCTTCTCCAAATCATTGGTAAGTGATCCTAATCTATTTTCTTTCAATCTTTTATTACATTTCCTAAGATTTTAACCTAAAATATAGTGTTTTCATAGTGGAAATTGGGGGTTTGGGTAGAATTAGGGATTTTTGTAAAATTGGGATTTAGACCTCAAATTGAGGTTAGATTCGAAAACAAATTACATAACCGGTCTTGGAGGTGAATGGGTAATCGGGTTTTGGTTCGAATTTCGGGTTTGGACCAAGCGGGCCCGGGAGTTAACTTTTGTTGACTTTTTCAATAATGACCTAAATTGAATCCTTTGCAATCGTGGGTAGTTCCTAAGGCTTAATTGAATCGTTTGGTTGGTAATTTGCTAGATTCTATTGGTTCGGAGGCTTGTTTGAAAGGAAAAGTTGTGGTTGATCTTTGAATTGATCCTTGGAGCGAGGTAAGTATCGTGGTTAACCTTGGCTTGAGGGATTAGGATTTGTTTGTCTATTTTCTACATGTTTAAATGTTGGGTACAACGTATATGTGAGGTGACGAGTACTTATGCGTTGTTGTCGGGTTAAAGCATGCGGGTGGGACTTATTCCTTGAGTTTTATTTTGCTTATTTTGATCATGTTCTCCATGCTTATACTAGTTATATTTAGATTGATCGTTCTTACCACGTTTATGGGCTTTTGTGATAATTGCGTATTGTTTCTAAGGTTGAGATTGGTATTGTGGAACCATTGTTGACGTAAGGCTTGTTCTTGTTGATTCTATCTCCCTGTTGTTACTTGTTCATTGTTATATGGTAAGGGAGAGTGTTAATGCACGAAGGGTGATGTTGTGCCGTATGTGAGTATTAATGCACGAAGGGTGATGTCGTGCCATATTGTGAGTGTTAATGCACGAAGGGTGATGACGTGCCATGTTATGAGAGTTAATGCACGAAGGGTGATGCCGTGCCGTATCTATTTATTTATACTATGAGTAAGAGTAAAAGCACGAAGGGTAATACCATGCAGTATCATTGTTTCATTGTGAGGTTGAGAGTAAAAGCACAAAGGGTGATGCCGTGCAATTTTCTCCATTGTGCTTAATTATTTGTACTGGTTAAAGGCATATTGACTATTCTGGTTATCATTTCCGCTGTATTTTCTCGTATCTAGTATCCCCTTTAGCCTGTCCCCTCCCAATAGTACATGTTTAGCTTTTATTTGTTGTTATCTTGTACATATACTATTATCTGTACATGTTTATTACATAGGTGTCTTGCCGTAGCCTCGTCACTACTTCGTCGAGGGTAGGCTCTACACTTACGAGTACATAGGGTCGGTTGTACTCATATTACACTCTGCACTTCTTGTGCAGACTTTGGTACCGGCCCTAGATGTTCGTGAGGTGTAGCAGCTTGGATTTGCTCATTGGAGACTCGAGGTAGATTTGCCGGCGTCCGTAGACCTTGAAGTCCCTTTCTATTTTCCCTATTTTACTATCTCTTTTCATTCAAAACAGTTGTATTTCTTTCAGACTCTGTTTGTAGAAAATTCTAGAAGCTCGTGAGTTGTGACTCCAGATCCGGATTGTATTAGATATTATGGGATTTATGTTATTCCGCACTCAGTTTTAGCTTCTATTTAGCTTAATTGATTCTGTTATTGAAATTAACTAAAATTGGCTTAAGGGATCTTCTAACGTAGGCTTGCCTAGTAAGTGAAATGTTAGGCGCCATCACGGTCTCGAAGGTGGGAATTCCGGGTTGTGACAAGTTGGTATCAGAGCACTAGGTTGCCTAGGTCTCACAAGTCACGAGCATGCTTAGTAGAGTCTAGAGGATCGGTGCGGAGACGTCTGTACTTATCTTCTAGAGGCTATGAAGTTTAGGAACAAATTTCACTTCTATTCTTCTCTGTCGTGCGAGTTCTCTCATTGCTAATTGAACTCTTCTACTCTTGTTCTCTTGCAAATGGCGAGAACATGTACTGCGTCTTCAGCTGGGAAGCAGTCGGAGCCCCCAGTGGCAGCTCCTACGAGAGGTAAAGGTCGAGGCCGAGGTCGTGCTAGAGGCTGAGGCAGGGGCAGAGCTCAGCAAAAGCTCGAGCAGCAGCACCAACAGTAGAGCCTGAGGTGGAGTTTGATGAGGAGGTTCCAGTTCAGACTGTGCCTGTTGGACCAGCTCAGGTCCGAAGGGGTTCATCGCCACCCCAGTGCTTCAGGACGCTCTAGTTCGTTTAGTGGGCCTTGTGGAGAGTGTGGCTTAGGCAGGTACATTTCCTATGGCACCAGCCGTCTCTCAAGCTGGGGGAGGAGCACAGACTCCCGTTACCCACACTCCGGAGCAAATGGCTCCCCAGTATCAGACTCCAGCAGCCCAGCCAGTTGGGGTAGTTTAGCCGGTTATTGCGGCACAGGCCGATGATGACCAACCATGTCTTCTGAGGGCTTATTGAGATTGGACAAGTTTACCAAGATCTTTCCAGTTCACTTCAGTGGTACACTTTCTGAGGACCCACATGATTATCTTGACCGCTACCATGAGGTGTTGCGGAACATGGGGATACTTGAGACTAATAATGTCGATTTTGTAGTGTTTCAGATTATGGTTTCCGCCAAGAGATGGTGGAAGGATTTTGTATCGACTCGACCAGCTGGGTCGCCTACTTTGACTTGGGACCAGTTCTCTCAGATATTTCTTGAGAAGTTCCTTCCTGTCACACTGAGAGAGGATTATCGCAGGTAGTTCGAGCTTCTCCAGCACGGTAGTATGTCAGTCACTCAGTATGAGACTCGTTTTGTGGATCTGGCCTGTCATGCTATTCTCCTGCTTCCTAGAGAGAGAAAGAGAGAGAGAGAGATGGTGAGGAGGTTTATTGAGGGACTTGCTCAGCCTATCAAGTTGAAGACGGCCAAGGAGACCGGGAGTGAGTTTTTTTTTGCAAAAAGCTGCCAACGTCGCCACGCAAGTCGAATGGTTTTGAATAGGGGGGAGGTCAGGGGTCTAACAAGAGGCCTCGTCATTCCGGCGGGTTCAGTGGTGCCTCATCTGGAGGCAGGGGTACTTTTGGTAGAGGCCATCCTCCCAAGCCGTTTCATTCAACACTCCGGGCATCCCACGGTGTTTCAGGTGGTCGTGGCCCTCATATGTCTTATTCCGACCAGCTAGCCTACAAAGCACCACCAGCTCCTATTAGTGCACCTCCGCTCCAGAGCTTTCAGGGTGGTTACTCAGGTCGACAGGGTCAGTTTCAGGGTCAGCAGTCACAGCAGACGAGGTCCTGTTATACTTGTGGTGATCCGAGGCACATTGCTAGATTTTGCCCTCGGGCATCGAGCAGCTTGCAGCATCAGGGTTCTCGTGCCATGGTCCCGGCACCGGGTGCTTCACCACTCGCTCAGCCAGCTACAGGTAGGGGTTAGGTAGCTAGAGATGGAGGTCAGGCTGCTAGAGGTGGAGGCTAGCCAGCTAGGGCCTGTCCTAGGGATGCAGTTCATAGTGGTAGAGCCCAGCCCCGATACTATGCTTTTCCAGCCAGGCCTGAGGCTGAGTCATCTGACGTTGTTATCACAGGTACTGTTTCAGTTTATAGTAGAGATGCTCCAGTTCTATTTGATCCAGGTTCTACTTATTCCTACGTGTCATCCTATTTTACTTCATATTTGTTTGTACCTCGTGATTTTTTGAGTGCTCCTGTGTATGTGTCTACACCTGTGGGAGATGCTATTATAATAGATCATGTTTATCGTTCGTGTGTGGTTACCATTGGGAGTCCTGAGACTAGTGTAGATCTTCTACTTCTTGATATGGTAGATTTTGATGTTATCTTGGGTATGGATTGGCTGTCACCTTATCATCCTATATTAGATTTTCATGCCAAGACGGTGACCTTAGCCTTGTCGGAGTTGCCTCGATTAGAGTGGAGAGGGACTCTTGGTCAGTTTACCAGTAGGGTGATCTCTTATTTGAACGCTTGGCATATGGTCGAGAATGGGTGTCTAGCTTATTTGGCTTATGTCCGCGATTCTAGTGCGGAGGTTCCTTCCATGGATTTGGTACCAGTTGTTCGTGAGTTTCCAGAGGTGTTTCCCGCAGACCTACCGGGGATTCCACCCGACAGGGATATTGACTTCTGTATTGATTTGGCTCCGGGCACTCAACCCATTTCTATTCTTCCATACCGCATGGCCCCGCCACAGTTGAAAGAATTGAAGGAGCAGTTGCAAGTTTTGCTTGATAAGGGCTTTATTAGACCAAGTGTCTTGCCCTGGGGTGCCCCCGTGTTGTTTGTGAAGAAGAAAGATGGATCGATGAGGATGTGCATTGATTACCGACACTTGAACAGAGTCATCATCAAGAACAAGTATCCATTGCCAAGGATTGCTGACTTATTTGATCAGCTTCAAGGTGCCAAGGTGTTTTCAAAGATCAATTTGAGGTTTGGCTACCATCATTAGAGGATTAGGGAATCCGATGTCCCTAAGACAACTTTTCGGACTCGGTATAGGTATTATGAGTTTCTAGTGATGTCATTTGGGCTGATAAATGCCCAAAAACATTTATGGATTTGATGAACCGGGTGTCTAAGCCCTATCTGGATTCCTTTATGATTGTGTTTATTGATATCTTGATCTACCCCCGCAGTCGAGAGGAGTATGAACAGAATCTTCGAATTGTGCTTCAGACTCTAAGAGATAGCAGTTATATGCTAAATTTTCAAAATGTGAGTTTTGGTTAGACTCGTTCGCTTTCTTAGGGCATGTTGTATCAGTAGAGGGCATTCAGGTGGATCCTAAGAAGATTGAGGCAGTTCAGAACTGGACTAGACCCACTTCAGCTACGGAGATCCGGAGTTTCTTGGGTTTGGCGGGTTATTACCGTCGGTTCGTGGAGGGGTTCTCATCTATAGCAGCCCCGTTGACCAGGTTGACCCAGAAGGGTGCCCCGTTCAGATGGTCAGACGAGTGTGAGGCGAGCTTTCAGAAGCTCAAGACTGCTTTGACTACGGCGCCAGTGTTGGTGTTGCCCACAGGTTCAGGATCTTATACGGTATATTGTGATGCATCTCGTATTGGACTTGGTGCGGTATTGATGCAGGATGGCAGGGTGATTGCATATGCATCGCGGAAGCTGAAGGTTCACGAGAAGAATTACCTTGTTCATGACTTACAGTTGGCAGCCATTGTCCATGCGCTGAAGATTTGTAGGCACTATATTTACGGCGTGTCATGTGAGGTATTCACGGATCATTGGAGCTTGCAGTACTTGTTCAAATAGAAGGAGCTCAACTTGGGGCAGAGGAGGTGGTTGGAACTATTGAAAGACTATGATATCACCATCTTGTATCATCCCGGGAAGGCCAATGTGGTGGCCGATGCCTTGAGTAGAAAGTCAGTGAGTATGGGTAGCCTTGCGTACATTCCAGTCGGTGAGAGACCTCTTGCATTAGATGTTCAGGCAATGACCAATCGGTTCATGAGGTTGGATGTTTCTGAGCCCAGTCATGTTCTAGCTTGTACAGTCGCTTGGTCTTTATTGTTTGAGCGCATCAGGGAGAGGCAGTATGATGACCCTCATTTGCTCGTCCTTAGGGACTTGCGGCACAGTGGTGCTAAGCAGGTTACTGTTTGAGATGATGGAGTTTTAAGGACGCAGGCTCGTGTTTGTGTGCCTAAAGTGGATGGACTTCGTGAGTTGATTCTTGAGGAGGCCAACAGTTCCTAGTATTCTATTCATCCGAGTGCCGCCAAGATGTATCAGGACTTGCGGTAGAATTATTGGTGGATGAGGATGAAGAAGGACATAGTCGCATCTGTAGCTTAGTGTCTAAATTGTCAGCAAGTAAAGTATGAGCATCAGAGACCTGGTGGTTTGCTTCAGAAGTTAGAGATTCCTGAGTGGAAGTGGGAGCGTATCACTATGGATTTCGTTGTTTGAATCCCATAGACACAGAAGAAGTTCAATATAGTTTGGGTCATTGTGGATAGGCTGACCAAGTCAGCGCATTTCATTTCTGTGGCAGTTACCTATTCTTCAGAGCGGTTGGCGGAGATTTACATCCTCGAGATCGTTCGTCTTCACGGTGTGCCTGTGTCTATCATTTCTGATCGAGGTACGCAGTTCACCTCGCATTTTTGGAGGGCAGTACAGCGTGAGTTGGGTACGCAGGTTGAGTTGTGCACATCATTTTAGTCTCAGACGGACGGACAGTCCGAGCGCACTATTCAGATATTGGAGGATATGCTCCGCGCTTGTGTTATAGACTTCGGAGGCTCTTGGGATCAGTTCTTTCCACTTGCGGAGTTTGCCTACAACAACAGCTACCAATCGAGCATTCAGATGGCTCCCTATGAGGCATTATGCGGTACCGTTCGTCATTTGGATGGTTCAAGCCGAGGGAGGCTCGGTTGTTGGGTACAGATTTAATACAAGATGCCTTGGACAAGGTCCAGATTATTCAGGATCAACTTCGCACAACTCAGTCCAGGAAGAAGAGTTATGCCGACTGTAGAGTTCGTGATGTTGCATTCATGGTCGGAGAGAGAGTATTGCTCCGGGTTTCACCCATGAAGGGTGTGATGAGGTTCGGAAAGAAGGGCAAGTTGAGCCCTAGGTATATCGGACCTTTTGAGATTCTTCAGGGAGTGGGTGAGGTGGCTTACAAGCTCGCATTGCCACCTAGTTTATCAGTGGCTCATCCAGTTTTCTATGTGTCCATGCTCCGAAAGTATCACGGTAATTCGTCCCACGTGTTAGATTTCAGCTCTGTCCAGTTGGACAAGTATTTGACTTATGAGGAGGAGCCGGTGGCTATTCTAGCCCGGCAGGTTCGTCAGTTGATGTCAAAGAGTTATTCTTCAGTTCGAGTGTAGTGGAGAGGTTAGCCCATCGAGGCAGCTACTTGGAAGTCCGAGACGGATATGCGGAGTAGATATCCACACCTTTTCACCAGCCCATGTACTTTTCTATGTCCGTTTGAGGACGAACGATTGTTTTAGAGGTGGAGAGTGTGATGACCCAACATGTCATCTTATGTTTTAGAACCTAATTCTGTGCTTTGAAGCCTTAAATACCTCATATTAGTCCTCCTCGACTTACATGCGCAGTCCGGGTGTTTTTTTGGAAAGTTTTCAGGTTAAAAACTGAGAAAATACGAAATTTTTGCCTTAAAATCTGTTTGAGTTGACTTCGGACAAGGTTTTGAGCAAACAGACCCGGATTCATATTTTGACAGTCCTGGTGGATCCGTATCGTGATTTGGGACTTGAGCTTATGCCCGAAATCAAATTTAGAAGTCCCTAGCCCTTGTTATCGCATTTTGTTGAAATTTGAAAGTTTAAAAGCTTAATGACTTTGAAAGTTTGACCAATGTTTGACACTATAGATATTAGGTCCGTATATTGGTTCCGAAACCTGGTATAGATCCATTACTATATTTATGACTTGTCTGTAAAATTTTGTGAGAAACGGAGTTGGTTTAACGTGATTTGGATGTCCGGTTGTGAAAATAGAAGTTCATGAGTATTCTTGAAAATTTCCTTTGATTTGATGCTCAATTCGTAGTTCTAGGTATTTTTGTGGCGATTTGATCGCGTGAGCAAGTTCTTATGATGTTTTAGACTTGTGTGCATATTTGGTTTAGAGCCCCGGGCTCGGGTGAGTTTCGGATAGGCTACGGAGTGGCTTAGACTTAGAACTCAACTGGTTCTGCAATATCTGGTAACTGGACTCTGATCTCGCAATAGCTAGACCAGTGTTCGCATTTGTGAACATTCCCCAATCCTGACAGGCTCGCATTTGTGAAGATACCTGGGTCAGCATGGCTTCGCATTTGCGATCAAGAGGTCGCAGTTGCGGGGAGGCCAGAGTTCGCATTTGCGAACACTTCATCGCAAATGCGATGAAAGCAGAGGTGCGCAGACTTCAAGTTTCCAAGGTGTTCTTCGCATCTGCTTGCGAACCCCTAGTCGCTAATGCGACATCTGCGACTGAACAAATTAGGAGTTAGACGGGATTTTTGTTCATCTTCAAATTTTCAAAACAAGAAAACCCTAGAGGTGATTTTTCAAAGAACTCTTCTTCCCCAAATCATTGGTAAGTGATTCTAATCTATTTTCTTTCAATCTTTCATTACATTTCTTAAGATTTCAACCTAAAATCTAGTGTTTTCATCGTGGAAATTGGGGGTTTGGGTAGAATTAGGGATTTTTGTAAAATTGGGATTTAGACCTCAAATTGAGGCCAGATTCCAAAACAAATTACATAACCGGTCTCGGGGGTGAATGGGTAATCGGGTTTTGGTTCGAATTTCGGGTTTGGACCAAGAGGGCCCGGGAGTTGACTTTTGTTGACTTTTTTAACAATGACCTAAATTGAATCCTTTGCAATCGTGGGTAGTTCCTAAGGCTTGATTTGAATCGTTTGGTTGGTAATTTGCTAGATTCTATTGGTTCGGAGGCTTGTTTGAAAGGCAAAGCTGTGGTTTAGCTTTGAATTGATCCTAGGAGTGAGGTAAGTATCGTGGCTAATATTGACTTGAGAGATTAGGATTTGTTGTCTATTTGCTACATGTTTTAATGTTGAGTACAACGTATATGTGAGGTGACGAGTACTTATGCGTTGTTGTCAGGTTAAAGCATGCAGGTGGGACTTGTTCCTTGAATTTTTATTGCTTATTTTGATCATGTTATCCACGCTTAGACTAGTTACTATTTAAATTGATTTTTCTTACCACGTTATGGGCGTTTGTGATAATTGCATATTGTTTCTAAGGTTGAGATTGGTATTGTGGAACCATTGTTGACGTAAGGCTGGTTCTTGTTGATTCTATCTCTCCCTGTTGTTACTTGTTCATTGTTATATGGTAAGGGGGGAGTGTTAATGCACGAAGGGTGATGCCCTGCCGTATGTGAGTATTGATGCACGAAGGGTGATGCCTTGCCATATTGTTAGTGTTAATGCACGAAGGGTTATAACGTGCCATGTTATGAGAGTTAATGCACGAAGGGTGATGTCGTGCCGTATATATTGATTTATACTATGAGTGAGAGTAAAAGCACGAAGGGTGATGCCGTGCAGTATCATTATTTCATTGTGAGGTTGAGAGTAAAAGCACAAAGAGTGATGTCGTGCAATTTTTCCATTGTGCTTAATTGTTTGTACTGGTTAAAGGCATATTGACTGTTCTGGTTATCATTTCCGCTGTATTTTCTCGTATCCAGTATCCCCTTTAGCCTGTCCCCTCACAATAGTAGATGTTTAAATTTAGTTATTGTTAGCTTGTACATATACTGTTATCTGCACAGGTTTATTACGTGTGTGTCTTGTCATAGCCTCGTCACCACTTCGTTGAGGTTACACTCGACACTTACGAGTATATGGGGTCGGTTGTACTCATACTACACTCTGCACTTCTTGTGCAGACTTTGGTACCGGCCCTAGTTGTTCGTGAGGCGTAGAAGCCTGGATTTGCTCATTGGACACTCGAGGTAGATTTGCTGGAGTCCGCAGACCTTGAAGTCTACATCCTGATTGTATTAGATATTATGGGCTTTATGTTATTCCGCACACAGTTTTAGCTTCTATTTGTCTTAATTGATTCTGTTATTGAAATTGACTTAAATTGGCTTAAGGAATCCTCTAACGTAGGCTTGCCTAGCAAGTGAAATGTTAGGCGTCATCACGGTCCCGAAGGTGGAAATTTCGGGTCGTGACACTCTAACTCTTACTTTTTCTTGTTTTGCAAACTATTATTCTAGAGATTAAAAGTGTGCAGAGGGAGAAGAAAAGGAATGAAATTTATCATAGGCTGAGAGGCAAGTACCAGGAGTTCCACGACAAGTACCGGGACGCTCGGAGGTGGCTTTGCGAGAAGGGCGACATGTCGTTCATGAGTGAGGAGCTTAAGAAGAAAGATGAGGAGTTGATGGCAGCCGTGGAGAGGTTCAGCGTTCTTGAGGGGGCGTTGAAGAGGAAGGAAAAGGAGCTTGAACTAAGCAAAGGTGTGGAGGCCCAATGTAGTGACCTCCAGAATTAGGCGGTTCAACTGCAAAGTCAGTTGGACGAGTGCCGATTTTAAATGGAGGCTCTCAGGGGGAGGTCGCCGAGAAGCAAGAGATGTTCGAGCAGGCAGAGTCCACTCGATTAGATGCTCGGAGGAAGATTGACATTCTCGAATTGGGGAACAGAACTTTCCATTCTGAGCGAGATAATATTCAGTCAGCTGTTGAAGCTAAGTAGGCCATTCTCGAGGAGAAGATTGGGGAGTAGGGTAAGGAGAACTCCAGGCTGTTCGAGCGAGCTTCTGCTGCCGAGGCCGAGAACGCTCGACTGCTCGAGCGGGTTTCTACTGTCGAGGCCGAGAGTGCCCGACTAGCCAAGCGTCCCTCTACATCTCATGCCTATGAATTTCTTGACATTTCTCGGGAGAGGTATGAAGATTGGATCCCCCCTGAAGCCCGACTGGATGTGATTCACGATTTAAAAAAGACGAGCTGCGATTTTAAGATGGCTATTGAGGAGGCTCGAGTCAAAGCTTGTGAGGCCCGGCTCCCCTAAGATTTTTATCCTGACATGCCTCATCCTAATACGGAGGAAGGCGAAGAGGGGGATGTGGACCAGCTCACGAACAGTGCCTGGTATGATGCTATTTATGGTTGATGGGACGGAGAGGATGATGGAGGTCGAGGCGGCAATGGCTACTTAATTTTTGTGTTTTTGTTCATCTCTTGTATTTCTGGTTGGCTTCTTCGAACGCCTTTGTATAAACTTTCTCTATGAATATAAAGGTTCTCTTTTGACTCATATATGCCTATTGTCTTTGTGCGTTCTTCTTTATGTAGTTGTGTTTTGCTTCTGTGTCTTCTTCATTGTTATCTTCCACTTGAGTCTAGGCCTAGGGCTGGTGAGTGTTGTTCGAATGGGTCGAATCATGTCGTTGAGTTATGTCGAGGCCGAAGGCTGATAAATGTGGTTCAAGCTGGCCGATCATACGTTTTTGCTTAAGTCGTAGCCAAGGGCTAATAAGAGCTCGTACCTGCGAACTTGTTCTAACGTACCTTAGATTAGGTTGTGGTCGTGGGCCAATAGAGTTGTTCAGGTTAGTCGAACTTTCCTTTCGTTAGTTCGTGGCCGAGGGCCGATAGGTGTTGTTCGAGCTTGATCGATCGTACCTTTTGTTAAGTTAGGGCCAAGGTCCAACAAGTGTTGTTCGAGCTTGGTCGAACGTACCTTTCGTTAAGTTAGGCCCGGGGGAAAATAGGTATTGTTCGAGCTTGATCGAACGTACCTTCCATTAAGTTAGGGCCGAGGGCCAATAGGTGTAGTGCGAGCTTAGTCGAACGTACCTTTCGTTAAGTTAGGGCCGAGGGTCAATAGGTATTGTTCGAGATTGGTCGAACGTACCTTTCGTTAAGTTAGGGCCGAGGGACAATAGGTGTTGTTCGAGCCTTGTCGAACGTACCTTTCAATAAGTCAGGGCTGAGGGCCAATAGGTGTTGTTCGAGCTTGGTCGAACGTACCGTTTAGGAGAGCAGTTTCGACAAACATGCATTTCTATTATTTTGATGTCGTTGCTCTGATTACATCATTTTGCCCTTAGGCAATTTTTGGAAAAAATTACAAATTTTGGGTATTGTCTGGCATCCCAGTCCCAGTATATCTAGTCCTTTCATAGTTCGACTTGGAGAATCTTGAGGAGTCGGGAAATGAAAAATTTGTCTGCTCTCGTATACTCCAACTCAAAGTGTCCCACTCGTCGCCGTTAAAAACCTACCTGAGAAAACCCTATTGGGACAAAACTCAAGTGAGAGGAGAAAGAGTACGACTTACGGGGCATTCTTATTTTTTAGAAGTTGAAGTACTTGAGATGGCTAATATTCCAATTGTTTGGTAGGAGCTTCCCTTTCATAGTTTCCAATTGGAACGAACCCTTGTCTACTTTGCCTATAGTTTTATAAGATCCGTCCTAGTTGGTTCCAACTTGCCTTCTCGTGGATCCCTGTTTGCTTGGGTTTTGGCTTTGAGTACGTAGTCCTCGATCTTGAGCAATCGAACCTTTATTTTTGTTGTAGTAGCGGTCTGCTTGTTGTTTCTGAGCGACCATCCTTATGTATGCCATGTCTCATCGCCCTTCGACCTTGTCGAGATCTTGTCTCCTACTCTCGTCATTGCTGGTACCGCTTTCATGGGAGCACATCAAGCTAGGTTCTCCGACTCCGACTGGTATAACTGCTTCTGTTCCGTAGACTAGAGAATAAGGTGTCTCTCCTATGCTCATCTTCGGGGTAGTTCTGTGTGCCCATAATACTTCTGAGAGTATTTCTAGCCGCAGTCCCTTGGCCTCTTCGAGTTTCTTCTTCATGATGTTTAGTATAGACTTATTGGAGGATTCTGCTTGTCCATTGCCAACTGGGTGGTAAGGAGTTAGAAAGTATTCTTTTAATATGCCGTTTCTCGAAGAACTTGGTGGTTTTTCTTCCCGCGAACTGGGGTCCGTGGTCACATCTTATTTTTTTAGGTAGGCCGAATCGACCGATGATATTTTTTCATATGAAGGTGATTACCTCTTGCTCATGAACTTGGGAGAATGCCCCTGCTTCTACCCACTTAGAAAACTAGTCAGTTAAAACTAAAAGGAATTTTACGTTACCTCGTCTTGGCGGAAGCGGTCCCACGATATCCATTCCCCATTTAATAAATGGCCATAGAGAGGTGACAGAGTGGATGTGTTCGCTTCTTGGTGGATTATTAGGGCATTTCTTTGACACTGTTCGCACTTCTTCACCAATTGTGAGGCGTCTTTCTTCATGGTGAGCCAATAATACCCGCCTCGTATGAGGAACCTAACGAGTGCCCGGTCACCGAAATAAGCAATGACCTTCGTGGACTTCCTCAAGAACACATTGGGTTTGGTTTGGGCTTAAGCATTTTGCCAAAGGGCCGTCGTATGTTCTTTTGTATAGGTCGTTATAAAGGAGGTTGTATCTAGCGGCTTGCATCCTTAGCTTTTTAGCTTCCATTTGTCACTTGGGAGGGTATCGTCCTGCAAATAAGTAATAATACAATCGCGCCAGTCCCAAGTTAAATTTACAGATTTTACCTCGACTTGGTCTAATGCCGAGCTGAGGAGGTGAACCACGCCCTTGTCCCCGGTCGTTATGCTTTTGGTGGCATCGTCCAATTTGGCGAGGCCGTCTGCTTTGATGTTCTGAGTTCGTGGGATTTGGTCGAGTTGGCATTCGTCGAAATTAGGCCGTAATCTGCAGATCATAGTTTGATATTTCTACAACCTCTACTCTTTGATTTGGAAAGTCCTAGTAACTTGGTTGACTACGAGCTGAGAATCAAAATGGAATTTTAACCGCTTCATCCCATATTTGAGTGATAGTCTCAACCCTGCAATTACAGCCTCGTACTCGGCCTCATTATTAGTCATATCTGGGCATCTTATGGATTGTGAATTGCTTCGCCGGTGGGAACCTCGAGCACGAGTCCCATTCTGGATCCGGAGGCATTGGATGCGCCATTGGTGTATAGGACCCAGAGGTCCTGCATTTGACGGGAAGCTTGCACGGCTGCCTTTTCGGCCTCGGGCATTACCTTTACGCCAAAGTCTGCGAGCACTTGTGACTTTATTGATATGCGAGGCTGATAAGTGATGTCATGCTCACTTAATTAAATGGCCCACTTGGCCAGCCTCCCCGATAGCTCGAGTTTGTGCAGTATACTTCTTAAAGGGAAAATGGTGACGATCGATATTGGGTGGCACTGAAAGTATAGTCTGAGCTTTCACGAAGCTACGACCAAGGCCAGGGCTGGTTCTCGAGGTGCGGGTACCTCGTCTCGGCATCGACAAGTGTTTTACTAATATAATAAATAGGATATGCATACCTTTATTTTCTCGAACCAAGACCGCACTTACTGCCACTTCTGATACGACAAGGTAAATGAGGAGGCGCTTCCCGGGCTCGGGCTTTGAGAGCAAGGGTGGTGACGGCAGGTACTCCTTCAGTTCTTGTAATGAATTTACGCACTCGGGCGTCCACTCGAGGCCGTTGTCCTTTTTGAGTACGTTGAAGAACCTGTGACACCTATCAAACGATCACAAGATGAATTTGGATCGGGCAGCAATTCAACTAGTCAGCCTCTAAACTTGCTTCTAGGTGGTTAATTGTTCTGGTATCCTGTCAATGACCTTAACTTAATCTGTGTTGACCCCGATCCCCCTTTGTGATACCAAGAAACCCAAAAAAAATTTGAGGCTACGCCTAATGCGCATTTCTTGGGGTTTAGTTTCATTCAGTACTTTCTTGTATGTCGAAGGCTTCCCTTAGGTGGTCGATATGATCCTCCACCTTCATGGACTTAACCAATATGTCGTCAAAGTACACCTCTATGGTTTTGCCGAGTTGGTCTTGAACATCTTCGTGACCAACCGTTGGTAGGCAACCCCTGCATTTTTCAACCCGAATGGCATGACTCTATAACAATATGTTCCCCTGTGTGTGATGAACGTAGTTTTCTCCTGGTCTTCTTCCTCCATGAGTATTTGGTTGTAACATGAGTAGGCTCCAGGGCATGCTTTGTTTATGTCTGTGAAGTCCATGCACATCCTCCACTTCCTGTTTTTCTTTTTAACCATCACTACATTGGCAATCCATTTGGGGTACTTTGCCTCCCTTATAGAGCCATTTGCCAATAACTTCTCTACTTCCTCGTGGACGGCCTCATTGATCATGGGGTTGAACTTTCATCGGCCATGCCTTACCGAGGGTAGAAGGGGTCGACGTTCAGTCGGTGCATAGAGATTTCTTTGGGGATACCTGGCATATCTGCATGGCTAAAAGCAAATAAATCCGCGTTAGTTACTAATAATTGACTAAATTTACTTGGATCTCAGAGTTTACAGCCGATGTAGGCCTTTTTGCTGTGGTCGCTAAGATCTAGTTGGACGGGGTCGAGGTCTTTTATGGTTGATTCACGGCTTCGACCGTCTCGGGGTCCATAATGACTTCTTTGGCTACGACTTGTGGCAACCTCGACCCTGCTGATTGCTATGCTTTTTTTCCTTATCTTTCTTTTATTAAGTTGTCTTGTTGTCCATGGCAATTTAGTAGCACTCCCGGGACATTCATTGTTCCCCTCGTATGTTGAATATTCTCCAAGGTGTTGGGAATTTGACCACTTGGTATAAGATGGAGGGTACGGCTCTCACAGGGTGTATCCATGGTCGTCCCACGATGGCGTTATATGCGGTGTCCTGGTCCAAGATATGGAATGTTGTCTCTAGAGTCGCTCCACCGGCGAGAACGGGGAGTGTAATTTCTCCTGAAGTCTGTTCAACTGCATTGTTAAAACCGGTTAGTGTAGTGCAGAGTGACACTTTCTTATCCTCAAGTCTCATTTGTGCGGGAACTCGGGGATGGGTGATGCACGCCCCACTTCCGGCATCTACCATAATTCTCTTAACATCAATATCTAAAATTCATAAAGTAATGACAAGTGCATCGGGAAAGTCAAACCGTCGGCATCTGACTCATCGAAGATGAGACTTTCTTCGAGTCTGTCATACCGTTTGTGGTGATCGATCTTTTGATCTTGTCGGTGGCGGTGAATTTGATGTCATTGATAGAGGCATCGTCACTGCCACCAATAATCATATTGATGGTGCGAGCTAGTGAAGGTGGCTTTGGGGGCCTGGAAATTCTCGACCCTTTGCTAAGGTGCTCCTGCCTTTGTCGCTGAGTAGTTCTTTGAGGTGCCCTTGCTGCATCAAGTTTGCTACCTCTAGTCTTAGGGCGATGCAATCTTCTATCTTGTGTCCACTTTCTTGGTGGAACTCACGGAGGGCGTCTAATTTCCTGATGCTTGGGTCGGATCTCATCTTTGGTGGCCATTTTACCTTGGTTCTGAGCTTCTCAAGAGCGTAGACCACCTCTGTAGGAGACAAACAAAAATTATGAGTAGATAGGAATGAGAGCATACCTCGATCATTCCTGTGAGTGCTTGATCCAGCCTAGATGGGCTGTCATCATAGCGAAAAGAGAGGACGAGTGTCCTAACATAGGACTGGTGTCGTTCCCTGCCTAGCCTCGACATTGGATGGTCCCTCCTGGGGTTATCTCTGTGTTCTTTTCTGGGCTCGGATTGTACCGAGCTGAGTCGTCGAGTTGGTCCACTTAGGTCGTCATCGCCTGCTCTGACCTCGGCGAAGTAGGCATTATGGATTTCGTCCCAAGTGGCCGGTGAGTATTTCATCAATCAACTCAGTAATTTTCTGGTCTCCCTCGAACCCTCTCTGCTCAACACATTTTGAAAAGCTGCCACGGCCATCTCTGCGGAGACGTTTAGCAAAGTTATCCTCACCCTGTTGAATTGGGCGAGGAAGTCCCTCAATTCCACTTCGAGGGAATGTTTGATGGAGAAGATATCGTTCACCCTTGTTTCAGCTTTCTGGGCCAGGGAGTGTGCCGTTACGAACTTATCGGCCATCTCTTCGAAATTTTCTATCGAATAAGCTGGCAGATGTGAGTACCACGTCAAAGCTCCTCCAGTGAGAGTCTCATCGAACTTTTTCAGCAAGATGGAGGACACCTGCTCTTTCGTGAGGTCGTTGCCTTCCACAGCGGTGACAGAGTGGGTTACATGGTCTTCCGGATCGGTCATCCCATCGTAAATTCTGAGATATGGGGGCATCTTGAAGGTCTTCGGTATGGCGTGAGGGGCCGCTTCTTCCCTATACGACTGTTCCACAAACCTGCCAGCGTCTTTTTTTTTGGTAATAATTTAGGAGCACCTGGTAATTTGTCTACCCGTTCCTGGTGTTATTTCATTCGGTCCGTGAGCACCTTGTTCTCGTTTTCTATTTCCTCCATTCTTTTCAGCATGGCGGTGAGGACGTTGTCACCTGCATTGTCGGTAATAGTATGAGTTTTACCTGAAGTCGAAGGGTTTGGTTGGACGTCCTGTTCGTTCCCTCGTTGTGTTGTATGGACTCTCGTGATTTCTGTGGTCATGCATGAGGCTTGTTTACTGAGCACACTAACTAGAGTACCAGTTAGCCATGCTTCGAGGAGCTTTTCCAAAGCGGGCGGCGCCCCCTCTCGGGTGGACGTGGAGGCCCCTTTCCCGATTGGTTTTGTTGTTGCTGCAGAAAGGTGGAGGCAACCTTTTTCGTCTGGGAGAGGCCGTGGGTATTATCTCCTTATCATGGGTGTCATAGCCTTCGTTGATAGCACTCATGAGGTTGTGTCACGACCCGGATTTCCCATCCTCGGGAGTCGTGATGGCGCCTACTAGTGAAAGCTAGACAAGCCAACTAACTGAACTATTTAACCTGTCTTCCATGTTTATTTTATTTAATGACTTAGCATCAACAGTTTATAGCAACATAATTTAAAATGCGGAAGAATTAAATTGTAAACTTAACAATACTGCTAATACCATCCCATAACAAAACCACCCAAGATTTGGTGTCATAACTTCACAGACTATCTAAGAGTACTACAAATAAGGGTCTGAAGGAAATAACAAAATACTGTCTCTAGAACTACGTAAGAGAAGAAGGAAAAATAGATGGAGGGAGACGCCAAGGCCTGCGGACGCCTGCAGGACTACCTCGGGTCTCCTGGTAAGTAAGAAGCTGAAACCTCACTGCGGTCCGAAATCTGCAGCACTGGGATCTGCACAAAATAGTGCAGAGTGTAGTATCGGCACAACCGACCCCATGTGCTGGTAAGTGCCTAGCCTAACCTCGGCGAAGTAGTGACGAGGCTAGGACCAGACTACCAAATAAACCTGTACAGTTATCTAATATACAGCAGAAAATAAAACAGAAATAAACAAGTAAAGATGGGAGGGGGTACATGTTGCGGGGTATATCAGTATCAACAGTAAATCAAGAATAAAGGCATAAGGACAACTTAGAATTCACAGCGAAACAATAAGGAACTTGTATCCAATCCATAAACACTTTGTATCAACAATTGTTGCGGCGCGCAACCCGATCCCAGCATATAACAATATTGTTGCGGCGTGCAACCCGATCCATGCCATTTATCACCGTTGCGGCGTGCAACCCGATCCAATTATATAATTTGTTGCAGCGTGCAACCCGACCCAAACATATCATTGTTGCGGCGTGCAACCCGATCCAAATATATCATTGTTGCGGCGTGCAACCCGACCCAAATATATCATTGTTGCGGCATGCAACCCGGTCCAAATATATCATTGTTGCAGCGTGCAACCCGATCCAAATATACAATCAACATCAACCATAACAAGAGTCCCGGCTAGGGATCAATAAGAACTACACTATCCCGGCAAGGGAGTCAACAATAAGAATGAACACATCCCGGCAAGGGAAAATCAGCTATAACCAAATTTGTTCCAACATCTACTACCTCAACTATCACAAATGCTCAACCATGAGTAATCTCTACGAGAATAATTATAAACCTAGCTCAACACAGGGAGTCAACAACTTAGACTTTCGTAGTAGTTCTCAATAACATAATAATTTCAATTTAAGACTCACGGTCATGCTCGACACCGACGTATAGATACTCGTCACCATGCCTATACGTCGTACTCAACAAGAAACAAGTAGCAAATAGGACACAACTCCTAATCCCTCAAGCTAAGGTTAGACCAAACACTTACCTCGATGCCACGAACTCAGTTCAAGCCTCAACTATAGCTTTACCTCGTGATTCCACCACCAATTCGCTCGTATCTAGTAACAAGTTACTTAAACATCAATGAGTGCTAAATAAACAATTTCTAATGCATGGAAATAAGTTTTCTAAAGCTTTTCCCAAAAAGTCAAAAATCAGCCCCGGGCCCACCTGGTCAAAACCCGAGGTTCGAATCAAAACCCGACTACCCATTCACCCATGAACTCAAATATATAATTTATTTTGAAATCGGACCTCAAATCGAGGTCCAAATCTCCATTTTTTGAAAAAACTAGGTTCTACCCAAAACACCCAATTTTCCCTATGAAAATCATTGATTTTGAGTTGAAATCATGTTAAAAGGCGTTAATGATTGAAGGAAACTAGTAAAAATTGACTTACAATCGATTTGGAAGAAGAGTTGTTCTTGGAAAATCGCCCTAGGGAGTTCTTGTTTTGAAAAGATGTGAACAAGGGTTTTTTTTCGGCTAAGTATAAAAAGTTGGAGGCTGCAGTTATGGGAATTGGGAAGGGAGGTTGGGAAATGCGTACTAGGAATTGTGAAGGGAGGTTGGGAAATGCAAACAGGGAATTAAGAAGGGAGGTTGGGAAACGCGGACTAGGAATTGCGAAGGGAGGTTGGGAAATGCGAAGCCTGCAGACCTGCAATTCCTTAAGTCCATAATTTCACACCGTGGCCTATCCAAAACTCATCCGAGCCCTCGGGGCTCCAAACCAAACATGCACACCACCCTAATAACATCATACGGACTCGCTCGTGCATTCAAATCACTAAAATAACATCAACAACTATGAATTTAGCATCAAAATCATGAAACTTTCTCAAGACTTCAAATTTCCATTTTTCTCAATAACTATCCGATTCACGTCGTTTCAAGTCCGTTTCTTACCAAATTTTACCGACAACACATATAAATCATATTGAACCTGTATCGGGCTCCAGAACCATAATACGGGCCTGATACCACAGGTTTCACATAACGTTTCACTTTCAAAAACCTTTACATTTTTCAAAAAACAATTTCTTTCAAAAATCCATTTCTCGGGCTTGGGACCTCGGAATTCGATTTCGGGCATACGCCCAAGTCCCATATTTTCCTACGGACCCTACGGGACCGTCAAATCACGCATCCGGGTCCGTTTACCCAAAATGTTGACCGAAGTCAACTTAATTCATTTTTGCCAAATTCTATCATTTTTCACAGATTTTCACATATAGACTTCCGGTTACACGCCCGGATTGCGCACGCAAATCGAAGTGATGCTGAAAGAGGTTTTTAAGGCCTCGAAACACAGAATTTAATTTAAAAACAAGTGATGACCTTTTGGGTCATCACCGCCTCTAAAACAACCGTTCGTCCTCGAACGGACATAAGAAGAAAGTACCTGAGTCGGGGAAAAGATGGGGATAACGGCTACGCATATCTGACTCGGACTCCCACGTCGATGCCTCGGCAGGATGACCTTTCCACTGAATACGAATAGAAGGAAAACGCTTTGATCTCAAGTGACGAACCTGCCGGTCTAGAATAGCTACCGGCTCCTCCTCATAGGACAAATCCTTGTCCAACTGGACAGTGCTGAAATCTAACACGTGGAATGGATCGCCGTGATACTTCCGAAGCATGGACACGTGAAACACTGGATGCATGGCTGATAAGCTCGGCGGCAATGCAAGTCTATAAGCCACCTCTCCCACTCGATCAAGAATCTCAAATGGGCCAATGAACCTAGGGCTGAGCTTGCCCTTCTTCCCGAATCTCATTCACGCCCTTCATAGGCGACACTCAAAGCAATACCCGCTCACCGACCATGAAAGCCAAATCTCGAACCTTGCGGTCGGCGTAGCTCTTTTGCCTAGACTGAGCTGTATGAAGCCTGTCCTGAATGATCCTGACCTTGTCCAAGGCATCTTGTACTAGATCCGTACCCAACAACCGAGCCTCTCCCGGCTCAAACTATCCAACTGGCGACCGACACCGCCTACCATATAGAGCCTCATAAGGAGCCATCTGAATACTCGACTGGTAGCTGTTATTGTAGGCAAACTCTGCTAAAGGCAAGAACTGATCCCACGAGCCTCCGAAGTCAATGACACAAGCTCGGAGCATATCCTCCAAAATCTGAATAGTCCGCTCGGACTGCCCGTCCGTCTGAGGATGAAACGCTGTGCTCAACTCAACCCGCGTGCCCAACTCTCGCTGAACTTCTTTCTAGAAATGTGAGGTAAACTGCGTACCTCGATCCGAAATGATAGACACGGGCACACATGAAGTCGAACAATCTCCCGGATATAAATCTCAGCTAATCTCTCGGAAGAATAGGAGACTGCCACAAGAATGAAATGTGCTGACTTGGTCAACCTATCCACAATAACCCACACTGCATCGAACTTCTTCTGAGTCCGTGGGAGTCCAACAACAAAGTCCATAGTGATACGCTCCCACTTCCACTCAGGAATCTCAATCTTCTGGAACACACCGCCAGGCCTCTGATGCTCGTACTTAACCTGCTGATAATTCAAACACCGAGCCACATACGCAGCAATGTCCTTCTTCATTCTCCTCCACCAGTAATGCTGTCGTAAGTCCTGATACATCTTGGAAGCTCCCGGATGAATAGAGTACCGGGAACTATGGGCCTCCTCTAGAATCAACTCCCGAAGTCCATCCACATTAGACACACAAATACGACCCTGCATTCTCAAAACTCCATCATCTCCTAGTGTGACCTGCTTGGCATCTCTGTGCTGCACTGTGTCTCTGAGAACACATAAATGATGATCATCATACTGTCGATCTCGGATACGCTCCAATAAAGAAGAACGAGTAACTGTGCAAGCTAATATGCGGCTGGGCTCAGAAACGTCCAACCTCACGAACTGATTGGCCAAAGCCTGGACATACAAGGCAAGCGATCTCTCACCGACCGGAATATACGTTAGACTGCCCATACTAGCTGACTTCCTACTCAAAACATCGGCCACCACATTGGCCTTTCCCGGATGATATAAGATAATGACATCTTAATCTTTCAATAGCTCCACCCACCTTCTCTGCATCAAATTTAACTCCTTCCGCTTGAACAAATACTGCAAACTCTTGTGGTCCGTGAACACTTCGCATGCCACGCCATACAGATAATGCCTCCAAATCTTCAGCGCATGAACAATGGCTGCTAACTCCAAATCATGGACTGGATAGTTCTTTTCATGAATCTTCAACTGGCGCGAAGCATAAGCAATGACCTTGCCATCCTGCATCAACACCGCACCAAGCCCAACACGAGATGCATCACAATAAACTGTATATGGTCCTGAACCTGTGGGCAAAGCCAATACTGGTGCCGTAGTCAAGGATGTCTTGAGCGTCTAGAAGCTCGCCTTGCACTCATCCGACCATTTAAATTGTGCACCTTTCTGTGTCAACCTAGTCATCGGGGCTGCAATAGATGAAAACCTCTCCACGAACCGACGATAATAGCCTGCCAAACCCAAGAAACTCCGGATCTTTGTGGCTGATGTGGGTCGAGGCTAGTTCTTGATTGCCTCTATCTTCTTTGGATCTACCTGAATACCCTCTGCTGAAACCACATGCCCCAAGAAAGAAACTGAACTCAACCAGAACTCATACTTTGAAAACTTTGCATACAGCTGACTATCTCTCAAGTTTGAAGAACCACTCTCAAACACTGCCCATGCTCCTCCTGGCTGCGGGAATAAATCAAGATATCGTCAATGAAGACTATCACGAACGAATCCAAGTAAGGCCTGAACACTCGGTTCCTCAAATCCATAAAAGTTGCCGGGGCATTCGTCAACCCGAACGACATCACCAAGAACTCATAATGCCCGTACCGAGTGCAGAAAGCTGTCTTAGGGACATTGGATGCCCTAATCTTCAACTGATGGTAGCCTGATCTCAAGTCGATCTTACAAAACACTTGGGCACCCTGAAGCTGGTCGAACAAATCCTCAATCCTCGGCAATGGGTACTTATTCTTGATTGTGACCTTGTTCAATTGCTGGTAATCTATACACATTATCATCGATCCGTCTTTCTTCTTGACAAACAACACCGGCGCACCCCACGGCGAGACACTGGGTCGAACGAAGCCCTTATCAAGAAAGTCTTGCAACTTCTACTTCAACTCTTTCAACTCAGGCGGGGCCATGCGATATGTCGGAATAGAAATGGGTTGAGCGCCCGGAGCCAGGTCAATGCAAAAATCAATATCCCTGTTGGGTGGCATACCCGGCAGGTCTGAAGGAAAAACCTCAGGAAACTCACGAACTACAGGCACAGAATCAATGGAAGGAACCTCGGCACTGGAATCACGAACGTATGCCAAATAGGCCAAACACCCCTTCTCGACCATCCACCGAGCCTTCATATATGAGATAACACTACGGGTTGAATGACCAGGAGTCCCTCTCCACTCTAAACGAGGTAAACCCGGTAGGGCTAAGGTCACAGTCTTGGCATGACAATCCAAGATGGCGTGGTAAGGTGACAACTAGTCCATCCCCAGTATGATATCAAAATCGACCATGTCCAGCAATAATAAGTCTACTCGGGTCTCAAGACCCTCGATCACAACCACGCAAGAACGATGAACACGATATACCACAATAGAATCACCCACGGGGGTGGACACATAAATAGGAATACTTAGAGAATCACTGGGTACGACCAGATACGGCGCAAAATAAGATGACACATAAACCTGGATCAAATAGCACTGAATCACCCCTACTACAAACCAAAACCGTACCTGTGATAACTGCATCGGAAGCCTCAGCCTCCGGCCTAGCTAGAAGAGCAAAAAATTGGGGTTGGGCCCCACCACCCTGGACTACATCTCTGGGATGGCCTACTGCTGGCTGGCCTCCACCTCTAGCGGCCTGAGCTCCACCTCTAGCACCTCTACCCCTACCTCTAGCTGGCTGGGCAGGCTGTGGAACACCTGGTTCCTGAACCATAGCACGGGAACCCTGCTGCTGCGGCTGAGTACCCACTAACCTCGGATAAGCCCTCCGGATATGACCATACCCACCACACTCAAAGCATCCACCTAAGTGCTGCGGCTGAGGAAACTGAGACTAACCCTGATGACCTGAATGACCACCCCGAAAACTCTGGAGCGGTGGTGCACTGATAGGAGCTCGTGGTGCACTGTAGGGCTGCTGATCAGAATACTGTGTATGATAACCACGGCCACCTGAAGCACCGTGAGAAGCCTGAAGCGCTGACTGAAAGGGCCTAGGAGGATGGCCTCTACCATACAAATCCCTGCCTCCAGACGAGGTACCACTAAATCTGCCTGAATGACGGGGCCTCTTGTCAGACCCCTGACTACCTTCCCGTGACAAAACCATCTCGAGCCTCCTGGCCACATTGGCCGCCTCCTGGAAAGAAATATCACTCCCCGTCTCCTTAGCCATCTGAAGTTGAATGGGCTGGATGAGTCCCTTGATGAACCTCCTCACTCTCTCTCTCTGTGGGTGTTGATACCCAATTTTTCCCTGTATAGTTTTTATATGCGAAATATCTTTAAAATAGCATATATGCGCATATATAAGTATATCCAAGCATTTTTACTATTTTTCCCATAATTTTAAGGTTTTTAAAATGATTTATTTCCCTTTTTCATCTATAAAAACCCAATGATTATTTCCACAATTATTATTGGTAGTTTATTTATTAGAATTTTATATTTATGCTAAAATGTAGCTAACAAAATTTTTGTATATTTATAAATTTATTCGGTATTTTTTAAAGCTAAATTGCATATAATTGCAATATTAGCCTATTTTAAGATTTAATTGCATTTTATACTTACAAAATTGAGTCCGGTATTTTTAATCTAATATTTATATATTACTAATTAATTTAGTATCTTTAATCTGTTTCCAAAAAATATTTTACTATTTTTTATAAAATAAATAAGGAAAAATGGCTATTTAAATGCTAGCCTGGTTTTTTTCAATTTTGGCCAGATTTGGCACCTCTAATCCAACCCAATTTTAATTTCAATTACCCAGCCCAACTCCTAAAATTACCCGACCCACGACCATTCTACATAACCCGCCCGGATCCCCCGTTTAATCCAGGCCGTTGATCAAAATGATCAACGGCCACGTTTTAATCTTTCCTTTTTAATTTACCCTTACCCCCCAAAACCCTAATCACTTTCACCTACCAGCCGCCTCTGAACCCTCCAGTCTCTCAAACTCTCTCGAATCTTCTCAAACCCTAGCCACCATCTCCGCCCTGAAAGCCATCGGGATCCATGGCTTCCAAGTTTATGGAGGCCCCATACCCACCTCCTATTGCTCCTACATGTTTGGTCCCTGAAGATTCAAGGCCTGACCACGACGAAGCTTGGCCCATACCTTGTTTGATTCGAGTTCTATGGCCATCTCTGGCCTTGCTCCGGCCATCCTTGGTCATTCGAGCCTGACTTTGACCTCTCCGACTTAGATCGGTGACCTTTCAAAGCCTTTCTCATTTCTAGGGTTCTTCTGAAATCCTAACCCTTCGAGGTTTTCTCTGACTCCTTTAGATCCATTGTGTATCTATGCTTTCCCTAAGTTTTCAAACGATTTCTCTGGTTTTTCTTGCAAAAAAATTACTTTCAAAACCATTTCTTTTCAGATCTATGGTTTTCTAAAAAGTTTTAAATGTTTCTCTTTTTTTTGTGTGTATTTGTCTCTACTATGTTCTTATATGTTCTCCTACCATGTTCTTACATGCTTCTTCTGCTGAATTTTCCTATATTGTGTGCTCGTATGCTTTCTCCGCTGTATCTTCTCTAGTGTGTTCTGATATGTTTCCCCTACTATATTTCCATTACTATGTTCTTAAGTTTCTTTATTAAACTTCTCAGCATGTTTCTACTACCGATCTTATCATTTTTTCCATTTTTTTGTTTCGTGTTAGTTTCTTCTACTCTATTTTTCTTTGAGCTCTTCTACTGTGCTCTGCATGTTGCCTTTCTATCATGTTTCTCAGTTTCAGTTGCTGAGAGGAACATGGTAGAGGTTTCAGTTCTTTCTGAGACCTCTGAACCTATTTCGACTCTCTGAAATGAGTTTCAAAACCGGAAAATGGCCAAAAGTATCCCTATCGTTTGATAAATGGTTTATAAATACCCTCCGTCCATCTATCCGTTCAAAAAAGTACACTCCGTCCATCTATCCGTTTAAAAAAACACACGAAGTTAATTCTATTAACAAAAATACCCCCGCGACTAACGACAGAACTGATGGAGTGTATTTTTTTGAACGGATAGATGGACGGAGGGTATTTATAAACCATTGAGCAAACGATAGGGATTATTGACCAAGAATCAAATATGGGTCTTATTTTTACCCATTTACCTGGTCCGACCCTATTTATTTGACCCGCCTAATTATTTTCTTTCTTTTTCTTTGCTTTTTTTTCCTCTCTTTTTCCTTATCACCCAGCACACCCACTCTCATCTCACAAAGAATTTTTAGCGTTTCTTTGTTGAAACAAATCTTTCTTTGTGTTTGAAAATATGGCTTTGGCGTTCACTTCATCTGCAATTCATGGCTCTTTGTCCCCCTCTTCTTCTTCTTATGAACATCCCAAAGGTAACCCTTTACTTTTTTTACCTTTTATAGATTCAATCTTTATCCTAGAATGTGATAATTTCAAGCTTTTTAGCACCTTGGTTTCAATTTTCTTGTGTGCTTGTATCAGTTATATGTAGTTGTTTTTTCTCTGTTATTTCGTGGCTCTTTTGTCTTCTTATGAACAATCCAAAGATTTCCATTACTTGTCCCTTTCAAAGTTTCAATATTTCTCCTAGATTTGATTGATATATTTGGACAATTTTAGCATTTGGGCTCAATTTTTTTGTTTCAGATTTTTGGTTTGTTTTGATCCTTGTCTTCTTACTTAACAACCCAAATGTATCTGTTGATTTTCCATTTAAGAGTTTCAATACTTATCCTGAGTTTGATTGGAGAAATTTCAGAATCTGGTTTGAATTTCGGGTTATTTGATTTTGGGTTTTATCTATTCTTTAATTAATTTGTTATTGTGTGTATGCAGTGTCCCAATTGGAGAAGAAGAAAGGGGGAGATCAGATGAGTGGGAATGGGTGTGATAGATACTACCCATTTTGTAAATGAGTCGGATAAGGTAAATGGGTTGAAATAATATCCATTTTTGTTCCAGTCAAAGATTGCCACGTGGCCCAATTAAAAATCCCTATCGTTTGCTAAATGGTTTATAAATACCCTCCGTCCATCTATCCGTTCAAAAAAACACACTCCATCAGTTCTGCCGTTAGTCGCGGGGGTATTTTTGTTAATAGAATTAACTTCGTGTGTTTTTTCGAACGGATAGATGGACGGAGTGTATTTTTTTGAACGGATAGATGGATAGAGGGTATTTATAAACCATTTATCAAACGATAGGGATAGTTTTGGCCCTTTTCCGGTTTCAAAACACTTGTTTTTCACATGATTTCAGCTTTTGCTAAACTCTTCTGAGAACTGTACATCGGATCCTTTGTATGCTACTAAACGATACTTCTCATCTACTTTTGCTGACCTATGTGACAACTATGCTTCTGTGGTCTATTTCCTACTGATTTTTACAATAACACAACATCTTCTTTCATGNCAATTTTTGTTTTCTTCATATTGATTTTTGACTTTTTGCTAAACTCTATAGACCTTTTACTTTGACCCCTTTTCGCGTGCTATCGCTGAATTTACCATACGTCTACCACTTTACTATTTTTTGCAATTGCATGACACTTTCACGTTGTCCTAAATTCAGCCTCGCATGCCTGATACTGTGTACTCTTTATTGTGCTGAACTTCCCTTCTAAATGGCTTTCAATTGTGATTGGTTTCTGACTTCCTTTGTATAAGTTTGATTGATTTTCTTTCCATGTTCGCTGACTTCCCTGTTTACTCGATTTGAGTCAAAGTTTTCCTTAGCTTTTCTGACTTGGTTCATTGGTGGACCAATGCTTACAAAATCTCTGTGCCCCTTGATTTACTGAATACTGATGGATCCTTACCTTATTTGTTTTAACCGTGTATTTCAAAATTCTTCCCTTTATTAAAACCCCTATGTATTTACCCCTGATTGCATGCTTTGCACAAAGGCTTATTCAATTTCTTTCCTTAAATTATTTTACCCGCTTGAATCTGAATCCCTTAATTAAAGGGAAGTCTTGTGTAATTGATGCTTGATTGACAATCAGTTCCTTAACTATTTTCTTACCTTATTTCTGCCTGGTTTTCAACACTATAAATGCACGACTCTTTAACACACAGCACACACGATTTTACAATCCTTCACTTCACAATTCACAACCTCTTCTGAACTCATACTTACTCATAATAGTATTCTCTCTTTGCCTGCACTGTGGCCTGTTCACAAGACCTATTGCTTTTTCTCTATTTGTTTCTTTGAAACTGGTATGTCCTAATTTAAGCTTCAGCATCATCACAATGTGTTTATTTACAGCCTTTGTATCCATGTCTACTTTACTGCTGTTGCAGAGTTAAATATTTAAACTAGCATATTGATTCCTTTCTGTTTGTTTGTAATGAATCCCTACCCCCTATTACCCCTATGTGTTTTGAGTTATGACTTGAGGCATGGCAATGTAAGTTGTTGTCCATGAATTAAGTTTGATCCATGGGGATCTTAACCTCTAAACAATATGTGTTAACAGGCCTAAGGGTGTGCCAGCATCTCCCATTGCTGGGTATGCCCACCAGCCTGCGTTTGCCTCTTGCAACTCCCCATTCCCTATACCCTTATGTGTACTAATTTAAGCTGTTTCCCTTTTCCCTTTCCCCTTTCAGAATTCTGCTTCTGCACTTGGACTCTCTCTTAGTCCTTAAGTTCTGCCCCCCTCTTGTGAGCCTTGCCTTGGGACCTTGAGTTCCCTTTGAACTTGGACACCTGAGGGCTGGCCCTTCCACACTGCACTATGTCTTAATCTGGTGATACATTTGGGTGTAAGCACTGCCCGGAGTTCATATGAGACTCTTAGGGAACTTTGACACATCCCAAATGGGAGAAAGGCTTTGAAACATTGATCTCTTGGAGTTGGTTTACTTCATACTTCAGACAGGAAGCCTGAATCAGGCTCTCCTTGGTTGTACCTTTTTAATTTCTGATGTATTTTCTTTACTTCTTTTTCTGGGCTGTAATAACTTTGTAATAAAACTCTCGGGGATGGCTAGTGAAAAAAGGGAAGGGGTAACCATGTATGCAAAGGGTAGATAACATGTCTTTAGGAATCCTGCATTTTCTCATATATAGATTCCATGTCTATAAGAGTTTCTGAATTTTCTGCATTCTCTCATATATAGATAACATGTCTTTAGGAATCCTGCATTCTCTCATATATAGATACCATGTCAATAGGGATCCTGCATTCTCTCATATAGATACCATGTCTACAATTATTCGAAATCAGAATTCTGCATATGCATATAGAAAATATGCCTATAGGTCTTTCTGAATCTTGCATATCCACTTTCATTAGGCAAACATGTTTATAGGCCCTAAATAATCAATTGCAATTAGATATCATGTTCATATAAAATACAATACCTAGATATCATGTTTTTAGGATTTCTATGTTTCTCTATGTCTGTAAAAGGGTTTTAAATCAACACGCATAGAAAGCATGTATATAGGAGCTATTAATCAAGTCTGAATCGCCTCACTCGCTTATAAGTCTAAAACCAGTAATAATGCCTTACCAGTTGCAGAACTTATGATCTTTTGCTAAAACTCGCCTTTCTTTAATAACTGACAACTCTTTCTTATATCAGTATGTATTCAGTTTATTTCATTGTTTCTAAAATCAGTAGATATCATGCCTATAGGATCTTCGTCCAACACCTAGGCAAACCATAGGGTAAATTTTATAAACCAAATCAGATTTTTATTAGCTACAACCAACAGGTAGGTCTGCTTCGGGCTTCTTATCTGAACTATGTAATAAATCAGTCTGCCTCAACCTTTAAGTTTTAATCAGACCCTAAATAGTATGTGTAAGTCATGCTAACTACTTGCTTTTATCTGTTTAAAGGAGGTGTATTTGAGCCTTTGTTTGTTTATGTGCTTTTCCCCCAAATTTGCTATATGTGTTTTTTGCCTGTCGCTTTAGTATTTTACCTTTTGAAACCACAAATAAGCCAATATCTCCTCCCTTTAGGATTAGTAGTCTCAAGTACCTCCGGGGCTGATAGGATTGGGGCGAGTAATAGCATGCAATAGGTAAACAAGACCATTCCGCGCTTTAATACCTTAACGGTGTGGGAAAGGGTAGATATGGATATGATGACCACGCGATAACATCACGTGTAGCCCCTCATTGAGGAGTGATTACCGGATGTTGTGTGGGGTGATCCATATTATTTGTAAACCTAGGACTCCCCTTTCCCTTTGTTCTTTGTTTCTTTTAAATCTTTTAAAACCATTTATCTAAGAAACTCTCGTTAGTTCTTTCCGACTTTGTTTATTTGTGACCATTACATGAAAATCCCCTCTTATTTGAAACTCTTACTTGCCTATGTGTTATTTTTATTTAAGTCACAACAATAGTTTGGCCGGAAACCACACTAGTGAATCCTGAGGGGTGCCTAACACCTTCCCCTTGGGATAATTTCAAGCCCTTACCCAATCTCTGGTTACTTGACTCAAACCCTTCTTGGTGTCCTAATGCACTTAAATCATTAGGTGGCGACTCTTCAATCCAAAACCCAATTCCCAAAAGGGAACGAGTTGTCTTTCCAAATGTCATAAACCCGATTTCGCGAGAAAAAAGGGGGGCGCGATAGTGGGGAGTATAAGCAGAGCATGACGGGCCAACTCAATAAACCCGGTCTCATACTGGGTAACAGTCATGAAACCCTGGTGGAGACGCTCAAACTGCCTCCGATACATCTCCCTCTGAGTAACGGGAAGAAACTTCTCCAAGAATAGCTGAGTAAACTGCTCCCAAGTCAAAGCTGGCGATCCGGCTGGTCTAGCCAAATAATAATCTCTCCACCAAGTCTTGGCAAATCCAGGCAAGCGAAAAGTAGCAAAATCGCCCCCATCGGTATCAACTATCCCCATGTTCCTGAGAACCTCATGACAGCTGTCCAAATAATTCTGGGGATCCTCAGAAGGTGTACCGCCATAAGTAGTGAAGAGCTTGGTGAGACCTATCCAACCTCCACAAGCCTCCGAAGATGTAGCTGATCCATTACCAGTCTGTGCGGCTGCTCGGCTGAAGAAGCGATATGTGAACTCGCCATTCGCGAAAGAACAAGAGTAGAGGTTTCAATTAGCATTGAGAGAACAAAATCGCACGACAGGAAAGAATAGATGTGAAGTTTTTCCTAACTCTGTAGCCTCTGGGATAAATACAGACATCTTCGTACCGATCCCTCAGACTCTACCAAGCTTGTCTGTGAATTGTGAGACCTATGTAACCTAGTGCTCTGATACCAACTTGTCACGACCTGGATTTCCCACCCTCGGGAGTCGTGATGGCGCCTACTAGTGAAAGCTAGGCAAGCCAACTAACTGAACTATTTGACCTGTCTTCCATGTTTATTTTATTTAATGACTTAGCATCAACAGTTTATAGCAACATAATTTAAAACGCGGAAGAATTAAATTGTAAGCTTAACAATACTGCGAATACCATCCCATAACAAAACCACCCAAGATTTGGTGTCACAACTTCACAGACTGTCTAAGAGTACTACAAATAAGGGTCTGAAAGAAATAACAAAATACTGTCTCTAGAACTACGTAAGAGAAGCAGGAAAAATAGATGGAGGGAGACGCCAAGGACTGCGGACGCCTGCAGGACTACCTCGGGTCGCCTGGTAAGTAAGAAGCTAACACCTCACTGCGGTCCGAAATCTGCAGCACTGGGATCTGCACAAAATAATGCAGAGTGTAATATCAGCACAACCGACCCCATGTGCTGGTAAGTGCCTAGCCTAACCTCGGCGAAGAGTGACGAGGCTAGGACCAGACTACCAAATAAACCTGTACAGTTATCTAATATACAACAGAAAATAAAATAGAAATAAACAAGTAAAGATGGGAGGGGGTACATGCTGCGGGGTATATCAGTATCAACAGTAAACCAAGAATAAAGGCATAAGGACAACATAGAATTCACAGCGAAACAGTAAGGAACTTGTATCCAATCCATAAACACTTTGTATCAACAATTATTGCGGCGCGCAACCCGATCCCAGCATATAACAACATTGTTGCGGCGTGCAACCCGATCCATACCATTTATCACTGTTGCGGCGTGCAACCCGATCCAATTATATCATTTGTTGCGGCGTGCAACCCGACCCAAATATATCATTGTTGCGGCGTGCAACCCGATCCAAATATATCATTGTTGCGGCGTGCAACCCGACCCAAATATATCATTGTTGCGGCGTGCAACCCGGTCCAAATATATCATTGTTGCGGCGTGCAACCCGATCCAAATATACAATCAACATCAACCATAACAAGAGTCCCGGCTAGGGATCAATAAAAACTACCACATCCCGGCAAGGGAGTCAACAATAAGAATGAACACATCCCGGCAAGGGAAAATCGGCTATAACCAAACTTGTTCCAACATCTAGTACCTCAACTAACACAAATGCTCAACCATGAGTAATCTCTACGAAAATAATTATAAACCTTGCTCAACACAGGGAGTAAACAACTTTGACATTCGTAGTAGTTCTCAATAACACAATAATTTCAATTTAAGACTCACGGTCATGCTCGACACCGACGTATAGATACTCGTCACCATGTCTATACGTCGTACTCAACAAGAAACAAGTAGCAAATAGGACACAACTCCTAATCCCTCAAGCTAAGGTTAGACCAAACACTTACCTCGATGCCACGAACTCAGTTCAAGCCTCAACTATAGCTTTACCTCGTGATTCCACCACCAATTCGCTCATATCTAGTCACAAGTTACTTAATTACATCAATAAATAATTTCTAATGCATGGAAATAAATTTTCTAAAGCTTTTCCCAAAAAGTCAAAAATTAGCCCCGAGCCCACATGGTCAAATCCCGAGGTTCGAACCAAAATTCGACTACCCGTTCACCCATTAACTCAAATATATAATTTGTTTTGAAATCGGACCTCAAATCGAGGTCCAAATCCTCATTTTTTGAAAAAATTAGGTTCTACCCAAAACACCCAATTTCCCCCATGAAAATCATTGATTTTGAGTTGAAATCATGTTAAAAGGTGTTAATGATTGAAGGAAACTAGTAAAAATTGACTTACAATCGATTTGGAAGAAGATTTGTTCTTGGAAAATCGTCCTAGGGAGTTCTTGTTTTGAAAAGATGTGAAAAAGGGTTGTTTTTCGGCTAAGTATAAAAAGTTGCAGGCTGCAGTTATGGGAATTGCGAAGGGAGGTTGGGAAATGCGAACTGTGAATTGCTAAGGGAGGTTGGAAAATGCGAACTGGGAATTGCGAAGGGAGGTTGGGAAATGCGAACTGGTAATTGCGAAGGGAGGTTGGGAAATGCGAAGCCTACAGGCCTGCAATTCCTTAAGTTCAAAATTTTACCCCGTGGCCTATCCAAAACTCACCCGAGCCCTCGGAGCTCCAAACCAAACATGCACACCACCCTAAAAATATCATACGGACTCGCTCGTGCATTCAAATCACTAAAATAACATCAACAACTATGAATTTAGCATCAAAATCATGAAACTTTCTCAAGACTTCAAATTTCCAATTTTCTCAATAGCTATCCGATTCACGTCGTTTCAAGTCCGTTTCTTACCAAATTTTACCGACAACACATATAAATCATATTGAACCTGTACCGGGCTCCGGAACCATAATACGGGCCCGATACCACAGGTTTCACATAACATTTCACTTTCAAAAACCTTTACATTTTTTCGAAAATAATTTCTTTCAAAAATTCATTTCTCAGGCTTGGGACCTCGGAATTCGATTCCGGGCATACGTCCAAGTCCCATATTTTCCTACGGATCCTCCGGGACCGTCAAATCACGGGTCCGGATCCGTTTACCCAAAATATTGACCGAAGCCAACTTAATTCATTTTAAAGCCAAATTTTATCATTTTTCACAGATTTTCACATATAGACTTCCGGCTACACGCCCAGTCTGTGCACGCAAATCGAGGTGATGCTGAAAGAGGTTTTTAAGGCCTCGAAATACAGAATTTAATTTAAAAACAAGTGATGACCTTTTGGGTCATCACAGGTTGAGGGGTACATTATCTGTCGCCTTGGTTCTGTTTCCTTGGTTACCTGCCATGGAGACTTTTGTACGCAGAGAGAAAAGAGATAAACCCCGGTTGTTTGTTAGATTAACAAGTCGATAAACTTGGTTGTTTGTTAGATTAACAAGTCACGCGAGTTGTGGATCTAGTGGAAACTAAAAAATTGGTTGAGAAAATCCCCACAAACGGCGCCAAATTGTATGACCCAAAATTTAGATCTAGGCTTGTACAATCGAATTTTATATTAAAGTTGGTTTGATCTTAGCCAATATTAATATCCAAAAGATAGACCAAATGTCTTTGTAGTAAGATCTCACGTGTGCTATTTGAGCAGCAATAACAACAAGAATGTTATAATCAATAATCCAAGAATATGGAGGATAGCAATAAATAGCAATAAATGACAGTTGGAGGCATTAATGTAAATAAATGGATGTGGGTCACCTGAAAAGGGGAGAGATTCCTTAATATTCCTTCTGACAAAGATAGATGGTAATAAGCCTTTGAATAATCGGATCCTCCTTGGATCGTGGAACAAAAGATAGATAAAAATCTAGAAAAGGTGGATTTTGTACGTGTATGATAAAGTAAGAATATTCAGAGAATGTCAGTGTATTATTTTTTATAATGAGTGTCTAATCCCTTCTATAACTACATATCTTTCTATTTATAAGGGTACATGAGCCATCAAACCCTAAATAATACGCTGGAAAGAATATTTGCTAGAATATTCTCTGGGGAACCTTATTTCTAAAACCAACCGTTACTACTCTACTAAAGGGAATGCTCGTCTTGGTCCTCTACTGAACCTCCTCGACCTCATGACGTCGACCTTTTGAAACTACATTGAAGACATGTGGCAGCCTTCGAAGGCTTTCTTAATTTCAACTAGGCCCACATATAATTATGGTAGTTTTTAGTCCATGTATTTCCAAAATTAAATTATTTCTAACTATAGAAAGATATTATTTTTCTTAAGATAGATTGTAAAAGAAAGAATGTTACATAAAGTGGGCAGAGTGAGTACTTAGTAACAAAAATCTTTTAGTAGTATGCTTGCGATTTAGACAAACCAAAACAAGAACTTTGACATTTAAAGACACATGGGTTACAAATTCAAGTAGGAATATGGTAAAACAGAGAGAAGAAGAAATGGATAGGAGTGAGATCCGATAATTATTGCAAGAAGTGGATATGGCCTTTGAATTGGGATCGTTTTACTGAAAGTGTAATATTTCTTGGTGTTTCATAGGATTTAGGACTAAGGTTTGTAAATATTCATGTGCTAACCATGTTATATGAACAAATTCCAACTCTAATTTACATCAATTTGGAGGATTATTAACCTAAGAGTCACATATTATTCTTACTGATATAGCTCTTTACGTCGCTATTAGTTCATTGTCTTAACTTCAATTTCAAGTCTCAGAACCTCCTTAAAAGGACCGGATAACTAAAGATGTTCCATCGTCATAACGGAAGAGGAAATAACAGCCTAGGAGCCTAGTTCTCAAAGTCAGTTGTTCCTATTTGCAGCTAATCGACGCATTAAATCAAGTTCAAACATTTCACTAGCTATAGCATTCGACCATAAACGATAGACTAAGGGGGTGTTTGGATTGGCTTATTTTAAGTGCTTATTGGCTTTTAAGCCATTTTTTAGTTTGTTTGGCAATGATAAAAAGTGCTTAAAAGCACTTATTTTTAGACATAAAAAGTACAAAAACAAGCCAAAAGCTGGGTATTACCAACTTATGGCTTTTAACTTCTAGCTTAAAAGCTACTTTTTATAAGTCAATCCAAACACCCTTTAACTAAAGTTGCTTATACAGTCCAACCCCGGATAAAGAAAAGAGTATGAGTTCCAGCTAGTTTAGATTGTGCAGTTAATTTATTGAAACAACAGAACAATTAGTGTAGCGTCTTTGGAACACCCAAAAAAAATAAAAGGGTAAAATACTCGACTCTGCTGGGGATCGAACCCAGAATCTCTGGTTTCGTAGACCAGCGCCTTATCCATTGGGCCACAGAGTCCTTCTTGAAAATATTTTGCTTAAATATATTAAAATATTTAGTATATTACATTTTACAGAAACAAAATGGTGGTGAGATGGTTGATGATTATCCATGTCTAACCACTGAAGAGAGAAAAATCCCTTCCAACACACTCTTTTTCTACTTTTCTCCTTTTTTTTCTCCTAATATTCCACCCACTTTCCTTTTCAACAGAAAATAAAAAGTGTATATTCTGAAGTTTTGCCTTTGAAGGTATTGAAAAATATGGGATATTAGAGCAGCATCACAAAAGCATAGTGGAATTTCATACCAAAGGTTTTAGTAATAAATAAGATTAATAATGGGTAGTGAAAACAAAGAAGAGGAAAATCAAGAGAATCTTGTTCAACAGAAGAAGAAGAGTTCATTAAGGAGTAAAGCAGCACACTTTGTATCAGATGTTGCCACTGTTATTCTCAACCCCATTTCTGATAAACCCTTAAAGCCTCGTCCCCCTCCTGTACCCGTAAGTTTAATTATTTTTTGGGATTTCGTGATACTAATTAATCCTTTCTTTTCTGAGGTTAATAATTTTCAGCTCTTGAATACCCAATTGGAAATTGATCAGCAATAACGATTTAGGTTGACTTGCGTAGTTGTGCTCCGCTTAATTCTTGAGCTACTTTTTCTTTGCTAAATTGCAATTTTTTGGAGAAACATTCTGGTTACTGCTTACTACAGTAGTAATTTTAATTTTGACCTATTAATATTCAATCTGAGATTTATGCTTTGGGTCTGTGTAAAATATAATCTGGAATCTTTAACTGAACTGGGTAATTGCTCAATTTTTTCCTAATCATAGTTTAAGGCAAGTGAGAATTTTCTTTTCTTATATATTCTTGTTGGAGTTTAACTAATATCCACCGACCGTCTTTACACTATCAGGTCAGCTTTACCTAGGTAATCTGCCTAATTTTCAAGATTACAAATTCCATCTTTTTATGGAGGGTTATCTGTGAATATCTTTTGAGTGACCTTATAGTGTAAACATTTCTTTGCACTGTCAGTATACAACAACAACAACAAACCCAGTTTAATCCCATACGTGGGGTCTGGGGAGGGTAGTATGTAAGCAACCTTACCCCTACCTAATAAAGGCAAAGAGGTTGTTTCCGGTAGACCCTCGGCTCGAGGAACAGTAAAAAGTTACTGTCAGTATCGAGTAAAGTCAGTATATATAAGTTAAAACTCTTTTTGTTGGTTTTCAGAGGGACTCAATTCAGGTAAATCCTATCTAGTTTGTTTCTAGTTGATTTTTCCGCCATAAGGTAATCGTTAGATTGTCTAGGGGTTAGAGAAGTACAAGATATGACTAGGATTGCAGCATCATAAGCACTTTTTAGTATTCACTGCTTGTTATTTTAGATGAATACTGCAGCATAGATAACATTATAAATATTGGGCCATATAATTTGGAATGCAATATGAGTTTAAATGGAGTAACATGGTCAGTTATATAGCCGGGCTCCAACTTGTTTGGGACTGAGGTGTATTTGTTGTTGTTTTTGTATAATTTGGTATGCAGTATACTCACAATTAAGAGGTTTTGTAATATTTCCCATTTTCATCTTACTGTGAGTTTTAGTTAATTTAAAAGAGTATGCTAATAATATTTCTTATGTTTCTTTAGGAAGATGAATCTGATTCAGAGGGAAGTAAGCATGAGTCATATGCAGAGGAAGATTCCAAGGATTTAGTTGATGGTCCTGATACATCTTCTTTCACCGCATTTCTATATTCTCTGCTGTCGACCTCAGGATCTGTGAGTAAGTCTAACATTAGTGGCAAGCAAGACGAGTCAACACCTGAACCTATAATGAAGGAACCTAGCAGAAGAAAAAGTATACTTTCCAGGGGTAAACAGTCCCTTGGTAGAGCGTTTCACGGAGTCGCTAGACTAGGCGGCTTTAGAAATCAGGGTTCTGCAAAGGGCAGTTCTGAGATGGTGTTTGATGATGGAAGTAATTCCAAAGTTGCTGGAGATGATCAGATACCCTTGGAAGATATGAATCAGAAACTTCCTCAGAACAATCTTCCGGAAACTTCCGAGCCGTCAATGCTCCTCTCTGAGAAGGCTAGAAGCGCTCTTTATGCTGCATTGCCAGTGCTTGTGCAGGACAGGAAGTGGGTCTTGTTATACAGGCAGGGGATCATAAGTTGAATTAAATTTGAATTCCTTTCTCAGCAGCATCTATATGCTTAATCTCTCTTCTACTTTCCAATTTAACTTCTCGTTTCTGTTTTGCCAGTACATGGAGGAATGGAATATCACTCTCAACGTTATATAGGAGAAGCCTACTCTGGCATGGCATCAGTCTGCTGGTAATTATTTTTAGAGATATATATTGCTTATAAAGAATTATGTACCAGGAGTAACGCGTTGGAAAATAGTTTTGTTTACAGTTTGAACAGTTGTTTGATTGCTTATGGTCTACATAGATAAGACTTATTGTTTTATTGTCGGTTAGGTGTGTGTATTTCACTTCTCGAAGAATCTACTGTATAATCTCCATTCCCTTATACGAAAATCTGTTTGAACTTAACAAAGAGTAGAATCCCCATGCTGGCTTATCCGTGGAATAGGACCCAGCTATCTTATGATTTATGAATGGATGATCAAATATTCCCAGGTCCTGTTATCTTTTTATGGCCTAACTTGTTAATGTTGCCGTCGCAGTCCAAATCATATTTTCGAAAACCAAGTAATCCTTCCAATTTCAGGGAGGTCAGCTGGATTTATATTTTCACTGAAAAGACGAGGTGTGTCCTTGTTTCATAACAAGACCTAAGTAATGCCTCTCCTGGCTGACAAACTCATAGTTTGGTAATTTATTCCTTCTGATAGTTTTGGAACTCAAGATTTCTGGGTTAGGCGTTATTGTTTTGAAAAATAAAAAAGATTGATCATGAGCTGGAAACGCCTCTGAAGCTCGCTGTGTGCCATTTTTGAAGTCAAAGGCGGTAAATTTTTCACTTTAGTTTTTGATTCTAGCTGGTTGCTCTTTTTGTATGAATCTGAGCGCTCTATCTCTTTTTGCGTTATTGAAGTTAAAATCATTCCTGTGTCTGGTTTCTTTTTCTTTTCTGTCACTGTGAATTGTGGATGTAGTCATTAAGACGTCAAACTTACAGATTATTAAATCTGGTATGAGACTCTAGTTGTGTCTCTCTCATGTCGTCCATATCTTATAGGTTGTGGGGGATCACAACGGTGCTGTATTTGGTGGCCTAGTTGATGCACCATTAAGGGCAACTACTAAGAGAAGATATCAGGTAATTTTGAGCTGAAAACTCAAAACATGTCGTTGTGTTTGAGTTTCCATTTTTCTTCTTGATTTTGATTGTGTTATATGACAGGGTACAAATAATTCATTTGTTTTCTCAAATGTATCTGGCCAACCTGTTATATTTCGACCCACAGGTATCTCTTTTTTCCTTATATTTTTACCAGACATTTCATGTTTGGAGAACAAAATTCCATTTTTGTTTTTTGTTTGCTGTCCTGTATAAATTTGATTAATACATTGGGATGGGAGTGGATTGTTCAGCCTCATTATCCTTTGTTGTTTGTGAAATATATGATCAAAAGGAGAACTAAGATAGTGGTTCACTTGTGGGAGAACATGGGGTTGAAACATTTTTTAATCCATTGGTTACATGATTTACTGTCATTCGAGAGATGAAAACATAAGCATACAAGCTATAAAATATTGTATTCATGGTGTATACCAAAGATGTATCAATCAATCGTTTTACTATTTTCCAGAAATTAGTCATATTTTCCTCTACGAAATCACGACTGTCCCAATCCTGGCATGATCGCATGACTGGAGCGGGAGGATAGGGGATAATAATCCCTGAAAAAATGTGGGATCATTTATCTCGCATTGGTTGAGTGTTTTTATTTCGGCATAAATAATCCCGGTTTTTTTTTTTAACCACAAATGTAGTATTTTTATACCACACTTTATGTGGGATAACAATCTCGGATTACTAATCCCCAGAAAAAAACCACAAAATGACACTCTTGCTCTTCTCGAGAACTTTTCTCCCAAAGTCTTTTAAGAAAGCCAAGGTTAAAATTGGAGATAAAAATTTATCCAAGACTATCTAGTGTATTAAGACATATGATTTATATTATACCCACATATTTCATTTTTAGTCAAATGATCCAAATAAAAAAAGGGTTGTCCGGTGCTCAAAGCATCTCGCATTCACGCAGGGTCTGGGGAAGGGCCGTACCCCAGGGGGTGTGATGTAGACAGTCTACCCAATGCAAGCATTAATGGCTACTTCCACGGCTCGAACCCGTGACCTATAAGGTCACACGGAAACAAGTTTACCGTTGCTCCAAATTATTTATTGGATATATTTTTAATTATCAAATATCTACCAATAAAAGTATATCCAATAAATAATCCCGTCATTATTTAATTTAAACCCCGTGTTATAATCCCAGTATAACTTGTTCACAAACCAAATGACCCCGAACTGTTTCTGTTTTTGACTCTTATTATTCAATTCCTTGCTTTTTATGGATATGTTTTCGATCAGCCTTAGGACTGTTTAGAATTCAAATCAATTCTTATGACACTTATACTGGTGCCTAAGTAGGTGTCAATCGCTATTTCACTGTCTGCTCCACGGAGTATTTAGCTTTGGGAGGTGGTGGTCATTTTGCTCTCTACTTAGATGGGGATCTGTAAGATTTCTTTCTCCTTTCTTTTGCTCCTTATTTCATTGCTTTATGTTTTTTAATAAGTAAAGATGAAATCTTATAAATGGTGTAACAACACTAAGATAGTGCATTACAAATTGTGCAAGACCCCCCTCATATCTAACATGGAACTACATCTTTAACAAAAGCCAGGTTGCACCAAAAAAGCTAGCCAAAAGATTGTGTTGGCTATGTATGTTTCAACTTATTGAATCTAATGTTGAGTTATGTTTGTATGCCTTTTCACCACTTCTCACTTAGTATCATAATGTCCTCCAATTAAGGGAGAAAAAGGAGGATTATCGAATGCCCCACAGCCTCTTGGGAGTTACCTTCTTCGTCCATCCAATTTTAGGTTGTCATGTCAAAATTTGAAATATTAACCTTCTCAATGAACTCAAGGTAGAAACTATCATCATCATCGTCATGAACCTCACCTTTTTGACTTAATATATTTACTATGAAATCAAATCTTATGATTTCAGCTTATTTGGGATTAATTCAAGTCGACTTTTTCAGGCTAACAGGTTCAAGTGCAACATCAGAAACTTATGGAAATTCTTGTTTGGCACACACTGAAGACTTTGAAGTTAAGGAAGTTGAGGTAGACTCGCAACTGTATCTCTGTGTGTTTTGTGTTTGCATACGTGTGCGGGTTGTGGCCTGCCTTGTCTATGTCTGTATATCTAAATGCATGCGTGTGTCAGCCTGTCACAGGGCAGTTTGTTTGCACTTAGCTATATGAAAGTTAACTTTAAGAGTGCAATATACATTTATCATGTGCCATGCAGTTATGGGGCTTTGTATATGCTTCCAAGTACGAAGAGATGGTTTCCCTTTTGCGAACGGAGGCACCTGGAATTTGCCGCTGGTAATTACCGCTTTTCAGATGCTTCCCTTCCAGTCTAAATGATCGTGTCTGTTGGATGCCCGTGCTTGAGCACCATGTGGAATGCAGGATAGTTTTTGTACATATTTTGTCACATGTTAAGCAACAATGTTACACTTGTATAGATGTGTTCCCTTACATGTATAGCGAACAAGTTTGATAAAATGCTCCTTTCTTCTTATTTGCTTTGGCAAATGAGAATGAATGTGAGAGCCAACTAAAAATATTCCTTAAACTTTTCTCCAGTGACTGAGGCTAATGTGCGAAGCCATGATTTGAAGTTTATGGGCTTGAGATTCTAGTTCTTTTAAGTTATGGGTTCCAAACTAATATTGTGTACATATTCAATGAATTTCTTAAGAGAAATACAGGGTTTGGACCAAAGTTACTGGTTATGCCGAACCTATAATCTACACTGCTGATGCTGCAGAAGAATATTTCTTTACTGAATTTAAGATGCAAGCTAGACTTGTTTGAGCAGGTGCTTGGTGTTGTCTATTTACATCCGAAGAGTCGAAATCTTTGACAGTATAATATTTGGTCCTGGTGTTGGGTCAAATTAAACCTCTCAAGCCATATTCTCAAGCAATGTTTTAAAAGGCGGGGGTGTGAGACGAGGCGATTTACCTCTGACGAGGCGAGGCGTAAGCCTTGAGACATGGGGCGTAAGTTCCACGGATCTATAAATTTTACTAATTTCATGAATTTTTAAGATAGTATAAAATAACAAATAATTATAAAAGTACATTAAAATCACAGAATTATAACAAATAATATATTTAAAATATTAATAAATTATAATTCAACTATGAATAATACGAAAAGTATGACATATATCATAACGAATAGTTGCAATGTCGTTACAACTCAAACATCAAAAGTAATGTATTCGATACGAAATCTTATATGTATCTCTTAAGGAGTAATGAATCTTGAAAGAATTCCGATATTATAATTTGATATTTTTCTTAAAATACTCCTTTTATTTAATATGCTTTCTATTTGAAAGAGAATTTTTATAAAAACATAATTCACAATTTAAATATGATTCTCAAGCATCATTCATTTTTTAAGTTTCAACAAGTTAATAAAGTGACACATAATTCACCATACAATACCATGATAACTAATTATTTGTACATAGTTACTAGCTAATACTGAGCTATTAAATTAATAAGTAGTATCTCGTAAACGTGAAAAAAAATAATTAGAAAAATAATTATAAAAAAAATTATGGACTATTATATAGTAAAGACATAACAATAGTTAATAAATAAATACTTTTTAAATGAAAGATTTATTTAAAATTAACTATCATAGTAGTCTTAGTGGATAACGTGCAATAATTTTTATTTTAATTATGACAAAACTTCCAACTTAATAATTTATACTTAGGAAAAAATTAATTTTGAGTAGTCAACGATTTATTAAGAAAATTTGAAGATTTACAAGGTTAGTTACATACAATTACATAAAGTTCTATTAGGCGAGCCCAGTACACCGGGCGTTGGGCGTGTCCGGGGCGTAAGCCCCGATGGCCGAGGCGTAAGTCTCACGGAACTAAGCCCCACATATAAGCCCAGGGGCGTTTTACGAGTGCTCCGCCCCTGGGCGAGTCCCAATTCAGCCTTTTAAAACAGAGTTCTCAAGTATTGTGTATTGAGGTTCCTACTTGAATGTGTACTCATTAAGCTAATTAATTTGGTATCTTGAAGTCTTTCGCTACTGATGATCGATCAACCATTGATCTTACTGATGAGTTAGATGTATTATTACATAATGCAATGGGACGAAACTTGGCCACTTTCTGTAGCCAACTGAAAGTTTTTAACCATCTCACAAAAACATTTCAAGAACGTTACATATTTATTTTACACCAGTTGTGTAAGGACTTTAACGAAAGTTAACTTCTCAAGATGCAATGTAATTTTACTCCAAAGAATATGAGTATCATAGATAAGTAATGTTAATTTGGGAGCAAGACGTCTTGGATTTGTATGAAGTTGTCAAAGCCTTCATGTGGGTACGTATGTATTCCAAGAAAAAAACTTATGGATGTTTACACCGAATCAGGGCCGTCTCAACAAGATTGGGGGCCTGAAGCCAAATTTCTGAGAGAGATCCCAAGTAAGAATATCAACGATAAATTTTCAATGAAAAAGTATAAATAAAGTTAGATAATAAAATCGGCTCAAGAATTTGATAAGTTGATATACAACAACAACATACCCAATGAAAACCTACAAAGTGAGGTCTGGGGAGGTAGAGTGTATACAAACCTTACTTCTACCTTGGGAGGTAGAAATATTGTTTTCGAAAGATCCTCGGCACAAGAAAAAGCATGGCAAGAAAAAAGGTCAGATAAGGACAATCAATTCAGTGCAGTATGAAAATGAAAGTAACGAAAGCGAATAAGTCATGATAAAGCAGTCTAAAAAGGTGCAGTAACTGTCACAGATAAATAAGACAATCGAAGTACAGGAAACAATAGATAGTAACAGATATCAAAGAGTAAGAAACTATAGAGCAAGATAAGTTGATACAATAATAACGAGAAGTGTTGCATTGCTTCAATATGATTGCTTGTTGTAATGCCTGATATTTTGAAGAAACAACTTGTAAGCCGCGGTAAGTTGCCGAGAGAGACTTTTCAATATTGAGAATACGAATAGTAAAAGAGAGAATGAAAAAGGTAAATATATAAATAATAATGTGTGCGTGTATTAGTTGTTAGGATATAAATTAGGCAAAAAATTAGCTACTCTATCCATGTAAGGAAACTATTCATTAAAAATTATTCCATTCTCTAATTATTACAACGATCCTCACATTAAAATTATTCTACTTTCGCTACAAAAATTCTTTTTAAATTTAAATGTACACACATTTTTTTAATAATATATATGCAATACATTTTTAAGAAAAAAAGAGCCCCCCAAAAAATAGGGTACCAGGCGATTGCTTTACTGGCCTTATAGTCGAGCCACCCATGCACTGAACTATATCAATATGGTTCTATATCCTTCAATAATGACATGGCATTTTCGAATTTAGCCATTACTAATATTCGTCGTGCTTCTTTTGCTTAAGGGAGATTAGAAAGAATAGATTAGTATGGAGAAGTATTGGGATGATAAAGGGAGATTAGAAAGAATAGATTAGTGGAGACTGAAAAATAAGTTAGTGATTAGGCAATTTTGGCAAAGGAGAAGGTTTAGTGGAAACAGAAAATAATTTTATGCCTATGAACTTGTGGAAAAGAATGATAATAATGATTTCTCCATGTAGGTATGGCAAAATAACGTATATTGGAGAAAGCGAGTATTTGATAAGTTTGAAATAGGTTGAATACTCAAAATGATTCGAGTTTCCTATTTAGATGGCCTTAATGGAGATATTTAAGGGGTATGAAAAGTTGTACTATATATGATTTAATTAAAATGTTAATAAGTTGTAGTAAATTGTATCTTATGTAGTTTTTTAAAAATTAGTTGTAAGAAGGTTGTATTATGCGTAAATTCCTCTATTAGAAAGGGCAAATTAGTCGGATCACTAAGTCATTGTGCTCCATTCAAGCTGCATTAAGACGATTCATTATAGTTAAGAGTATTTAAGTTGGTTGCTAAGTACCACAATTCTCTTCCTTTATTTGAGCATGATCGGCTAATCTTTATGGAGCACTCATAGCTACAACTACACTTATTTACAACCTTAAATGGATGATGTGTGGCCAAATATGTTGGATAAAAGACGTGCATTATTTAAATCGAGTATATGTTTATAGGAGTATGTTTATGTTTTAAGGCCACCCGATATGAAATTTTCATGAACTGACGGTGTATTTAACCCCACCCCAGCCTCAAAATGTTCCGTTCCTGATTCAGGAAATCAGTCATTCACACTCAGGTTCTAAGTCATGTATATATTTGTCACAATTCATGCATATTTCTTCTAGTAGAATAAACTCGGGTAACTGAGAAACAGGGTATCTACAACCAAAAAAAAAAAAAAAAGAGAAACCCACAGGGAATAAAACCGAAGAATTCAAACTCGTGAAAGAAGTTAAATAAATTGACAGTAAGAACAAGTCATGTTTTCGATATGTTACACCAGGATGAACTTCCCAGCGCGAATGAGGATATACAATCAAACAGCTACTGCAGCTTTATCAACTTCAAGTTTCTGAGGGGTATCTGTTGCGACTGTGGTTTTAACCTCTGATGCATCCTCATAAGCAGCTGCATGAACACCAAGTGCAGCTCGACCAGATGGATCTAGATTCTTGGACCAAGCTGCGTCCCATTCTACTGCTTTTGCAGTGCTGCATGCCACACTTGGACCACCTGGAACTGTTTCCCTCGCAGCATTCTGCTCCAAATAATAGTTAAACAATGTGATTAACTTTATCAACAAATATGAAGATAGAAGCGACCTTGTTAACAGAAAAAAGGAAGAAAAAGAAAACATTGTTTGGGACAAAATATCAAAAACTGAACATGAATAACAAGGAAAAGAAGACTATGTAAAACCCACCTTGGGGAAATATCGCTCAAAAATAGTTCTATAGTAGTATCCTTCCTTTGTCGTGGGTGTGTTATGCGGGTAAACGAAACTTGCATTCGCTAACATTGAATCAGAAACCTGGACCAAATATACGAGATGTGTTCAACAAAACCACAAAAGGAAGGGATAAAGAATGGAAGAGGAGGGAAGAGAAAACAACTAAAAAGCTCACCAGACTGCTTGCGTGATCCTTCAAACCATCAATCCAACTGTAGCCAACTCCATCACTGAACTGTTCCTTCTGCCTATACAAGATATGCTAAAAACGGAAAGCAGATGAACATCAACTACTTGATCATAATGTCTTTTCAAACATCATTTTATTATATACATTACACACACACACACACACATATACACATAGGTTTTACACATGCATGTGTTTTACGTGAATATATATGTGAAAGGTGGTAGGAGTGTGTACATATAATACCCTTATATGTGACACATATAATACACATCTCATACATTTGTGCATAAGTGTACACAATGTGTTGGGAGTCTACTGCCTGTTTATGCAAATGAATAAACAAAGATTTTGATTTTGGACCTGATACAAGAAAACAAACAAACCTTTGGCAGATAAGGATTCTGATCATCGTCAAAAGCATTGCGTAGAACCCACTTTTCTATTCTTCCGAGATCAGGTCTTATCTGCAATGTTTCAAGAAAGGTTCTTCAGCATACTATAGTCACCGCAAAGAGATGCATTAATTTGTAATTAGGATTATACTAGATGTACAGATGAGATCAGCACATCAGCAACATTTTAATGAGGTTATATGAAGCCATTTTCTATCACATATATCAGACCCATTCAACTAACACTGACTTGTAATATGGAGGTAAAATACTTGAGTGTAACTTCCATTGTTTTATTTGGCAGATATTCTCTAGACCTAACATAGGTCGCAGCAAGTTTGAGTCTAGAAATAGCTTGCAGAACCTCAAAGGGGCCAAACAGAATTAATCAAGATCCAAAAACACTCTTCATCTATCCAGAGATAAACACAGGAAAGTCGGCACATCATGAATCACGGTGGAACAACATTGAAGACTTTCTTATTTTTTTTGGATAATGGTGGTTTTGAGTCAGCTCGTGTGCACCTGCACTAATCCCCCCCAGGTACCTGCTAGCTCTAACTAGCTCATATACTAGTTAACTCTGTCCACCAAGGCTTAAATGGATTAGAAGAGTTCACCTAGTGTTTTTTTTAACCTCAGATTTGAACCTTGGTCCCATGACATTGAAGACTATTTTTTCTGCAAAACTTGCAGCTATTCTTTTGTCATTTTTATGTAAAATGTCATTTTACCCCCTTCTTCCTTGAAGGAAGAAAAGAATCTCTCTTTTCAATTCTTTTCTTTTTTTTTTTTGGGGTGTGTGTGGGTGGGGGGGGGGGGGGGGGGAGCACTGTAGGTTACCATTTTCCACTCCGGATCAATGTTCATCGCAACATTGATAAATTCTTTATCCAAGAAAGGTACACGAGCTTCAACACCCCAAGCTGAAGTAGATTTGTTGGCCCTCAAGCAATCATAAAGATGAAGTGCTTTAATCTGGATTAACATCAAAGCGTCCATCAGAGCTAGAAATAGTTCAAAGAAGTATTCTAGTAAAAATACAGTTACTTCCACTAATCCTGAATGACTGAAGAAATGACAATGAGATCCACCTTTCTACAAGTTTCTTGGTGAAACTCCTCTTTATTGGGTGCCTTGTGGAAATATAAATAACCGCCAAAAATTTCATCAGAACCTTCACCAGATAGAACCATTTTCACACCCAAGGACTTTATCTTCCGAGACATGAGAAACATTGGTGTACTGGCTCTGATAGTGGTCACATCATATGTTTCAACGTGATAAATGACTTCATCTAGTGCATCAATTCCTTCCTGATGTAGCATAGAAAGAAGTAGATAGCCAATTTGACTTAAACGGTTATACTCCTATAAGGAAAATCGGCTTAGGATGTCTTTATGAAAAGTTACCTGCACAGTAAAGTGAAACTCATGGTGACGAGTTCCAAGGTAGTCTGCCACCTCTCTGGCAGCTTTCAGATCAGGAGAATCCTAAAGTCAAACAAAAGATAACCTTAATTACAATGACAAAAGCAAAAGAGAAAACAATATAAAAGAAAACAAAACACTACAAGTATAAAAAGATGGATAAATCAGTAAATCACTCATCTCCGAACTGCTCAATCACACCAAGTGGCTTTTCAACAAATCTCTAACTTTATTTCTGTCATTTTGGACAATAACATACCTACTGCATAAAGAACACTAAACACTTTCAAGTGCACTAAGGTCTGCCAATTTTGGCATCGATAAGAGGTGTTGGAAGAGTTTAGCACAAGAAATATTAGTGAAGCTATCAGAGATTTCGAAAGGATGTAGGTTTAAATTTATTTAAGTGTCACATTATATCACAACAATACCTGCTTTTTATAAAATTTTATTAGCAATGAACTGTGATCAGTTCGAATCATTTTGTAAAGTTATACACTTGCAAATTTCAAACTCCTGCATGAATACAAGATAGTAGCACTTTTTCAGGAGGACGTGATAGCAGAAATAAACAAGTCAATATTACCAAACCTTGCAACTGGAGTTACATTGCATGTCTTGGAGAGTAAGACAAAAAGACAGGCATATAATTGCAAAAAGAGAAGGAAAATCTACAATCAAGAGAAGGAAAGCCAGGATGGACCAAATTCATATCAGAATTAATCACAATGTCAAAAGGAAATTTTCGATTTAACTGTAAGATCATTTCCCAAAAAGGCATTCGGTATTTTTAATAAAGAGAAATTCCATTTCCTTTTTACTATTTTCAGAAAATCCCTATATATGGAAAAGAAACAGCAATAATGGTCTAGAACTTCCATGTGAATTGGGATGACACAGCTAGCAATTCCCTAATCAGACCAAGTTAACAAAAGGGAGCATCACCACCTTCAAGCCTACGCAAAAGGTATGCAACTGTGATCCCCATTGTCGCGCAGCTTCAGTATCAGCCAAATACCTGTTGGCCACTGCAGCAACAAGTGAAGAATCTAGTCCGCCTGACAGAAGCACACCAAATGGTACATCCGTCATAAGTCGCTTGACTACAGCCTGCATAAAGTAAAGGTTGGGAATAGAATTAGCATTTAATGCACCAAATCAGTAGTAATACATGGATAGTAGAGAGAGGTACATGAAAGATGAAAATTGCGGGAAAAACTATTGCATATTTCACATACAGTAGTACAATTTGCATGTGAAGGTAAAAAAGAATTGATAAAGATTGAGATAAAATATCATGTAAAGTCTATGGGGAAAAAAAAGGGCAGCCCGGTGCACGAAGCTCCCGCTATGCGCGGGGTCCGAAGAAGGGCCGGACCACAAGGGTCTATCGTATGCAGCCTTACCCTACATTTCTGCAAGAGGCTGTTTCCACGGCTAGAACCCGTGACCTCCTGGTCACATGGCAGCAACTTTACCAGTTACGCCAAGGCTCCCCTTCAACATATATCACAAAGTGTTTTTAACATTTTATCATTCTCTTTTGATAAAGAAGGTTTACTTATAGGCAAGAGTATAACAAAGAAGAGGACAATCAAAATAAGCACAATACATCAAGGAAATTCAGCTCCCAGTCAGTCAAGGGGATATGTGTCCTCAATGAATCCAAAGGCTTTTGATGAAGTATAAAATACAACAAAGTGGCACCTAAATATTATATACAACTCAGAAGCAAGCGACATCCAAAATAGAATGACCTTCTCAAAAGCTTTCCGTAAGACAAGGTGATCATATGGAGTAGAGGGAATGGTTTCTGAGTACCATGGTGGGTTGTACCATCTTCTGAGTCCTCCTGCACCCATAATATACTTGAGAAATAGCATGAATAATTCTTGAAAGTAAACACTTGAAAGATGACTTTGGTAATGATGACGATTTAAATAGTCCCTCCATGCCAAAGACCGAGGTTCACTTTTTGTCCATCCAAAAGAATTTACCTTTCGCCTCAAATGATGAACTTCCCCATCCCAAACTCCAAGGGCATAAGCAAATATAAAAAAATACTCGTTTAATTTTATATGAGGGTATTGAACACACAGAGTTTAAGATGCTAACATGAGTTGTTTAAGGAAGAAAATATTAAAGTAGTGGAAACAGTTAGTTTAATACATCAAAAAGTTTAGTGTAGGGAGATCAAAAAATGTTGTCAAACTTTTAAAACGTTCCAAAATGAAAAAGAAGTCATATAACAGATGAATTGGTGTTCTATTTACGGGCTCTCTCTAGATTAACAAAAACGCAATAGAGCTTCTCTCCTGTAATGTTTCATTACGCTGATCTTCCTTTATCTAGGACAAATAGAACCTCCGTTTAAGGTCGACATGTTCTACACTGCTATATCAAGTTTAAACATTGTAAATGCATTAAATAATGGTGTTATACTGCAGTCTCACAATTTTTTTATTTGTAGAGGGATTAGAAAGTAATATAAAATCTGCTCAACCAGTACATCAGTACAAAGTCACAGGATTTTATATTAACCGACATTATCAAAAGTACATCACTCTAGCATCCCAACTATCCTACAAGATTCATTAAGCTCCACTGGTTATCCTAAAAGTTATTTTATTGCAAATTTGTAATAATTACATGTAATTACTCCTTTGGTTGATCAAGAGATAACAATTACACCATCAATAAGGGTTTCAAGACTGTTTCCAACAGGGTCCTAAAGTAAATCTGAAATAAATAGGAAAAGTACGCCGATCGCATAGGAAACATGATCAACTATCAACATAAATGAAGCGCAAGCTCAGAAATGAGCTTCGTATGGGCATACCATTTTTGCTTGAATAAATGTGACCGGGAAGGAAACTAACAAATCGTTCACAGTCATCGCTTAAGGCTTTCATCTCTGAAGAAAACCATACAGACCCTGCATAAAAAGTAATATTTATTTCAGGTCATTGCTTGCATGCGCATAACCAAAGTTGTTTAAAACTGAACTTGCGCAGTCAATATTACATGATCGAATAGAAGCTTCTGTTATTTTCTCTATATGCAGAAAGAGCTGAAAGCAAATTGTGGAAAGACAAAAATTATAGACACTTACAATAAAGCAGAATACATCAGCAGTTGTTTAGACTGACTACTAAAACAACTCATCAAAGCAAAGCAAACATGTCTGTCCACTTCAATGTGTAAGGATCCAAAGGTCAAGGAGCAGGATTCTACCTTAAGTTTCTCCCTTTTTCCTTTGAAGTGAAATATGTAACGCTAAACACACAAAATTTTCTACCTAAGGCATAAAGGAGGAGTTCAGGATCAGTCAGGCTTTGTTGCAATCAGCATGAATACAAAGTGTGGTCCAATATAGATGGGTTAAGCACACCAGAAAGATGGACAGAACTTGGAAGGACTAACACATTAAACTCGTAAAGAGTGAAGAGCAAGATCAATCAGAAAATGAAATGACATGTGAGCTTGATGTTCATTAACACTCTCACCACCGGAGAGTCACATAACCTCATCCATTAACAGCGAATACAGAAAAATTGTCACAATATAAGAGTATCCAGAAAGAAAAAAAAAACTATCTTCATTACAGCTACAGCTACAGCTACAGTGCAGGCACCCAAGGATGTGGCCAAGTGGTCAATGAAGTGGGATGAGAACCATGAGGTTACTAGTTATTTCTCATTTGAGCTTTCATGCATTTCATCAATCATTTTATTTGATTCTTACATATAAAAGCTCAAATGAGAAATAACTCCAGTTACTAGATGTGCAATCATTCGTAGCATTTGGAAGAAGAAAATATCATCACTGTGCAACTTCCGACAACTATCAAATCTGTCCCAAGTTTATTTGTCTTCCTAAGGTGTTGCACTTAACCCAACACCAAACCTGGACACGAAGGCTTCGTGCCAACATACCCGAATAAACCACATCCCAGTCGGAGCTTTCACTCACCCTTACGTGCTTGTGATAGTCGTGTTCCCTAACAAGAGGATAGTGTCTCTAATTTTACATATTCAATGGTGCAACTGGTAAACCTCTTTCCCATCCTCAACTCCATCCACTACCCATTATTTCCTCATAAATCAAAAATGAAATCAAAACCTTTGATTCCATCCCCTTTCTCCCTTTCTTTCCAAGTTCCTGACAGCAACCAAAGAAGTCCTCACCTTCCCAACCCTATTATCCCTGTAGTCCTAGTATATTCTTGTCAATAAGACATTTCTCTATCATATCCATTATAAAATGCCTAGGAACTACGGGAAGCGCTTGAGTACCTGGTGGTCTCAAATAGAGGCAACTCCCTTCATCAAAACTTGCTCCATATATACTGGCTCCTCCTTTGATACCTCTAACTCAATTGAAACAACCTCCTTTGATTGGTAGGTGACAGTTTGCTATCTTTATCAGCAAGAATTGAAATGTTTTTGAACTGAAAACTGATGTAGTGAGTCTATCAGGTATCAACTGGATAAACTCTTTTGATCCATATTCTTCTTTAGTTCCACTTGTCTCACTGACGCCAAAACCAGGGGTTGCGTCGGCAGTACAATGTCCAGCCTCCTTTCCATTATCATAATTCTCTTGATTTATCTGGACTGACGAAGTTTTCTGTTGATCTCTCTTGAAAGTCAGAGCTTACATGATTTGGCTAGACTCATTACAAGACTAGGTCATTTTTTGTGTTTGAGGCTCTCTCCGCAGGCTCGCTTTTCCTCCTCCTCCCAAACAATCAACCACTTTGTTTGGGCTAGGTGTAGTTTGTTCAAATGTTTGGGCTTCTCCTTCACCTGTTTCTTTGTCAAGTCTTTATTTAGCAAACTTTTGGGGGACCAAAACGAGGCCCGACATTTATTAAAGCATTTTGGACCAATTTAAAATTTGAACCAGATCTGCACTAGCCTTACCGTGCTGAATTTTGCAGATTATCTATTAGCACTTTAGCAGACATCTTCTAGATTTTGTTCCTGGTTCCTTCTCAGGCAATGATTGCTGACGGCTTCACCTTACTTTATCTGAAATAATGAAAAATTCTACCATTGTAACCTTACTTTAGTTCCACCTGACGATGGATAGAGATGCCTGGAAGTTGGGGCCAATTCAATTCCCATCTTTGACAAAAGCCATAATGGAACTGTTCATTTCTAGCAAAGCTTAGCGCCGGCACCTTCCTTCGATCCTTCAATGTTCTTATCCCCTGACATATCTCTTTGGCCATGATCAATTTCAGGAAATCCTCCACCAGCATCCCAATTCAGGGAACTAGTCCAGGCATCCTGGACAGCAAAGAAAGCCTACAATACTCACCATTTTAAATCCTTTTCTTCATCCTCAGCTTTAGACAACCAGTTCTGAATGCCCAAATATCAAGTAGTAGTAGACAGGCCTTTTTCATCCATAGCAACGCTCCCTCGAGAATACAATATGTTTCCGACTCTAATGACAGTTGTAAAAGCAACAGTGTCTTCCATGCTCAACCCCAACCAGAAACTTCTACATGCTAGGTGCCAAGTCAAATATTGCACCTGTTGATCCTCTTCATTGAAATTAACATACGACTTCACAAAATTTTCGCCTCTGCTTTTTTAAAATCTATTATTTTTTCTCTTCTCTGTTTCTCCTCCAGCCATTAAAAATGTTGCTCAACCATTGACATTTGCTGTCAAGTGATAAATCCAGCAAGGTTGCTGTCTCCTTATAGTACTTCAAAACAAACACGGATAAGTTGCTTTCCATTTCTCCGATCAGTGTTCAGAGTTCCTTAGTCGCACTTCACAATGTTGTATAGCTGGCCTTAGGTAATGTCTGCCTAACTCTATATGTGTTATTCACTGGAATGATCGGTAACTGAAAATTAGGTTGAACTAGCTAAGACAGATGTTCTTGGTACATTGTTGATCTACAGCGGCAAGAAAACATGTACTATGCACTATTATACATCATTTGTTTGTAACAATAGCATAAGACCAGCATTATAGTAGGCAAAACAATAAAGATACATCAGTCAAATACAAAACAAGGAAACAACAAAGGAACTTCACATAACTCACGGGCTATTTATTAAAAGGGAAATATACCAAAAATTAAGAAATGGAACAATAACATACCATCAAGACACCATCCCATATAAAGGGGTGTAATGCCAATTGCATCCCGAGCAGCAATGAAACTTTTATCACGGGTGTCAAGAAGCACAAAGGAGAACATTCCATCCAACATGTGAACGAAGTCTTCTCCATAGTCTTCATACTGCGATAGGTAGATCGCGGAGTTCAAATACCATAAGAAAGAAATTATGACAAAAAATCTCATTCTCCTACTACAATCCACCTATTTCTCTTTTGATGAAAAATTTGAGTCATGGTATTTTGAAATCATTCTGCGCACAGAAACTGAGAAGTCATGTATATTTATCTGAATATATTCTGAAAGTACTTACAAGATGTGCAATAACTTCACAGTCACTGCCAGTTCGAAACTGGTGGGACTTCAGCTTTTCCCGTAATTCTCTATGGTTGTATATCTCCCCGTTAACCTAAAAGCAAAAGGAATAGGATATCAATATTTGGAAGAAGATCAGAGTAGTCCAATCAAGAAGGATCCTGAAAAGTATGAATTAGTTTTAGGTATTTGACAAGGGTAGTTTATCTAAACAACAAAATGACAGAATTATATCTACTGCAAGCTTTTTGCCGGCACATTTGATATTCTGAATATCAATCCAAACAATGTAATCATGCATTTTATTCCTTTAACCTAAAACAACTTATAAGATTTGAAGTACGAGGGTAAAACCATCTAGTTGGCTGTACTTTCAGACATCAATTCTTTAAAAACTAAAATATATATTCTGAAACTACATAAAATATACTAGATGTCACAGTCAAAGAAAAAAGGTATAAAAAAGATATTGAAAAATTGGTAGTCAAAAGAAACACTATTTGACACTCTAAATAGTAATAGCGTCATATCAAATTGGACAGTGGCAGTGCTCAGAAGTTGCTTTAACCACGTTTTATGTTACTGCTACACATCTACTAGAGAAATTGAGCCGTAAATTCTGCTTCGATTTCAAGCATACAAAGGCTGTTTGGTCTTTTGTTAAAAGGTAATGAAGTCACTATTTGCAAAAGGGAAGGCCAGGTCATCCTGGTCAACAAAAAGCACAAGGAAAATACAGGAGAATAAAAGCAACCATTTTCAGGAAGTGAACAAAAACTTTTAAAAAAGGAGATGTCCTTCAAAAAGTTCAATCAGATGAATTGACATTATCCTGAAAAATGTGAGAAGCTCACCCAATTTATTACTTTCTCTTCATTCAAACTCACACAATTTATTACTTAATCGTCCACTTCAACAGACTTTGCAGAAGCACAAATGTTTTAGTGTTACACTACTTATTAATATAAATGTGGCTGCAAGGAGAGATTTATTCATTCTAGTGTGAATCTGTTTTGGGATATAGCAATGAGGATTGAGAGCATCTTATTAGGAAGGGAGATAGCAACTAGACCCAAGATTTCTGTCTGCTCTATAATAAAAATAATATTTTTTTGTCTAAGACCATGTTTGATTGTGTGGCTTCACCTCATATAAAACGATTAATTGCCAGCAGGAAGAAATTTTCTTACTCATGTTTTCACAACCTACTATTTTCGGAAGACTCTAGGCCTTCCAAGCAGTGTTAAACACAATAAATTTTGAGATGATGAAAGACATAAAATACGCAGCAAAAAAGCAGCCACATTTCTGAAAGCATTCATCAGCTACACTAATAGTTGAGGGAAAGCATGACTGTTATGGTGCAACACTACCCTAAAGCTTACATTTTCTTCCCATAATTCTCTTATAACCACTTCAGCAAGGAAAGAAGAAAAGGTCCTCCTCTAAATTCAGTCATCCATTTTTTAGATCTACTATTTCAATATTTTGCTAATGCATATTTCCATTTACTCCATCGACTTTTCAAAAAATATCAAATTAGGCACCCAAACAAGTTTACGCTCTGTATCTAATACACTGTTGCCGATAAGTCGATTAAAGTACCGCCTAGCCCTTCACCTCAACATTTAAAAGGTCATAAAATGGAAAAACAATTTATTTTCGGCATTGCAAAATGTCAAAATATAAAACAAGTCAAGAAAGTGAAACTCATGGGAAGGGGATTTGATTAAGTTGCCTAAATAGTTGTACTGCTAGACGACCCAGAGATCTTTCAAATGAGCTGAGTAAATATTGATAACAGTAGAGGAAATTCTCCGTATTCACCTAGTCAATCGCCTAGTTACTTTACGCATATGTTTCAAAAATGTAAGAACTAAAAATTTCGAAATCACAAATTGTTTATTCCGATATTCCTGTTATAATTCATTCAAAGTAGAGGAAATTTATCCTACGAGAAAAGTTTGTACTATAGAAGATCAAAACGCACAAATATTGTCCAAAGTCCATGTACTGGTAAAATACTCAACTATCTAAGAAAAAATATAATAAATATTTCCGTACCGCGACAACAATGGTCTTGTCCTCGTTGTAAAGTGGCTGATCTCCAGAAGTTGGGTCTACTATTGCCAACCGTTGATGAGCAAGATAGCAGTCATCATGGCTATGCAATCCACTCCAATCAGGTCCTCTGTGGCGTAATCTACACTTGCCATACATCACATCAAAGACAAATCAGGAAAATTTCATGTCTGTAGCAACGTAGAATATGCTACTGTAGTAAAGCTAACGCTTATCATACTTCAAAGCAAAGCCCAGAGAATTTGGATTAACAGCCCAACGCAAGATCAACTAAAGAGGCAAAGATAGGCACTTTACAAGAACCAAATATGTGGCATCAACTGGGTTCATGACAGATCAAACGAGATGACAGCAACTGATTTTTGAGAGGGTAGCACAAGAAAAGGGGCACGCTTTTTAAATGAGGAAAATCAAATTGAGAAAATGGGGAACTGAGGATGGCGAAACAGAAGCAACAAAGAATAGTGGTTCACAAAAAACAAAATAGAGATTGGACAGCGAACAATGCATTACTACAAGGGGAAAAAACGGTCAATGCATCAGAATACTTGAAAGGCAGTAATAAGCAGATAATTTCAGACTCGGAAAAGCAGAAACTAAAGGCTTTTGGGAGGTATTTTGTGGGTCAGATGAAAAGAAAGCAAGAGAATTGATAACACAATTTGAAAATGCGTGCAAGAAGATAGTGAACTAAGTGAGAGGAAAATCAACCAAGTAGAAGGGCAGGAATAAGCAGTGTTATTAAAAGCGCTCGCTTCTCGCTTTAAGCGCTGAAGCGACGCGAGGCGCAGGGCTATCGCTTTTCTGCTACAAAAGCGACTCACATTTAAAAAGCGCACGCTTTTCTCGCTTAAGCGAGAAGCGCCTCGATGGAAAAGCGATAAAAAAGCGTGCTTAAGCGAGCAGAAGGCTTCTGCTAGGTTTTTTTTTTAAAAATTTGGCAAATAAGCCATCTGTTAACAAATAAACATACGCTCTTCAACGACTTCTTCTCCAGCGAACTCCAGCGACGACGAAGTCTCCAGTTCTCAGTAAGCTTCTTCAACGACTTCTTCTTTTCTTCTTCTTCTGTTCTTCTTCTTCTTTTCTTCTTCTTCTTCTTCTTCTGTTCTTCTTCTTCTCTTCTTCTTTCAAATTTTTTCACTTTTTAAAGCGCTGATTTTGTGCCCTAAACGACTTCTTCTTCTTCTGTTCTACTTTCTGCTCTGTTTTATGCTTTATGCTCTGTTTTCTGTTTTATCATCTGCTTTATGCTCTGTTTTCTGGTTCGTGTGAATTAACAGTTATTTTTTTTTTTTTTGGTTGTTGATTGTAGTAATTTAATTTAATTTGATTATTTAATTTGCTTAATATGTTATTTTTAATGATTTCTTAGCCATTTATCTATGCCTATTTTTTTTTTATTTATGTGTTAAATTGCGCTTCACATGAAAAAAGCGCGCGCTTCTCGCTTCGGTGAAGCGAGGCCCCGTCGCTTTTTTGCGCTTAACGCTTTCCAAAACACTGGGAATAAGCAAGAACGCTTATCGGAAACGCTGGAAATGTGAAGCCTATATGCAAAGGAAGCAGCTTTCGGAATGCTGGAAATGCAATTTCTATAGTGCAAAAGAAGTAAAACACAGAGAACAAGCAGATTGACTTCTAGTTAGTCTACCCCTAGAGTTTGTGCACATACTGACACCTTTTAAGGTTCTTTTAATATCTTCTTATCAAACAAATGCAAATTGTTGAATTGTTGACCGCCTCATCTAAAAGCTTAAGCTGTTAGAGAAGGACAATTCTATTTGCTTAATTATGCCAAGACGTCCCCAGACATGCCAGCCAAGCACGTGGAAATTTTTTATGAAGGGTGGCATGAGATTTGAACTAGGAAAAATTGTCTGCTATATTATCATGATAAATTTTGTGATTATCTGCTCTAAAAGCTAAAGATATTAGAAAGCACAAGCTTTTATATACTTAATAATGCTTTCAACACATTTCATAATTTGGAAACAGTTGGAAAAACCTCATTAGCTAAGTAATTACATAACAATATAATAATAACAATAATAATGCATGCTTACTACTAAAAGTTCTCAAGGCCCTATTCTTTAAAATATAAACTTCTCTTCACTCCTCCCCTCTCCTCCACCACTCTAACTCACACACACACACCCCACCTCCCACCCCACCCCCCTCGGACTTCCACAGCTACAAAGGCTTGTTTCGTTGGTGTTACAGCTTACCATCAGAACAATCCTACCCACTCTGAAGCCCTCCCAAAGAAATTCTTTACGGAGCCAAAGGATAAAGCCCTAAGAGGCAACCTACTTTGTCGAGAGTCATAGCTATCATACTATTAGCTCAGCTTAGCAGCTTGACCAACTCTATATGAATGCACATAATGACTGAAGCAATGTTTTTTTATGAGAAATGACTGAAGCAATTATCTTTCTAGACCTGCACCCTCCTAGTTCTACTTCTTTCAAGTGTGAAGTTGAAGATGCTTAATCGCGGACACTAAAGTAGACTTAGGCCTTGTATAGAAATTCATTCTGTATGGAAAAAGAGAAGTTCTTTAGAGGAAAAAATGTTCCGTTCTCCCTTTACTAATTGACCTGTAAACGCTTCTCAATTATTGGAAATTTTCAGAAAACACAGGAAGAGTTAACTAGTTAAATAAATCACAATATTGTGGGTTGGTTTTTCAATTCTTGAGAAACAACACTAGAAAACAAAAGGAAGACATTTGGTATAATATGCCCCAAAGCAGACTAGATTTTCCTCTATCGATTAACTGAGATGTAAGTGCTACAAAGCTGAGTCTAGTGTGAAAAGGATGGTATTATCATCTTGACATCACCTAAGAGCAGCATATCATGCCTTAAACAACACATACCACCAATTTCACAGTGACATACTCTCCTCTGAGATAAAGCTATTTTTTAGCCAGGTTTTACCAGCGAATCGAAAGGGATTCAAGTTTCCAGAGATATTTCACTGTCATTCTGAATTTGATCTACTAGCAATCTGTTATTTAATGTAATTCAATAACCACTCTAGCAGTATTACTAATAGCCATCACTTCGTCATTTAAAGCGCTGAAGCGATGCAAAGCGTAAGAACCATAAAAATGCCAAATTTTCTCGAAGAAATCAAATGTTATATATTCGAGAGATTCAAAAGAGAAATCCATAGAAAAAACGCTGATTATAAATTAACAAAAACAAATCGAAGACCACGAGAACGCGAACAAGTCCACGAATAGCAAATCCAAAACACATGCATACCATTGACACCCCCAAAGAATAAGAATGCTGTAGAAAATCGGAAAGAAATAAAAAGAAGAAACCTTCTGGAAAGTTCGATGATTCGGGAACGCTTGGCCTGAGAGTTATCAATGCAACCAAAAACTGCTAGTATTCCACACATGGCTCTCTCTCTTCTGAAATGAGAGATAACTGTTGTGACTGCTGTTAGAATGAAAGGGGAGGCTGCTGACTCAGAGCGCATTATATACCGTAACTGTTGAGCTTGAATTAATTAATCTGAGCCGTTGATTCTCCGACTATTTTTGGAAAGATTCCACCCTTTTAATTTAATTTAATTATTAGGGTTTAAAAGCGCTGTTTAAGATTCGTGCTGGCGGGTCCCATGTAGGATCGGTGGCTCCAGACTTTATAAATGATCTGTTTGCTTTGCTCTTTGCGATTTGTTTTTATAGCTAATGTTGAAATAGACAAAGATTAAGCTTAAATAGAGCAAATAGCTTGAATCACGTAATCCTTTTCTTTTTTTTTTTAAAGAAAATCGTATTCAATTTCTTTGTTCTTAAATTTTCCATTCCTCTCTATATGTGCATCATCTCTATTTATCTGAAATATTTGTAGATCGAACTAATAATTGTTTTGTCATATGTCAATGATCGTTGTGATATCAGAGGAGGAAGTGCACGGTTAGCCACTAATAACACATGTATTTACTTTTAAGCCATTGTTTAAAATGTCTTTAGTCTTTAGCCACTGCTTTAATAAACTTTAACTGCCCGGACGAAAATACCCTTCTGCTCATGTCCTTAACTTTTGAACTTAACTTCAGAACTACATGTCCTTAACTTTTGAACTTGGAACTCTAAGTTCAGGACTTCAGGACTACATGTCCTTAACTTTTGAACTTAACTTCAGGACTACACGTCCTTAACTTTTGAACTTGTAACTGTAAGTTCAGGACCTATTGTCCTTAGCTTTTGGGCTTCTTAGCCTAAGTTCAGGACTTATTGTCCTTAACTTTTGAGCTTGTTAGTCTAAGTTCAGGACCAAGTGTCCTTAACTTTTGAACTTGTAATTCTAAGTTCAGGACCAAGTGTCCTTAACTTTTGAACTTGGAACTCGAAGTTCAGGATCAAGTGTCCTTAACTTTTGAGCAGTAGTACTTAGGAATTTTATCTTTTAAAAGCAAAAGAAAAAAGACAACCCCATCCAAAAACTTTTTTTTTTAGTACCCGTATAAAAACTAATCTTCTCATCAAGGACATGACAGAATGTGCCCTGTTAATTAAAACTCGACACCAATACAATTATGTGTATGCGCACACAAGCTCTGAATTTTGCTTATATAAACAATAGCTTGAAGATAATCAATACAGTAAAGTTTGAGTTCAAGAGCACAATTAATTGTCAACAACAAAAAATAAGAGAAAAGTGCTTTTTCTTGTCTTGAGAACTGAGAATTTCAACTTTGAGAAAAGCTTTCGAATTTTGTTGCCGACGACGAAGCCATCTCAACCGGAGTTCCGAGTTCAGAGTGAAGCGAGGGTTTGAGAAGAAAAGCAATGGAAGAAAGGGTAAAAATATCTTTTCATATAATTTTAATAGAGTAGTGGCTATTTTTGCTCAATATTAGAATTGCTGGATAAAAAATAAATACCACCTTCAATGGTGGCTACCGCACGCCATTTTTACTGCGAATGTAGTGTTCCACCGACGGGTTCAACTGAACCCATAACTTTTGATGCGGAGTAAAAATTTATTAAAATTGCAAAAATAGTAGATATGAACCCAAGTCATGAACCCAAGACTTCAAAAATATAATGCGTTCAATGCTAAAAACCTTAAAAGTTGAACCCAAAGAATTTAAATCTTAGATCCACCTCTAGTGATATAAAAGATGTAATTGTCTTATTTTCTTACTAGGGGCCACAAAAAATAAACTAAGTTCTAAAAATTATGTCTATATTAAAATTTGACCAATACATTACGACACTGTATTTCCACTTCACAAGTCTTGTTTATTAGGTAGTTACAGTTTACATGTCAATTGTCATGCAACATCTAACAAGTATACTACAAGTCTACCACTAACTATCTATTTTAGTGCAACGTACGATCTCACACGTATTTCCAATAGCAAATTTTATGTTAGGGATTATTTTATGACATTTTGTTATAACAATCTGACTTATTTAACTACAAAAATTCGATGAAATCAAAAACTTTATCTACAATCATTACTTATATGAATACAAAGCTCACAGTTTCAAGTAAATCTTACGAAAATCAATAATTTGTTGATTCCCTATTTAGTTTTACGATTGTTTGGTCAAAAGTTATTACAAAACTTACGAGTATAAAACAATATAAATAAATCACGGGATAATCATAGCAAATCGTAATAATTCGTTGGACCCAATGAAAGAAACGAAAATAAGTACTCAGGAATAAGGGTAGAAGCATTAGAAACCTTTATTGATAATATTTGTTTTGTCTGCCTCTCCATGGAGAGGTTCAGAACCTTACAATGGTGTTTTCTTTTCCCATAAGAGGGGTATATTTTCTCGATTCTCTCTCCTCTCACTAGTGGTGAAGAAGCAGCCCCCCCTGTCTGGGGTTTCCTCTCTTGGTATTTATAGCTGTGAGCTTCGTGAGCTGGCAATAAGTGGTTGTGACCACGTTGGGGTTTCGCCTTTATGGTGGCGGATGGGCCGTGGCCTTGTTGATCATTGGATTTTGTCATAAGGGAGTAAAAGGTTTGTGAATGTCGTATTGTCCCTTGGGTGACTTTTATGGTCGTATAACACATGAGACGTGACCAATTGTTTATTGGTCGAGGGACCAATTTGAAGTTTTGAACACATTTTTGGTCTTTTCGAGAGATGAGTTCCACATTCAACATAGCTCCAAATTTCATGATTTGACTGTTCATGCACATCTTCTTCTTCTTCTTTTTCTTTTTGCTTTATGTTTTTTCCTGTCGTCACTAGTCAAATAATAATTTTTTCATGTCTAATCAAACAGCACAGGATACAACTTCGTGCTATATTAATTCACTATCTTGTTTAATTGTTTATAACTCTATCAAGATTGACATGACTTTGTACTTTTAGTGAATTAATATTAAAAGTACACCAAACTCTACCATATTAGTGTTGTTGGACTTTAAAGCATTGGGCTTCAAAAACTTTAAACATTGGGCTTTAAAGTTTAAGAGTGTGAATTGGAAATGGTGGGAAATAAAATGGAGGGAAATGAAAATTTGAATGAAGTGAGCTTTTGTCTTGAACTTTGTCCCTCATTGGTGAAGGACAACTACATTTGTGTGTATATATATAGAATCACTTCATAAAGCTCTTAAAAGGAGTTGAAGAGAATGAACCCTCGCGTCGTCGTCGTCGCTCGCTCGGCTCGGCTATTTGGATTTGTCAAATGATCGATCGATAAGATTATTTTTGGACAAAATTTATTTAATTAATTAAATGTCAGTTAGTTAGCCGCTGTCCGGGCGTGACCGCGGTAGGACCGCGCCAGAACACTGCTGTAGATTCAGAAGGCCACTCTGGCCGCGGTCCTGGCGTACGCGCAAACTTCTGAACAGACACCTTTGCCAGAACAAACACCACACTTCTTTCAATAATTGCCTATAAATTCTGAGGCATGGCTTCGTTTTTAACACACTGAAAAAATTACAAAACTTCCTTCTTTCTGAACATACTGCATTCTAATTCGCACTCTCTCTCTCTCAAATTCGTAAGTGTGATTTTGCACCGTTTTTTTTGAGTTCGTTGGTATCCTGCAGTTTGTATTGCCACTGTTGCAGGAAGGTTTATTCCGTTTCATCCTGGGAGGATTTAATCCATTACCTTGGCAACGTGTGAGGGGGTTAAAATTCCTTAAGGACGCACAAGCAAATTGTGAACTCGAAATATTTCTTATTCTTTACTGTTTTCCAGTTTCTTTTATTCTTCTAACAGTTTTCTGATTTTGTGTTTTAACACAGTGCGGATTACAAGCTTAAGGAATTTTATCTAACGTTTCTGTGTTGAAATATATATTATAAACTGTTATCTATATTTCATATACTGGTTTGGAGACTAAAGCCTTCGTGTTTTCTACTCCAATAATTATTCTGTCCGGTTTAAAGTATATCAAAACTTTACTGGAATAATAAACGTACGGGTTTGAAGTATATAAAAACTTCACCATTGTTACATGTTGTATGTTTGGTTTGGCAAGATTGCGTTGAAGATGACGTCGGGAAAAATAGTGACTCTAAACCAAGTTCTCCATGTTCCAGAAATTCGCAAGAATCTTGTGTCTACCTCACTTCTTGTCAAGAATGGATTCAAATGTATTTTCGTTTTTAATAGTGTTGTACTAAGTAAGAATGATATGTATGTAGGAAAAGGTTACCTGAATGAGGGACTTTTTAAGCTAAATGTAATAGCAGTTCCTATCAATAAAGTTAATGTTTCTTCTTACTTACTTGAGTCAAATACTTTATGGCATTCACGCTTAGGTCACGTCAACTTCAAAACATTGCAAAAAATGATAAATTTAGAAGTATTGCCAAAATTTGATTGCATTAATTCCAATTGTCAAATATGTGTAGAATCAAGGTATGCTAAGCATCCTTATAAGTCCGTTGAAAGGAATTCAAGTCCTTTAGACTTAATTCACACAGATATTTGCGACATGAAGTCAACACCATCTCACGGTGGGAAAAAGTATTTTATTACTTTTATTGACGATAACACGAGATATTACTATGTTTATTTACTTAATAGTAAAGATGAGGCAATTGAAGCTTTCAAGCAATACAAGAGTGAAGTTGAAACACAACTAAACAAAAGATCAAAATGATAAGAAGTGATACGACCAGCAAAACAATGAATTCAACCGCAGATACCCTTTAGCTAGCACATGCTAAAAAGAACAAGTAAATACCCGTCTCGTGCTTGACTCTATCTGTAAGACAGGTGTGTGCAGCCACTTAGTGAGGAGACAAGACCGGAGAGAAGAAATTCTCGCGAATAAGATATAAGACTCAAGGGGTGGCGAATATGAATCTCCTTTTGAAGAAGTATGTTTGGAAAATGACATTATTCACCAAATAATTGCCCCCTACTCTCCACAATCTAATGGAATTGCGGAGAGAAAGAATCGAACGTTGAAAGAGATGATGAATGCGTTATTGATAAGTTCTGGTTTACCACATAACTTGTGGGGGGAAGCTATACTTACAGCTAACCGAGTAATCAATCGTGTACCTCATAGTAAAACACAGTCCATTCCTTATGAAAAATAGAAAGGAAGGAAGCCCAGCTTGAAATACTTCAAAGTGTGGGGGTGTTTAGCTAAGGTACAAGTTCCTAAACCTAAAAGGGTTAAGATAGGTCCAAAAACGGTTGATTGTGTATTTATTGGATATGTAACCAATAGCAAGGCATATCGTTTTCTGGTTCATAAGTCAGAAAATCCTAAGATTCACGTTAATACGATAATAGAATCAGATAATGCTGAATTCTTTGAAACTATTTATCCATATAAAAAGGAAAGTGAAGTGACCTACCAAAAGTCAAAACGACCTCGGGAGGAAATAACAGATAGTATGCCTAATGAGGAAAATCCGAGAAGAAGTAAACGTCAACGGACATCTACTTCATTCGGTCCAGATTTTCTGACTTTCCTGCTAGAAAATGAGCCTCGTACCTTCAAGGAAGCAATGTCTTCCTCAGAAGCACAATATTGGAAAGAAGCTGTCAATAGTGAAATAGAATCCATATTGAGCAACCATACCTGAGAATTGGTTGATCTTCCACCAGGTAACAAAACATTGGGTTCTAAATGGATTTTCAAGAAGAAAATGAAAGACGATGGTACTATTGACAAATACAAGGCAAGACTTGTTGTCAAAGGATTTAGACAGCGAAAAGGTCTTGACTATTTTGACACATACTCGCCGGTAACAAGAATCACATCCATTCGGATGCTAATAGCGTTAGCCGCCTTGTATGGTCTTCAAATCCATCAAATGAATGTAAAAACAGCCTTCTTAAATGGTGATCTAGAGGAAGAAATTTACATGAACCAACCCGAAGGGTTTGTGGTTCCGGGAAAAGAAAAGAAGGTGTGTCGACTTGTTAAGTCCCTTTATGGACTAAAACAAGCACCCAAGCAATGGCATGCGAAATTTGACCAAACAATGTTGTCAAATGGCTTTAAGATTAATGAATGTGATAAATGTGTTTACATTAAGAACGTTCCAAATCATATAGTCATTGTTTGCTTATATGTTGATGATATGCTAATAATGAGCAAAGACATTGCCGACATTCAAGCTACTAAGTATATGCTTGCTAGTAAGTTTGATATGAAAGACTTAGGAGTTGCCGATGTAATTCTAGGAATTAAAATCCAGAGGACTCCTCAGGGTCTAGCTTTGTCTCAATCACATTACGTGAAAATGGTACTTGAAAAATTCAAACACTTGGAATTTAGAAGTGCAAGAACTCCAATTGACTTAAACCATCATCTTATAAAGAATAAAGGTGAAAGTACGTCTCAATTGGAGTATGCTCGTGTGTTGGAAAGCTTAATGTACATCATGAACTGTACACGACCTGATATAGCTTGTGCAATAAGTAAACTTAGTCGATTCACAAGTAATCCCAACAAACATCACTGGGTGGTAATGAAACGAGTTCTGGGATATTTGGAATATACCCAAGACTACATTTTGCACCATAATAAATATCCTGCGGTTATCGAAGGATATAGTGATGCAAATTGGATAACCGGCTCAACAGAAACAAAGTCCACAAGTGGATATGTTTTTACTGTTGGTGGATGAGCAGTATCTTGGAAGTCTTCCAAATAGACGTGCATCGCTCGCTCTACAATGGAATCAGAGTTTATAGCTTTGGATAAAGCCGGTGAAGAAGCTGAATGGCTTCGAAATTTCTTAGAAGACATTTCGTTCTGGCCAAAACCTTTGGCTCCTATTTGCATACATTGCGATAGTGAGGCTGCAATAGGACGGGCAGGGAGCGTTATGTATAACGGAAAGTCTCTTCATATACGACGAAGACATAACACCATTAGACAACTACTTTCTAGTGGAATTATCACTATTGATTATGTAAGATCAAAGGATAATATGGCGGATCCGCTTACAAAAGGCTTAACTAGAGAGGGAGTTGAGAAATCATCTAAGGGAATGGGACTATGGCCGAGGACAAGTCAACATGGCGGTAACTCTACCTAGAATTTTGGATGTTCCAAGATCTAGGTTCAAGGAGCTCAAACAAAGTTGTGATTGACCGGTTCAATATTGTCAAAGTAAAATCTTTAGTCCCTTCTCGTGATAAAGACAATGTTCAGTAACAAGGATAGAACTTTACACGTTCTTTAATGATTACCTAAGTTTGATGTGGTATTTATCAAATAGTGTCAATCTAAAGGATTACACGTTTAGGAATCACCTATGTAAGTGTGAAGTGGAAGCCGCTTCAATGAGAATTCTGTAAGGCCAATTCTCTACGCACTTATGAAACCAGGCGGTGTTCATGGCTGAAACGAACACAACAATGAGAACCAAAAGACGGTTAAGGGTTGGTTGTGTGACATATGGTTGTCTAGGTATACCCTAAAGTTCGACGGTTCAAAGATATCAAATCTACCGATTGACCGAGTATATCCGACATATGTTCACTACGGAAAGTTCAAAGGGAAACCTACTTATCCAGATGCAATTAATCCTTACTTGCAAATCACACAGCTTTCATCTATGATCATTCTTGTTACAGTCATTCCCATTCATGTGGGGGATTGTTGGACTTTAAAGTATTGGGCTTCAAAGACTTTAAGCATTGGGCTTTAAAGTCTAAGAGTGTGAATTGGAAATGGTGGGAAATAAAATGGAGGGAAATGAAAATTTGAATGAAGTGAGCTTTTGTCTTGAACTTTGTCCTTCATTGGTGAGGGACAACTACATTTGTGTGTATATATATAGAATCACTTCTTAAAGCTCTTAAAAGGAGTTGAAGAGAATGAACCCTCGCGCCGTCGTCGTCGCTCGCTCGGCTCGGCTCGGCTTTGGCTTTGGCTTTGGCTTTGGCTTTGACTTTGGATTTGGATTTGGATTTGGATTTGGATTTGGAAAATGATCGATCCATAAGATTATTTTTGGACAAAATTTATTTAATTAATTATTTAATAATTAATTAAATGTCAGTTAGTTAGCCGTTGTCCGGGCGTGACCACGGTAGGACCGCGCCAGAACACTGCTGTAGATTCAGAAGGCCACTCTGGCCGTAGTCCTGGCGTACGCGCAAACTTCTGAGCAGACACCTTTTCCAGAACAAACATCACACCTCTTCCAATAATTGCCTATAAATTCTGAGGCATGGCTTCGTTTTTAACACACTGAAAAAATTACAAAACTTCCTTCTTTCTGAACATACTGCATTCTAATTTGCAGTCTCTCTCTCTCAAATTCGTAAGTGTGATTCTGCTCCGTTTTTTGAGTTCGTTGGTATCCTGCAGTTTGTATTGCAACCGTTGCAGGAAGGTTTATTCCGTTTCATCCTGGGAGGATTTAATCCATTACCTTGGCAACGTGTGAGGGGGTTAAAATTCCTTAAGGACGCACAAGCAAATTGTGGACTCGGAATATTTCTTATTCTTTACTGTTTTTCAGTTTCTTTTATTCTTCTAACAGTTTTCTGATTTTGTGTTTTAACACAGTAGCGGATTACAAGTGTAACTTCGTGATCTGCATTTGGCCTATCCGTTAAATTATTCACACAAATCTACCTGATTGACATAATTTGTCTATGTTGTTAAATTGATGTTCAACAAATTTGCAATCTGTTTCAAGCAAACCACCTCTAGCCAAATGATCTCAAACTTGAAACCAAGCCTTCAAACATTAGCAGAAACGATCTTCAATCACCAATTTTATCAAATAACACAAAATTAACGAGTCTTCTTCAATCTAAGGACCAACAATGAAATTTTGAAATTTTTAAAAGAAAGCATTAAACTAGTGTATAAATTAAAAATGTAAGGACAGATAATTAACACTCAAATAATTTTAACAATAATTAACCATAACCTTCAATTTTCAACCACCAAATAGAAATTAAAGCTTTCAAAATTGAAGAACTGTGGATTTTGGTTTGTAAAAAAAAAAAAAGATGAAGAAGAAGGAATGGAAGGGTATCTTAGTCCAGATATTATTTTTTTTTTGTTTGGTTTTCCACCCGGTGTCCGGTACCCTCATTGGGGCCCGACTAAATCCGGATTCGCGCCGGGAAGTCCTATATTAGGGGGGTAAAGCGCTCCCTAACAAAGGAGATTCCGTACCCAAAGGCTTTTGAACCCGAGACCTCCGGTTAAGGATGAAGGATTACTTATTACTCCACCACAACCCTTGGTGTCAAGATATTGTTCATTAAACTTAAAAATGTCACTTTCATACTTTTAAGTTTTATCAAAAGCAAGGATAAAAAATAAATATCAGTCACATAAAGGGACAACCGGTGCAAATTTTTGAATTAAAACAATATAGTATAAAACGAGCCAAAATAATATATTTGAGGCGAGAAGGTAGAATGACACGAGTTTTCTTAAATAAAATTTTTGGGGAAAATAAATTGTTGGAATAATTTAAAATTCAACATACAATAGACAAGGATCGTTTGGTTCAAAATCAAAATATTTAAATAACTTATTACACCTTCCATATGGGATAAGTTATATCAAGACTTTATTAAAAAATTTAACTACCAGTCTACCTCCAATTAAATTCAAGATAAATTTAAGGGATAATTTCAGAGACCTTCCCTTAAGTTTAGCGTCATCACAGTTCACACTGACCTTCCTTGTGTTTTACGATATTACGCTTACTTCCCTCATTTGATCCCTTTGTACTAACAACTTTTAAATATATTTTTAATTAATATAAAAAAATTGATTTGACTAATTTGTCCTTTAAATTTGAATTAATTTCATAAACATATTTATTTAAATTCTTTCATTGTCTTCTTCGATATCTCACTCATCTCACCACCGCCACTCACAAATCTCTTATCACATACGATTCAACCATCACCATCACGACCATTTTGGATCATATCTCAGAAAACATCCTAAAAAGAGTTCAACCTGAGCTTGTTCCCATGGCTCCGGTGTGTCTGTAATGAATCCTCCATCGTCAAAAGAATTCATCTCCGTTATTCAAAAGGCTAAATTAGTTTGTGTACTTTTTGAAATTCCAGAAAATTATGTCATTTTCTCAATCGAGGATGAAAAACAAAGTTAATAATTCGAAAATAATGGGTCGTTGTCTAGGCATAGTAAACTTAAACAGACCACAATTTTCTATAATTAAAAACATCAGATCGTTTGGGTTAATTTTGCTTTAGTATCATGTGCTTATTAATCATAGCCTGTGAACCAAATAGTAAGAAGAAGAATATGGAGTTGTGCTTTAGAAATGTAGAATTGCCTCTACTGTGGCTTTTGCTAGGGGTGTCTGTGGATATTCGAAAACCGACTAAACGATCGAATCGTACCGCACCGAATTGATTTTTAGGTTTCTTTTTAAGAAACCGTAGGTTTTTATATAAATCTATAACTGCACCGATAATTAGGGTAGGTATTTTATTTTATAAAAAATAAACCGAAAAAATACCGAACCGTACCGAATAAATTTTACATGTGGAAAATAGATTTATTTGGTAAGATTAAAAATAATAATGCATTAAATTTTCTTTGGGCCTTGGAATTATGAAAACTATTACAAGCCAACAAGTAATTAAACTCAAAATACTAATTCCTAAAACCTATTATGCTACTTCTATTTAAGCTAAGTTATTTCAAGTATCTTTATTAGCAAGACACAAAGTATTCTAGCGATTATGAGTAGCAAACTACAATGTACTGAATATGTTTCCTTTCATATAATTTAGATTTATCTTTTTGAATTTTTAATCTTCTATAGACTTTATTCTTGTCCCAGCTTGGTATATCTTTCAACTCGTGTGATTTATATTTTCTTTGCCTTTGTTTGATTTCTTTTACGTTGTTGTAGAATAGTTGATGGATCTATACTCTAGCCATTTTTTTTAATTCATCACCCTTTAAACAGTAAAAATGTCTAGAGAGTTTTGCTAAGTCCTATAAAAGAACGTATGTTATTGCATTCTACTTCTACTGGTGAATTTACATGATATTAGAAAAAATACCGAATATTAAGCGAACAGTACCGATACCGAAGAGAAACCGACATGATTGGGACGGTTTCGAAAAGTCTAATTTTAGTTATACATAATAGAATAACCAAAAAATTGGTATGACACAAATTTTATAAAATAACCGGCCACCCTGGCTTTTGCATGTGCCAAAACTCAGTGTAATAGAAATTCGAGGCACGACTCAGAAGAGGAAATGCCTTTTTGTGAACATTTAGTTTGTTAATTTTTTAAATGTTTTAAAAAGAATCTGAACTTTTTTATCAAGGCAGATGCATCTTTATCGTAGCGGAGATGGACACACACATTAAATGTGGAAAAAAGATTTTTACAAAAAATGAATTAAACAGAGAATACATCAGTAAGGTAAATTAGTCCAAACATAATTTTTTACATTAATAAAAACATGTCAGTTTTTCTTTTTACAAATAAATTTAAATAAGGGAGGTAAGCGTGATATCACAAACCACAGAAAAAGTTAGTGTGATGAAGCTAAACGTGAGAAAAGGTATTTGAAATTATCTCTAAATTTAATCCTAAAATTATATTAGGATAATCCATCTAATCCCTTGAACCAAATGGCCCCTTAGGATATCTTTTGCAAGAGGAGAAAATCAAACTTTGCCCTTAAACTATGATTAATGATCTAAATCTACCTCCTTTAATAGCTAGGGCTAATCAGGTCTTCATCGTTGCAAACTAGCTTATGTTTGTCCTTATTACTAAACAGGAAATGATTAAAGATTAATTATTTTTTAAAGAAGATTAATTAGTGTTCACTTGGACTTACTAGTACCAGAATTTGACACGTCGCTTAAGTAAAATCGACCTTCTTATCGATTTTTTTTATTTTGAGGATCCTTTCTTTCATTTCTTTCCACAAATATTACTCCTCCTTTCTTGAGTGTTTTATTTTTTTGGAAGTATTTGAGGCAGAGTTGTCACTCTCTTTATGCCATGGACTTCTATCTCTATTTTCAGCAAAACGAGAAACAAAGAAAATATATCATTATGATTTGTATTGGAGGAGCTCTTGCATGAAACTTGTTTGAAATATTATTTTTTATTGTAATTTTCTTCTAGAATAGAATTTAAATTATATGTGCAAAAATAAATTAATTTTTTAATTTGCAAACTAAAAAACGTCATCAACCTAAACGAATTAACTAAAACCTGATCGAACTGCAGTCGATCCTGCCTATTAGGTTTTAGTGGCTAGTAGTATGTATATTATATACATAAAGTAGTGGCACTCACAATTTTCGAACTCTGAATTCCTCTACCAAGGTGCTAAGCATGGCCCAACATCATACATAACAATATAACATAGCAACATGACCTCTCTTTTTTTTCCTTTTGGATCTATTTCAATGCAGATAATCAAATGCTTACATAAATTCATTCCTTTTGTACAAACATTGAGAGGGATTTTGATATATGACTATTGTAAGACAAAGGAAAGTGAAGATGTTATGCTGATGGTTCATAAAAATATAGGTCAAAAGTCTAAAATGTTCTTACTTTATTTTTTATTGCCATTAAGCTCTTAGAATATTTGAAATCTTTCTTTTTTGAATTCACCTACTTCAAAGACAGAGTAACAATAACATTCTTAAATGAAAGTAAAAGTAACTTTAATAATAGTAGATCAATTTATACATCAAAGTGTATATATATATATATATATATATATATATATATATATATATAGGCATATCCCGCCTTGTCACGCCGCATGTGCAATATGTCAATAGTAGCAATAGCACGGCAGAAACCTCATGCAACCCCATAACAATAACCGCACGGCGAAAACCTTGTGCATCACAATATCAACAACCGCACGGCAGAAACCTCGTGCACCACCATAATAAGTACCACATCAACAATGACAATATATACAAGAACACGGCAAGTAAATAAACTCGAGAACTTTCGATAACAAGGAGACGGTAAAACTAGCTCGCAAGGAATAACCACAATAGCGAATACTAAGCGTAATAAGAATAGCTCAACAAGGGAGAAAATAATATGAAGCAACAATCCCACAATATGTAGTTCAACAACAAGGAAGCTAACAAGAATCAAATAATTACAAATAAGGAAATGTCAACTAAATATAGGATACCTAAACTTCTTTTAAGGTTGGGCAAATTACGAAGAATATACAACAATTTCAATTAAGGATGAGCAGCGGGAAGATAATCATAACCTCAATTAAGACTAAATAATTACCGGAGAGATAATAATGGCTTCCAATAAAAACAAGCAGTTATGAAAGATAGCATGACGATAGAAGAGGTAAAAATCTTCAATTAAGCAAAATAAGAGTCAAATAGGCAATAAGAATGAATCATAAAGCAATTAATTCCAATTAAAGCATGTAGAGGTGAAACTAGTAAATGGAAGCTCAATCATATCAAGAACAACTTCATACTCAGTGAATACAAGGACCTAAGAACTCTAAAAGGCCAACTTTCCACAAATAAGTCCGAACACGCACTCGTCACCTCGCTTACACGGACTACAATCAACATAGAAGACTCAAATCCTAAGGGGAAGTCCCCCACTCGAGGTTAGGCAAGATACTTACCTCAATCCGGCCAATTCAATACTCAATTTAGCTTTTCCTTTACCAATTCCTCAACGCTCGGCTCAATCTAGCCAAAATCGACTTGAATACATCAAACAATGCAAGAGAAAATAATTTCAATTGACAAAATTATGATTCTTATACAATTTGCAAAAAGTCAACAAAAGTCAACTCCCCGCGCCCTTACCTCGGAAACCGACAAAATTTACAAAAACCGAACACCCATTCACCCACGAAACCCAAATATGCAATTGGTTTTGAAATCCAACCTCAAATCGAGGTCTAAATCCCCAAAATTTGAAAATCCTAATCTCTACCTAAAAATCCCAATTTTTACCATGAAAACTCTAGATTTTTGGTTGAAATCTTGTTAAAAGTTATTAAGGAATGAAAGAAATTAGTTAGAGATCACTTACCAATGATTTGGAGAAGTTTGGGTCTTTGGAAAATCTCCTATGGAGGTTTAGGGTTTGAGAAAATTGAAAAATGGGTGAAAATCCCGTAAAAAATTTCACTTAACAGCCCTCAAATGTCGCATTTGCGACCCAGGGTTTGCAATTGCGAACCCTCGCAATTTGCGAACAAGGCAGGGCTGGCAGAAGTCGCATTTGCGTCAGATAGTTTGCATTTGCGAACTGGGCTTCGCAATTGCGATGAAAAAGATCGCATTTGCGACCACACCAGAAACCAGCAATTTCCCCCGACACGAAAATGAGCATAACTTCCTCATACGACGTCCAAATTCGATGATCCTTTTTCCTATGGCTCAGTAATTTTGATACGGATCTAATGGTTCAATAAAAACTGAATTTGGATCTCGTTTGCTCAACGTGGTATCATTTTTTCTTGAAGAAACAACGATGAAGCATCCAAAAACAAGCGCAACGTAGCCTAAATCTATCCGAAACTCACCCAAGCCCTCGGGGCTCCAAACCAAACATGCATGCAAGTCTAAAAACATCATACAGACTTGCTCGTGCGATCAAATCATCAAAATAACATCAAAAACTATGAATTTAACCTCAAAACTCATGATTTTCTAACTTTACAACCGGACGTNTATATATATATATATATATATATATATATATATATATATAGGCATATACATGAATTTCTCTAAGAAGAAAGAAAATAAAATACTATCTTAACCCTTCTCAAAAGCTAAAAAGGATCAATAAATTATGGGTGTGTTTGGTACGAAGGAAAATGTTTTCCTAAAAAATGTTTTCATGGAAAATGGGTGGTTTTATCACTTATTTTTTCTTGTTTGGTTGGTGAGTGAAAAATATTTTTCGGAAAATATTTTCTAGTGTTTGGTTGGTGAGTGGAAAATATTTTCTAGTGTTAGGTAGAGAGCAGAAATATTTTTTTAGGAAAATAATTTTTTTTGTTGAAATGAAAAAAATAAGTTCTCTACATGAAAAGAAATTAATTTTTTTTGTTAAAATTAAAAAAAAATACTTTTTTATATCATGAAAATAAAAATACTCATTTGCTGAAATGAAAAAAAAAAATCTATGTATAACATAAAAGAAAGTACTATTAACAATATTTTATTTAGGGTGGGTAGGTGGGGTGGGGTGGGGTTTGGGGATGGTGGTGGGGTGTGGGGTGGGGATGGGGAATAGGGTGGGGAAGGTTGAGAAGGAGTTTTGGAAAATATTTTCTCTTCTCTTAATAGGGAAAACAATTTCCTCAAGAAAATGAGTTCATGAGGAAAATGTTTTTCAAAACATTTAGGCCAACCAAACATGGGAAAATTGGAAAACATTTTCCGGAAAATATTTTTCCTCCGTACCAAACACACCCTATAAAAGTACTTCATTTTCTAGTTTGACTATCAACTTCTAAAAATATGGTGCATTACGTGAATGATATGTAGGAGTCGGTACTTCTTTATTTATGCTCTTTTAGCTTACAGTTGAACAAAACTAATTATTGTGACATGATTGCTCTAATTGTTCTCATTATTGGGTATCATCTTTCTTCTCTCCAGCTTGTTCATGGCCAACAGTAATGTTGCCAATTTCACCATCATCACTGATATTCATCTCTCCATTTTCTAATACTTTTCTTACTTTATCTCTTTGGAGTTTTTCCTTCAATACAAATTGCCACAAGTATTTTACAAATTTCCTCTTGAAGTGGTTTTTTGAGTTAAAGGTAAGCTCCAATGTCCTCGCTTTCGTGCAAATGGTGGCAGTGATGCAAGTTTCAACCTGGAAAAAAGGTATTTTGAAATTTACTTTGACAATATACTACTAGTTATTTTTGTACGAGATTTCAAAAATTTACTAAACTTTAAAAAGCAACGTATAAAATGCCAGCCCATGCCATTTCTACCTAATTAATACTGAATTAATCACTCATATGAGTCCTTGTCCCTGTTTAACCAAAAATTAGATTTTAGGTCAAAGCTTGAATTTAGAAGAACTCGGGTTACTGATAATCGGAAAAGTATATAAGAAAGAGATTTTGAATAATATAATCAGAAAGCGAATAGAACAAAGTATATTCCAGTGATATTTTTTCGTGTCCTTACAGTTGTTTGTGACTTTCCCTTTTATAGCTGTTTTGGGAATATAGATTTTCCCTTTGTCATAGTAAGACAATTATGGGTAATTAATGACCTTAAATGTTACCTTATGCAATCATATACATTCAATACATATTCTCTAACGTTTCTAGTATTTAATACTCATTAAATGCTGTATCTGGGCTCTTTTTGCTGTTAGATTCATTGCTTTGTCTCTTCTCGATCCTTGACCTTTGAATGTCTTGAATAGGTACGAGCGTTGAATTATTTGTATGACTGCTCGTACCTTCTTCATTTAACTTGCTCGTATCTATCGTTGCTCGTGTCTGTTGTTGCTCGTGTCTGTTGTTGCTCGTATCTGTTAACCAACTTTAATTCTTTGACTGCTTGGTCAGTCTACGTGCCATGACACATCACCATATAAATACAATTTTCCCCAATACAGTCCCATGGAAATACCATCCCTTATTTCTTATTACAGTACTATTTACAATAAAAAAAATTCAAAATTACAGGTTTAAGATTGGCAATCATCAAATAAAAAAAATGGGAGAAATAGTTATAAGGAGAAAAGAAAAATTAATTCCTACTTTTTGGATCTAGCCAAAATACAAAAAAAATAACTTATTACGAATAATGAGATAATGTCAAAATTCAACACAAAAATGAATAAAACTAATTAATACTATTAAATGGCCACAAAATATAGTTGTAGTAAAAGTAGATCGACGTCATAACTGTAACAATGCACTTCGAAAGTTAGTAAAGTCATAAAGTAACTGTGAAAACCTATATTTAATTCCCAAATAAAATTTTATCTTAATATTTCAATGTCAAGATTTTATGGAAGAGAAAAATAAAAAAATGGAAAGCGAGAACAAAAAAATAGTTGTTATTTTTTTTTGGGTTGAATGCTGAAGAATGTCGCGATGACTTTTTCGGCGATATGTAATTTTTTTTGTCGATTTATGATTTTGCCAATGTAAAAGAAACGAAGAAAAATGTATGAGTAGGTGTGTCATATACCTTTCAATAGAAAGTGGTACAAGCTATTCAAGAGAGTCTTAGCTACGAAAGTTGCAAGATAAGATGTGTAAAAGAATATCTGTAAAGAAAAAAATATGTAGACAAAAATCTGTGCGTATTAAAAAGGAAAAACATGTATTAATCCAGCAATTTATAAGGGGTAAAGTAGAGACATATAAAATCTACAAATGTAGTGACTGTTGACAAAATAAGAAACGCAAATTATAAAGAAATAATATGCTCAAACTGCAGTATTAGAAATTTTACCAGCGTTCTGATCGAAGGACAACCTAACATCCTCGCCATATATATATATATATATATATATATATATATATATATATATATATATATATATATATATATATATATATATATGTAGGAATTAGTCATAGCAATGTATGTTGTACAAAGGCAATTGATATTTGTACAGTGATAGTAGCAACAGTTTAGTTAATTAAATTAGTTAGTTGAGGCATAATAGTTGTAGTATATATAGCTGAGTTGTACACTTGTAAGAGCTAACTGCTCCATTTTTCTTCAAATAACACAGAGTGGTTCTTCTTCTCTCTTTGTGCGATATTCTCTCTTCTTCTCATAGATTCTGATTCTACCTCTTCCCTTTCANGGAACGAGTTGTCAGTCCAAATGTCACAAACCCAATTTTGCGAGAAAAAGGGGGCGCGACAGTGCCTTGCATGTTTTCTTACTTTCAGTCATTATTTATATTTGTTACTCACTGAGTTGGAGTACTCACTTTACTCCCTGCACCCTGTGTGCAGATTCAGGCGCATCAGGTCCCGCTCCCGAGTGCTGATTCCTCCAGATTCAGGCAAGCTTTCGAAGATTACGAGGTAGCTGTTGACGTCCGCAGCCCCGTGTCTCTACTCCTTTATCGTCTCTATGTCCTTTCAGACATTGTACTAGTTATGGATTTATCAGAATTCTATTATGACTTTTAGATGCTTATGACTAGTGACACCCCGATTAGGGTTGTGTATGGGTGATTCTTCCGCGTATTTATGTTATTATCAGTTATTTCGGATTGTTTTATCATGTTTAAACTGTTCTTAAATGCTTATCTATTTAAAATTGGAAAAATGGGAAGTGTCGGCTGGCCTTGTCTTCACGAGAGGCGTCATCACGACCGTGTTCGGGGTTAGGGCCATGACAGAAACTACCCCTTAAAATGTGAGTCCTTGGTGCTAATTGTGTCATGTGAAGTCCGTGTACGCGAGGTGACGAGTACGTGCTCAGGATTATTTGTGGAAATTTAACCGTTTAGGGTTCTTAGGTTCTTATGTTCATTAGATATGAAGTTGTTTTGTTATGATAAATCCCCCAGTTACTAGTTTCACCTCTACATGTCTTAATTGGAATTTATTTGCTTCGTGTTCCACCCTTATTACCGAATAAACTCTTATGTGCCTTAACAGAAGTTGTTACCTCATTTATTACCATGCTATCCTTCCCTAATTGCTTATCATTAATTGAAGATATTATTATCTCTTCTGTAATTGTCTATCCTTAATTGAAGTTATTATTATCTTTTCCGTAATTGCTTATCCTTAATTGAATTGGTTGCATCTCTTTCGTAATTGCTCAACCCTAAATGAAGTTTTGTTATCCTTTATCATTGTTGACTTATCCTTATTTGGAATTATTGACTCATGTTATCTCCATTATCGTCAATTGTACTTTTGTGGAATCATTGCTACACATTATCTCTTCCTTGTTGAGCTATTGCTATGTTGTACCGTTATTTCCTGTTGTGTCTTTCTTGTGAGCTCGTTCTTCCATTCTCTTTGTATTTTGAAGTTACTGAGTTGATTTACCTGTCGTATTCTCGTATTATTGTTGTTGTAATTGTTATATTTAGTGTTGTTGAGCAGAGGGCTATGTGTGGTTGTGATATTGAAACTATTTTTGAGGAAATATTATGGCATGTGGGCACATATTGTGAAAGTCATTTATTCGAGCTGTTACGTTTTGGCATACGTGCTTGTTGAGAGAATTCTTATGTTATTTGCACGAGGTTTCTGTCATACTATTGTTATTGATACTCATGCGGTGGTATAAGGTTTGGGTGTTGAAACGCATGCGGTGAGATAAGGTGGGCTTGAAGCGCGTGGCTAGTAGGAGAACTACTAGAACCCATGCAGTGTGATAAGGTGGGCTAAAACGCGAGATGCTATTTCGGAAAAAATAATTTTCAAAAACTAAATATAAAGGCTCCCGAGGTGATATAAGGAAAGTTGTGATTCATTTTACTATTTGTGACTACGAGGCGGTACCTCAGGAGGGCTCTGTTGTCATTTCCCATTTTCTATGTACTTGTCTTTGATTGTTGTTTTCCTCCGTATTGCTTTATTTGCTCAGTTCTATATAGCTAATCTTGTTGTACTGGTCACTGCTTCAAAATTCATTGCTGCTTTTATTGCACTATACATTTCGTGGTGGTTATTTCTTATGTGTTATTCGTTGTCTCTTCTCTTAATTGTTGACTGGAATTGTGGTAGAATACTGCCCACCTGGAGAATAAGGGAAGTACAATTTAAATTTTAGCTTTTAATATTTGATAACATGATGTGCCCAGCCACCAAACTGGGGCAGAAAATTTTCTTTGTTTGTTTTGTTGCAGTCAGGAGCCCACCTGGAGAACAAGGGAATACTTTTTCAAGCGTTGCAGTCAGGAGCCCGCCTGGAGAACAAGGGAATACTTCTCAAGCGTCAGCAGTCAGGAGCCCACCTGGAAAACGGACACACGTTTCAAATAATAACAATCAAGCATCATTCGGAGGAATGGCAGCAATATCGCCAACTACAATGCAAGACAACAACAGGAATACCAATCGGAAGATTACGAGACACAAATTCAAGGCAACACAAGAACAAGTTAAAAGACATAGATAGGACCCTCTTGTAATTCGTAGATCATAGCTTAGGCTAGCTTCTTATTTTATTTTAACACGGTGTAATAAGGAGGTCAGCGAGCAGTAGCAACAACAACAGCAGTGAAATCACAGCTCCTGGTAGTCCCAGCTACCACACATCACAAATGACACAACGGAACTACTGCAATTCTCGGAATTCCATTCCGACCCTCGGATCAAAATCTCACTATCGAACCGGAAACTTTAAAAATTCAACCTTCGGCATTTCAAGCCTAAATTCGCTACGGACCTCCAAAACACATTCCGAGCATGCACCCAACCCCGAAATTACCTAACGAAGCTAACGGAATCATCGGATTTCCGTTCCGAGGCCGTCTTCACACTTTTCTGGCTATGGACCATTTTCCAACACTTAGGCTCTTATTTAGGGACTAAGTGTCCCAAAACTCTTCGAAACTCGAAACCGAACATCCCGGCAAATCAAAATAGCAGAAATAAACTTGGGGAAAGCAGTTAATAGGGGATCGGAGCGTAAATTCCGAAAATGACCGGCCGGGTCGTTACATCACCCTACACTTAGCCCTGTAACAAATAGTCCTTCCATCGTACAAATCTAACTTATCCCTGACCAAATCCTGAATCTCCCACAACTTAATATTTAGCTGGAAAATAATCCTATCTTTATACTTATTGGCAATGTACTTAGAAGTATATAATTTATTCTTGTTTTTGGTGTTGCACTTATGAGCTGGATGGTACTTCTTCACAATAAAGTTACATGAATCGCCATAATTGCTTGCATACAATTCCTAGTTACACTTGGCTCCTTTACACTTAACTCTAACCCTATCCTTTTCATTAGGCCTAATTGTTAGTTGCACTTTGTTCTCCATAGCATATGAGGCTACTGGTTTTCTAAACTCTACAGCATTTTCAAATACCATACCAAGCTCAAAAATAGCAAGGTAACAGTCAGGGTCAAACCTTACCTTTTTACTTTTCCTTCTAGGAGGTAAGTCAATACCCATTTCAGCTAAAACATCTAAGTCATATGTGCTATCATCACTTCCAATATACTGGTGTAGTAGTCTTCATCCCCTCGAAATTTTCCAACAAACCTGCCCTCCTTAGATGGCCTGCCAATATACTCAAAGCCTTTATCTATTCCAGCTTCTCCCAGAATAATCTCTTCAGCTGGAGTAGTTTTTTTTCCTCTTTTTCTTCTGTTTTTTCTTCTTTCTTCTTTCATGTCTTAATGAAGTGAGCTCTTCATTCACATCACTATCATCTTCATCAGGAATGTTATCTAATTCAGACTCACTACATGACAGATCTGATGCCAAACCAACATCTATATTTGTTGTTTCTTTAGCCCCTTATAAATTTTCACTTACAACCCCAACATAAGCTAGACTTTCCTCAGCCACAAATGTTTTATCTGCAGCACTTTCTTGGACATTTATATCCTCTGGAACAGTAGATGTTGCCCTAGCCTCTTTATTTAATGTATTTTCACTTGGTTCAACAACTTTTGGCCCACATAAAAGGCCACATGGGACAGTCTCATCAACCAACAAAGGCTCATTAACTACATGCTTAATAAACAAATCTAAATGATCAAGATGATTAAGGTGACAAACTATATTATACAGTTGTTTATCATTTTCAATCAAGACAAAGTCATTAGATTTCAAATTAATTAAATAGAAACCCTCTACCTCAACATACCCCATATCCTTTATGTAAGATAAAAGCTCAAAAAGAGAAAAGTGGTCCTTGTCTATCATGTGACCATCCTCACCCCTCTCTCCTACATATCTCGGGTTAGGATCCTTGACAACCATGGTGAAAATCGACAAGAATATATTCGTTTGCAGACATGTCAAGATTTACCACTGTATTGAAAAACCAAAAAGCGAAACAGAGGATGTCAGTAGATTCCCTGACCCAAATTATAAAAAAAAACCTAATTTTCACAAACTCCAATAAACTAAATTACAACAACCAAAAACAACTATGTTTTTAGTAAATAAAAGCTTACCACAAAGGAAAACTTTGATTGAAATAGAATAAACCGCGAAACTTCAGTCACGACCAACTCTAGCAAATCATGGTAGCATAGGATCCCATTCCTTATATATCCCGGCTAAAAAACCGAGGATCTCCCGGCCAAAAAACCGTGGAGCTTTTTCTTTCCAAATCCCGGCCAAAAACCGAGGATCTCCCGGCCAAAAAAACGTGGAGCTTTTCTTTTCAAATCCCGGCCAAAACACCGAGGATCTCCCGGCCAAAAACCGTGGAGCTTTTTCTTTCCAAATCCCGGCCAAAAACCGATGATCTCCCGGCCAAAAAAAACCGTGGAGCCTTTTCTTTCCAAATCCCGGCAAAAAAAAATCGAGGATCTCCCGGCCAAAAACCGTGGAGCTTTTTCTTTCCAAATCCCGGCCAAAAAACCGAGGATCTCCCGGCCAAAAAACCGTGGAGCTTTTTATTTCCAAATCCCGGCCAAAAACCGAGGATCTCCCGGCCAAAAAACCGTGGAGCTTTTTCTTTCCATGTCCCGGCAAAAACCGAGAATCTCTTCGNGAGACCTTTTCCCCCGTGGTTAAGATGGTCACTGTCAGAAGTGTAGTGGCCCTTGCAGCTCAACATAACTGGCCCTTATTCCAAATGGATGTCTACAATGCCTTCCTCCAAGGGGACCTTTCTGAAGAAGTTTACATGTCCTTGCCTCAGGGATTTGGCAGTCAGGGGGAGACTAGAGTGTGCAGACTTCTCAAATCCCTCTATGGTCTTAAACAGGCTAGTCGACAATGGAATTTGAAGCTCACATCAGCTCTTATGCACTCTGGTTTCACACAAAGCAAGCTGGACTATTCTCTGTTCACTAAAAGGCACAATAATGACATAGTCATCATACTTGTTTATGTTGATGATCTACTAATTACAGGGAGTGACCAGGAGCTAATTCAAGAGGCTAAATCTATTTTGAATAACAACTTCAAAATGAAAGACCTAGGAGAGTTAAGATTCTTTCTAGGAATTGAGTTTGCAAGGTCAAGCAAGGGTATTCTTATGAACCAAAGGAAATATGCATTGGAGCTTGTATCAGAATGTGGATTGGGTGGAGCAAAGCCTACTGATTCACCTCTGGATCAGAACTTAAAACTCACCAGTGTAGAATATGATAAACATTGTGAAGGGCAAACAAACGATGAGGATCTGGAAGACAGGAGAGTATATCAGAGATTAATTGGGAGGCTATTATGCTACCAAAAAGGAAGTTTCCCCTCCCCAAGTTCTTTCATGTATTTTGCTAAATAAAAGAAAAACATAAAAGAGGAAAACAAAAGAAGAAGAAAGAAGAAAAGAAATAAAAATGAAAATCCCAAAAGAAAAACAAATCATGGTAGCATAGGATCCTCCTTAAATATCCCGGCCAAAAAACCGAGGATCTCCCGGCCAAAAACCGTGGAGCTTTTCTTTCCAAATCCCGGCCAAAATACCAAGGATCTCCCGGCCAAAAAATCGAGGAGCCTTTTCTTTCCAAATCCCGGCCAAAAAACCGAGGATCTCCCGACCAAAAACCGTGGAGCTTTTTCTTTCCAAAATCCCGGCCAAAAAACCGAGGATCTCCCGGCCAAAAAACCTATGAGCTTTTTCTTTCCAAATCCCGGCCAAAAACCGATGATCTCCCGGCCAAAAAACCAAGGAGCCTTTCTTTCCAAATCCCGGCCAAAAAACCGATGATCTCCCGGCCAAAAAACCGAGGAGCTTTTTCTTTCCATATCCCGGCCAAAAACCGAGGATCTCCCTACACAATCCTGATTTGATCGCTTAGATATCACAACTAACTCACGAAATCTTCCTAGTGAAAACTGGGGCAGAAAATTTCGTTAGTTTGTTTGTTTTGGTATTTTAAGCAGGTCGACCTCAAGACACAGGGTTCGAGACGACCAAAAGAATGAGTCTCAATGCAGAATAAAGAAAAAGAAGAAAAGAAAAGAAGTGAATTCAAAATGCAGAAATTGATGAAAAATGTGAGCTGCTCAAGACATGGCTGAGGTCACAAGCTCTGCATGTCCCGTCTTGGTTTGAAAAACTGAAGAAGATTGAACCAACACCTGCAGCTAACAAGCATCAAGATTCAGATCAGGGTCCGCATGAAGAACCAACCAAGACTCAAGATCAAGCTTCAGAAGACTCATAGATAGGAATCTTGTAACTCGTAGCTGATAGGCTTAGTTAGTCTTTTTCATTTTTGATTTTGATGTAATAACGGGACCGCGGACCGGAACCTCGATGGCACCTCGCTCGGCTCTCAACCTCGGTACTCCATCATCTCATTCATTTCTGAACTACACGTGGCCTGATTCCTTTATAGCCAAGGATATGTAGGCAGCTCAGATACCATGGCTCGGTCACATTCTCCCTCTTCTTAGTTTTTGCTCTCCTTAAATAAGGGTCGGGTCAAAAAACCTGTCTAGTCATTCTTTGTCTGAAAACTCTTCGCGTTTCCAGTCAAAGAGGGGCAGCTGTTGACATGTGATTTTTGACCCTCCCCGAAATTTTACCCATTTTAGCATGTAAATATTTAGTTTAGGCCTAATATCGCCATTTCAACTAATTTTACTCTTTTACGTTATTTTAATACAAGAAAATGAAAATTACAAAACAAATATTTTATTTTATGCACCTTTCGTAAAGTAAAAAATAAACAAAAATAGTACCTTATTTTTACCTTTATATAATGTTAGAAAATACAAAAAATATATGTATAATAGTTTTATGTTTTAATATAGTTTAGTTTAATTAATTAGAATTTGTTTTTGCATCATGTAGTATAGTTATCTTATATTAAAGGAATTTAGCTATGGTTTTGAATAATAATTTTTGGAGTCTTCTTAGCCGAAAATTGAGACACAAAAAGACATGATCCAACCCAAATTTCCTTAGCCCATTCTTCCCAACCCATTAGCCCATTTAAGTGCAAGATTTAATCTTAGCCATCTATTTCCTTCTAATCCAATGGTCATCATCCATTCTCACTTTCATATAAAATACCCAATTATAGAAACCCTACCGGAAGTTTTCAATTTCAAAAACATAGACACCCTCCCATCAGAGTAGTCGTCGATCTCATCTCCTGCCTAAAGAAGAGCAGCTTGAACACTAATACACAAAGAGAAGGTCAGCAACCGTCCAAACCCGTTACTCTTTCAGCCATTGATAACACCTAAAAGCCACCATTTTAGTTTCAAACTCCAGCCCCCCAAAACCCAGTAAAACTGCTCTGAAAATCAGTTCCAAAACAGCCATTTCATCACGCTAAAATGGTAGAATCCATGGCGGAGTCGCCGGCGAGTTCCCGTTCGAGGGGTCGGTGTTAGAGGTGGTCGGTTCGAGGTTTCCGTTAATAAGTTCTCTGTACGGTTTCATTCGTCGGCTCAGAGTCGGCCCTTCTTCTATATTGCTGTACAATTCCCGTCACAAGGTCAATTTTCATCTAATATCCCAATAATATATTTGCTCTAATGGGTTTCTGCCAAATATTCTGTTTTGTTTTCTATATTTTAGGTGAATGTTCTCTTGTTTTGTTTATTTAATTGATTTGATATATTGAGGCATTGTTTAAATTAATTACTAAAAGTAGTGCATAATCTTCTTAGTGTAAGTATGTTAAGATTTAATTGCTACGTGAGCAACTTTTTTGGTTTTTGCATATTTTATAAAATTCATGTTTAGAGTGGAATCTGTTAATTGACAACTTCAGTGAATTGGGGGCACGAATTGTTTGGGTTGGTTCATTTCTCTTTCACTACTAATATTCTTATATTTAAATTCATGAATATGTTACATAAATTATACGCTTCCCTACAATCATTTTCATAAAGACCTTCACAATAATCTTAAATTAGCTTTAGAAAAATAATTATGAACAACCGTAGTTTGCTTTAGTTGAGCACAATCCTTTGAAATTAGAATCGAGGTGTGCCATTAGTTGAATTTTCCATGGCCCTCGCAAACTTGGAAACGCGTAGTTGCTTTAGGCGCGTAACTTAAAATTACTTTCCTAAACTCGGGTTATGTGACCCAAATCCAAATCTCAACGAAGTCGAAATGTGTCAAAAACCGCGGGCGCATTTATGTGACGTGGTTCGAGACGCGTTTTCACGACATTGCAATTCTCTTTAAAAAATAATAATAAAAGCGGTTTAAATTTAAAAGGCACATAAATTAAAACATGTATTAAAATCAGATTTTTAGCCAATTATAATAATTTAAGCGACCGTGCTAGAACCACGGGATCCGGGGGTGCCTAACACCTTCCCCCGGGTCAACAGAATTCCTTATTCAGAATTTCTGGTTCGCAGACTCCAATTAGGAAGTCGAATTTTTCCTCGATTTGGGATTTAAATTAAATCGGTGACTTGGGACACCAAAAGCCAATCCTTTCCCAAGTGGCGACTCTAAAAACAAATAAATAATCCCATTTCGAATAATGTCACTTCAAATGGAAAAACTCCCTTATACCTTATCCTTCGGGGTAGGTGTGTAAAAAAGGAGGTGTGACAATATAATTGACCAAGCTGTTGATGGACAGTTGAATCTAACTCAAAATCGATGAAGATTCCATCGGGAATCGGTCTCAATGTAGTTCATTAGGGTTTATTAGGCTAAAGAAAGGGGATTTTGGGTGGATGATTGATTAAGTGAGGCGAGGTAAAATGTGGGTAAGGTAAAAAGGGATTTTTTATCCGACCTGGATAAATAAACACGTGTAAGAATATTGTTGGTATGTTATTCCACGTGTGAAGCATTTAAAAACACACGCTTAAGTTTTTGCAGCCCGGTCATGCGTTGTATTTAAATGGTATAGACCAAAATAGAGTTAAAGTGTTCATAGGAAAAGTGCTAAGTTAAGGTGTCAAAATGAAAATTAGAGTCAAGTTTAAGGGACCGTACACCTATTTGGCCAAGAAAAAAAAGATACGTAGTTCTTTCAAAGCACCTCAAACCCATCGGGAAATGTACAACACGTTCTTTAGAACAAAATTCAAGGGATTCATAAACTTTCGATTTTTAGTGGGCGTTCGAACATAAGAATTGTAAAAATTCAAAAAATAATGATTTTTTTTTCAATTGAAAATGATATTTGAAAATTATAATTGTGTTTGAACATGAATATAATTTTGGATTATTTGAATTTTTATGAGTGATCTGAGTGAAAATTTTAAAAAATAATTTTTTGGAGTTTTTTTAATTTTTAAAAAATTACAAAATATATTTTCAAGTGAAAACTAAAAATTTTATGACCAATTTCGAAAAAAGGTAAAAAAATTCTTATGTCCAAACGGGTAGTTAGTTTCCCTAAAAATAGAAACATATAGCATCTGAATTATGTGTCGTCTTCATCCTGCATTCCTTCTAACTTTCACAGCAACACATACAATAAGTTAGTTAACGGCATTCTCATTGCCCATAAATCCTAATTAATTATCCAATAACAGAAAACAGATCTACGGTGAATGCCAGCACTAGATCACCCATCCTACGGCTAACAATGGACCAAATTATCCTGGCCTACAGGGGATATTCAATCCAACAATGAACAACACACACCTCCTCTATCTAGGGTTCAAGTCCAAAAACCTTTGCACTAAACCCTCAGTGCTTCCCTCGAAGACCCATCTCGTCAAATCAATCATTCCCTCAATTCAGAATCTGGGTTTTCAAGATTCTATCATATAACACTCAGTTTTCCACCAAAGATGTAAACTTTGTATTCTGTAAGTTGCCTTTTCTATTCTTTCTTGATTTTTATAGCAAACCAAATAGTGGGGTTTTAATGAATTATGGTTATTCTTGGCTTATAAGTATTAGAGTTTGAATCTTGAAAAGTTTCTGAAAGGGATAATTATATGGGGAAATCAGGTGCTAGGAAGAAAAAGGGTGGTGTTAATCAAAGTCAAAATCAAAACCAGAATCAAGGAGCTGTAGGGGAGAGTCATAAACTTGTTGCTGTTAATGGTACTGTTGATTTGGACTCATCCATTTTCTTAAAAAGAGCTCATGAGCTGAAAGAAGAGGGAAATAAAAGATTTCAGGCTAAGGATTTTGTAGGTGCTTTACAACAATATGAGAATGCTCTCAAACTTACACCAAAGACACACCCAGAAAGAGCTGTGTTCCACAGCAATAGAGCGGCGTGTTTGATGCAAATGAAGCCCATTGATTATGATTCTGTTATTTCTGAGTGTACTATGGCACTTCAGGTTCAGCCCCATTTTGTTAGGGCCCTTCTACGAAGGGCTCGTGCATTTGAGGCTGTTGGAAAGTATGAAATGGCAATGCAAGATGTGCAGATGCTACTGGATGCTGATGGGAATCACCGGGATGCTTTGGAAATTGCAGGGCGATTGAGTATGATACTTGGTCCTCGCCAGCAAGACCTTTGGAGCCGCCCATCTCCAGCTGCCCTTGGTGCGTCTGCGGTGGGTGCAGCCTCTATTGCCGGTCTAGGACCGTGTTTACCTTCTCGATCAATGTCTAAGAAGCTAACACCTTCAGCTGGGGCTTCGGTTGTATCAGCTAATAATAAACCAGATAAGCCCTCTCATGTTAACCCTGCTGAAAATGGTACTCAGGGCAAAGTTCAGATGCCGAGGGTTGTCTTGAAGCCTTCAAATGGTCCTTCTAAACCTAATGCAAGTCCTAGTAGGGATGACAAGAAGGAGCTGGCTTCTTTGTCAGCATCACTTACAGTCCACGGACATTCTAAGGATGCTGTGATTCGTTGGAGGCCATTGAAGCTTGTTTATGATCATGATATAAGGCTCGCCCAAATGCCTGTAAATTGCAGTTTTAGAGTGTTGAGGGATATTGTTACTAAACGGTTTCCAATGTCTAAGTCTGTTCTTGTTAAATATAAGGACGGTGATGGTGATTTAGTAACTGTTACCTGCACAGGTGAGCTTAGATTGGCTGAGTCCTGGGTTGATAGTTTAGTACCAAAAGACCCTGACACAGATGAAGGTGACTCCATTGGGATGCTGAGATTGCATATTGTTGAGGTGAGTCCTGAACAAGAACCAGCTTTGTTGGAAGAGGAAGAGAGGCCTGTCGAGAGTGAGGAGACTATAGAAGATGAGAGTGGATCCCATTCTTCACTAAGTGATTCCATGGTGGAAACTCAGGACAGTAAGATTAACAAGACAGAGAAGGATACTACCAAAGAGAAAACCACAACGGAAGATCCTGAATGTAAGGAAGTTGAGATGGATGATTGGCTGTTCGAGTTTGCTCAGCTATTCAGGACCCACATTGGGATTGATCCAGATGCTCACATTGACTTGCATGAGCTTGGAATGGAGCTCAGCTCTGAAGCCCTTGAGGAGACTGTGACAAGTGAAGCGGCTCAAGCTCTTTTTGACAAGGCTGCCTTAAAGTTTCAGGAAGTGGCTGCTCTCGCTTTTTTCAACTGGGGAAATGTGCACATGTGTGCGGCCAGGAAACGAATGCCGATCGATGATTCTGCTTCAAAGGAGATGATGGCTACTAAGCTTCAAGCAGCCTATGACTGGGTGAAAGAAAAATATTCTCTGGCCAAAGAGAAGTATGAGGAGGCTCTCTTGATTAAACCAGATTTTTATGAGGGGTTGCTGGCATTAGGGCAGCAGCAATTTGAAATGGCAAAACTCCACTGGTCTTTTGTCTTGGCTAAGAAAGAGGACCTGTCAAATTGGGATCCTACTGAGACGCTTGCTCTATTTGAAAGTGCAGAAGAGAAAATGAAAGCAGCGACTGAAATGTGGGAAAAGCTGGAGGAGCTGAGGGCTAATGAACTAAAGGATCCTAGTGCAAGCAAGAAAGATGAACTACTAAGGAGAAGGAAGAAACAGGGAAGCGGTCCTGAGGCTGAGGTGTTGGCTGCAGGTGGTCCGGGTGGAATTTCAGCTGATGAGGCTGCGCAGCAAGCTGCTGTAATGAAATCTCAAATACATTTGTTTTGGGGTAATATGCTTTTTGAGCGGTCGCAAGTTGAATGTAAATTGGGGATGACTGGTTGGAAGAAGAAACTTGATACTGCAGTCGAGCGATTTAAGCTTGCTGGAGCTTCTGAGATTGACATCTCAACAGTTCTGAAAAATCATTGTTCCAATGAAGAAGCTTCTCAGCAAATGGTTGAGAGCCCGAAGACTGAAGGGGCTGATAATTCGAATAACAAGAATGATGCTAGTCAAGCTTAGGCGGAGACCTGACAATAAATTTGCAATATTTATTTCTTTATAAAAAATTTATATACGTGAAACCAGAAAATTTTGGCTTTCAAACATCAATTAGACATGTAGGATCTGCATTTATGATGAAACCAGAATCTTGTGATGGAAACGATTATCAATTTGTCATTTTTCTGAGTTCTGACATATACAATTTTTCTTTGGCGAGTGCTTGAAAGGTTTCTTTCTCTTATTTTGCTCTCTATTGGAAGTAGATATTTCAGAATCCATGTGTGCCATGGCTGAAGAGACGTTGTTGCTAGTATAATTGTTACTACCTTTGAAAGGGATTTTGGAACTTAATGCAAAGCTACTATATCTCACTTTAGACATTTTCAAATTCATTCATAGCAAGCCAGCTGCTTGACTTAGTTGTTCCATATATCAACTTCTCTTGTAATAAAAAAGGAAGATTAAGCTGGCCAACCATGTCTTTTTTTGCTCATCTCCTTTTTCATTGCTTTCTAAAAAGTTTGATTTCACGCAGGGGTGTCAAATGGGCGGGTTGAGTCGATTTTGGGGTCATAACCCAATCCGCCAAACTCTTATTAAGCTTTAATTAATATGTGTTATTTTCTTATATATTGTATAATTACTAAATAAGACTTTTTTTTCTTTTGTTATGGTCATATATGACATGTCAAACACAAAAAAAAGTTATTTCTAAGATATTTTGACAAAGTTATTCATGGATTAATTTGGGCTAAAAATTAGCCCTACTTTAAATGGATTGGGTCAAAATAGGCTAAGTTCAATAAATGGGCGAGTCAATAAACAGCCCAACCTTGGATAGGTTGGGGGGGTCATTTGGGCTTGGGCCAAATTTGACAGCCCTAATTTCATGTTTGAAATGGGGAAAAAAGGTGAAAGCTGCTTATTGTTGAGCTGGAACCATATCGTTCTACCAGGTATCAGTTTAAGGGTTTAATATTGTTTCTCTATATCTGAAGCTATAACTTGTGATCTGGTCCATGCGATAGCATTATCTCGGAACTGTAGGTGTTTGCTAAATATTTATGTTGGATCTATGAACCCCAAGCCCATTATTGAGTGCTTAAGGTGTAGTAGTAACAACCTGGAGAACCTAGGCTCGATGATCAGCTATCTGCTTCAACTTTGGTGCACCCCATTACTTGGTCGCTGTGCATGTGGGATAAAGCGGGCTGCTCAATGGTTTAGTGGAATGTGCTAAATGAATTGAATAGTAATTCTGTAAATCTAAGGAACTAAAGTGCAAGAATAGCTCCTGAACAATTTACAGAGACTGAATTTTGGACTGTGAAAGAGAAAGAGAGAGTAGTATTATTTCTTCTTAACTGCCTTTTTACAATACGAATATTCCCTTTAAGTAGTTCTAATCCCTTCTCTAATGTAACTGGTTCTAACAGACTTTAACAACCCCTAACTACCACTAATAACAATTGCTAAGATACCCCTTAACTTCTACTAATTCCCTTTTCTGCATGTTTACAATATTGTCACATAACAACTTTTCCCCCCTCTTAAGAGTCCTTGGCCTCAAGGACAAAGGTTGGAAATTGCTGTTGTAAGACGTGCAAGTCGGCCCATGTGTTATCTTAGTGGGGCAGTTGAACCACTTCACCAAAAGCTGTGTGACATGTCTGTTGTTTTTAGAGAGTACTCTTTTATCCAAAATCTCTTCAGGCTCCAGTACAATGTACCCATGAGGAGATAGGGAAATAGGCAGTTTAGGCGTGGCTGTAGCAGTACCAGTCTGTGACTTTAGCTGAGAGACATGAAATGTATGATGGATCTTTGCTTGTGGAGGTAGGTCCAACTGATAAGCCACAGTACCCACTCTTTTGATGATCTTGAAGAGACCAAAATACTTTGGACTCAACTTATGATAGGAGTGATTCTTCAAGGAAATTTGCTTGTACGGTTGCAGCTTCACAAAGACCATGTCACCTACATTGAAACTCCTAGGAGTTCTATGTTTGTCAGCTTGAGCCTTCTTCCGGGATTGAGCTAACAGGAGATGATGCTTTAGCAATCTGATGGTGGTCTCTCTGGCTTGGAGACTCCTGTCAACCTGATCTACCATTGAACTATGGGGAATATAGGGCAGGTGGAGGGGTGGTTTTTGGCCATATAGGACTTCAGAAGGGGTCATCGTGATAGCAGAGTGATAGTTAGTGTTGTACCACCATTCAGCCAAGGGAAGATAGTGCACCCAATCCTTGGGTCTATCCTTGCACATGCATCTGAGATAGCTCTCCAAACACTTGTTGACCACCTCTGTTTTCCCATCTAATTGAGGATGATAGGCAGAAGAGTGATGTAAGTGAACTCCTTGAGCCTCAAAAAGAGCCTGGCAGAACTTACTCAAAAAGATAGTGTCCCTGTCACTCACTATAGTTTGGGGCAACCCATGTAATTTGTATACATTGTCTAGGAAGGCCTGGGCCACTGTTGACGCAGTGTAGGGGTGAACCAGACTGATAAAATGAGCATATTTACTGAGCCTATCAACAACCACCAATACTACTGACTTGTTGTGAGACTTAGGTAGCCCCTCAACAAATTCTAAGCTGATATCTTGCTATACCTTTTCAGGAATGGGTAGGGGTTGTAACAGGGCTGGGGACTTCACATTCTCACCCTTACACCTTTGGCAAGTGTCACAGCTCCTAATGTGTTCATAAACTCCTGTTTTCATCTTCTTCCAATAATAAACTTGACTAACTCTATGCAAAGTGGCAGCCATTCCTGAGTGACCTCCAACAGCACTGTCATGAAAGAAGTGCAAAATGTCATCTCTGAGGAGCTTGTCAGGGCCAACCACTATTTTGCCTTTCCTGTAAATGATGCCATCCTTTAGCCAATAGATAGGATTGGCTAATGCATTCTGACTAAGCCGAGATGCCAACTGCTGTAGGTGTTGATCTCCCGAGTAAAAGGATATCACTCTTGCAAGGAAGTCTGAAGTCACAGTAGAGATAGTTAAGAGTTGAATACTGTTCATAGGAAACCTTGACAAAGCATCTGCTGCTACATTCTCCTTCCCCTTTTTGTACATGATGTTGTAGTCATACCCCATAAGTTTAGCAACCCATTTCTGCTGGCTAGGGGTAGATACCCTCTGTTCTAGAAGATACTTGAGGCTCTGGTGGTCTGTCTTAATAAGAAAACGCCTGCCAATGAGATATGGTCTCCATTTATCCACTGCAGTCACAATGGCCATCATCTCCTTTTCATACACTGAGAGGTGTTGATGCTTAGCATGCAAAGCCTTGCTCAAATAAGCTAGAGAATGAGCCCCTTGCATCAATACAGCCCCTATTTCATGCCCACATGCATCAGTTTCAATAATGAACTCCTGGGAAAAATCTGGGAGTGCCAACACTGGTGTTGTACTCATAGCCATCTTGAGAGTTTCAAATGCTTGAGTTGCTGCCTCAGAACACTCGAACTTATCTTTCTTCAGAAGATCAGTCAGGGGTCTAGCTATCATCCCATACCCCTTCACAAATCTCCTATAATACCCTGTTAAACCCAAGAATCCCCTGAGTTCCTTCACATTTTTATGTACAGGCCACTCAACCATCACCTTCACCTTCCCTGGGTCAGCTGCTACCCCTTCTTGAGTGATAATATGGCCCAAGTACTATACCTTTGTCTGACCAAATGTACATTTCTAAGCTTGACAAACAAATTATTATCCTCCAAGATTTTGAAGGCTTGTTCTAAATGTACTAAATGTGATGACCAAGAAGAGCTGTATATTAGAATGTCATCAAAGAATACAAGTATGAACTTTCTGAGGAAGGTTTGGAATATATGATTCATCAAACTTTGAAAAGTGGAGGGTGCATTGGTTAAACCAAAGGGCATAACCATAAACCCATAGTGTCCATTATGGGATCTAAAAGCTGTCTTTTCAATATCTTGGTCAGCCATCCTAATCTGGTGATAACCAGATCTTAAATCTAGTTTTGAAAAAAACTTTGCCCCTCCCAATTCATCTAATAGTTCCTCTATCATAGGAATTGGAAATTTTTCTTTAACAATGCAACTATTTAATTGTCTACAGTCTATACAAAGCCTCCAAGTACCATCTTTCTTTTTGTCCATGACAATAGGTGAGGAATAGGGACTTACACTAGGCCTGATGACACCAGAATCCAACATCTCTTTGATAATTTTTTCTATCTCATCTTTCTGGTTAGCAGCATATCTGTAGGGTCTGGCATTGATAGGGGAGGTTCCTTCCTTGAGTATAATCTTGTGATCATGACTTCTTTGAAGAGGTAAAGCTCTAGGTGCTTCAAAGAGACCAGTGTGTTTGGCCAGTAACCTCTGCAAGTCATCAGAGTCCTGCCCTTGTTGGAAGTTCAAAGTAGCAAGTTCTCCTTCGATTGGTTGAACATAAGCTGTGATCATCATGCTCAACTCCCCAGATTTGTGCAGCAATCTTTGCATTTTGTGATTGTCTAACAACTTAGGAGCACCTGGTTGGCTACCTCTGAGTGACACCTTTTTACCCCCAATTTGCAACTCCATCTTCAGCTGCCTAAGGTTCCATTTAATATCCCCTAGAGTGACTAGCCACTGTATTCCCAAGACAACATCTGCTCCCCCCAGAGGCATGACTAACATGTCAGCTCTGAATTCCACTCCTTGCATCTTCCATGTAATCCCCTTACTCATGTACCTGCTGTGAATTTTGCTACCATTGGCAACTGCTACAGAGAATGGAGAAATAGTTTCCAGCTTGTACCCCAATCTCTTAGCTACATCCAGGTCCATGAAGTTATGAGTAGACCCTGTATCTATCAAAACATGTACCATCTTACCTTTTACACCCCCTTTTACCCTCATTGTTCTGTAGTCTACTGTTCCATCTAGTGCATGAACAGACATCTGAGGACTTAAAGTTGATTCCTCTCTATTTTCCTCCTCAATAAAATTTTTAGTAGCCTCCCAGTCTTCTTCCTCCTCTCCTATTTCTAGCAGATACATTTGCTTCCTTCCCCTGCAGTTATGACCAGGGACAAACTTCTCATCGCACCAAAAACACAACCCTTGGGCTCTCCTTTCATCCATCTCAGCTGTGGATAATCTCCTAGATCCCTTCACTACAGATTTCCCGTTGGAACCCAAGAACCTGTTCCCTTCTACATTTCTGCTACTCCCAGCCCCTTGAATCTGTAGGTTTCCCCTGGAGTTTGAATTCCCAGAAGAAGCTGGAGTAGGTAATAAGGGTCTGAAACTCCTCTGATTCTTTTGCAAGTTCAGGGAATGTTCAACTAATTTGGCTAGGCTGTAGGCTTTTGTTAGAGTACGTGGAGATAACATCCTCACTTGTACCTTAATTTTTGGTTTTAGTCCCTTTAAAAAACAGCTGATAGAGTATTCCTCAGATAACTCAACTTGGTTTAACAACCCATCAAAAGAATCCAAGAAATCCTGCACACTCCCCGTTTGTTTCAAGCTAATTAGCTCTGCCATCGGATCTTCATGTAAGGTATGGCCAAATCTATGGTATAACCCCCTAAGGTAGTCATTCCAATTGGGTAATCCCCTACCCACTCGGCCCTTCATCATTGCTCGATGCCATTTTAATGCTCTGCCCTCTAGGTTAATGGCTGCTATTCTAACCTTCTCCTCCTCATTCGTTCCCTTATATTCAAAGAATTGCTCGCATCGATAAATCCACCCTTCCAAATCATTCCCGTTGAACTTAGGAAATTCTACTCGAGAGTATTTGTAATTAGGGTTACCTCTGTCAAGATAGTTGCCTCTGTCAAGATAATCCTCATCGTTCTCATGAATCGCAGCTGGAGGGACCGCTACTGGTGGCGCCGACGCTTGTTGATTCGCCGCCATTGCCGCTATTAGCTGTCTAATTTCCCCAATCACCTCATCGTGTTTTTCTCCCATCGCCTTAACTTGTTCTCTGATTTCTTCAATTTCTCGATGCATCTCACCATTTCTCGTCGCCTCCGGCATGTCTTCCGGCCAAGGATGCTGAAGCTCTCATACCAAATGGAATGTGCTAAATGAATTGAATAGTAATTCTGTAAATCTAAGGAACTAAAGTGCAAGAATAGCTCCTGAACAATTTACAGAGACTGAAATTTGGACTGTGAAAGAGAAAGAGAGAGTAGTATTATTTCTTCTTAACTGCCTTTTTACAATACGAATATTCCCTTTAAGTAGTTCTAATCCCTTCTCTAATGTAACTGGTTCTAACAGACTTTAACAACCCCTAACTACCACTAATAACAATTGCTAAGATACCCCTTAACTTCTACTAATTCCCTTTTCTGCATGTTTACAATATTGTCACATAACATTTAGTTGAGTTGTGCTTCATGCTGATCCGGACATCACCATCGTAAAAGAAAAGAAATGTGTGCTCTGTATATTCTTGAGATATATAAATTCTGACTGGATATTCGGTTTGGATTGTTAAGTGCTTTTCATATTGAGTTTCAGTTCTCGCACTCAGGTCACTGATAAGGTAATTATTGGAAAATTCAAGGTAATTTACTAGAAAAGAGTTAATTCAAGTTAAAAGGAACTTCTTTTGAGAACATAACAATAAAACTCCTCTTAGATTACCAGACAACAGTACATCAAAAAACCCAAGTGGCATAAAACAAGAAAAACACCCCCACTAATCAACATAAACAAATCATTATTACATCATCATCATAATCTTAATATTAAGCCATTTTCTTCTCATTAATCAGTTTTCTAATTAATACTCCATCAAAGTCTCAAACAGTTGCTATTGGGGCAGAGTTGACAGTAGTTTCCACAGCCTTCATTGCTTCAAACCTTGGCTCCTTAGCCTGGAATTTAAGACCTGCATATAATTTCATATAGTCCTCAAAAACAAACTTAGGATAAATGGCTTTGTTCTCTTTCTCCAACAATTCTGGTGCTGGATAGATGACAGCATCACTCCCCGGGTTATAGAACGAAGCTATGGACATTCTGTTTCCATCAGGCTGAGCAATCACCCTATGCTCCACACTCTTGTACTTTCCATTAGTAATCACCTAAAAGTTAACCAAATAGTAAAAAATCATATCTCAGGTAATGATAATGTAAACACTCTTTACAGTAACAGTGTATATAAGTTAAATCCTTACCTCAAGTTGGTCTCCGAGGTTTATGACAATGGAGTGGCGCATTGGTGGAACGTCGATCCATTTGTCGTCTTTGAGTAGTTGGAGACCACTGACTTTGTCATCTTGGAATAGAAGGATGATTCCACCAGCATCAGTGTGAGCCCTGAGGCCTTTAATCAAATCAGGCTTGGGGCATGGTGGATAGTTGCTAACTTTGGTTCCAAAAGTAGGACCCTTTGAACCATAAAAGGCTTTCTTCAAGTAACCTTGCTCCAGTCCTAGATTTTCACAGAGCAAGTCCAAAAGTTGCTCTGCTAATTTCTCTAGCTTTTCAGCAAACTCCTTCATGATTTTCCTGTCATGTTTCATGTAAAGTCAGCAAATCAAAGGTTGAATTCAGGATCTAGAGCATGAGTTTGTTTTGATTCTATGTATAAATTTTTGATTTTTTTAATCAAATAAAGTATAAAGTAGTACATAATTTGAACAAAAAGGTAGCTCGGTGCACTAAGCTCCCACTACGCGCAGGATGCGGGGAAGGACTGGACCACAAGGGTCTATTGCATGCAGCCTTATCCTGCAAGAGGCTGCTTCCACGGCTCGAAAAGCAATAATTCAGTTGAACCGACATAAATCTGCCTCTGGTAGAAGCGAATCCAAAGGGGAAAAAGAATCCATTAAATTAAATCTTGTGGTCCAACATATGCAGGTTAAAAGTTGGAGCAGAATTAGAGATCCTTTGACCTGTATTCATCTTCAAGATCAGGAACTTCTGAGATATTTGAAACAGGAAGGTGTTTCAAGAAGAAAGTACTTTCCCAGTCCAAATCCTTAATTTCAGTCTGAACAGCTTCAAGCCCTTTACTTGCTACCATTTCCTTAAACCTTTCTTCCATGCATTTCTTGTAGTGTCCCTTTGTCAACTTCTCCACTGTGTCCAGAAGCTCATGAGAGATCCCATGATTTACCACCTTCATATATTTGCACATGTTATTACAATACACGATTTCAGTGCATATATATATTTCATTTCATTTTTTATGAGAGAAAATTATATAGGTATGTAGTTTAATGATGTTATACCTCAAAGAAGCCCCAGTTCTCACAAGCATCCTTAATTGTCTCCATTGTTGCAGCCCTTTGTTCAGTGTTAAGCAACTCCATGTTAACCACTGGGAAAGTCTCCATCTTTCTAATTCTTTTCTTTCTATGTATTTTGCTACCTCTTTGTTACTGTGCAGGATGGAGATGAATGGCTACATGGACGGGTATTTATAGGACTTTAACAAGGCATTAAAGATAAAGACTTTAATGATTTAAAATATTTACAAAGTAATAAAATATGAAATCTATACTTAACCAAAAAAAAAGGATGAAATCTAGCAAGTGGAAATGGGAACAGGACTCGTGGAGGATGGTATGTGACTACATATTGTTAGGACCTACCAGTTTTGGCTGAATGTTACTAATTAGCCATGATTTACTGTTATGTCTTCTCTTTTTCGTGGGGCTCAGCCTAATCAGCGCAATAGTACAACTAGTTCTCTTTGCTTTTTTCCCCATCGAATTTTGACTAATTGGACTCATGGGCGATTCAACGAATCTTGTAGCCTAAGGCGAAACTATATTGAAAAGTAGGGGTGTTCATAAAAATTCGAAAAATCGAACCAAACCAAACCGACTAAAAAAATAGATACTTTTTAGGTTTGGTTTGGTTTTGGTTTTGAATTTTAAAAACCGATCAAATTTGGTTTGGTTTTGGTTTTAATAAAAAAATAACCGAAAATCGAACCAAACCGACTATAAAAGTAGCTATTTAAATTTATTATTACACCTATATATATGTATATTTTTATATAAAGTTTCGAAAATTTTATGATACATATTAGTCATTTATATTTTTAGTCTAGTTCTTTGCTATTTAATAATCTAATTGGTAGTTTTCTTTTGCCAAGTACAAAAATAATTTATTTTTAAGTTTTGAGCATTGACTGTATCAAAAATATTTACTCTTTCTGATCAATTTAACCGATAATTGTAGTTCGTTCAATTAATTAGTAGCACTTATTGGTGAATATTTAAAATAAACTATAAATAATCTAATATAATATGTTGAAATATACTAAAAGAAAACTGGTGCATGAATACTTTTGTGTTCATGCTTCAGAGAAGATTGTAAAAGAAATTCATTATGTTGTCGATATATATAACTTAATTTCTATATAAAACGGATAACAATAAAATTGAAGAATAAAGCAAATATATTAATTAATGAGTGAGAAAATTATCATAATTTATGTACTTATTAGTGTAAAATAGCCTCAATCAAATAATAAAAAAATATACTATAACATTTTTCTTTATATAAATTATGTAGTATATAATAATAATAATAATAATAATAATAATAATAATAATAATAATAATAATAATAATAATAATAATAATAAGACTTTAAAGTAAATTTGGGGCTTTCAAATTTTCGGGGCCTAAGACAATAACCTCACTTGCCAAGCCTTTAGAGCCGCCCTTGAGAAGCTATTTCAACTTTTTTTGAGATTAAGGCATAGTTATAATTACTGTTGAAACAAGATGTCACTCTTCGCACGAGGGCAAAGCTGATACACACTATGCAAATTTATTACATGGTAACTGTATTTGTTAGTTTGCTATTTGTTATTTTTAAGTCATGCAATAAATATTTTTTTCCCATGGAAAGATTTATATCGGGATCAAGTGCTTATTCTAGGAGTCATAATAATGGTTGATTGGTTTAAAATTGATAAAATATTTCATTATTTAAGCTTGTGCACAACAATATATTTAAGGAACTTGTGCATATGATGTTATAAGTCACTAAAAATGTCAGGAACTTGGTGGAACAAATTTTTTATAGTATTGAAATATGGGTTTAAATGAAGCGACACGAAAATGAGATCGAATCCGTGCTGTGAATTTTACTATTGTACTTTTTTATTTATTTAAAATGAACTTTATTTTTATATATTTTTCCAAAACGGCATTTGATAAGCCTTCACTAATTCGGATTCGCGCATGTTCATTAAAAGAGAAACTGCTCCCTATCAAAATTTTGCATTCAAACTTGAAATAATCTATAATATAATTTAGGGTTCAACAGTCTTTATATATCCATCCACCACAATCCTTAATGATGCGCACACACAAAAGCACACCCAAAATTTAAATCGAAGTAATTCAATTTCTACGTGTCCAGTGGTTCAGGACGGTAGTAATGGGTGAGAGAATTGTTAATGGTAAAGGTAAATTTGAGGAATAATTATTTCCACTCATTAAGATAAGTTAGATTGTAACTTATTATCTATTGGATTGTGCATTTTAAAAAAATAAAGTGAAGTTGGGGTCAAGAATTTTGAGCATAAATATATAAAGTAGTTAGTACGTATGATTCTAGAGATCACAAGACTCCTCATGCCCCCAATAACTACTGCATTCATTTTTGAGAAACGAGTAAAAAAAAAAGTATAATAAAATGTTTAAAAATTTATGGGACATAAATCATAATCTATGGGACATCTATCTGAAAATGAAATGTTAACTAGGGTATATAGGGGAACAACATATGCGACAAGTATATGTAATATGGTGCACGAGCACCACACTCCTATACGCATCTTTTAATATATGTAAGTTATCTTTTGCACAAAAAAAAATATATATATGCGACAAGCGACAGGCATTTTATTTCGGCATTTGATCTTTAGGCAATTGCCAATGTTTTTACTTATTTATGAAAAATATATTGTACTCAGTGACAGCATCAACATTGAATGGGACTTTACCATAAAAAAAAGTTTGATGAAGAATGAGCAGAAAGAAAGGCAGAATATGGAGAAGAGTGGTAGCATGCGTGTCTGGTCTCCTTTCTCTTTAATTTAGTGCTTTGCTACTGTGGATTGATTGAATGACGCAGCAAAACTCAAAAGTGGATTATACTTCTTTCTATCTATTTTCCACGAAACTTTTTTGTTTCTAGTCCGTACTCTAAAAAGATTGTTTATTTTTATATTTTGGAGCACATTAAATCTAATATATTCATTTTATTTTATGTAACTCCCTCTTATGAGAATGATATAGTAGTGGCAAATGGATAAAAATAATAATTATTTATTCATATTATCTATTAAAAAATGGGTTGAATAATAAAATTTTTAAAAATTGATCAAATATGAAGATCTGTTAAATTCAGCTATCCATGGAGCTCTGCCATGACTATTGAGCTGAAACACTCTGTTGGTTATAAGGAGAAGAAGATCGCAGGAAATGAATCTAGGGAATACTCTAGAAGAGGAGAGAGAAAGTGTAATATCTCAATCTAATTCTAAAATGTATCAGTACATGTATATATAATGTAAAGAAGAAAAGAAATATCTAACTCCAGTGTCTAACTATAGTTAATGCTAACTCTGGTCACTCTAACTCTACTCTAGTGTAAGTTAGTTATAACTAACAACTGACAACTGATAAAGCTAACCACCACTAGCACCACTAAACTTAACACTCCCCTCAAGTTGTAGGATAAGAATAAGTTTTCAACCCCTTGCTAAGTAGAAAGTGAGGTTGTGCCTTTCCAAGACCCTTAATGAAGATATCAACCAATTGTGCTTTGGTGTTAATATGATGAGTCTGAACAAGGTCCGAATGCAGTTTCTCCCTCAAAAAATGGCAATCAATGTCGATATATTTCGCTCGCTCTTGATAGATAGGATTAACATTTATTTGAATAGCTGCTTTACTATCACAATGCATGGGAATAGGCAACTGAACTGCAACCCCCAGCTCCTTGAACAACCCCGCAAGCCATGAAAGTTCTGCAACTGTAGAGGCCATACTCCTATACTCTACCTCGGTTGAGCTCCTTGAGACTGTATTCTGCTTCTTGGATTTTTAAAGATGAAAGAACTCCCGAACTTAACTAGATAGCATGTGACAGATTTTCTTGACTGTGGGCATGCTGCCTATTCAGTCACATTATGCTACCAAATGGCTAGATTGCTCAGAAGACATCAATAAGTCTAATCCTGGTGCATTCTTCACATACTTGATCGACCTCAGAGTTGCATCCATATGGGACCTCTTTGGTCTGTGCATGAACAGGACCTGAACAACATAAGTTATGTCAGGCCTAGTCATGGTGAGATATAGCAGCCTCCCACCAACCTTTAGTAAGGTTCAACATCAGTCAAAATACTATCATTTACATCTGTGGCCAGAACAGATTCACCAAACTCTACTGATGTCAATTTTGATTGCACTATAATGGGGTAAAGACTAGCTTAGCTCCCTCTAGACCAGAGTCAACAATCAAATCAAGTACATAATTTCTTTGGTTGATCAAGATTCCAGCTTTGATTCTAGCAAATTCTATTCCTAGAAAGAACTTAAGCTCCCCCAAATCTTTCATCTTGAACTTCTTTTGTAAGTTGTCTCTAGTAGACTTGATCAAGTGTAGATCATTTCTAGTCACCGGGAGGTCATCCACATATACCAATATGGCAATTAAGGCTGAACCTTTTTAGTTTGTAAACAAAGAATAGTCGAAATGACTTTGAACGAAGCCTAAATCCTGAAGTGCCTCTATCAATTTTAAGTTCAATTGTCTGGAAACTTCCTTCAAGCAGTAGAGTAATTTTTTTAACTTGCACACTTTGGTTTTGGACTACCCCTTGGTATCATACCCTTGTGAAAGTTACATATATACTTCTTCAAACAGATCTCTTTATAAGAAAGCATTGCGTACATCTATTTGATAGATGTGTCACTGCTTAGAAGCTGCGACAACTATGAATGATTGGACATTGACCATTTTGACCACCGAAGAAAAGGTTTTCTTATAGTCCAGTCCCTCCTTTTGGCTGAAGCCTTTGGCTACAAGTCTGGCCTTGTACCTTTTCACCTCCCCATTAGCTTTGTGTTTTACTCTGTATACCTCTTACATCCTATGAGAGTCTTTCCTCCAGGTAAGTCAACAATATCTCATGTCTTATTTTCCTCTAAAGCTTCTACTTCTTGTTGTATTGTAGCCACCCATCTTGCATCCTTTGAAGACTCAAGATAGTTTTTTTGGCTCAACAACATCTGAGTGTGCTAAGAGACATTTTGCATAGGAAGGGGACAAACTATCATAGCTCAGGTAGTTTGACATTGGATACACACAAGAGGTTGAAACAAAGTCTTGCTTCCATTTGGGAGGTCCTGTAGTTCTAGGTTATTTTCTGACTCTAATTGGCAGTGTATCATCTTCACCTTGGTACTGTTGAGAGTCCCAGTGTCCTTACAAAGTGGTGGTGAGAAGCATCAAAAAATGATTCTGCTTCCTCATGGAGTTCATCAGAATCCTAATCTTGCATGACAGTAGTGTCTTGGAATACATCATGCACATGATCTTGATCATGACTGAGCTTAGAGGTAATGGGGGCATATCAGTTGATTCAAGGACTGGGAATATGGGAACATAGGACACCTTCATTTGCTTGAAGGGGAAAACATGTTCCTTGAATATCACATTTCTACTAACCATGAACTGTTTGGATTGTAAATTATATAACTTGTAGCCTTTTCTAGTGGGTGAGTATCCCATAAACACAGCAGGTAATTCTCTAGCTGAAAATTTATCATGTCTCCTCATATTCATAGCATAACACAAGCACCCAAATACCCTTATATGCTCTAGTGACGGCATAGTGTTAAACAGCATTTCATAAGAAGATTTCTCCTTTAAACTGGGGAAGGCAAACTATTTATGATATGCACAGCTGTGAGAACACAATCTCCCCAAAACCGTAGTGGAATTTTAGCTTAAAATCTCAAAACTCTAGCTACTTCCAAAATATATCTATGTCTCCTTTCTATAACACCATTTTATTGTGGATTGTATACACATTGATGAATAATTCCCTGTGACTCTAAAAATTGCTTCATGTCTGAGTTAACAAATTTTGATCCATTATCTATTTACTGTCTTAACAGAAGAATCAAATTGTGTGTGGATCATACAAATTAGCCTCTGCAGTAACTAATAAGTCTCATCCTTGGTATTCATCAAAAAGCAACAACGTAGTTCTAGAAAAATCATCAATCACTGTAAGAAAAAACCTTTTATTATCATGAATAGGTACCCTGTAACATCCCCATACATCTGCATGTAAAAGATGAAAGTGAGCATGTGCTACACTCTTACTGACTGAAAATGGAAACTTAGTTTGCCTAGCTAATGGACAGACTGGACACTCTAAGTAATCATTTTTTGAACTATCACTCCTAAATTGCTACTTGAGCTTATCAATTCTTTTAAGGGCCTCTATGGGTAGGTGTCCAAGCCTCTGGTGCTAAATTTTCCACTTTATTAAACTCTGATTTTTCTGTGCGAAGTTTGTATAGATGTGGTATGTGCAATTGGTGTAGACAACTGTGCCTCTCTGAATATGATCTTTAAGGATGTAGAGCCCATTTGCTTCACTACCAATCCCCAACACCTTGCCAGTAGAGATCATGAAATACACATATATCAGGAAAGAATCCTACCTTACATTGTAGCACTTTAGTAAATTTTGGGACTGACAATATGTTATACTTAAAATGGGAAACATGAAATACACCACTAATTTTGTGATCCCCAAATATACTAGTTGATCCACTGCGAGTAATCTCAGCTAAGTCTCCATTTGATAAGTGAATTGAACAATTCTGACTCAATGAACTTGGATTATGCAATAAAACCAATCTTGAAGTCATATGGTTAGATGCTCCACTATCTACAATCCATACACCTTGATTCAAAAAAGTCATTAAAGATGTTATAGTACTACTTTTTTCTATTTCTGCAGCATTTGCTGCAACCTCGATGGGCTTACCATTAAACTATTGCAGAATTTGCTGATATTTTTCTGGTGTGAAAATTGGTACAGTGGGAGTGGAAGTAGGAGCTGAAGTTGTAGTATGTTTAGTCACAATGTTAGTTTCTCCATAAAGACTTTATTTTTTCTTGAAATTATGTTCATTTGGATATCCCACTATCTTATAGCATGTTTCCCTAGTATGACCCTTTAATTTGCAGTAATCACATTGAAGATTATAATTTTTCTTGGCTTTTGCTGATTTCCAAGCCTAGTTGTCATCAAGGAAACCATTTCACTACCATCCAAATTAGCAGAGGTATTTGACATGGCCCTCTAGCTTTCACGCTTCATTAGCATATAATAGACCTTATTCACTGATGGCACTGTAATCATCATCAAGAGTTGACTACATGCTTGCTCGTATGATTCATTAAGTCCCTTCAGAAATTGTAAAAGCTTTTGACACTCCATAAACTAAATAAATTCACGGGATTTAACGTAATCACAATCAGAAATTGGTGTCGAACTGTCGAAGTCTACCCAAAGTACTCTCAATTTTGAGAAATAAGCTAAAATTGAGCTTGTGCTCTGATTAGCAATAGCAATTTCCTGTGAATCTGAAAAATCCTAGAACAGTCCACCTTATCAAATTGTTCCACACCGCACGAGCATTTGAGGAGCACACAATTCCTTTCAGCAATTCAGGTGAGACATAATTCATCAACCAAGACAATGCTATCGCATTACAACGTTCCCAGAGATCAACGGGATTTGTACCGTAATTCTCCTTTCTGCATGTGTCGTCTATGAACCAAGCTTGTTTCGACCTAGGATTGCAATCCTCATCGTCCCGCTCCATACCGAGTAATTCTCCGATCCTCTCAATTGCAAAAAAATCAGTATAGCTCCTCAATTGCTATTTGAATTCAAGAAGAGTAGATGATTGTGACTTAGTTTCTCTGGTTCAGTACTATCAACTGTCGCCATTGCTGAACTTCCTATCAACCTTTGAAAGAAGGAATTGAAGGTGATAAGACCATACTAATGACCGTGTGATTTTGATACGATGTTAAATTCAACTATCCATGGAGCTTTGCCATGACTATTGAGCTGAAGCACTATGTTGGTTGTAAGGAGAAGAAGATTTCACGGAATGAATCTAGAGAACATTCTAGAAGAGGAGAGAGAAAGTGTAATATCTCAATCTAAGGGGTTTTCTTAAATTTGGGAGACTAAAATTTCTCCTAAAAGCAATCACATTCAAGAAGTCATGGATTTAACCATTTTTATCCGTACTAAATATAAGCGGGTTGGATATTTATCTGTTTTTGCATTACCCGTTTTAACCCGCCTATATCCGACCCGACCCGACCCCTTACCACTCCTAGAATGACATAACATATTTAAGACAATATACTTCTAACAATGTTTTTGGTGTATTACATATTTAACATATGCGTCAAAAATTTATTTGTCTGAGCTAGAACTTTACGCACAATCTATATGCAAACTAAAAGACAGGGAGTGCTTATTAGCTTCATATGAAAGACAAAAAAATAAGAGAAGGTCATCACTGGAACGTAATACAATCACGCACGACATTCTCACAAAATTGAATGTATAGATGTTACAAGGTTCGAACAAAAAAAAAGTGACACAGGTACATCTAGGTCAATGTATTGGATGCTAATACACTTGAATAATTTTTTTAGCTGTTCAAATTATTTGGCATCTGACATTAAAAACAACTAAAAGAGTACACATGATGTTGCAAGGGCCTCTACAATAATTTTGTGATCTTGATAATAGTCTCGTGAAGGTGAAAATCAAACAAGTAGAATGGAGCAATTATTATTCTTCTTTTACTTTTAAAATGATTGGCTTTTCGCCTTTAGCCATTTCCCCTTGCTTTTTATGATTGTACTTGCAGAAGTTATGATGAAGAATTCCATGAAAACGTGCAGAAAAAATCTTGAATTTGATCTGAATGATCACATATATTCCTGTATCTGGCATGTTAATTTGTCCTTCATTAAAGTAAAATAAATTGACTTTCTCTTTCAATTTTTCTAAATAGAGCTTCTTCTAGAATAAATCAGCACTAATAATATTTTCCACATGTTTGGAATAAAAATAGTGAGAATTCGTATAATCAACTCTAACTTGTCTGAGAATGAGGTGTAATTATTATTATTTTGAATAAACTAAGAGTCACAAGCTACATATATATAAAATGGTATGTTATATTCCATGAATCAAAGGATTATATGCTAAGAATAAATCAACAGATAATTAATGCAGTCACAAAGCTGCATAATTGTAGATCGAGGGAATTTTCAAGATTTAATTACTTTAATTTAGTGGACTCTCCAATTCTGAGCATGATTAACTCTTTTCTTGTATGTTACTCAACCAAGAGAATTAATATAATTCTTCATGCAAAATGGTCCAAATCACATTTTGTGTGTTCTGAGAATGTATATTCCACCATTTATGTCCACTCTCCAACTTTTTACTCCCTCGGTTACAATTTATGTGAATCTGTTTGACTGGAATCGGAATTTAAGAAAAAAATAAGACTTTTGGATTTTGTCGTCCTAAACAAATTAAAATGGGGCTCAAGGTATTTGTGTGGTTATAAAAGCTTCTCATTAAGGGTAGCATTGGAAGTTTAAGCTAAATTATTTTTCAATTTAGAAAAGGATCATTCTTTTTGGTACGGACCAAAAAGGAAATAGGTTCACATAAACTGAAACGGAAGGAGTAGTTAATTAACAAAATGAACCTCGGCAACATCAAGATTTTCATCAAAACCATAGTCTTAAGATGAGGACGTTTAGCACTTCATAGTAAATGCATGTCAACTCATGAACATTCCACTCGTATATGACAGATTCAACTTGCAAAATTAAATACGTAACTTAAATTGACAAGAGTTAATGTAGACAAGAGAAGACAAGTTGGTGTAGAAAAAATTGCTTATAAAAACTTCAAACAAAATTATTGGTGAATTTTTTGAGATAATATGGTGGTTATAATCTATAAAGTGTTATTTCAGAGAAGTTAAGTCGGTATATGACAGACATTTAAGTACAAATACATGTTTTACCTCCAAAACATAATTATCATCCGATTTGCCTAAGTTATCTTCTTAATATTTTGAAAAACTAAGAAAGTGATCTTGTGGAACTTGAGTATATCTATTGATCCTTTCTATTTAAATTTGAGCCTAGACAAGGTTGATAGGTATGAGCCATAGAGATTGACAACTACTCAATCCACAAATAAAAGCAAGACAACAACTTCTTATCCGAAAAATAAAGGAGCAATACAACATGTTGCCGTGTCGGTCATTGGATCTAGCTTTAGTGTCCATGCATGGCTTCTTAAAGCTATCTAAGTTTCCAATATGTGGTCTCCAATTCAGAAAATGAGAAAACGACCAAGGGTTATGGTGAAGTAGTAAGTATTTCTCCATTCTTAATCATAGATTTTGGGTTAGAGTACGGGATACGAAACTATCTTTGATTGGGAGCGCTTTAATTAGCTCCTAATATGGGATTTTTAGTGCGAATTCAAATTTAGTCAAGCCCCAATGCAGATACCGAACACTGATGGTTAACAAAAAAAGGAAATGGTACATCCTCTCGTTAGCCTATCATGGCGAAAGCAAATATGTACCTGTGGCACCACAAATAGCTAGCACGCTATAATTAATGGTGACATAGAAATATGGCCAATCAAGCATAACTTCATTTTGTAGGCCATCTCCTTTACTACCCACCAAAACCAAAGGCCAAGAAGATATATGATTATTATGAGTTCTTCCTTTGTTGGATTGCTTGACGATATATCCATGACTATGTTCAATGTATTCTTCGAAGATCGATGGACCAATTGATACTTTACGTAGAATGGAAATTGGGGTCACTGCATAACATGCATTCGGGTATACAATTTCTAGCTAGGGTTAACTTTTTTTCCAAAATAGATAAACACTTGTCTAAAAGAAAATTTGGCTATTTAAACTAGAACATATGAATTGTCAATTTATAACGTGTCTTGAACATTTTTTATATTATGGCCTTCACTCAAAAATCCGAACATACCGATGTAGACAACCAAATCGACATCCACCATAGGTAGGGGTGTACAAAGGAAACCGACAAACCGCACCAACCCGATAATTCGAGTCAAACCAGAAAAAAAACTCGACTATGGTTTGGTGTTGGAAAAAAAAAACCCGACCATAATTGGTTTGGTTTGGTTTTAACTAAAGAAAGTCAAACCGAAACCAAATCAACCCGACATTAAATATATAGAAATTTTAGATATATTTAATATATAAATATACTTATTGTGATGTAATTTATAAATATTTCTTAAAAAATTTCATAATTTTATCTTTTAAGGTATTATTTCAAGGTTAGACTTAGAACTTTTGAATGTTCCAATAAGTTTTATAGCCATTAATATTAGTAAATTAAATAAGGAATTTTTACACCCTATAGAAAACCTTAGTACCCTATTTATTTTAAATAAATACCATTTTAAAATATTACATCTTATAGATACCTTTTATACTTTATAGCCAAATATCTAATTATAGTTACATCCTACATTTAAGGCACCATATATGCTAAATAATATTTTTCTCTCTCCTTTTTAGTCTTTTCTCTCACATAATCATCGTAGAATTGACTAACCACGTTCTCTCTCTTTTTGCATACACTTTACTCTTTCTCCCCTAATCCTTAAGGCAGCCGCCGCCAGACGCCTACTCCCAAAATCTGGCAACGACCACCAGCCTCCGCCGCTCCAACCATCTTCTTCAACCCCCCTCGCTCCGCCAGAAACTCACCGGGAATTCCTCGGCTGATTTTCGATTTTTGAATCTTAGTTCCAATTCTTGAAAAAATGAAAAAATACAAAACAAAAAACATTTCTGTCTTCTTCATCTAAATTTTTATTTTTAAGCTATGGAATTCGATCGAGTCTGAGGTTGGTTCGAGCTCATAACCAGATTTTGCGAGCATTCATTTATATATTTTAGATGTATTAAAAAGTTATGCATATTCTCTTGTATTCAGTTTTAATCAGTTGTATTTAACTATTTTATTCAGCACTAGTTAGTTGTATTCAAGTGTTTTATACAACTGTATTCAGTTGTAGTTAGTTATATTCAACTATTTTATTTAGCAGAAGTTAGTTGTATTTTGTTGCATTCAAGAGTTTTATTCAGCTGTATTCAGTTGTATTTTGTTGTATTCAAGTGTTTTATTCAGTATGTAATTAAGTTGTATTTGTTGTATACAACTGTATATAGTTTTACTCAACTGTATNCGAGTCAAACCGAGAAAAAAAACCCGACTATGGTTTGGTTTCATTTGGTTTGGTACGTGGAAAAAAAACCCGACCATAATTGGTTTGGTTTGGTTTTAACTAAACAAAGTCAAACCGAAACCAAACCAACCCGACATTAAATATATAGAAATTTTAGATATATTTAATATATAAATATACTTATTGTGATGTAATTTATAAATATTTCTTAAAAAAATTCATAATTTTATCTTTTAAGGTATTATTTCAAGGTTGGACTTAGAACTTTTGGATGTTCCAATAAGTTTTATAATCATTAATATTAGTAACTTAAATAATGCTAACAAAAGCCCAAACCAAAATCAAATCAAGACTAATGCTAACAAAAGGCATTCAGTTCAATACTACTAACGGGAATGTATTGAATATCTATTTTTTGTTTTGCAATAATTTAGATAAAAATGCATAACCTATTTTTATTTTTTCTTTAGCGTTTAGTCATGTAATTAATACTCTCTTATTAGTCTACTTATTTTAGCATGACTTAGTACTTTTAGATTATGTTTATTTTTATTATGACTTTTTAATTAGCAATATTTATATTACATAATTTTGTTGTCTTTATTGTTGAATATTTTGGGATAATACCATGACTCATCTCATATTTTTTATTATTTTCTTAGAAAGTACTTTATATAGTTGTATCTTACTAGGATTAAAGAAATATTTTGAGCACAAGTTATATGTTTTGCTCTACGAAGATTTTACCGGAAAAAACCCCGAAAAAAACCCGAATAACCCGAGAAAACCCGAGAAAAACCGAGATTGAAAAACCCGAGTTTTATTGGTTTGGTTTGGTCTTTAGATTTAATAACCCGACACAATTGATTCGATTAAGTAATTGTAAAATCCGAACAAACCCGACCTATGTACAACCCTAACCATAGGCTCGGTGAGCCATTCTCATATCAAGATAATTTCCAGTATGTAATGCTTGTAGGGAATTTTCTGACAGAGTCTTAGTACGATACAGGCCAACTGATGATAGATATTTTGGCAAAGGAGAAAGCGAGACATTGCCCCAAAAAAAAGTATGATCGCATAGCCAAGAACATGCTCGGATTTACCATACAACGACCAAATTAGATGCTACTAGACGTCTCGCTAAGCGATTCTCAATAAAATACATTGTAAGGTGGGAAATTTGACAAGAATCCTGCTTTTCGGGTGAGCACTCTGTGTGCACTGGGTAAATCTCCAAGTGTATTAGCCTGCAAACTACACAGGGGATATAAACCGCACCAGGCAAGCCCTGTGCGACAGGCTGGCCCAGAAGGCGTTGAGGGGGGAATCGATCTCAGGTCATCTGTATGGATGACCGCCCTCCAAACCAACTGGGCCATTAGTATTAAGTTAAGTTACAAAATGGTGATTAAGTTAAGTTACAAAATGGTGATTAAGTTGCATTGCAATTTTCTATCACCTACACTATTATGTTATTCTTTTGCTTTTCCATATTATAGTCACATGATATATAGAAAGTATTTCTTCCATTAACTTTGCACTATTACTCCAAATTGGAATATTAACTTTGTTGAAACTTTATCTCTTAGTAAAAGGGGTAGTAGAGGAATAATATAATTGCTCTAACAAATGGTTTGTGGATGTGTAGCGAGAATCTCGGCGGCGACATAGATTTTATTTGGAGAAGCTTATGCTGATATGCATAATAATCATATATATTCTTGTTCATTAGGTATAATTGTAGCTATCAGCTAGCTGTAGTTGACTCTGATTTATTCTTGCCGTTCCAATCAATTGGTCTTATAGTCCTTTCCTGGAAAGGGAAAGTTGAAAATTCTACAAATGATTAATGCCATCTGTAGACAATAAATTGCATACGAGAAAATAAAATTAAGACCGAAAATATTGCAATAATCGTAGTATTATACCTAATGTAAATAAATTCAAGGGCCTTTGAGCTTGATCTTGAATCTATATTTGTTTCCACGAATGATGATCTTATTCGTGAGCTTGATCTTGAGCTTGATTGCTTGAACTTGATCTTGATTCGTTCTTCATTCTTGAGCTTGAACTTTATTTCTTGAACTTGAACTTGATTGCTTGAAGCTTGAAACTTGTAGAGAAATTTGCGGTGTTTGATCCACGAGCTCTCTCTTGCTTAATGTTATAACTTCTGGTGCCTTTTCTGAGTTATGAATACCCTTATTTATAGTTGTGGAAGGGAGGAGTTGTGATAAGAACAAACTCTTTCCGACCAATCAAATTGAAGTGTGACATGGCCGCATTTGATTGGCTAGAACATGTCACTTGCACACGTGGCGCGATTTCATTGGCCTTTTAGTGTGACTGGGCATGCCTTGTCATTTTAACACATGGCATGGTCCTATTGGCTCTTTCATTTGACTTGGCGCGCCACGTCATTTGACACGTGGCACCAAACTGGGCCTCTAGGAAGATGTCATCTTGGGCCTAATGAATTGGGTTCATCACTTTAGCCCAATTAAATGGGCTAGCCCAATGGATTAAGACTTATTTATTTAATCCATATATATTGGATTTATATAATTAATCCAATTATATTAGCCCATAATATTTATTTGGACCAATATATCTTGAATTTAAAATATAGTCCAAGTTTTTTCATGGATTTAATTTTAATAAAATTTATATGCCTACAAATACTCCTAACTTCAAAACTTGTTGAGGTGTAGACTTGTCAAAACCGAAAACGGGTAATGAAGTAATGGCAGACTATCAAATTTAGCTTAGGCTAGTTTAGAGCACAAAGGCTTATCCATGCAATTTGTTACATATACACCCAGTTAATTACCTAAGCAACATAATGACAACTTCCTTTGAATGGGCATAAGACAAACCATTGAAATTATTTCCATATGAATTCGTAGACGCCACTGATCCCTACATTCCCTATTGGGAAAGGAATCTTTGTCTTATTGTAATAATTAAACATAATTCCATATTCTATTCACAAACTCCTACAAACAATTTGAGTTGCTTTTGGACTGTTGCACCGTAATTAATCCCATCTCTCGTAGAAGACACAGTCAAATCCTATATGAAAAACAATTGTAGCAGCCGCCAGTCATTCCAATTCCAAATAGCAATTTGAGTTGCTTTTGGGTTCCTGCGATAGCCGAGACGAGACCAATCCTATTACGAAGTAACACAGTAGTTGAATTCTATCTGGAGTGTAAAATACGCAATCCCACATTGGCAATTCACTTCCAAGAACCGCCTTATGACTTCTATAAATACAATACACTTTATTCCATTAGTTTTATTTTCAGCGTTTGCAAACCACTTTGAGTATACTTTTGACGACTTGGAAGTATTGACGCGAAGGTAATTTCTTCTTCTTTTCTTGTGCTTTTCTTATTTTGTTGTCTTTTTTCCTTTTTATAGGTCAAACGAGAAAGATATGTTCTTGTTCAACAAGATGATCCACGCATGAAGAAGGCGGTCTTAAAGTATGAGGGGATGGGTACTCATCCTTGCCCAAATATCGGAGGGATTACTTTCATGGCCCGATTCTTGGAGAGATTACTCTCAATGTGGCCCAATTCTTGGAGAGATTACTCTCAAAATGGCTCGATTCTTGGAGAGATTACTCTCAATGTGACCCAATTCTTGGAGAGATTACTCTCAATGTGGCCCAATTCTTGGAGAGATTACTCTCAAAATGGTCCGATTCTTGGAGAGATTACTCTCAAAATGGCTCAATTCTTGGAGAGATTACTCTCAAAATGGCCCGATTCTTGGAGAGATTACTCTCAATGTGGCCCAATTCTTGGAGAGATTACTCTCAAAATGGTCCGATTCTTGGAGAGATTACTCTCAAAATGGCTCAATTCTTGGAGAGATTACTCTCAAAATGGCCCGACTACCGGAGAGATTACTCTCAATGTGGCCCAATTCTGGGAGAGATTGCTCTCAAAATGGCTCGATTCTTGGCGAGGCCTACTTAAGGTGCAAAGGGACTCATATGTCCACCTTAAGATTAGAAAGTTATAGTTCCTTTTAAGGACAAACCCACGAAGAGGCCAGGGACTTATATGTCCACCTTAAGATTGGAAAGTTATAGTTCCTTTTAAGGACAAACCCACGAAGAGGCCAACTTAAGGTGCAAAGGGACTTATATGTTCACCTTAAGATTGGAAAGTTATAAAGTTTTAACTTGAAGACGACATCGACTTGAACACTTGGAAAACTTTGAAGATTTGGCGGACTTTGCAGACTTCAACTCGAAGATTCGGAGGGCTTAAAAAATTCAACTTTAAGATCGGCGAATTTGAAGACTGAAACTTGAAGACCGACGAACTTAAAGACTTCAACTTTGAGACTTGGAGGGTCTAAATATTTCAACTTGAAGATCGGGGAATTTGAAGACTTCAACTTGAAGATCGACGGAGTTGAAGATTTCAACTTTGGGGACTTCAACTTGAATACCGACGGACTTAAAGATATCAATTTACCATGGAGGGTTGCCCCTTTTAAATCAAATGAGATCAAAGTTCAACAAGAGGATGACATTTCAGCTTGATTTTGCATTCCTCGGACAACAATTGGGGCAATATGTATCTTTTGAACTTATGCGACTGAACTTAGAATGAACTCTAAGCTGCCTACGTACCTCGGCGAAGAGGATCAAGTCATACCTTAGTTCAGACTGAGTAGACTTTTTTTTTACGTCCTAACTTTTGCCTAGGCCGCCTCTTTTGAAGTTTTCAACCTAGTGCACTTTTTTTTCTTTTTTTTTTACGTCCTAACTTTTGCCTAGGCCGCCTCTTTCGAGATTTTTAACCTAGCGAACTTTTTTTTTGGGCCGTACACAGTTTATACTCTTGCGGGCCAGGAGTGTAGCAACATGCAGTTTAGGCTCGTGCGTCACGAAGCATCACGACTTGCAGTTTAGGCTCGTACATCGAGGAGCATCATGACTTGAAGCTTAGGCTCGTACGTCGAGGAGCATTGCAACTTCAAGGATAATATTTCTTCAAAAACTTGCCATTGATAGGGCCGATCCTCATACCATCTGCATCAATCAGCTTGTAAGCCCCACTTGAGTAAGCTTCTTGTACGACATATGGCCCATCCCACTTTGAAGTGAACTTCCCTACACGTTTATGGGAAGTAATTATGGGTCTTCGTACGGCAAGGACTTGATCTCCTACTTGAAATGATCTCGGACGAACTCTTTTATTGAAGGCACGAGATAATCGAGCTTGATAACATTCAAGACTCTGTTGAGCTTCCAATCTCTTTTCATCAAGAGCTTCCAACTCTTCTAATCGAAGTCGAGCATTTTCTTCATCAGTGATCCCTTCTTGAATAGCCAGTCGTAACGAAGGTATTTGACGCTCAAGTGGCAAGACGGCTTCGACTCCATAAACGAGTGAATAAGGAGTCGTCTGTGTTGGCGTGCGGTGAGTCGTCCTATATGCCCATAGAGCTTCTTCCATACGGTCATTCCAATCACATTTGGATTTGGAGACGACTTTCTTTAACAAGTTGCATAGAGTCTTGTTGAATGCCTCAGCTAGACCATTGGCGGCAGCATTGTACATCGAAGAGTTACGTTGCTTGAAGCCAAAGAGATCACAAATCTTGTTCATCAGCCTATTGTCGAATGGCTTTCCATTATCCGTTATTATGTAACGAGGAATGCCAAATCGATAAATAATGTTTACTCGGATGAAACTTGCGACATTTTCCTTCTTTACTTCTTTAAGAGCAACAGCTTCAGCCCATTTTGAGAAGTAGTCAGTTGCAGCCAAGATGTATAGGTGCCCATCAGAGGACTTTGGCAGTGGTCCAACAACATCCAATCCCCAAGCGTCAAATGGCCAAGATGCAACAGTCGGGTGCAACACTTCAGGAGGTTGATGAATAAAATTCACATGGAATTGACAAGCCTTTCATCTTCGAGCGTAGTCCAAGCAATCTTTTACCATCGTTGGCCAATAATATCCCATCCTTTTTATATGGAAGTGGAGCTTTGGTCCAGACTGGTGTGACCCACATACCCCAGAATGTGCCTCTTGCAAAGCTTGGAGAGCTTCTTCTTCTCCTAGGCATCGCAAGAGTACTCCCTCGAACGACCTTCTATATAGAGTATCTTTGTAGTAAAGGAAGCGAGGTGCACGACGACGGATTTCAGTTCTTCTCCGCGGATTTTCTGGAAGTATCCCATAGCACAAGTAGTTGATAATGGGTTGTCTCCATTCTTCTTTCTTGACTTCAGAAACAGCGACAAGATGTTTGAGTTCATTTTCTTCACCTTCAGCCTCATTTGGCAGCGGTACTACCCATTTTTGGCAGACAGTAACTTGCGCTTGATCAGGCAGGGTTAAAGATGAAGCTAGGGCAGCTAAAGCATCCGCCTTCTTATTTTCTTTCCTTGGCACATGCTGAATAGTCACATCACCGAGCCACCCTATTAACTTTTTAGCGTAATCATGATATGGGCGTAGTTCAGGCTTCTTGACCTCGTAACTACCTAAAAGCTGATTGACCACTAACTGGGAGTCACCAAAGACTTGCAATTGCAATTGCTTCATATCAACGGCCATTTCAAGCCCAAGTATTAATGCTTGATACTCAGTAACGTTGTTGGAGCAGAGTTGTGTCAAGGTGAAGGAGTAGGGAGGACTTCACCTTGGGAAGTGACAAATACTACGCCAGCACCAGCTCCTCCGCGATGTGCAGCACATCAAAGTACATCTTCCATGGAGGTTGAACTTCGATGACCATGGCGTCCTCATCAGGTAGTTCGTCAGTTAGCTCCTAGTCATCAGGTATCGGGTGATCTGCCAAGAAGTCTGCTAATGCTTGTCTTTTTATAGCCTTTTGAGGGATGTACACGATTTCGAATTGTTGAAATTTGAGGTACCATCTTGCTAGTCGATCGCTAAGGACATGTTTTGACATCACGAACTTGATGGGATTTGCCTAGAAACCAAACGAACGATATGAGCTTGAAAGTAGTGCTTCAACTTTTGAATTGAGAAGACTTGCGCCAAACAAACTTTTCAATTGGCGAATAATTCAGCTCATTTGGTGTCATCATCCTGCTCAAGTAGTAGAGGGTGTTTTCTTTCCCATCACTATTTTCGTGGGCCAATAGTGCTCCAACAGACCTTTCTTGTGCTGAAATGTATACTATCAGCACCTTTCCAAGTATAGGGGCTACCAGAACTGTAGGCTTCATCAAGTAGGATTTAATGCTCTCAAAGGCGTTGCTACACGCTTGGTCCCATTTGAAAGGGACACTTTTCTTCATAAGGCGACTGAATGGTTGGCACCTCCCAGCTAGGTTTGAGATGAATCTCCTAAGGTATGCTAACTTTCCTTGCAGACTTTTCAATTTGTGAATATCCCGAGGCTCAGGCATTTTCAAGATTGCATCTACTTTGGCTTGATCAATTTCGATCCCTCGATGTCGGACAATGAAACCAAGGAACTTTCCGGAAGTAACTCCAAAGGCGCATTTCAATGGATTCATCCTAAGTTGGTACCTCCGGAGCAACTCAAACACCATTCTCAAGTCTTTCAAGTGGTCGCCCTTCTCTCTTGATTTTACCACCAAGTCATCAACATAGCATTCGACATTCTTGTGGAGAAGATCGTCAAAAATATTCTGCATAGCTCTTTGGTAAGCAGCGCCAGCATTCTTCAAGTCAAAAGGCATTACCTTGTAGCAATAAATACCTTTGGAGGTACGGAATGCAGTAAGCTCTTCATCTTTTGGCGCCATGCGGATTTAGTTATAGCCTGATGAGCCGTCCATAAATGACATTACCTCGTACCCAGTAGTAGCATCGATCATCAGCTCCGGAATAGGAAGCAGGAATTCATCTTTTGGACACGCATTATTGAGATACCTGAAGTCAACGCACACTCGAATCTGGCCATTTTTCTTCCTTACAGGGACTATACTTGAAACCCATGTTGGGTATTTAACTTTACGAATAAAGCCAGCTTCGATGAGTTTGTTAACTTCAATTTCAATCAAGGGAACTAAGCCCGGCCTAAAACGCCTTTGAGCTTGTTTAATAGGGCGAGCACCATTTTTGACTGCAAGGTGATGGACTGCTACTTTCGGGTCCAAGCCAGGCATCTCTTTGTAACTCCAAGCAAAGACATCCCTGAACTCCTTGAGTAACTCAATATAAGTGCTCTTTTTATCAGCTTCTAGTAAAGCACTTAGGTAGGTAGGTCTTGATTCTTCATCGATGCCAATGTTAACTTCTTTTAAGGCATCAACTGTCGTCTTCACTCCTTCTTCAAGTTCAGGTGGAGCGTCTTTCACAACTTCATCTTCTTGAGGGTCCCCATCGTTGAAGGATATGTGATAACACGGTGAAACATCCTCCAATTCTGCATTATCCTCCATCGAAGACGGAACACCATTCTCGCCTTGTACAGTGACATGATACGAAGAACCCACACTTTCTTCATCTTCATCACGCCCCTTGGTGTAGAACACAGTTAATGTCTTTACCTTCAGTACTTCTTTACATGAAACCACAAGTTTTGTTTGTCGCTTCATTCTAGAAGGAACCAAACTTTGGAAATCTTTAGAGATCTTCTGAATTTTAGGCGAAGCGGGTGTTCTTATGCTTTGAAAATTTCTCTGGAACTTGTTCCCTTCTTTAATGGGCCCAATCTTTCAAACACGGAGGTCCTCATAGGTGATTTTCCAGGTCGATCAAAGTCAGAAGGCTTGTTGGAAGTGGCAGATTCGTCTTCAACAGTGATATAATTGCTACTCGACCTTCTTATGGAGATGCGCATTGGTGGCGGTTGCTTGTATCCCAAACCTTCACGTGGTTGCCTCGTCCAGCTTCTGATGGGAGCTTCCCAAACTTTGACGGCTCATTGGGATTGTACCCAGCTTTTGCAAATAGCTTGTAAGTGTTAGGATCAAAACCTTCATCTTTCGCTTTGTAGGGAGTGCCACATTCTGCAAATGATTTTGGGCTACAAACCCTGTAAGCGGTTTCGAGGACAACTTTACTGCCTCAATTCATTTTACCTGAAGAGTTAACTCCTTTAGTGTCTTGGTTTGGAGATTAGATGATTCACCTTCATCTTTCTTCCTTTTAGGGACATATTGGAGCGCAGGACTCACTTTCTTGCCATAAGACGCAATACCCCCTCTATAAGATTTATTTGCGCTGGGTTGTACCTCCTCGGTAACATCTTTGACTCTACCAGTAGTCACTTCGGCTCTTTTAGTTGTGGGCTCGTCATTCTTGCTTTTCATGCCATCATCAACTTTTATCTCCTTCACAATGCGATTCTTCAAGTAGAACTTTGCATCGACGAAGTGTAACTCTGCCTCGGTGAATGGCTCATCATCAGCAACTATCTTCTTCTCGACTTCACCCTCGTAGTATTTCAAACATTGATGGTAGGTAGATGGAAACACTTTGTTCTCATGTATCCAAGGCCTTCCAAGCAAGACGTTGTATGAAGTCTTTGCATCCATCACATGTAGCCATGCACTTGATTGCATATCTTCAATGGTGATTTCCAGCCTAATTGTGCCTATGGCTCTTTGGCCCCCTTGGTTGAATCCTTGGATCATCACACGACTTTCTGAGAGTTCGTTTATGGGAATACCAAGTTCTTTCACAGTGCGAATTGCCAAAATGTTCGCTGAGGATCCTCCATCAACCAAAATTCAATTTACCCTTTCATCACGCATATAGCCAACCAGGTACAATGGGCGGTTATGAAGAGTGTCTCCTAGCAGAAGATCGTCATTTGTGAACGTGACTTTTTCCTCACAAGCATTAACTTCTTGATGAGTGGACTCAGTAAGCTTTTCCGAAGATGGTGCCAACACTAGGTCATCACTCTTTTCTTCCCCTTTGTCAGCATTGCAATAAGAGGCCTCAACACGATCACGGTAAATCTTCGTACGGAACCAAGATGGCAAGAAATCCTCCAAGGTCACTGTATGTCGTGGCTTTTGAGGGTGGTGCATCTCCACTTTTGTTTTCTTCAAACGCCTAACTGGATTCTTTTTCGTTGGTTTTTTTACCATCATCTTCCTCGTTGGTTGTTCTATTGATTCTTTTCATGGGCTCCTTTTGTGGCGCCTATGACGAGTCACCAACGTCCAACCTTCATCATCATCAGGTTGATCATCTTCAACTTTTCCGTTCTTCAGTAATTCTTCATCTTTACTTTCTTTAGAACCACATAATTCATCTGGACTGAATGAGACAAAGGTGATAGAGACTTGGTTTGCGCTTNCGGACAACATGAGCTTGAAAGTAGTGCTTCAACTTTTGAATTGAGAAGACTAGCGCCAAACACAACTTTTCAATTGGCGAATAATTCAACTCGTTAGGTGTCATCATCCTGCTCAAGTAGTAAAGGGAGTTTTCTTTCCCCTCACTATTTTCTTGGGCCAACAGTGCTCCAACAGACCTTTCTTGTGCCGCAATGTATAGTATCAATGGCTTTCCAGGTATAGGGGCTGCATAAACTGGAGGCTTCATCAAGTAGGATTTAATGCTCTCAAAGGCATTACTGCATGCTTGGTCCCATTTGAAAGGGACACCTTTCTTCATAAGGCGACTGAATGGTTGACACCTCCCAGCTAGGTTCGAGATGAATCTCCTAAAGTACGCTAACTTTCCTTGCAGACTTTTCAATTCATGGATATCTCGAGGCTTAGGCATTTTCAAAATGGCATCCACTTTGGCTTGATCAATTTCGATCCCTCGATGTCGGACAATGAAACCAAGGAACTTTCCAGAAGTAACTCCAAAGGCACATTTCAATGGATTCATCCTAAGTTGGTACCTCCGGAGAAATTCAAATACCATCCTCAAGTCCTTCAAGTGGTCGCCCTTTTCTCTTGATTTCACCACCAAGTCGTCAACATAGCATTCGACATTCTTGTGGAGAAGATCGTCGAAGATATTCTGCATAGCCCTTTGGTAAGTAGCACCAGCGTTCTTCAAGCCAAAGGGCATTACCTTGTAGCAATAAATACCCTTTGGGGTAGGGAATGCAGTAAGCTCTTCATCTTTTGGTGCCATGCGTATTTGGTTATAGCCCGACGAACCGTCCATAAATGACATTGCCTCGTACCCAGTAGTAGCATCGATCATCAGTTCTGGAATGGGAAGCGGGAACTCATCTTTCGGACATGCATTATTAAGATCCCTAAAGTCAATGCACACTCGAATCTTGCCATTTTTCTTCCTTACAGGGACAATACTTGAAACCCATGTTGGGTATTTAACTTCACGAATAAAGCCAGCTTCGATGAGTTTGTTAACTTCTGTTTCAATCAAGGGAACCAAGTCCGGCTTAAAACGCCTTTGGGCTTGTTTAACAGGACGAGCACCATTTTGACTGCAAAGTGATGGACTGCTACTTTCGGGTCCAAGCCAGGCATCTCTTTGTAACTCCAAGCAAAGACATCCCTGAACTCTTTGAGTAACTCAATATAAGTTCTCTCTTCATCAGCTTCAAGTAAAGCACTTAGGTAGGTAGGTCTTGATTCTTCATCGGTGCCAAGGTTAACTTCTTTTAAGGCATCAACTGTCGTCTTCACTCCTTCTTCAAGTTCAGGTGGAGCATCTTTCACATCTTCATTTTCTTGAGGGTCCCCATCATTGAAGGATATGTGATAACACGGCGAAACATCCTCCAATTCTGCATTATCTTCCATTGAAGATGGAATGCCATTCTCAACTTGTACAGTAACATGATACGAAGAACCTACACTTTCTTCATCTTCGTCACGTTCCTTAGTGTAGACCACAGTATATGGCTTTACCTTCAGTACTTCTTTACATGAAACCACAAGTTTTGTTTGTCGCCTCATTCTAGAAGGAACCAAACTTTGGAAATCCTTAAAGATCTCATGGATTTTGGGTGAAGCGGGTGTTCTTATGCTTTGAAAATTTCTCCGGAACTTGTTCCCCTTCTTTAGTGGACCCAATCTTTCAAACACGGAGGTCCTCACAGGTGATTTTCCAAGTCGATCAAAGACAGAAGGCTTGTTAGAAGCGGCTGATTCATCTTCTACAGTGATATAATTACTGCTCGCCCTTCTTATTGAGATACGCACTGGTAACGGTTGTTTGTATCCCAAACCTTCACGTGGTTGCCTCGTTGCAGCTTCTGATGGGAGCTTCCCTAACTTTGACGGCTCATTGGGATTGTATCTAGCTTTTGCAAATAGCTTGTAAGCGTTAGGGTCAAAACCTTCATCTGTTCGCTTTGTAGGGAGTGCCACATTCTGCAAACGATTTTGGGCTACAAACCCTGCAAGCGGCATTGAGGACGACTTTACTGCCTCAATTCGTTTGACCGGAAGAGTTAACTCCTTTAGCATGTTAGCTTGGCGATTAAATGATTCACCTTCATTTTTCTTCCTTTTAGGGACATATTGGAGTGCCGGACTTACTTTCTTGCCATAAGACGTAATATTCCCTCTATAAGATTTATTCGCGTTGGGTTGTACCTCCTTACTAATAGCTTTGGCTTCACCAGTAGTCACCTCTTCTCTTTTAGTTGAGGGCTCTTTATTCTTGCTTTTCATGCCATCATCAGCTTTCAGCTCTTTCACAATACGGTTCTTCAAGTAGAACTTTGCATCGGCTTAGTATGACTCAGCTTCGGTGAATGGCTCATCATCAACAACTACCATCTTCTCGACTTCACCCTCGTGGTATTTTAAACATTGATGGTAGGTAGATGGAACTACTTTATTCTCATATATCCAAGGCCTCCCAAGCAAAACATTGTATGAAGTCTTCGCGTCGATCACATGGAGCCATGCACTTGATTGCATATCTTCAATAGTGATTCCCAGCCTGATCGCGCCTATGGCTCTTTTCCCCCCTTGGTTGAATCCTTGGATCATCACACGACTGTCTAAGAGTTCGTTCATTGGAATACCAAGTTCTTTCACAGTGTGGATTGGCAAAATGTTCACTGAGGATCCTCCATCAACCAAAATCCGATTTACCCTTTCATCACGCATATAGCCAACCAGGTACAATGGGCGGTTATAAGGAGTGTCACCTAGCAAAAGATCGTCATTTGTGAACGTGACCTTTTCCTCACAAGCATTAACTTCTTGAGGAGTGGACTCGATGGGATTTTCCGAAGATGGTGCCAACGATAGGTCATCACTCTTTTCTTCCCCTTTGTTAGCGTGGCAACAAGAGGCATCAATGCCCTCATGGGAAATCTTCGTGCGAAACCAACTTGGTAAAAACTCCTCCAAGGTCACTGGATTTCGTGGCTTTTGAGGGTAGTGCATCTCCACTTTTGCTTTCTTCAAATGCCTAACTGGATTCTTTTTTATCGGTCTTTTTACCATCATCTTCCTTGTTGGTTGTTCCACTGATTCTTTTCGTGGGCTCCTTTTGTAGCGCCTACGACGAGTCACCAACGTCCAACCTTCATCATCATCAGGTTGGTTGACTTCAGCTTTGTCGCTCTCCAGTAATTCTTCATTTTTACTTTCTTTAAAACCATATAATTCATCCAAACTGAATGAGCCAAAGGTGATAGAGAATTGGTTTGCGCTTTTTTTCTCATCTTCAAGCACGATCTTCTTTTCGCGAGCCAAGTCCATGACTTTATCCTTGAAGACAAAGCACTTCTCCAGAGGGTGGCTTACTAGTCGGTGATATTTGCAGTAATTTGGGTCATTTGTTTTCCCAGCTTCATTTGGCCGCTTCATCTCTGGAAGCTCAATGAGATTTAACTCAAGGAGTTCTTCAAGGATAGCTGGCACATCGGAATCTAGAAATGGGTACTCTTGGTCTTGCATTTCTTTTAAAGTCAACTTTCCACTTGGCTTATCGTGAAAAGAAGTGGATTTCATACTCTATTTTTTGCTCACCTTCGTCGTGAACTTCATAGGTGACGTGTTGACATTCATAGCTTCTTTGCTTTCAGACGTGGGTACGAACTTGCCCCACTTCCTAACTTCTTGCTTGTCATTCCCTTTGCGAGGTTCATAGATGGGCAGCCTTTCATTTCCAGTGGAGGCCATGCTCAATTCTATGTCATGGGCACGAGTTGCAAGTTCTTCAAATGTGCTAGGCTTGATACCTTGCAAGATGTAGCGCAATCCCCAATACATGCCTTGGATGCACATCTCTATTCCTGAAGCTTCACTAAGCCTGTCTTTGCAGTTGAGGCTTGCATTCCTCCAACGATTGATAAAGTCGATAACTGGTTCCCCCTTTCATTGACGAGTATTTGTAAGTTCTATCATACTCACAGTACGTCTCGTACTATAAAAGCGATTGAGGAATTCTTGCTCTAGTTGATCCCAGCTATCGACAGATCCAGCCTCGAGGTCTGTGTACCAGTCAAAAGCATTTCCTTTTAGCGAGCGAACAAATTGCTTGATGAGGTAATCTCCATAAGTCCCAGCATTGTTGCACGTCTCCACGAAGTGAGCCACATGTTGCTTTGGGTTACCTTTACCATCAAACTGTTGAAACTTTGGAGGTTGATAGCCAGAAGACATCTTCAACATATCGACCGATGAAGTGTACGGCTTTGCATACGTAAGGGAGGATTTGGCAGCAACTTCATATTTGTTCTTAATGGTTCCTTCAATGAACTTCTTCAGTTGATCGATTGGAATCATTCCTTCAGATGAAACAGGGATAGCCTTAGTGGATGCTGCTTGTCTTGGAGGAGAGTCACTCTCTAGAACTTCTGGGAGCTTGTCGGGTGCATGGGTGGATTCTTCTTCCATCAAGATTCCCACTCTGTCTGTTAGCTTATCAATTCTAGCCTCTTGATTTTGCATGCATTTGGTCAAGCCAGCGATTGCTTCCATCAAGTTTGCCAACTGCTCCTCCATAGATGAAGTGTTTGTCACCATGGCTTGCATGATTGTCGTGGATGACGGAGAGTAGCATGGATTTTCGCACAGATTGATCCTTGATTGGCTCACGCTATGTGGTGTAAGTGGGGAGGATCCATCACTTGAAGCATCATCATCTTCCTTCATAGCAGAGTGCTTGGATCCGGAGAGGTCAAGCAGAGCAAGAGTTTTCTTGATCTTTTCAGCAACATAGCTTCCTCCTTCAGATACGCTTGTGGAAGATCTTGCTCCTTTTGAGGATGAAGATCCGAAAACAGGGGTTGATGTGGACGGCACTTGGGGTGCTTTTGTCCTAAAAAGCTTGCTTTGCTCCTCGTAACTGGTCTGAAGCTTCCAAAGGTAACACCGAGGATGTTTTCCACATCAGCATAGAACCTGGAGTTAGTAGCCTTGGTGGAAGTTGAACCGGAGTTGATTTTCTTTGAAGCCATTTCAATGTTCTTGGACTTTGGTGATTGAAAAGTTGAGATGAGAGGTAGAGATTGTCCCACTGGGCGTGCCAGAATTTGTAGACAATAAATTGCAGACGAGAAAATAAAATCAAGACCGAAAATATTGCAACAATCGTAGTATTTTATTTTGAATATTTGAGTGTTACAATCTCTATGATTCCTCTGATTCTTCCTTCCAATAATAAATAAATTCAAGGGCCTTTGAGCTTGATCTTGAATCTATATTTGTTTCCACGAACGATGATCTTATTCGTGAACTTGAGCTTGAACTTGATCTTGATTCGTTCTTCGTTCTTGAGCTTGAACTTTATTTCTTGAACTTGAACTTGATTGCTTGAAGCTTGAAACTTGTAGAGAAATTTGCGGTGTTTGATCCACGAGCTCTCTCTTGCTTCTTGTTATAACTTCTGGTGCCTTTTCTGAGTTATGAAGACCCCTATTTATAGTTGTGGAAGGGAAGAGTTGTGATAAGAACAAACTCTTTTCGAACAATCAAATTGAAGTGTGACATGGCTGCATTTGATTGGCCAGAACATGTCACTTGCACACGTGGCGGGATTTCATTGGCCTTTTAGTGTGACTGGGCATGCCTTGTCATTTTGACACGTGGCATGGTCCTATTGGCTCTTTCGTTTGACTTGGCGCGCCACGTCATTTGACACGTGGCACCAAACTGGGCCTCTAGGAAGATGTCATCTTGGGCCTAATGAATTGGGCTCATCACTTTAGCCCAATTAAATGGGCTAGCCCAATGGATTAAGACTTATTTATTTAATCCATATATATTGGATTTATATAATTAATCCAATTATATTAGCCCATAATATTTATTTGGACCAAAATATCTTGAATTTAAAATATAATCCAAGTTTCTTCATGGATTTAATTTTAATAAAATTTATATGCCTACACCATCAAAGACAGAAAATATTCATCCCCATTCAACATTTATACCAAATTAATTAATTTTATTTTCTAATTAGGTACGATATATCTCCCCCTTCCAACTTAAGCATTACTCTCTAACTTCTGTATGGGTCAAAATCCGATCTCACAGTAATTAACGGAGTCAATCTCGTCTTGAGCTAATCCATAATTAATAAGTGGTATGGTCACTTATTCATAACAGGATTCGACTCTTGTCCGATTTAATCTACGAGGGCACGGCCCATTCATTCCCCCATGGGGACGGAACCTCAGCGTGGCCACGACCATTTATTGCTAGCTCACGAAGCTCACATCTATAAATACTAAGAGTGGAAGCCCTAGAAAGGGGGCTGCTTCTTCACCACTATTCACAAAAGAGAGAGAGAAGAGAAAAATATACCCATCTTATGGGAAGAGAAAACACCATTGTAAGGCTCTGAACCTCTTCATGGAGAGGCAGACCAAACAAATATTATCAATAAAAGCTGTTAAGATTTCTTCTCCTAACCTAGAGTACTTATTTTCATGTTCTTCGCTTGGTCCAATGGATTATTACGATTTGCTATGATTTTCCCGTGATGTATTTATATTGTTTTATACTCATAAGATATGTGATAACTTTTGAGCAAACAATTTGGCGCCGTCTGTGGGGATTTCATAGAGAAATCGCGTAGTTCTTCTATGGACCAAAAGGAAAGAAACGCCGGAAAAGGAAGAACAACCCAACTTAAACAAGCCAAAGCGGCATATCAGGCCGATGGAACTCGAAGATCTCGAATCGAGATCCAGTTCCTCTGTCTCTCATCTATCTGATGGTGCAAACAAGAAGAAGCAGCCCCGCATAAACAAGCCAAAGCGGCATATCAGGCCGATGGAACTCGAAGATCTCGAATCGAGATCCAGTTCCCCTGTCTCTCATCTATGGGATGGTGCAAACAAGAAGAAGAAGCCATCCCCCCTCTCTTTTGGGGAGAATCTTCGTAAGAGATCTCCCACTTCCCTGATAAGGGCTCCAGCCGAAAACCAGCACGGAGGAATCTCGAATCGAGAATCGCCTCAAGACAGCCTATAAACCCTGGTTGGGAAGACAACGGATGAGCCGCTCAAGGTCTCGAATCCAAACCGAGCTTCAGCACTCAATACCCACAATATGGGACTCAGGCCATGAGCCTTCGTCATCAAGATCGACAAAGTTCAACAACAGTTGAACTGGGACTCAGGCCATGAGCCTTCGTCATCAAGATCGACAAAGTTCAACAACAGTTGAACTGGGATTCAGGCTATGCGCCTTCGCCAGTAAGTTCGACTACGATTGAACCAAGATTCAGGCTATGCGCCTTCACCAGTAAGTTCAACTACGGTTGAACCAAGATTTAGGCTATGCGCTTTCACCAGTAAGTTCAACTACGGTTGAACCAAGATTCAGGCTATGCGCCTTCACCAGTAAGTTCAACTACGGTTGAACCGAGACTCAGGCTAAGCGCCTTCGTCATTAAATCAAGGCTATGCGCCTTCCCCAGTAAGTTCAACTACGGTTGAACCAAGACTCATGCTATGCGCCTTCACCAGTAAGTTCAACTACGGTTGAACCGAGACTCAGGCTAAGCGCCTTCGTCATTAAATCAAGGCTATGCGCCTTCCCCAGTAAGTTCAACTACGGTTGAACCAAGACTCATGCTATGCGCCTTCACCAGTAAGTTCAACTA
>NC_031995.1:44933962-44943076 GCF_001879085.1 Nicotiana attenuata | reverse complement strand
GTTGAACCGGGACTCAGGCCACGAGCCTTCGCCGTCAAAATCGACTAAGTTCAACAACAGTTGAACCGGAACTCAAGCTATGCGCCTTCGTCATTAAATCAAGGCTATGCGCCTTCGCCAAAAAGTTCAACTACGGTTGAACCGGGACTCAGGCTATGCGCCTTCACCAAACAGTTCAACTACGGTTGAACCAAGACAGGCTATGCACCTTCACGAAAAAGTTCAACTACGGTTGAACCGGGACTCCAGCTATGTGCCTTCGCCACCAAATTTAACAAAGTCCAACAACAGTCGAACTGGGACTCCGGCTACGTGCCTTCGCCAATAAGTCCAACCACGGTTGAACCAAGACTCAGGCTATGTGCCTTCGCCATTAAATCCAACGAGCTCGACCTCGCTCGAACTACAAGGATGGACGCCTTCGTACTCAACTTGAGCAAGTTCAACCACAGTTGAACCGAGACTCAGGCCAAACGCCTGCATCTGTGAAAGCAAAGCCCGACCTCCAACAAATTAAAGCGCAGGATAGGCACCCTCGCCATTCAAGTAAGTTCTCCCAACTCGAATTAAGATTCGGGCCACGTAAATTTCGGCCCCGGTCAAACTACGAGGCCGCGTTTTTTACCATCACGACCGGTAGTTCGACCGCGTCCGAACTGGGACTAAGGCTAAGCGCCGCTATCGCCCGCACCGAGTTGAAAAACTAAGGCCATCACCGTCAACGGTTGACCTAGATTCGACTACGTTGAGTAAACGACTCGACGAACAGTCGAAGTCGCCTACATGGCTAAGGCCATCAATTATATTATGGCTAAGGCCATCGCCGCCAACGGTCGACCTAGATTCGACTACGGTGAGTAAACGACTCGACGATAGTCGAAGTCGCCTTTATGGCTAAGGCCACCAATTATATTATGGCTAAGGCCATCGTCGCCAACGGTCGACCTAGATTCGACTACGGTGAGTAAACGACTGTCGTCTACATGGCTAAGGCCATCAATTATATTATGGCTAAGGCCATCGCCGCCAACGGTCGACCTAGATTCGACTACGGTGAGTAAACCACTCGACGACAGTCGAAGTCGCCCACATGGCTAAGGCCATTAATTATATTATGGCTAAGGCCATCGTCGCCAACGGTCGACCTAGATTCGACTACGGTGAGTAAACGACTCGACGACAGTCGAAGTCGCCCACATGGCTAAGGCCATCAACTATATTATGGCTAAGGCCATCGCCGCCAGCGGTCGACCTAGATTCGACTGCGGTGGGTAAATGACTCGACGACAGTCGAAGTTGCCTTTATTGCTAAGGCCGTCAATTCCATCACGACTAAAGTCGTCGATCTAAATTCGACTAGGGCCGCCAACACCGACGGTCAACAAAAAGCGCAACAAAAGCTCTAAAGAACGAAAGAGAAATAGTGACAAAAAAAAAGGGGGAAACAGAAGTCATATTTCATTTATCTCCAAAAGATATACATATAACTGGCCTTAGAAAAGGCCCCATCTACACAAGAAATATATATACATACAAGCCCTAAGAGCCTTCACCACCCCTCCCGTCACGACCCGCCGGGTCGCCGTCCGGTCCGTTGCCGTCTCCAGACTGATAAGCCTTGGAAATCCACGAGCTGGAGTCCAAACGGTTGACGTCCTCAGAATTACAGCCCTCCATACCAGGCGAGTCGGAGCTATAACCGGCCGCTTCACGGGCAACACGGGTCAAGTGCCGTTGCCTTTCAACTTCCGCCTCGGGAGCTCGACCTGCCGCCAAAAACTCCTCAAAAACGACCAACCTGGCGTCATGATGCACCCACATCTCGTGCGCCTCACGATGCACGGCATCCTGTGGGGCAGTTCGCCTGAGAACCTCAACTTCGGCCATCCTAGCATCAAGCTCAGCTGTAAGGGTCGTGACCTGGGCCCGCAGTTTCGCAGCCTCCGCCACCCCACGGCTTATCTCCAAGTCCTCCCCTTTTGACTGAAGGAGGGTTTCCAGCTCGATATTTCGAGCCAAAGCAGCGATCAGCTGCTCATCAATCTCCTTCAGCTCAGTCGTTCTCTTCTTCAAAAGAGCCTCTGATTCCTCAAGGCCCTCACGGGACGTCCGGAACTGGGGGTCCTGCTTAAGCATGTCTGCCAACGCCTGATGCTTGGCACGAACCTCTTTATACTTCTTCGCCATTTTGATAAAAGTGGCCGCTTTCTTTTGTCCACGCCACCTCCTCTCCACCGTCGATAGTGAAATCAATCGCCAGACCTCCGGGCCGAGGAGCTACCTCGTCAACCGACGGAACTTCTCCGGTCTCTATTTGTTCTGCACCTCCCATTGCCGGAGGTGGCCCTTCAACTACCGGAAAATCTATCGGAAGAGCATCGTGGGAAGAACTGCCTGCCATTGTTGATCTACTAAAGAGAAAGGGATAGAATTCGGTGGGCAAGACAAAGGTTATCACAATCAAAGGAAAGAAAGGAGAAGATGAATTAGCAGAATGAAAAAGTTTCCTCAGAATCTCTCTCAGATGAACAATGAAGATATGAGAAATGAATGCCTCAACCCACCTCTATAGGCAACATAAATGGCTTTCGCGAAACCAAATAGCCATCGTTAACTGCACGACCAACCGTAAAACGGTTCGGTTCTGCCGAAGCATGCGTCATTATGACAAGCTCCGCGAAGCGGCTTCTCAGCCATCCGCCAACGTCCCGCCGTCAGAATAATCGCAACGGCCTGCGAACGCTGAAAGAATGTGCCGTACGCCTTCAAAATTCTGGACGTGACCAAATACGTACCCGGCGCATACTCATTCCCCACGGCTGTCTCTAATATATGAAAGGCTACGGCCATCGCCATTATATGAAAGGCTACGGCCATCTCCAATATATGAAAGGCTACGCCCATCTCCAACGTGTAAACGGCTAAGGCCACCGCCGTCAATAAGTCGACCCCCTTATTCGAGTTTTTTCAAATCACAATCGATGAAGTCCGCTCATCGAGATCGGCCGAAACACGACCTCAATAAGCGGAGGGACTAACTGTATGGGTCAAAATCTGATCTCACGGTAATTAACGGAGTCAATCTCGTCTTGAGCTAATCCATAATTAATAAGTGGTATGGCCACTTATTCATAACAGGATTCGACTCTTGTCCGATTTAATCTACGAGGGCACGGCCCATTCATTCCCCCATGGGGACGGAACCTCAGCGTGGCCACGGCCATTTATTGCCAGCTCACGAAGCTCACATCTATAAATACTAAGAGTGGAAGCCCTAGAAAGGGGGCTGCTTCTTCACCACTATTCACAAAAGAGAGAGAGAAGAGAAAAATATACTCATCTTATGGGAAGAGAAAACACCATTGTAAGGCTCTGAACCTCTTCATGGAGAGGCTGACCAAACAAATATTATCAATAAAAGCTGTTAAGATTTCTTCTCCTAACCTTGAGTACTTATTTTCATGTTCTTCGCTTGGTCCAATGGATTATTACGATTTGCTATGATTTTCCCGTGATTTATTTATATTGTTTTATACTCATAAGATATGTGATAACTTTTGAGCAAACAACTTCAATGATCAAATTAACTGAGTTGGTCATCGTTCCTGATATTTAAAAAATATTACACAAATAAACAGCTATTCAAATCTAATTGTTAAACTTTACGTTTAAACAAAATATAGCATCTTTTGAGTCCAAAAATATGACGTTAACCTAAAAAAATTAGCATCCAAGAGTGTAATTTAGTGAGCGTAAACCATAGAGAGCAGAGTACAAATCATAAAAAATATTAGTTAATTTTTTCTCATCAATCTAAGTTTTTTTATTGTTTCCCATCCGGTGTCCGATACCCACATTAGGGCCCAATTAAATCCGGATTCGCGCCGGGAAGTCCCATATTGGGGATAAAACGCTCCCTAACAAATGCGACTCTATACCCAGAGATTCGAATCTGAGACCTCTAGTTAAGGATGAAGGAGTATTTACGTATCCATCACAACCCTTGTTGGTTGATTAATCTAAGTTTTGATAGCCAAAATTCCGACACCACAATGAAGATTGGTATAAGAAAAAATGAAGGAACTACTAATGTGTTTGGCCAGATAACTCCTAGAAATCATGCTCTATACTAAATTATACTAATCTAGGCATGCAGTAACTTTTGTCTTCACTAAGAATTATATACAGTCTTCTATTATAGAGGTTGAGGTGAGGTCTTTAAATAATAATTGAGAGAAATAACGAATCTAGATTAGCATATATCAAGGATCTCAAAGGGACATCTCCTTTAGTCATTTTTTTTTTGGAGGGAGTTGGGTTGCTTCTACGTTCCAAGAAAGAAGTCAAATGAAGATAAATCAAACCAAACCAAGTCTGATGTTGATATACATGTGGGATTCCTAATATCAGAATGGGACCCTTTATTCCACTGCCATTTTCCTCTAGTTTTTAATGAGTGTTGACTCATTGACCAGTTGATCTAATCAACGTGGTTAATGGACTGAACGATCTAGTTACTTCTTGTTTGGTTAATTAGTTCTGATAGTGACCTACACAACTTGTACTCAAGATTTCTTAGCTACAACATAGGGTGAAGTAATAGCTTTTCTTTTGCTTTAGTAGATACATTTATATATTATAGGTACTAATTCGAATCAGTAAAAAAATGGTCTTCTAGTGGAAATAGTATCTGAAGAGTCCGAATCAAAACAGTATACAGCTAAAGGTGGTGGGGTTTTTGGAAAAAAGAGACCCCTTCGGTCATTTACAGCGGAAGGAGTCAAGGAGGTGGGGTTCACTTAGGGGTGGCAAATAGGCGGGTTGGGCTGAATTTGAGCGGGTCAAGATGGATTAGGTCAATAAATGGGTCATTGCCCAACCCAGCCCAAAGTGTCTTGGGCTAAGATGGGCTGGGTCAAGATGGTCTAAACAATGGGTCATAACCCAACCTGCCCAACTTGACCCATGTTTTAGAACCATGCTTATCTTGCATAAAAACAATCTTTTACCTTAAAATGTGTAAGATAAAAAAAATTTTGGGGGGGTGGGGGTAGGGGTGGNGGTATAGGATGGTGCAGAATAACAAAAAGAACAGAAAATTAAAACTACAAAAAAAAAGTAAAAAAACAATTTGAGGGGGTCTGGGGGTAGGGTGGATGGGTGATGCAGAAAAACAAAAAACATAAAATTAAAAATACAAAAAATAAAATAAAATTGGGGAAACTAAATAAATTTCTATATAAGTTGGGTTGAGATACATTTTTGTTTTGGGTGAGTCTCATGGGTTGTATTTGGGTTGCTTAATGAGTCAGAATGTGCTATAAAATATAATGAGTTAATTTGGGCTCAACCCAAATTGACCCATGAGCAAAAATGTTTGTAACCCAACCCATTAATCTCTAGACGGGTTAAATGGGTTTGGGCTCAAAATGCCACCCTAGGTTCACTTGATGTATCTTCGCCAATTTCTCTCCACGGTTCAAACTTTCTAAACTTTCTATTTAGCGGCGGAATTAAGATTTTTATTAAAGGAATTTAAAGTATAAATAAATTAACACACAAAGAAGACAACTACATTCAATATCTATTATATATAGATAAAATATATTTTGACCTTGGTATATACCCGAAGGAGGTTCACGTGAACCCCTAAATCGGCCGCTGCTTCTAGCTAGTGCATTTTGAAATCTGTCAATGCATGAGAAATGTCAATTTCTAAACACGTTAAATCAAGGAACAACCTAAGAAGAAAAGTCGGCTAAGCTATTTCAAAATTTCACACCGTTATATTTGAGAACCATGAATTAGAGACACAATCCCATATTCTGCCTGCTAATTCTTTTGTTAACTTAAAGAATATATTGAACTAATAAGCACGTAGAAAATTAATTAAACTTAGTCATTAACAATTTAAGGCATATGATTTCACTTAAATTATTTTAGAGACGAAACATTTAGAGTTAATTCTTCAAAGTTTTTCCTCAACCCAGAAGTTATAAAACTCGTAGTAATATGGGAATCATATATATCGCACACTCTAAAGAATTGTAGGTTAAACATATTAACCAATTATTCTCTCATTTCTGTTAAATGCATTAGCCTAGTCGTAATGTCGTATGGGTAATTTTCAATTGAGTTGCCCCGTCTTGAAGTTTTAAGATTTAGTAGAGTTAGTTATTAAGAAAAACAGACAGAAATTTGGACGACCCTTCATATGGGCTTTCATTTCAGTCACTGCCCCCACATAATTGTCAAGAAAGCCCATAATCATTTTGATAGACCCAGACACTATGCGGTGGAAATGATACCAGGTAGCCACTTTAAGCATGTTGTTTAAAATATATTCAGTTTAAAAATGTATATAAAAAATAGCCAATTTGCTCAAACTTCACGACATGGTGTCCTAAAGTTTAAACCTTAAAATTCAAACTTCAGGACATGGTGTCCTAAAGTTCGAAAATTTTGTCTAGAAATTTGAATCTTATGTCCTGAATTTTAAATTAGCAGTTCAGAAATTTGGGACAATTACTCCTAAATTTTAAATTAGCAGCTCAAAAAATTTAGGACACTAAGTCCTGAATTTCAAATTAGTGATCAAAGATTCAGAATTCTTAGTCATGAAATTTGGGTGAATTAGCTAATCTTTAAATACATGGTAAATTATAAATATATTTTGACTAACACTGTATTGTAGTCCGGTCCCGGGCCTAAATGGGCTAAACGGGCCGGGCCAAACGGTCCCGGGCTCAAGCGGTCCCGGGCCAAACAGTCCCGAGCTTAACGGTCCTGGAGGGTGGAACCGGCCTACTGTGGTCCTAAGCCCACATGGTTCCGGGCTAATGGGCCGGGCCCACGGGCCTAAACGGGCCTAAGTGTTCCGGACTTTTGAAATTTTTTTATCTAAGGCAATTTCTTGTAAATTATATTATATAATTGTGACTTAAATCTTCTAATTCAAATTTAAACACAAAAAAATTGTAAAGAAATATTCAAGGGAATGCCTTATAATTTTTATTATTACGACATTAACAAAAAATGACAATATCTTTCTTAGTCTTCCTCCCCCCAATGGAATGAGCACAACAAGGTGCTAATACCACCATTAAAAGGAAAAAAAAACTAATGAAGATGTGCCAAAATACAAGTTACATATTAGTCTACATATTATCTCTAACAAATTTCATAAATGCTTCAAGGTTCAGAGGAATTTCCGTTGGTGGTGGCGGAAAAGAAGCTTGTTCATCAGCGCTTCCGGGCGAAGCAGCATCCTCCGCAAGTTCCGCTAGCATTTCTTCATAAGCTTCGTCTATCTTTGGTTGTGATTTAGCAAGCTCTCCCTCATAGACGCTCTATGATCACCAATTTGAAGTCTCGCTTGACTGAAAGCGCTCTTCGATGCCACTGTTGAAGCTTGAATACTTTAAATATCTCGAGCCATCCTTGAAAGAACCGGATAGTGTTTTTCTTTGTCCTTCCACCATTCCAAAACGTCAAAGGAGCCGTCGGGATTCTCTTATTCAAGTCCCTGCGACAAATAAACTTGAAGCTCATTTAGTTGTGAACTATCACCATATTATCACCTTGAGAACCCCTGAACTCCGTCCAAGAACTAAGTGCTTTTAGGCCCGCAGTTCTTTTAGATGATTGCGAACTAGACGAAGTAGGAGTTAGAACATTTGGTCTAGCATTATCTAAGGCAAGTTGATAAGCATTATAAATTGTTTGAGCATTTATTTTAATTGAGGCTTTTGTATCTGTAAGTGTAGCAAATTCCTCATCTGAAAGTGATAAAGCCTTATAAATATTTGTATACCAAAAGTGAGGGCCTCCTAATTTCATGGTAGGATTTAACATGGGAGCAACACCATAAAGGGGGGGGGGGGGGATAGGGAAAAAATATTTTTTAAACTTATCTTTTATAAGTAGGATTAAAAACTTTTCTAATATAATGCACAAAGTGAGGGTTAGAAGGAAAACTATAGGGTAAGCACATAACAGTAACCATTTTTTCTAATTCTTCACAATCTTTATTTGGATCGTAATATAACATGCCACCGGTAACAGTGTTAATACCCGGTTGAACTAGATTTGACCCGGTACTAGGGTTAACCTGAGTACCTACACTTGTCCCCTCTTGCGCAACTTTCATTTGTAAAAATCTAGCTTCATCTTTAGGGTGTGTCTTTATGTATCTAGTCAAAGTACCCGTACCGCTACGGTCTCCAGTAAATTTATGAGCCATCAAAGTCCCACAAGTTTTACGCTTAGCCTTATTTTGATTTCTTAGTTGAGTAAAAAAGTGCCAAACAAGAGATGTTTCTTGCCGTTTAGAAGGTTGTCTATTAAAAGTACGGGTTACTACAGGAGGGTCAGGCGGGGCATCATTTGGATTATTATCAGTTGGATTAACAACAGGACTAGTAGGTGTATCATCTAAATCCGGTTGCATTTCATCTAAATCATCATTTTCCTCATTATTTTCATCGATAGTTGTATTATTATAAAGAGCATTCATATATTCATCATTAAATTGTTGACCTGGTGCAATATCATGGCAAAATTGACTACGGTAAATTGAAAACAAGGGTTATCACTATCAAGAATAATATGTGGAGGAGGACGGGTAACAGGTCTGGGTCGGGGAGCCGGGGGAGGAGTAGTAGCTTGGTCACTAGATTCACCAATTTTAGATTTTTCCTTACCACCAAATATTTTTTTCAAAGAAAAGGCCATATTAATTATAATTATACAAACTAAAACAAACAAAACTATAATATTAAAACTTAAGAGTTGGAACGAATTTACCGAATTGACGAACAACTTCTTGAAAATTGTATATCGTTGAAGACTTGAAGACTTCAATTCACCAACTTCACAATTTTTCACAAATTGCAATAATAAAGTAAGCAATTATATATAAAAGAAAATTAGAGAGAGATTGATGATTTTGTGAGTAAAAATGAAAGAATGAGGGGGTATTTATAGTTGAGAATAGGGAAAAAGTGTAATTATAAAAAGTTTGGGGTTAAAATAAAGTTTGGGGGCCAAATGACCATTTTTTAAAAAGCCAAACGGCTAAATTGGCAGGCCAACGGCTAGTTTTTAAACTTCCAA
>NC_031995.1:44924485-44933945 GCF_001879085.1 Nicotiana attenuata | reverse complement strand
AAAAATAGTCGTTGGGCCCGTTAGGCCCGGTTGAACCGTCCCAGGCCCGCCAGCCGGTCCCGGGCTAAACGGTTTCGGGCTCGCGGTCTCAACATGGAGGACCGGTCCACAGTGGGCTCCTAGGACCGCTTGGGACCGGACCGTTTGGACCGACCCGTTTAGCCCGTGGTCTCGCGGTCCCGGGCCGATCCCGGGCTGGGCCCGGACCACAATACAGCCTTAATTTTGACAGTAAGCTTAAAAGTGGCTACTAGTACACTTCACCGACTATCTATTGTTATATTGGATTAGATTGCAGAGGCTTTCGATCGAGGCAAGTGCCCAAATAGCCTCTTGGAGGACCCCTTTTAAAGAAGGAAATTTTATCTCCCAAGCATTATTTATTATAAATAAATACCCTTTTAAAAAATTATCTCATATAGATATCATTTAATATTTTTAGCAAAATATCTATTTATGGCCACTTCCTACCTTTAAGCCATTAAATACGCTGTGTATTATTTTTCTCTCTCCCTCTCCCCTCCTTTCTCTTTCATCTTTCTTCTTTTTTTCCCTTGGTTTTTTCCTTCCCTACTTTTAGAAACCCTAGCAGGGGCTGTGTTCCACCAACGATGGATCCGGCCAGCGACCACTTCCCCCCTTCCTTGTTGTGTCACCCCTAACCCCCTTCTCCGGCCGGCGATTTCTTTCACACAATTGTGTTACACATTTTAAATTTTCCTTATTTTGCATTGATTGTTAATGTTTGCCTTGTGTGATCTGAAGAAATTCTGTCTCTAGTTTCCGTTTGATCCTTTAAATTGGTGCTTCTTCAACAACTGTCTTTACTTAACCGGCGGCGACGCCCCACATGGCGGAGGCCTGGATATTGGTGGATTGGGGACGGAGTTTGGGGCTGAGGAACTTGAAGAGTCTGTTACCTTTTTTTTCATTGTATTTCAATGTATCTCGCTGTATTCGATGTATTTCATTGTATTCACTGTCTTTAGTTTTTTCTACTTTTTCAATCATTGTATTTAACTGTATTCAATGTAATTATATAATTTTAAAGCTTCACTTTGTTTCACTATTTTGTCCAGCAGTATATATTCAGCAGTATGTATTCAATGTATTGTAGAATGTATTCATATTTTTCTTAATTAAAATAATTTATGTATTCAGATATACATATGTATTCAAATGTATATGCAGTATGTATTCATATGTATTTGCACTATAGATGAACTGCTATACTTCATGCATTCAATGTATTTTTATGTATTAAACTGTATTCAATGTAATTATATAATTTTAATATATAAACCTATTTGTAAATATACCACTAAACAATATTTTAGCTAAGATACCACTAAAAAGAAGAAAGGATGGATTGAATCTCTGAAGATTGCTCTGTTTTTGGGGTGTTTTTCGGTTGAGAATCTTTTCTCTAACTGAATTTTGAGTGTTATAATTGAGTTTGTTGAGTTATATTAGGAGTCTATCGCGTTAATTGATTCACTTACCGTTCTTAAACAGCTGAAGACCTTTTTTTCCGCAAATTCCGTTACTGTATTCACGAATACAGCTCGGGAATATAGTCGAATACATTCTTTGCTTAGCTGGACTCCCCTGTTTTTCGCCGAGTTTTGCTACTGTATTCATGAATATAGTAGCAAAAATACATCGAATACAGTCTATAACAACTGAAAACATAATTATAAGAAATAATTTAATAAATGGTAGCTATAGTAAGCTAAAAATCACTAAACATAGAAAATTTCTCTTTAAAGAATAATTGAAGTTTACAAATTTTTTAAAACTTAGCCGCTTCAAAATCATATCAGACCTAAGGGACTGAAGTGAAAAATTATGGGTCTCAACTTTCCACTTCAGTCATCCAGGTCTGAAGTTAGAATTGTCATAGCCAAACATCCAAGTTTGAAGTGTGAATGACAGTTGAGAAATTAAGGATTTGAGGCGTGAAAGATCACTATTTTTCAGGAGCTATTGCCTGTATATTCTTTAGGGATTATAAGCAATTGTCTATACAGCAAAGCCTGAAAACATAAGTGCAAATTGAATACGCTACTTCTGGGATGTCTTCGTATTTATAGAGAGGAAAAGGAGACTTTTCGTGAAAAGTTACCCCTTTTTATGAATAGCCACTATTTTTCTGTTAATTCAAAATTTAAATTTTAAATAAATAAAAAGAAGTTCCAAAAATAAATACGAAATAACATCTTTATTAAATATTTAATCCGGCCCGATTTTCATTTTATTATACTTAATTGGCTTAGCTTTATAAAGCCAACTATAAATAGCTTGTGGCCATCGATGTAGGACTCGCACATATGTACAAACTACTCTAATGAAAATGTCATCCAAAAACATATTCCCGAGACTTCTTACAGAAAAAGATTTGGAAAGGACAATTTCATTTCCACATTATTCTTTTGGAAAAGCTTTTGGGATAAAGGATAGCAACTTTAGATCTAGTTTTCTCTAAGCTAGTGTTTGGATATATATTTAGTTGAAACTTGAAAAAAAGTGATATTGAAAAATAAGTTTTGAAAGTTGAAGTTGTGTTTGAACATGCATTTATTTGAAAAACAGTTGAAGTTTTACGAGTAGAAGAGAAAATTACATCCAAAAATTTTGCTTAAACAACTTTTGGGAACTTAATTTTTTTCCAGAAACTGCTCATATTCCATGAACAAAAAATGATTTTTTTTTTTTGAAAAAAGTAGCCAAAATCTGTGGCCAAACGGGTAGTAAGTCGCGATATGAAATTCAGAAATAATCTTGTTTAACCGAAAATTAGATTTTAGGTCAAAGCTTGAATTTAGAAGAACTCGGGTTACTGATAATCGAAAAAAAATATATAAGAAAGAGATTTGAGAATGATATAATCAGAAAGCAAATTAATCAAAGTATCTTTCAGTAGTCTGTCCTCCTTTTTTGTTTGTGACTTTCCCTTTTATAGCCGTTTTGGGAATACAGACTTTATCTTTGCCATAATAAGATAATTATGGGTAATTAATGACCTTAAATGTTACGTTATGCAATCATATACATTAAATACATATTCTCTAACGTTTCTAGTATTTAATACTCATTAAATGCTATATCTGGGCTCTTTTTTGCTGTCAGATTCATTCCTTTGACTCTTCTCGATCTTTAACCTTTGAATGTCTTGAATAGGTACGAGCGTTGAATTATTTGTATGACTGCTCGTGCCTTCTTTATTTAACTTGCTCGTATCTGTTGCTGCTCGTGTCTGTTAACCAACCTTAATTCTTTGACTGTTTGTCCAGTCTACGTGTCATGACACGTCACCATATATATATATAAATACAATTTTCCCCAATACAGATAGTCCCCCCACTTTCCATTTATTCGTCAGTTTGAATATTTGGGAAGTGGAATTCATTAAAGGAGAATTTTTGTCACCATTAATGTTCTGACAGAGTTGACGCTTCAATTATCACTTCCATTTAATGCTTTAGACACGTGTCATCTTCTTATTGGTTCCACAGTTTACAACACTTTTTCAAGCTGTCTTTTCGGCTCCACTGTTCATGAAGTATCAGTTACCATTATTGTGATCTTTCCATTACTGCGTTTTTACTTTTGACGGTCGCCCATCAGTATAAATTCAATTTTTCCTTTTACCTTTTACCACATAAAACTTTTTCCTCGAACACTTGAATTGTGCGAATCTCTGTTTACTTCTTTTTCTTCCTCATCATGTCTTCTTCGAACCCTAACCCTAAGAGAGTTCCTATTTTAGACAATTTCCCCAATACCCCTGTTAGACACAGAAGGGGTGGGAGACTTCGTAGCTTAGGATCCTCTCGTGGTGGTGGTTCTGCCATGCTTTCTCCTAGCCCCGGTTCTTCCTCTAGAACTAGAGGTTCTTTTACTCAAAAATCATCTTCTAAGAGCAAGGAGGCACCTGAACCATTACAGGAACCCTTGGTAGAAGAAATAGTCCCTAACGATTTATCTTTTCAGCACGATAGACAATCACTTCAGACCCAAATTTCTGGTTTAGATCGTGCTGATACTTACCCCACTATGATTACAGAAATTTTAGCTCCCATAGTTCGCAAAGATTGTCACTGGAGTAACAATTTTCCCATTATAATCCCCAATCCAAATCAGAGGATTACTTCATATATGACAAGACTCTCTTTCGTTTACACATACCCTTTTACTCTTGGGTTTAAACCAGCTATCGACCCAGTAATTCTCGATTTCTGTCGTTTCTTCAAAGTTTGTTTAGCACAGATTGGCCCGCTTGTATGGAGGGTTGTTGCTTGTTTAAGGCATCTGGCCAATTTGGCAAACGTTGATTTCACCTTCTCCCACCTAATTCATCTATACTCCCTTAGACTTTTTCGTAATGGCGTCTTTACCTTAGTGGCTAGGAGTAAGAGGGTTTTGGTGAGCCCAGAAGATGATAAGGATCGTGGCTGGTATGCCCGATTTGTTGCTGCCCCCACAGTTGGTTTAGTGGGTGAACAAAACGTTCCCTTCCCTGAGAAGTGGAACTTTGCACGTAAGTCTCTCATCTCTCTCGTACCTCTTTCTTTCGAATTTACAAATTTCTTTAACTTTGTTTCCTCTTTTTTTTTTAGCAACCATGGGAATTGTAGAGAACATTCCCAATTTTCATAGCTGGGTAGATAAATTGTTGAAGATCGCTCATATGGAGGCTAGGTCTTGGAAATTTATTTCCAATCGTCATGGTTGGAAAGTAAAGACTCACGCTATGAGTTTTTGTCTTTCTCATATGTAAAATTTTTCCCTTTATTGCCTTAACTTTCAATTTTCTCTTTGTCAGGTTTTGCTATTCGAGGTGTTACTGCTGAAGCAGTTGCGGCTTCTCGTTTAGGAACCCAACTTTCTTTAGAAAGTGCTCAGGATATTCTTCTGAAAAGAAAAACCACAGACGATGATAGCTCCGACGAAGAAGAGGAGGATGGTTCCTTGGTGAGAAGGCCAAGAGTTCGGAGACGTATCGTCTCTGACGAAGCTGAAGTTTCTCATCATCTTTCTCCTACCGGGCCTGTTAATCTCGTCTCTGATGATGATGTTGCTACCCCTCATGATACTCATGAGTCGATTAACCAGCTTTTCGTTAGTGGTTTTGAGAGTGGCGAGTTAGGACCCGTTTTGGATGAACCTCCCCTATATTCCTCTTCAACTCCCATATCTTCAGTTCCTTCCCTTCTTTCTTCTGTCGTACCCTTGGTTCCTTCCTTATCTGCTCCAACTTCTTCCGTACCTCTCGCTGCTGTTTTTACTTCTTCTACCGCTCCTCCTTCTACTGTCCACAATATAGAAGCGGGTTCTACAAGTAAAAGGATTGCTATGAGAAGCGTGACTATCGAAGTGCCTGCTAACAACAGCCTTTTGAGGAAATCCGGTCAGGTGGATGTTTGGCTTGAACCTTTAATAGGCCCAATTGAGAAAGAAAAAATGAATAGCCATAGCTGCCTGACTCTGATGAACGACATAGTTCATTCCACCTTGAAGGTATGACCCTTCTTTCTTTAATTTTGCCAGAATTTTTCTAGAATTCTAACTTTTCTTTCCTTATCATTTTCAGGCCAACCTTATTGGTACAGAGCTGATAAATAGAATTTCTTTATTAGAGAAGGTGGCACGTGATTCAGAGAGGGAAGCTCGTGACTTTCAGTTGGAAGCAGCTAATTGGAAGGACCAATTTGATAGTGCTCAAATAACAATGGAAGATTTACAAGAGAGTAAAAATAACCTGGAACAGCAGGTGAGAGCATTAACTTCAGAGCTTGCGGTTGTCAAGGCTTCTTCAAGTCAGGCTGAAAAAGAAAGAGAGCGTCTCGAGTCTTCTTTCTCAGAACAATTATCTAAATCAAGGGAAGAGATTAGAGAGCTGAGAGCTCTTTTAAGTCAAAAAGAAGTTTATGCTGGAGATTTGATGCAGAATTTGACTCAAACCCAAGAAAATCTGCGAACTTCTGAAGACCAGGTGAAGGCCTTAGAAAAATCTCATGCCTCTCTCCAAGCCTCTTATAACTCAGCTCTGAATGAAAATGAAGGTCTCAAAAATGAAATTGCTGCTTGGGAAAAAGATTATGAGCTTCTTGAANATAAGGTTGCAGTTGATGTAAGCTGGGCTTTTTTGAACTCCCATCGTGATGCCTTAGTTGAAGCCAGCCAAGAAAACTTTAATCTGGAGTCAGAGTTAGCTAAGGTGATGGAGACTATTGAAAAAGCTCAACAACCACTGGACTTCCCTTCTCCCGCGATTGAAGTTTCCGAAGCTGAAGCTACCGGAGTTGATGTTCCCGTGGGTGAAGTTCCGGTGAGTGAGGCTCCCTTAACTAAAACTTCTGCAGTTGAAGTCCCCATGACCGCTGGAATTGCCTCAGCTGATGCACCCTCTTCGAGCTCAATCGTGCCCCTTGTTGCAAGTCAAGCTGAAACTTCATCTATTGATACTCCAATGGTTGGAAATCAACCCGCTTCTGTTGGCGATGCTATTCTAGTTGAGCCTGCTGATGATCCTTCTTCAATCCTTTCCTCTTAGTGAAAAAATAAAATTTATATCTGTTTTTGAATTCCCCTTTTTGCAGGTACCTGTTTGGAAAACCGTATTTAAAGTTCTTGGATTCATTTGAGAGTTTTTGTAATCAAACCCTTGGCTATCACTTGAGGGTTGATTTTTAGAAGTACAAGTCCCCAAGTCTTATTATGGGGCATTTTGTATAAAAAATTCGATGACTAAGTTTATACTTAGTCTTTAGTTTTAAATATTAGGAAGTTTTTATTATCATTGAACTTCCGTCTGTTCTATTCTTGCCTTTTTATTTTCAAGGACTTAAAGAATAGTCTGCATTTTTGTTCTTTGAAAAATGCTTCTGTTAATCCCATGACTAAATAACATGAGTTTTATAAAAGAGGGCCCTTTTATACTTTGACACTTAATGAAGAAGACGTCTCAACTTCATAATGGTGTGATCATACGATAAAAGAAATAGGAACACACATGTTTTTTGCAATAACTTCGACAAATTTTTATTTGTGAACTTTGACAAGTTTTGAATAATACTTTACATGTGTTTGAATTACATCTATAACTTTCTCGTAACTATTTTTCTTGTAACAGATTTATACAAGAGAAGAACAATAGATACGGGGTTTTTCCTTATAACCCGTTTTAGTACATAGTCCTTTTAGCTCCAAAACATTAGGAAGAGTTTGAGGGATGACTCCATTGTTCTTATGGGAAAGAATACTACGATGCCATGACTTCGTAACTTTCACTCCGCACTTGATTCTTCTAGGCTTGATTTTCTAAATCTTCTTTGCCTTTGCCTTTTTCATACACGTGACTGTATATACTATATAGTCCCCCAAGTGTTTGAGTGTTGAAATATGAAGCCTCGAGCACTTGGTAGTCTCTTTCGCCTGGTCCTTTTCCTGAAAAGGAAATACATACGGGACTCGGGGGTGCGATTATAGATGAAGACTGCTTAAACCGTGTATACTTCTATCAGAATAATTGTAACCCCGAGCTAGGAATTTTAGTTTATTCCATTTTGCCTTACAGGTCGTGACTCATCATTTAGTACGGGTTAGCGTTTTGCCTATCATCTAAAATCGTTAGTAAAATTTTAACAATTCAAAAAATATAATTTAACATGGTGATACCTGACCGTGGGTTTTTCCTTAGAAGTAGTATCTCTTCAAATGAACTGCATTCCAATGTGAAGGAAGCACCTTCCCGTCCATTGTTTCCAACTCATATGCTCCTTTTCCTGCAATATCTCGAACTCAATAGGGTCCTTCCAGGTTGGACTTAGCTTACTCGCGTTGGCCGCCTTTGTAGATTGTAAAAACCTTTTTAAGCACGAAGTCCCCAGTTTTGAAGTATCGCAGTCGTGCTTTCCTGTTATAATATCGTTCGATCACTTGTTTTTGTGCTGCCATTCTTATTAATGCGGCTTCTCTCTTGCCTTCCAGTAGATCCAAATTGACCCGCATCTCTTCATCATTAGACTCTTGTGTTGCTTGTGAGAATCTTGTACTTGGTTCTCCTATTTCAACTGGAATTAATGCTTCAGCTCCATAAACTAAAGAGAAAGGAGTTTCACCTGTGCTTGTCTTTGTTGTCGTGCGATATGCCCATAACACTCCGAGTAACAATTCAGGCCAATTACCCTTTGAATCCTCTAAACGTTTCTTCAAATTGTTGATTATGACTTTGTTCGTTGATTCTGCTTGCCCATTGCCTACTGGGTGATAAGGTGTAGATGTGATCCTCTTAATTTGCCAGCTCTCAAAAAACTCTGTGACTTGAGCTCCGATAAATTGAGGGCCATTGTCGCATACAATCTCCTTTGGTACACCAAATCGGCAGATGATGTTACGCCAAATAAAGTCTTTGACCTCCTTTTCTCGTACCTGTTTAAATGCTCCCACCTCTGCCCATTTAGTGAAATAATCAGTAAGTACGAGCAAAAATTTTACCTGTCCTTTTGCTTGTGGTAATGGACCTACGATATCCATTCCCCACTTCATGAATGGCCACGTGCTATGACCGGATGTAACAATTCCGCGGGTCTATGCATGTTGTTACCGTACCTTTGACATTTATCACATTTAGCTACGAAACTTTCCGCTTCTTCCTCCATTTTAGGCCAGTAGTATCCTGCTCTAATCAAGGTTCTTACCAGCGATCTTCCTCCTGCGTGATTCCCGCAATGCCCCTCATGTATTTCCCTCATTACATACTCTGTTTGAGAAGGTCCGAGGCATCTTGCTAATGGACCACCGAACATCTTACAATAAAGATTCCCTTGTTTTAAACAGTAACGAGCAGCCTTTTTTCGAAGTGCATGTGCTTGCTTCTTGTCATCAGGGACGGTACCATACTGTAAAAAAGCAACAATTTCGTTTCTCCAATCCCAAGTTAAATTATTAAAATTTACCTCATTCTTATCTGGTTCGAGAACTGAATGAAATAAATGTATAATTGAAGCATTTGCACCATTTGCCACATCAGCTGCGGATGCGAGATTAGCTAAGGCATCTGCTTCAACATTTTCATCCCTTGATATTTGTATGACCTTCCAAGTTTGGAATTGCTTTATCAGTTCCCGTACCTTTTCCAAGTACTGTTGCATCCTTGCTTCCCTAGCTGTGTAAGGCCCCATCATTTGATTAACCACAAGTTGCGAGTCACTTTTGATCTCTACTTGATTTATACCATGTTCTCGTGCCAATTCTAGACCTGCAATCATAGCTTCATACTCTGATTCATTGTTAGTTACGGAATGACATTTAATAGCTTGCCTAATAGTTTCACCCATAGGTGGTACTAAAACAATTCCTAATCCTGCACCTTTTACGTTAGATGAGCCATCAGTAAATAAGGTCCATGTTCCTGGATTAGCCCCATTAAGTACTTGTACTTCTTTTTCTGCTTCTA
>NC_031995.1:44914045-44924400 GCF_001879085.1 Nicotiana attenuata | reverse complement strand
GAAAACAACTTTACCGTTGCTCCAAAGGAAAACGAAGAAAAAAATGAATAAAAGGAGCAGAAGATTTACCTGGATCTGTGGGCTGTTCTTCAGGTATTTCTTGTTTTACAGCCAACCCCATGAAATCTCTCTCCATTTCTTCACTATTCCAACTTCAGAAACTTGAAATATATCTGACAGAATAATTAACAGTTGTTCAGAGAATTCTTTGATTGATTGAGAAAAAAGAAAAGGAAATAGCTTCTTCTGGTGGAAAGAAAATGAAAGGAAAATGTGAGGGAAATAGAGATAGAAGGATTTAAAATGAAGCTTTAACTCGATTCATTTATAAAGATCCGTCACATATTTATTCTTTATTTTAATAATTTCATCAGTATTGTATTTGGTCTTGTGTATGAAGTTTTCATATTCTCTAGAAAAATATTACTAAGTTTTACAGCTGTATTAACATTGATGCATGCACAAGATTTTTTGAAGAAAAGAACTTTTAAGTAAATTATTTTTGTTAATGTTTGATTATTCAAAGTACATATTTTTTGATTAATGATACATGACGACTTATAGATCTATTATATTCTTCAATATTTTACAACAAATTGTAATAGTCAACTAAGTACATATTGAAGCGAGTAGCATCTTACTTATTCTAATATAATAGTTGAAGCCTTCACATTAAAAGGTATACAGTATTACCTTCTATCGTGATAGTTTATATATTGTTTATTTGTAAGATAGTAAAATAGTGTATTATTATGCGTAATAGTAATGGCACTATTTTACTGGAATCATTGTTTAACCGAAAATTAGATTTTAGGTCAAAGCTTGAATTTAGAAGAACTCGGGTTACTGATAATCGGGAAAAAATATATAAGAAAGAGATTTGAGAATGATATAATCAGAAAGCAAATTAATCAAAGTATCTTTCAGTAGTCTCCCCCTCTTTTTTGTTTGTGACTTTCCCTTTTATAGCCGTTTTCGGAATACAGACTTTACCTTTGCCATAATAAGACAATTATGGGTAATTAATGACCTTAAAGGTTACGTTATGCAATCATATACATTAAATACATATTCTCTAACGTTTCTAGTATTTAATACTCATTAAATGCTGTATCTAGGCTCTTTTTTGCTGTCAGATTCATTAATACTCATTTACCAGTGCGTCGTTATGCGGAGTTATGAGTCCCTCGGCGTCTACGTCGTTAAATATAACATTCTCCTCTTCCGGTACATGTCGAGGCCGCTTCCCATGGGTAATTGTTACTTTTGAAACCTTTTTATATGATATATCGTTGATCTCTTCACCCCCACTTATAACGTTGACAGTTCTCTTGGGCGAAGGTGGTTTTGGAGGCTCCTGCCTGTTCTTCATGTATGCTTGTTTACCTTTCTCACTGAATAACTCAGTAAGATACCCCTGTTTTAACAAATGATCAACTTCACCTTGCAGAAACCTGCAATCTGCTGTTTTATGCCCGTGATCGTTATGAAATTCGCACCAATGATCAGGGTTTCGTCTGTTTGGATTCGATCGCATTTCCTTTGGCCATCGTACCTTATCTCCCATGCTTCTTAAAACAACCACGAGTTCAGGGGTTCTTACGTTGAAGTTGTAACCACCGAAACTTGCCTTTAGACTTCCATCATTGTCTCGTGACCCGCATGTGTTCCAATCATTTTCGAACCTCGATGAGGAGCCTGATTCACTGTTTCTAGGTTTGTGATCGTACCTTTGATTATCTTGCCTTGATCGTGAGTCTTTTCTCGCAGGTCCCATGTATGGCTCGTACCTGTTTTTACCGGACCTCTTTTCATTTTCCACACGCCTTGAGCTTACCTTTTCTTCTGTTTTATGTCGTAAAATAATGTCTTCTTCAATCCTCATCTTTGTACTTTATCTGTTGTAGACATCATTCCACGTTGTTGCTGGGAATTCTCGAAGGCTTTCTTTGAGTCGCCTCGTGGCTTCTGAACTCTTCTCATTCAAATTACTAGCGAAGGCTATGGCTGCCCAATTGTCAGGTACTTGTGGCAGCGTCATTCTTTCCCGTTGAAATCTATCTACGAACTCTCTAAGCAACTCTGAATCTCCTTGCTTGATTTTGAAGATGTCTTCCGTTCTCTTTTCAATTTTTTGAGCTCCCGAGTGTGCTTTGATAAATAAATCTGCAAGCTCAGCAAACGAATTTATAGAATTTTCAGGTAAAAGAGAATACCATGTTAAGGCCCCTTTAGTGAGTGTTTCACCGAATTTCTTGACCAAGACCGACTCAATCTCTTGCTTAGTCAAATCATTGCCCTTGACACCTGTTGTGAATGCAATAACGTGATCTCGTGGATCTGATATACCATCGTACTTTGGAATATCAGGCATCTTAAACTTCTTTGGAATTGGGAGGGGGGCAGCACTTGGCTTCCATGGTTGTTGGGAATATTTATCTATATCTACTCCCTTGATCACGGGCGGTACTCCAGGTATTTGTTCTATGCGTTCATTTTGCTCCTTAAGCTGTTTCTGCAAGGTTAGTACTAGATTTTATAAATTACAATTAACTGGATTACCTGGGTCTTCCTCTTGTGTTTCACTAGGGGTTCCACCGCTGCCTGAATTAACCAATCCTGAACGAGGATTCTCCAAAGTATTGTTGTTTGGAGTAGATGTGGGTGGAGCAGCAGGTAATTGGCTAATAAAAGCCTGAAGAGCTTTATTGACTTGAGAGACAATAAGTTTTTGCAAAGCCTCATTCATGGTTTCAACATTTTCGAATTGAGCCTGTCCATCTGTGTGAGATCCATCAGGAGTGCCTTCACGAGACCGTCATGGGGAGCCTCGTGGAGAACCTTATGGAGAGCCTCGTGGAGAGTCTCCCTGAAGTTGCTGGATTGTTTGAATTTCTGGGTTTCCTTGAGTGTTGTCATTGTTGTTTGACATGATTGGCGCAATCAAGAAAATTAGATTGAGATATAATTGATTATCAGATTCCCAGTAACGGAACCAATTTGTTTAACTGAAAATTAGATTTTAGGTCAAAGCTTGAATTTAGAAGAACTCGGGTTACTGATAATCGGGAAAAAGTATATAAGAAAGAGATTTGAGAATGATATAATCAGAAAGCAAATTAATCAAAGTATCTTTCAGTAGTCTCCCCCTCTTTTTTGTTTGTGACTTTCCCTTTTATAGCCGTTTTCGGAATACAGACTTTACCTTTGCCATAATAAGACAATTATGGGTAATTAATGACCTTAAATGTTACGTTATGCAATCATATACATTAAATACATATTCTCTAACGTTTCTAGTATTTAATACTCATTAAATGCTATATCTGGGCTCTTTTTTGCTGTCAGATTCATTCCTTTGACTCTTCTCGATCTTTAACCTTTAAATGTCTTGAATAGGTACGAGCGTTGAATTATTTGTATGACTGCTCGTGCCTTCTTTATTTAACTTGCTCGTATCTGTTGTTGCTCGTGTCTGTTAACCAACCTTAATTCTTTGACTGTTTGATCAATCTACGTGTCATGACATGTCACCATATATATATAAATACAATTTTCCCCAATACAATCATAGGATAAGAAAAAAATAAGATTTTTAAAACTTATGATATAGAACAAGTACTAAAAGTTATGTAAAATAAAAAAACTAAAGTTAAATTATTTTTATAATATGAGAAAAATAACATTCTTTTCTTCATTAGGTAAACGGCAGAAAAGTTACTGAATCTAGAAGAAGTATCTAAACAAATTGACAATATTTGAAGTTGTAATTATCTAGGATTATATTGGAATAGATAGAATTATTTCAACTTTAACTAGAGATTTTGAATTTAAATTTTACAAATATAAAAAATTCTAGTGAAAAGTACTTTTCTGTTGTGTGAGCCTTACACGATGTTAATTCGAATGAACGAAGACTCCTATACGATATATGTTTAACCAGAAAATAGGAAATTTGGGTCAAAGATTAATTTTAAGAAGGACTCGTGTTACTGATAATCAAATTTGGAACAAATAAGAAGAATTGAAATAGACGATAGCTGAGTAAAAGAAAGCAAAGTAAATCAGTGTATTCCAATAATATTGTGTGTCCTTACAAATGTTATATCTCTCCTTTTATAGCTATCTCTAAGTAATACATTTTATTTCCTCTCATAATAGAGTCATTATGAGAAATTAATGACATTTAAGATAACGTTATAATTGGTAATCGTAACTGTTTCGTGAAGATTCTATAACATTTTCCATCATTGATGCTCATTAATTACGGATGATACGTATCTATACTTTTTGCTATCTAAGTTCATTCCTCTGATGCTTCTTCAAATAACCAGGAGATCCGAATAACCGTTCCTCCCTATTTTCTTGAAGTCTCTGTCCGTGCCTGTTAAAGCTCGTGTCTTTTCAGCTCTCCTTTGCCAGCTGTCACTCTTTTATTGATCCACGTGTCATGATATATCTTCACATAATTAATTCAATATGTTAACTTGATTTTTCCCAATACAAATAGTTCCCTCACTTGCCATTTATTCAACAATTGAATATTTGGGAAGTGGATCTCATTAAAGCGGGAATTTTTGCCGCCATTATAACTTCTTCCAAACTGACGCTTTGTATGTCACTTTCATTTAATGCTCGTGACACGTGGCATCTTTTGATTGGGTTTGCAACCCTTCAGCGTCTTTTAGGGCTTTTTTGCGGCTGCATCAATCACGAAGTGAAAGTTTTCATTATGACATCCCCATCATTACCTTCTTTGTTTGACGGTTGCTTCTGAGTATAAATATAACTTTTGTCTTGTTTTTCTCATAAAAGTTTCCTATCTTTGAATATTCATTCTTGTTTTCTTCCTTGTTCAGCCATGTCTTCTTCAAACCCTGATCCTCGTAAAGTTCTTATTGTGGATGAACTTCTTCTTGCTCTAACTAGGAGCAGGAGAGGAGGTAGGTTACGTAGCTTAGGATCAACGCCCATTCGAGGTTCGCCTTCATCTTTACCTAGTTCCACTCATCCTTCTTCTTCTAGAACCAGGGGTTCTCTTCTACATAGAGCTTCTTCAAGAAGCAGAGATTCCAATGAACCAGTTCGTGAACCCTTAGTAGACGAAATTGTTCCCTCTGAACTTTCTTTTTACTCCAATAGGGAATCGATTAGGAATCAGGTTTCCTCTATGTCCTCTCTTGATCGTGCTGATGTCTACCCTTCTCAGATTACCGAAGGTTTAATCTCTATTGTCCGTAGGGATTGTCATTGGAGATCTGACTTCCCCATCATAACTCCTAATGCAAATCAAAGGATCACATCCTACATGACTGGAGATTCTTTCGTGTATACATATCCTTTTACACTGAATTTTAGACATCCCATTGATCCTGTTATCATCGAGTTCTGTCATTTTTTCAATGTTTGTCTAGGACAAATTGGCCCCATTGTATGGAGGGTTGTTACTTGTCTAAGGCACTTAGCTAGCTTGGCAAATTTGCCTTTTACCTTTTTTCATCTGATCCACCTCTACTCCCCTAAGTTGTTCCGACATGGGATCTTTACTTTGGTGGCGAGGAGTAAGAGGGTTTTAGTCAGCCCTGAGGATGACAAGGACCGTGACTGGTTGTCAGATTTGTTGATGCTCCTATTGTACGATTAGTAGGTGAAGAAAATATACCATTCCCTGAAAACTGGAATTTTGCACGTAAGTTTACTTTTGCAACTTTCTCTCTTCTATTTTCCCACTTTTTCGTTTTGAAGGGGTTTGCTTTTCCCGTGGCTGTTTAACTTTATCTTTTTTCAGCAACCATGAGAACTGTTGATGAGATTCCCAATTTCCGTGGTTGGGTAGAGAAATTGTTGACTGTTGCTCCGATGGAAGGTAGATCTTGGAGAAACCTTTCAAACAGGTTTGGTTGGAAGGTTAAAACTCATGGTAAATATTTTAATTTTTTTTTTCGTTCATTCTTCCCTTAGAACGTATTTGACCCTTCTTTTTATCAGGGTTTCCTACTCGATCATAGCTTCCAGACTTTCCTTGGCAAGAGCTCAAGAGATAATCCTGAGTTCCTCATCGAAAAGGAAAGCTGACAAACCCCAAGATTCTGAAGAGGAAGAGGAGCGGGATGAGAGTTCCTTGGTTAAAAGGCCGCGAGTTAGAAGGCGCGTTATTTCAGATGATGAAGTTACTCCTCCCTGTTCTGTTCCCGTGACCGAGTCTGTTAAAGCCACCTTAGTGAGTTCTGAAGATGATACTCCTATGGCAGCTCGTGACTCTGATGAACAACTTTTTTCTCGTGGGTTTGATAGTGAAAGTTTCGATTTGGTGTCTGATGAAGTACCTCTTGCCTCCTTTCCCGTGCCTGTCCCTATGGAACATTCTTTGCCAGTTTTTACTGCTACTGTTTCTGCTCCGCCTCAAGCTATTATGACTTCCTCTACAGTCCCCGCTACTAATGTTTCTCGAATCGAAGTTGGTTCTTCAAGTGGAGGTAGAGTGATGAAACAAATTACCCTTGAGGTCCCTACCGAAGGTAATCTTCTAAAGAAGTCAGGTCAAGCTGGCGTGTGGTTGAAACCCCTGATTGGTCCGGTTGAAAAATCCAAGCTGGAAAGTCATAGCTCTCTGACTTGGATGAATGATATCGTGAAATCATCGTTGAAGGTAAAAACTTCTTTTCATATTATATATCGTTTTTCTTTTACTAAGATTCTTATGTACTCCCTTTTTTTTTCTTTAGATCAATCTCGTTGGCACGGAGATGATGAAAAGGGTTTCCTAGACGGAACAATTGATGCATGATTACCAGATCGAGGCAGACAACTGGAAAGAGCAGTATGACAGTCTTCAGCTTGAAATGGAAGTTTTAGAAGAAAACAAATGTACCTTAGAGCAACAGTTGAAGATTGTGACTTCGGAGTTGGCAGTTGAGAAAGCTTCTTCCAATCAGGCAGGCAAGGATAAAAATTTCCTTGAGTCATCATTTGCCGAACGACTCTCCAAAGCCTCCAAAGAGATCAGAAGCTTGAAGGCCTTGTTGAACGAAAAAGAAGTGTATACAGGTGAACTTGTTCAAACACTCACTCAGACCCAAGAAGATCTTAGTGTGTCTTCTAATAAGGTCAAATTTTTGGAGAGTTCACTTGCCCCTTTACAATCTTCTTATGATGCTGCTTTGGCTGAGAGGGAGGAGTTCAAGAGTGAAATTGATCAATGGGAAAGAGATTATGAGGCTCTCGAGGACAAAGCTGCTGTTGAAGTGAGTTTGGCTATTTTGAATACGCGCCATGATACCCTTGTGGAGGCTAGCCAAGAGGGTTTTAACTTGGATGTTGAGTTAGCTAAGATAAAAGAAACCATTGAGAAAACTCAGCAAGGCCAAAGCTTTTCTTCTCCCATGGTCGATACTCCCGAGCTCGTTGAAGCTGAACCTAATGCGATGGATGTCCCAGCTCCTTCAGATAAAGTCGAGCCTTCTGTTGATGATGATGCCAGTTTGAACCCTTCTCCTGCTCCACAATGAAAGTTTACTTGTGAAATTTGACTCTCTTTTTTTCCTTTTTGGTTGAATATGTGGTGGTTTTATCCCTGATCCCATTTGGGGGTTATGTTTTTGGTGATGACAAGTCCCCAGGTCTTTTAGGGGCTTTTTGTACAAAATGACAATCAGTTTATGACTAAGTTCCTACTTAGTTGAAACTTAATATTATAAAGTTTCTGTTTCAACTCAATTCTCTCGAGTTTCTGTTTCACTCTTTTTGCCTTGTTCTTTATAAGTCCAAGGTCTTGCTTTTTAATTCGTGGGTTTTTGTCTTACCCTTTTGACATTTTGCATTTTTTGAAATACTTTAAAAACTTCATGGATCTTTGAATCAAACATGAATTTATAAAAGAGGGCCCTTTTATATACGACACTTAATGAAGAAGACATCTCAACTTCATAATGGTGTAAACATACGAAAAAAGAAATAGGAACACACATGTTTCTTGAAATATCTTTGATAAAGTTTTCATTCGAACTTTGTCAAGTTTAAATAACATCTTACATGTATTTAAATATCTTCTATTACTCTTCCGTAACTGTTTTCTTTACAACAGATTTGCAAAAAAGAAAGAAAATCCAAGGGTTTCTTTATGACCCATGGCTAAATACTTCCTTTAACCTAAACATCGTAAGATTTTGAAATCTATACCAACGAGTATTTCTTCATAGGTTTTTTTGATCAGGCTTGTGTAATTGGCTCGTGACTTTGCTCTGAACTTGATATTTGATGAGTAGACTTTTAGGGTTGACTTGAATTTGAATTGTTTTTAGTCTTCTTTGCCTTCCTTATACATATATCATATGTATATTATATAGTCCCCCAAGTGTTTGAGCTTTGAAATATGAAATCTCGAGCACTTGATTATTCCTTCTATACGGTCCTTTTCCTGAAAAGGAAAAACATACGGGACTCGAAGGTACGATTTTAGATGAAGACTGCTTAAACCATTTAAATTTCCATCAGAATAGTTGTAACCCTAGACCGGGAATTATGTTCTTTCCACGTGTCTTTCAGGTCGTAATTCATCATTTAGTGTGGGCTAGCTTTTTGCCTATCATCTAAAATCGTTAGTAAAATTTTAATAATTCAAAAATAAAAATCGTTAGTGAGGATACCTGCCCGTGACTATTTCCTTTCCTTAGAAGTAGTATCTCTTTAGATAAACAGCATTCCAATTTGAAGGTAGGATCTTGCCATCCAATATTTCAAGCTCGTATGCTCCTTTTCCTGCGATACCATGAATCTTATAAGGCCCCTCCCAAGTTGGACTTAACTTTCCTGCATTGGCTGCCCTCGTAGATTGGAAAACCTTCTTAAGTACGTAGTCCCCAATCTTGAAGTATCTGAGACCAGCTTTCCGATTGTAATACCGCTCTATAACTTGTTTTTGTGCTGCCATCCTTATTAATGCAGCTTCCCTCCATTCTTCAAGTAAATCTAGGTTTACCCGCATCTCTTCTTCGTTCGATTCCTCAGTAGCTTGTGTATATCGCGTACTTGGTTCCCCTATCTCGACTGGAATTAAGGCTTCAGCTCTGTATACAAGTGAAAATGGTGTCTCTCCCGTACTTGTTTTTGCTGTTGTTCGGTAAGCCCATAAGACTTCGAGTAGTATCTCTGGCCAATTGCCTTTAGATTCTTCCAGTCTTTTCTTCAAGTTGTTGACAATGACTTTATTTGTTGATTCATCTTGTCCATTACCCACCGGATGGTAAGGAGTTGAAGTAATCCTTTTAATTTGCCAACTTTGGAAAAATTCTGTGATTTGTGTACCTATAAATTGCGGGCCGTTATCACATACGATTTCCTTTGGCACCCCAAATCGGCATATGATGTTCCTCCAGATGAAGTCTCTGACCTCTTTTTCTCGTACCTATTTGAAAGCTCCCACTTCTACCCACTTAGTAAAATAGTCAGTGAGCACTAATAAAAATCTTACCTTGCCTTTGGCTTGTGGTAGTGGTCCTACGATATCCATCCCCCACTTCATAAATGGCCATGGTGCAACGACTGGATGTAATAATTTAGTTGGCCGATGCATGTTGTTGCCATATCTTTGGCACTTATCACATTTTGCTACAAAATTTTCCGCGTCTTCTTCCATTTTTGGACAATAATAACCGGCTCTAATCATGGTTTTTACCAAAGATCTTCCGCCAGCATGATTTCCGCAATGTCCCTCGTGTGTTTCTCTCATCACGTATTCTGTTTGAGAAGGCCCGAGGCATCTTGCTAGAGGACCCCCGAACATTTTTCAATAAAGATTGTCTTGGTTTAAACAGTAGCGAGCAACTTTTTTGCGAAGTGTCTGAGCTTTTTTCTTATCCTCAGGAAGTATTCCATACTGCAAAAAATTGACAATTTCATTTCTCCAATCCCAAGTTAAATTATTGTAATTTACCTCGTTTTATCTTGATCAAGCATTGAATGAAACAAATGTATCACGGATGCATTTTCTGCATTTGTTACTTCCACGGAGGATGCGAGATTAGCTAAAGCGTGTGCCTCGGCATTTTCTTCTCTTGGTATCTGCATGACTTTCCAAGTTTGGAATTGCCTGACTAAATCCCGTGCCTTCTCCAAGTACTGTTGCTATCACACTTCCTTTTTCACACACCTACCCTGAAGGATAAATGTATAAGGGAGATTTTCCATTTAAAGGACAGTCGGAACGGGATTTATTATTAATATTCAGAGTCGCCACTTGGGAGATTAATGGTGTCCCAAGTCACCGGTTGAATCCCGATCCGAGGAGATTATGACTCTATTAACGGTCCGCGAATCAGAACTCCGAGTAAGAAATTCTGTTAACCCGGGAGAAGGTA
>NC_031995.1:44799759-44912895 GCF_001879085.1 Nicotiana attenuata | reverse complement strand
CACACTGTTCCGAATTTACAATTTAACTAACATTTGGGACACGGTAATAAACTTTGAAGATACGTGAAGACTGACACACTATGAAAAGTGATAGAACCTAACAACTCTCCAAATCATTTCTACATTCACGCTAACATGGATTTCAGAATTAAGCTACACTACTAGAACTAAAATAACCCAAATAAGATATAGATAAGTCCCACAGTCCATAGTTAATTACAATATGAGAGTTTGGTTTGCTTAAATGGAAATCAACTACAACTATACTGTGAGTAAGTAAAGGGGTATGAGCATCAGGCAAAGAAACACAGAGCTAAAACATAATAGTGCTTCCATTCCATCCTCAAATTAGAATTTACATCGTGAAGGATTTAGAACTGGTACCTGGGAATCAGAAGAGAAAACAAGGAGAGGTAAGGAATCAATAAACTGCAGCAGCAGAACCCCAGCAATCACAGAGCAGACCAACAGAATGATTTTTAAACCCAAGAAATAGAGTAGTGCAGCCCAGAAACCAACTTCAAACAAACAACCAAACCAGCAAACTTCCAGATTCAACCTCAATGACTAGACCTCAAACCATTTCCATGTTCCAACAATCAGAAATTGAATCGAGAAGTGAGGATTTCAAATTACCAAACTAAAAAAAAACCTCAATGGAACAGTGTTTTTCTTTTGCAGAGTTTACAGTCTATTTTTTATTCCCTTGTAGTTTTTCCANTTCAGGCTGTCTTTTCGGCTCCACTGTTCATGAAGTATCACTTACCATTATTGTGATCCTTCTATTACTGCATTTTTACTTTTGACGGTCGCCCATCGGTATAAATTCAATTTTTCCTTTCGCCTTTTACCACATAAAACTTTTTCCTCGAACACTTAAATTGTGCGCATCTCTGTTTTCTTCTTTTTCTTCCTCATCATGTCTTCTTCGAACCCTAACCCTAAGAGAGTTCCTATTTTAGACAATTTCCCCAATACCCCTGTTAGACACAGAAGGGGTGGGAGACTTCGTAGCTTAGGATCCTCTCGTGGTGGTGGTTCTGCCATGCCTTCTCCTAGACCTGGTTCTTCCTCTAGAACTAGAGGTTCTTTTACTCAAAAATCATCTTCTAAGAGCAAGGAGGCACCTGAACCATTACAGGAACCCTTGGTAGAAGAAATAGTCCCTAACGATTTATCTTTTCAGCACGATAGACAATCACTTCAGACCCAAATTTCTGGTTTAGATCGTGCTGATACTTACCCCACTATGATTACAGAAATTTTAGCTCCCATAGTTCGCAAAGATTGTCACTGGAGTAACAATTTTCCCATTATAATCCCCAATCCAAATCAGAGGATTACTTCATATATGACAAGACTCTCTTTCGTTTACACATACCCTTTTACTCTTGGGTTTAAACCAGCTATCGACCCAGTAATTCTCGATTTCTGTCATTTCTTCAAAGTTTGTTTAGCACAGATTGGCCCGCTTGTATGGAGGGTTGTTGCTTGTTTAAGGCATCTGGCCAATTTGGCAAACGTTGATTTCACCTTCTCCCACCTAATTCATCTATACTCCCTTAGACTTTTTCGTAATGGCGTCTTTACCTTAGTGGCTAGGAGTAAGAGGGTTTTGGTGAGCCCAGAAGATGATAAGGATCGTGGCTGGTATGCCCGATTTGTTGCTGCCCCCACAGTTGGTTTAGTGGGTGAACAAAACGTTCCCTTCCATGAGAAGTGGAACTTTGCACGTAAGTCTCTCATCTCTCCCGTACCTCTTTCTTTCGAATTTACAAATTTCTTTAACTTTGTTTCCTCTTTTTTTTTTAGCAACCATGGGAATTGTAGAGAACATTCCCAATTTTCGTGGCTGGGTAGATAAATTGTTGAAGATCGCTCATATGGAGGCTAGGTCTTGGAAATTTATTTCCAATCGTCATGGTTGGAAAGTAAAGACTCACGGTATGAGTTTTTGTCTTTCTCATATGTAAAATTTTTCCCTTTATTGCCTTAACTTTCAATTTTCTCTTTGTCGGGTTTTGCTATTCGAGGAGTTACTGCTGAAGCAGTTGCGGCTTCTCGTTTAGGAACCCAACTTTCTTTAGAAAGTGCTCAGGATATTCTTCTGAAAAGAAAAACCACAGACGATGATAGCTCCGACGAAGAAGAGGAGGATGGTTCCTTGGTGAGAAGGCCAAGAGTTCGGAGACGTATCGTCTCTGACGAAGCTGAAGTTTCTCATCATCTTTCTCCTACCGGGCCTGTTAATCTCGTCTCTGATGATGATGTTGCTACCCCTCATGATACTCATGAGTCGATTAACCAGCTTTTCGTTAGTGGTTTTGAGAGTGGCGAGTTAGGACCCATTTTGGATGAACCTCCCCTATCTTCCTCTTCAACTCCCATATCTTCAGTTCCTTCCCTTCCTTCTTATGTCGTGCCCTTGGTTCCTTCCTTATCTGCTCCAACTTCTTCCGTACCTCTCGCTGCTGTTTTTACTTCTTCTACCGCTCCTCCTTCTACTGTCCACAATATAGAAGTGGGTTCTACAAGTAAAAGGATTGCTATGAGGAGCGTGACTATCGAAGTGCCTGCTAACAACAGCCTTTTGAGGAAATCCGGTCAGACGGATGTTTGGCTTGAACCTTTAATAGGCCCAATTGAGAAAGAAAAAATGAATAGCCTTAGTTGCCTGACTCTGATGAACGACATAGTTCATTCCACCTTGAAGGTATGCCCCTTCTTTCTTTAATTTTGCCAGAATTTTTCTAGAATTCTAACTTTTCTTTCCATATCATTTTCAGGCCAACCTTATTGGTACAGAGCTGATAAATAGAATTTCTTTATTAGAGAAGGTGGCACGTGATTCAGAGAGGGAAGCTCGTGACTTTCAGTTGGAAGCAGCTAATTGGAAGGACCAATTTGATAGTGCTCAAATAACAATGGAAGATTTACAAGAGAGTAAAAATAACCTGGAACAGCAGGTGAGAGCATTAACTTCAGAGCTTGCGGTTGTCAAGGCTTCTTCAAGTCAGGCTGAAAAAGAAAGAGAGCGTCTCGAGTCTTCTTTCTCAGAACAATTATCTAAATCACGGGAAGAGATTAGAGAGCTGAGAGCTCTTTTAAGTCAAAAAGAAGTTTATGCTGGAGATTTGATGCAGAATTTGACTCAGACCCAAGAAAATCTGCGAACTTCTGAAGACCAGGTGAAGGCCTTAGAAAAATCTCATGCCTCTCTCCAAGCTTCTTATAATTCAGCTCTGAATGAAAATGAAGGTCTCAAAAATAAAATTGCTGCTTGGGAAAAAGATTATGAGCTTCTTGAAGATAAGGTTGCAGTTGATGTAAGCTGGGCTTTTCTGAACTCCCGTCGTGATGCCTTAGTTGAAGCCAGCCAAGAAAACTTTAACCTGGAGTCAGAGTTAGCTAAGCTGATAGAGACTATTGAAAAAGCTCAACAACCACTGGACTTCCCTTCTCCCGCGATTGAAGTTTCCGAAGCTGAAGCTACCGGAGTTGATGTTCCCATGAGTGAAGTTCCGGTGAGTGAGGCTCCCTTAACTGAAACTTCTGTAGTTGAAGTCCCCATGACCGCTGGAATTGCCTCAGGTGATGCACCCTCTTCGAGCTCAATCGTGCCCCTTGTTGCAAGTCAAGTTGAAACTTCATCTATTGATACTCCAATGGTTGGAAATCAACCCGCTTCTGTTGGCGATGCTATTCCAGTTGAGCCTGCTGATGATCCTTCTTCAATCCTTTCCTCTTAGTGAAAAAATTTATATCTGTTTTTGAATTCCCCTTTTTGCAGGTACCTGTTTGGAAAACCGTATTTAAAGTTCTTGGATTCATTTGAGAGTTTTTGTAATCAAACCCTTGGCTATCACTTGAGGGTTGATTTTTAGAAGTACAAGTCCCCAAGTCTTATTATGGGGCATTTTGTATAAACACTTCGATGACTAAGTTTATACTTAGTCTTTAGTTTTAAATATTAAGAACTTTTTATTATCATTGAACTTCCGTCTGTTCTATTCTTGCCTTTTTATTTTCAAGGACTTAAAGAATAGTCTGCATTTTTGTTCTTTGGAAAATGCTTCTGTTAATCCCATGACTAAATAACATGAGTTTTATAAAAGAGGGCCCTTTTATATTTTGACACTTAATGAAGAAGATGTCTCAACTTCATAATGGTGTGATCATACGATAAAAGAAATAGGAACACACATGTTTTTTGCAATAACTTCGACAAATTTTTATTTCTGAACTTTGACAAGTTTTGAATAATACTTTACATGTGTTTGAATTACATCTATAACTTTCTCGTAACTGTTTTCCTTGTAACAGATTTATACAAGAGAAGAACAATAGATACAGGGTTTTTCCTTATAACCCGTTTTAGTACATAGTCCCTTTAGCTCCAAAATATTAGGAAGAGTTTGAGGGATGACTCCATTGTTCTAATGGGAAAGATACTACGATGCCATGACTTCGTAACGTTTCACTTCCGCACTTGATTCTTCTAGGCTTGATTTTCTAAATCTTCTTTGCCTTTGCCTTTTTCATACACGTGACTGTATATACTATATAGTCCCCCAAGTGTTTGAGTGTTGAAATATGAAGCCTCGAGCACTTGGTAGTCTCTTTCGCCTGGTCCTTTTCCTGAAAAGGAAATACATACGGGACTCGGGGGTGCGATTATAGATGAAGACTGCTTAACCCGTGTATACTTCTATCAGAATAATTGTAACCCTGGGCTAGGAATTTTAGTTTATTCCATTTTGCCTTACAGGTCGTGACTCATCATTTAGTACGGGTTAGCGTTTTGCCTATCATCTAAAATCGTTAGTAAAATTTTAACAATTCAAAAAATATAATTTAACATGGTGATACCTGACCGTGGGTTTTTCCTTAGAAGTAGTATCTCTTCAAATGAACTGCATTCCAATGTGAAGGAAGCACCTTCCCGTCCATTGTTTCCAACTCGTATGCTCCTTTTCCTGCAATATCTCGAACTCTGTAGGGTCCTTCCCAGGTTGGACTTAGTTTACCCGCGTTGGCCGCCTTTGTAGATTGAAAAACCTTTTTAAGCACGAAGTCCCCAGTTTTGAAGTATCGCAGTCGTGCTTTCCTGTTATAATATCGTTCGATCACTTGTTTTTGTGCTGCCATTCTTATTAATGCGGCTTCTCTCTTGCCTTCTAGTAGATCCAAATTGACCCGCATCTCTTCATCATTAGACTCTTGTGTTGCTTGTGAGAATCTTGTACTTGGTTCTCCTATTTCAACTGGAATTAATGCTTCAGCTCCATAAACTAAAGAGAAAGGAGTTTCACTTGTGCTTGTCTTTGTTGTCGTGCGATATGCCCATAACACTCCGGGTAACACTTCAGGCCAATTACCCTTTGACTCCTCTAAACGTTTCTTCAAATTGTTGATTATGACTTTGTTCGTTGATTCTGCTTGCCCATTGCCTACTGGGTGATAAGGTGTAGATGTGATCCTCTTAATTTGCCAGCTCTCAAAAAACTCTGTGGCTTGAGCTCCGATAAATTGAGGGCCATTGTCGCATACAATCTCCTTTGGTACACCAAATCGGCAGATGATATTATGCCAAATGAAGTCTTTGACCTCCTTTTCTCGTACCTGTTTAAATGCTCCTGCCTCTACCCATTTAGTGAAATAATCAGTAAGTACGAGCAAAAATTTTACCTGTCCTTTTGCTTGTGGTAATGGACCCACGATATCCATTCCCCACTTCATGAATGGCCACGTGCTATGACCGGATGTAACAATTCCGCAGGTCTATGCATGTTGTTACCGTACCTTTGACATTTATCACATTTAGCTACGAAACTTTCCGCTTCTTCCTCCATTTTAGGCCAGTAGTATCCTGCTCTAATCAAGGTTCTTACCAGTGATCTTCCTCCTGCGTGATTCCCGCAATGCCCCTCATGTATTTCCCTCATTACATACTCCGTTTGAGAAGGTCCGAGGCATCTTGCTAATGGACCACTGAACATCTTACGATAAAGATTCCCTTGTTTTAAACAGTAACGGCAGCCTTTTTTCGAAGTGCATGTGCTTGCTTCTTGTCATCAGGGACGGTACCATACTGTAAAAAAGCAACAATTTCGTTTCTCCAATCCCAAGTTAAATTATTAAAATTTACCTCATTATTATCTAGTTCGAGAATTGAATGAAATAAATGTATAATTGAAGCATTTGCACCATTTGCCACATCAGCTGCGGATGCGAGATTAGCTAAGGCATCTGCTTCAACATTTTCATCCCTTGATATTTGTATGACCTTCCAAGTTTGGAATTGCTTTATCAGTTCTTGTACCTTTTCCAAGTACTGTTGCATCCTTGATTCCTTAGCTGTGTAAGTCCCCAGCATTTGATTAACTACGAGTTGCGAATCACTTTTGATCACTACTTGATTTATACCAAGTTCTCGTGCCAATTCTAGACCTGCAATCACAGCTTCATACTCCGCTTCATTGTTAGTTACGGAATGACATTTAATAGCTTGCCTAATAGTTTCACCCGTAGGTGGTACTAAAACAATTCCTAATCCTGCACCTTTTACGTTAGATGAGCCATCAGTAAATAAGGTCCATGTTCCTGGATTAGCCCCATTAAGTACTTGTACTTCTTTTTCTGCTTCTAGTTGCATCCCTTGGCTAAAGTCAGCCACGAAATCAGCTAATATCTGTAATTTTATATTCACTTAGCTCTATGGCCCATTTAGCTAACCTCCCTGACAATTCATGTTTATGCAATATATTACGTAGGGGGTATGCAGTCACTACAACAATGGGATGGCATTGAAAATATGGTCTTAACTTCCTAGATGCCATGATTAGAGCAAGCGCTAGTTTTTCTAATTGTGGATACCGTGTCTCTGCATCTAACAAATATTTACTAACATAATAGATAGGAGATTGTTTACCTTGCTCTTCTCGAACCAAAACCGCGCTTACCACAACTTCTGAAACAGCAAGGTAGATGAAAAGTTTCTCCCCAGCCTTTGATTTTGCTAGCAAAGGTGGATTTGACAAGTATGTTTTCAAATCCCTAAGTGCTTGTTGACACTCCTCATCCCATTCAAAATGATCCTGCTTCTTAATAGTCGAGAAGAATTTGAAACATTTTTCCGATGATTTAGAAATGAACCTTCCCAAAGCTGTGATTCTCCCTGTTAGTCTTTGAACCTCTTTCTTGTTTGAAAGTATATCAGGGATTTTTTCAATGGCCTTAATCTGTGCAGGATTCACTTCAATACCACGGTTAGAAACAAGAAAACCTAAAAACTTACCTGATGCCACACCAAATGCACATTTTTCTGGTTTCAACTTCATATTATATTTTCGTAAAATTTTAAACGTATCAGACATGTGCGATATATGATCTTTTGAATGTTGAGTCTTAACTAGCATATCATCTATATATACCTCCATAGTTTTACCTAAATATTCTTGAAACATTTGGGTGACCAACCTTTGATACGTAATACGTTGCACCTGCATTCTTAAGACCAAAGGGCATTACCTTATAACAGTAAGTCCCCCTGTCTGTTATAAAAGAGGTTTTTTCTTCATCTCCTGGATCCATCTTGATTTGATTATAGCCTGAATATGCATCTAAAAAACTTAATAGCTCATGCCCTGTAGTAGCATCAATTAACTGATCTATGTGCGGTAAAGGAAAGGAATCTTTTGGACAGGCTTTATTAAGGTCTGTGTAATCTACACAGACTCGCCACTTACCGTTCTTCTTAGGAACCACAACAGTATTAGCTAACCAGTTAGGATATTTACCTCACGAATTGAACCAATTTTTAGCAATTTTTGAACTTCCTCTTGAATCACCTTATTTTTGAAAGTTCCTTGCTTTCTTTTCTTTTGCTTGATGGGAGGATATGATGGATCTTCATTCAATTTATGAGTCATGACTTCCGGTGGTATCCCTGTCATGTCAGAATGGGACCAAGCAAAACAATCTGCATTAGCTTTTAAAAATTCAATCAATTTATGTTTTACCTCCAGGCTAAGATTAGCTCCTATGTACACTTTTCTCTCGGGCCAATGTATAAATAACACCACGGCCTCTAGCTCTTCTATCGTTGTTTTGATGTTCTCGTTCTCCTCCGGTTATTGAATGGTGTCAGGTCTCGAATCCACATCTGTTTGCTTTTGCTCAGGTGAGCTTGACATCGTGTTACCCTCATCTAAATTCTGTAATTGCTATTTGTCTTTACCCTTAATAGTTGAATCTGCAACGGAATTGATGCTTCTAGATGTTTGTTGATCGCCTCTGATTTGGCGTATTCCCCATGGAGATGGAAATTTAATAACTTGATGAAGGGTTGAAGGAACAGCTTTCATGTCATGAATCCATGGCCTCTTAAGAATCATATTATAAGCCATTTCCATATCTACGACTTGAAATTTGGTATCTTTAACGACGCCTTCTGCGAATGTAGTAAGTATTGCTTCCCCTTTTGTTACAACACTAGAGTTGTCAAATCCCGACAAAGTATGCGCCTTTGGAATTAATTTATCCTCCGCTTGCATCTCGCACAATACTCGTATTAAAATAATATTTACAGAACTACCTGGATCAACCAAAACTCGTTTCACGTTAGTGTCATGTACAAGTAAAGATATTACCAGTGCGTCGTTATGCGGAGTTATGAGTTCCTCGGCGTCTACGTCGTTAAATATAACATTCTCTTCTTCCAGTACATGTCGAGGCCGCTTACCGTGGGTAATTGTTACTTTTGAAACCTTTTTATGTGATATATCGTTGATCTCTTCACCCCCACTTATAAAGTTGACAGTTCTCTTGGGCGAAGGTGGTTTTGGAGGCTCCTACCTGTTCTTCATGTATGCTTGTTTACCTTTCTCACTGAATAACTCAGTAAGATACCCCTGTTTTAACAAATGATCAACTTCACCTTGCAGAAACCTGCAATCTGCTGTTTTATGCCCGTGATCGTTATGAAATTCGCACCAATGATCAGGGTTTTGTCTGTTCGGATTCGATCGCATTTCCTTTGGCCATCGTACCTTATCTCCCATGCTTCTTAAAACAGCCACGAGTTTAGAGGTGCTTACGTTGAAGTTGTAACCACCGAACCTTGCCTTTAGACTTCCATCATCCTCTCGTGACCCGCGTGTGTTCCGATCATTTTCGAACCTCGATGAGGAGCCTGATTCCCTGTTTCTAGGTTTGTGATCGTACCTTTGATTATCTTGCCTTGATCGTGAGTCTTTTCCCGCAGGTCCCATGTATGGCTCGTGCCTGTTTTTACCGAATCTCTTTTTATTTTCCACACGCCTTGAGCTTACCTTTTCTTCTGTTTTATGTCGTAAAATAATATCTTCTTCAATCCTCATGTTTGTACTGTATCTGTTGTAGACATCATTCCACGTTGTTGCTGGAAATTCTCGAAGGCTTTCTTTGAGTCGCCTCGTGGCTTCTGAACTCTTCTCATTCAAATTACTAGCGAAGGCTATGGCTGCCCAATTGTCAGGTACTCGTGGCAGCGTCATTCTTTCCCGTTGAAATCTATCTACGAACTCTCTAAGCAACTCTGAATCTCCTTGCTTGATTTTGAAGATGTCTTCCATTCTCTTTTCAAATTTTTGAGCTCCCGAGTGTGCTTTGATAAATAAATCTGCAAGCTCAGCAAACGAATTTATAGAATTTTCAGGTAAAAGAGAATACCATGTTAAGGCCCCTTTAGTGAGTGTTTCACCGAATTTCTTGACCAAGACCGACTCAATCTCTTGCTTAGTCAAATCATTGCCCTTGACACCTGTTGTGAATGCAGTAACGTGATCTCGTGGATCTGATGTACCATCGTACTTTGAAATATCAGGCATCTTAAACTTCTTTGGAATTAGGAGGGGGGCAGCACTTGGCTTCCATGGTTGTTGGGAATATTTATCTATATCTACTCCCTTGATCACGGGCGGTACTCCAGGTATTTGTTCTATGCGTTCATTTTGCTCCTTAAGCTGTTTCTGCAAGGTTAGTACTAGATTTTGTAAATCAGAATTAACTGGATTACCTGGGTCTCCCTCTTGTGTTTCACTAGGGGTTCCACCGCTGCCTGAATTAACCAATCCTGAACGAGGATTCTCCAAAGTATTGTTGTTTGGAGTAGATGTGGGTGGAGCAGCAGGTAATTGGCTAACAAAAGCCTGAAGAGCTTTATTGACTTGAGAGGCAATAAGTTTTTGCAAAGCCTCATTCATGGTTTCAACATTTTCGAATTGAGCCTGTCCATCTGTGTGAGATCCACCAGGAGTGCCTTCATGAGACCGTCGTGGGAGGCCTCGTAGAGAACCTTGTGGAGAGCCTCGTGGAGAGTCTCCCTGAAGTTGCTGGATTGTTTGAATTTCTGGGTTTCCTTGAATGTTGTCATTGTTGTTTGACATGATTGGCGCAATCAAGAAAATTAGATTGAGATATAATTGATTATCAAATTCCCGGTAACGGAACCAATTTATTTAACCGAAAATTAGATTTTAGGTCAAAGCTTGAATTTAGAAGAACTCGGGTTACTGATAATCGAAAAAAAATATATAAGAAAGAGATTTGAGAATGATATAATCAGAAAGCAAATTAATCAAAGTATCTTTCAGTAGCCTGTCCTCCTTTTTTGTTTGTGACTTTCCCTTTTATAGCCGTTTTGGGAATACAGACTTTACCTTTGCCATAATAAGACAATTATGGGTAATTAATGACCTTAAATGTTACGTTATGCAATCATATACATTAAATACATATTTTCTAACGTTTCTAGTATTTGATACTCATTAAATGCTGTATCTGGGCTCTTTTTTGCTGTCAGATTCATTCCTTTGACTCTTCTCGATCATTAACCTTTGAATGTCTTGAATAGGTACGAGCGTTGAATTATTTGTATGACTGCTCGTGCCTTCTTTATTTAACTTGCTCGTATCTGTTGTTGCTCGTGTCTGTTAACCAACCTTAATTCTTTGACTGTTTGATCAGTCTACGTGTCATGACATGTCACCATATATTTATAAATACAATTTTCCCCAATACAAATCTATGTTACTATCTATTTTCTTTGTACAAAGATGTGACTATACTTACGTAATATCACTTTAGATTAAACGACTCTAATTAAGATAAAATGAAATTATGCATGTACTCTTATATTGAAACTCAGAATAGTGCAATGCTCAATAATATCAAGACTGTCATTAAGACAAAAAGCTATCCTCAATAAGTGAAAATTGTTCAATCAAGATTTGTATGAATTAGGATAAAACAAATTATAGTTGGCCAAACTTGTAAAAAGTCAAAAATATTATTTTTATCACAACAATTCAGCTAAACATTCGTATTTGTTTAATCTATTTTCCTTCTTTTATTGGGTTAATTTTAGAATGGTTAAAGTATCTTTATTTATTGATTATTCTTAATTAAGTGGTAAGTAGAGGTACTGAAATTATACGGACGTGTTACTAACAGTAGTCTGAAGTACTTACGTGTTATATCTATTTTTATAAACTTTGCTGTGGCAATTCAGCATCTGAGCTAATACTTGCATTAATTACAAATTGAGAAACAAAAAGAAGTTATAGGTGGAACTTTTAAATATGGGAGAAAAAAGTTTCCGTTACCGGGAATCGAACCCGGGTCTCCTGGGTGAAAGCCAGATATCCTAACCGCTGGACGATAACGGAAGTTGTTGCTTACTTTCTTTAGTTTTGTTATTAATAGCAATTTACAAACTAAACGAAATTTTCCTTATCTTTACACAAATAGTCGGCCATATTAATTGTTTACTTTTTCTTGCTATATACATAGATTATATGTTGATTATACACATGTAATATATAAATTATGCGTATATATTATACACTCACTAGCTATTTTTAATTTAAGTGGTAGGGTGAGCGACTATTTGGGTTAATTCTTCTTTTCTTTACTGGTATTACAATTTATGTTCCATGTAATCACAGAGAACACCACTTCTTGTTTATGGAATTTAGAGGACACCTTATATCCAGTTAGCTTGTGACCATTGACATTGATTTATGTATGAAATATCTTGACTTTTTCTTGGGTTTTAAATTAGATGTAACTGTAAGCATTTAAATTTTATCGGATTTAAATCCATAAAGTTATTTGAACTATATTTTACATTCAAGATGATGTTGGTCCAAATAAATATTATGGGCTAATATAATTGAATGAATTATATAAGTCCAATATATATGGGTTAAATAAATAAATCTTAATCCATTGGGCTAGCCCATTTAAATTGGGCTAAAGTGATGAGCCCACTTCATTAAGCCCAAGATGACATCTTCCTAGAGGCCCAGTTTGGTGCCACGTGTCAAATGATGTGGCAAGTCAAACGGAAGAGCCAATAGGATTATGCCACGTATCAAAATGACAAGGCATGCCAAGTCACACTGAAAGGCCAATGAAACCGCACCACATGTGCAAGTGACTCTGGCCAATCAAATGTGGCCATGTCACACTTCAATTTGATTGGTCGGAAAGAGTTTGTTCTTATCACAACTCCTCCCTTCCACAATTATAAATAGGGGTCTTCAAAGCCCAGCAAAGACACCAGAAGTTATAACAAAAAGCAAAAAAGAGCTCGTGGATCAAACGCTACAAATTCCTCCACAAGTTTCAAGCTTCAAGCAATCAAGTTCAAGCTCAAAAACGAAGAACAAATCAAGTTCAAGCTCAAGAACGAAGAACAATTCAAGTATTCAAGAACAAGAACGAAGTCAAATTAAATACAAGGCGTTCTAGATCAAGGCTACTTGTTCGTGATACAATTCGTGGCAACAATCAAAGTGTTCGCGACGGATAAATCAAATTCAAATTCAAGATCAATCTCAAAGGCCCTTGAATTTATATTAGAAAAGTAGAATCAGAGGAATCATAGAGATTGTACACTCATAATATTCGAAATAAAATACTACGATTGTTGCGATATTTTCGGTCTTGATTTTATTTTCTCGACGCAAATTTATTGTCTACAGTAACACTACACTAGGTAAAATTCACAAAATATTCGTTTTTTAGCCCTTGTAGCCATTGTCCAAGAGTTCAAATTTTACAAATAATATCTTGGAGGTAACTCCAAGACAGTGGTTATTTTTCAAAAACAGGATCATAAAAGCGGCCAATTGGCGGAATTTCTACCATTACACTCTACATTATAGTCACGAGCACTTAATTTCTTTAATGATATTGCAGGTATACTTCTTTTGCTGGATTGTTCCCTTTGTTTTCAGCCGGCACAACATTGTCTCTAGTTCAAGTCGAGGAAATTTCCCAGATAATTGACTCTGAAACTTACACTGTCCAAAACTCTATCGTCTTTTCAGGTCCTTTAGCTACAGCTTCCATTAGAACCAATGCAAAATTTAAATAAAGATGTTGAACTTTGCTTAACCCTTTTGTTAGCAAGTCTACTGGTTGATCATTTGTGGAGACATATTTTGTGCTGACTAGTCCTTGTTGAATTTTCTCTCTTACAAAGTGGTAATCTATTTCTATATGTTTAGTCCTTTGGTGATATACAGGATTAGCTGCTATTTGGATATCCGCTTTGCTATTAGTGAATATGTCAACTGGTAGATTGACTTCAGCATCAGTTTCTTTCAGCATTCCTAGTAGCCATGTTAATTCTGCCATAGTTGCAGCTGAACTTCTATATTCTTCCTCGGCTGAGCTTCTGGAAACAGTAGTTTGTTTCTTGGATTTTCAGGAAACTAAAAAGTTGCCAATCTTGATTAGAAAACCAGTAATTGATCTCCTAGTAGCTGGACAAGCTGCCTCGTCTGCATCACAGTATGCAGTGACAGTGTTGCTGTGATGACTGGATAGTAGAATGCCTTGACCTGGACTGTTTTAACATACTTCACAATTCTTAATGCTGCTTCCATGTGAGACTTTTTTGGTTGTTGAAGAAATTGTCTTAGAGTTTGGACTCCAAATGATATGTTTGGTCTTGTTACAGCCAAGTATAGAAGTTTTCCTATTAACCTCTGATAGGCAGTCTGATCAACAGTAGGATCTGCTTCTGAGTTTTCATTCTTCCAAATGTGTTCATCATACTACTTAGTTGTAAACTTTACATTTGTATCAATTGGTGTAGCTTTTGGTTTAGATGTTGTTAATCCTACTTCTGCAATGAGTTCTAATGCATATTTCCTCTGATGCGTAACAATTCCCTCACTGGATCTAGCAAATTCTGAGCCTAGAAAATATCTTAACTCCCTCAGATCCTTCATTTTGAAAATGTTCTGCAGAGATTTCTTGGTGTCTTGAATGAGTTTCAAATTGTCACCAGTAAGTAGCATGTTATCTACATATATTAGAACCAGTACCATCCCTTCAATTGTCTTTTTGATATATAAGGAATGATCATATTGACTCTGCTTAAATTGTAATGTTATAAGAGCTCAGATAGTTTCACATTCCATTGTCTTGGGGCTTGCTTTAATCCATACAAGGATTTTGTAAGTTTGCATACCATCTTCTCCCCCTGACTTCCAAATCCTTGAGGTAGATCCATATATATTTCATCAAGTAAATCACCTTGAAGAAAGGCATTGTACAAATTCATTTGATGTATATGCCATTGTCTAGCAGCTGCTAGTACTAGTATTGTTCTAACAGTTACCATTTTCACCACAAGTGAAAATGTTTCTTGATAATCAATGCCTTCTTACTGACTATAACCTTTAGCTACAAGCCTAGCTTTTAGATCTTTCTATCTCCCCTGAAGCTTGATATTTTATCTTGTATATCCATTTGCAGCCTATAGGTTTCTTTCCTTTAGGTAATTTGACTAATGTCTAGGTGTTATTGCTTTCTAATGCCTTTATTTTTTCTTGCATTGCTGCTATCCATCTTGGATCTTTGCTGGCTTCAGCATATGTAGCAGGCTCAATGGTAGAAGAGAAAGCTACAGTAAAGGCTTGGTATTTTGGAGATAAGTGATCATATGCTATGTTTTTGTTCAAAGGATAGAGTACTACTTGATGAATATTTAATGACACAAAATCTTTCATCCAGGCTGGTGGTTGTTTATCTCTATTAGACTTTCTCACTGGTAGTTGTTGAGTATTGGATTGACCTCTAGTCAGTGTTCTAGTTGATACATTTTGAGTATTCTGATGTGTTTGAATTTCTTCTTCACTAGGCATCTGATGATGAATAAAGATATTGTCTTGCTAACTATCATGATGTTCTTCTGTGTTATCAACCGGTGATGTTGCTGGTGGTTGAGTGTTATCTATATTAATGTGATTGTTAGTCTGTTGACATGCACTATTTTCAAACACAATGTTAGTATCATCAGTATAAGAGCCTGTAGATGGTGTAGTATCTACAAATAGAGGTTCAAGGATGGAGATTGTCCTTTGAATGGGAAGACCTTCTTTGAATATGACATCTTTGTTGACAAAAAATAATCTGTTGTCTAGATCATAATATGTAGCCTTTGTGCACTGCTGAATATCCCATATGAATAGACTTCTTTGACTAGACATCAACTTATCATGTTCTTGTATAATTTTTGCAAAGCAAAGACACCCTAACACTCTTAGGTATTTTAGTGAAGGTTTTCTATTGTATATCCTTTCATAGGGAGACATATTTTCAATGACTGAACTAGGTAATCTGTTAATCAAATATACTGCAGCAAGGATGCAATGACCCCAAAATCTGATAGGTATATGTGCTTGTAGTTTTATAGTTCTTGTTACTTCTAAAACGTATCTGTGTTTTCTCTCAGCTACCCCATTATGTTGAGGGGTGTAAGCACAGGTTCTTTGATGTATCATTCCCAGATTTTTAAATAAGTTTTCACAAATAGAATTCACAAACTCTATGCCATTATCTGTTCTGATAACCTTGATAGTTTTCTTGAACTAAGTCTTGATAAATTTGAAGAAATGCTGCAGACATAAGAAGACATCTGATTTTTGCTTAAGCAGGAAAACCTAAGTCATTCTATTGTAATCATCCACTATAGTGAGAAAATACTTGTTACCATCAAAAGTAGATACTCTTTATGGACCCCATAGATCTACATGAATCATAACAAAACAAGTTCTTATGCTACTAGTTGGAAATTGAAGTCTAGTTTGCTTAGCACAAGGGCAGATGGTACATTTATCTACTTTGTCCTTAATATTCCGAAGACTAACACGAATTCTCTTAAGTACTAGTATAGAGACATGTCCAAATCTTTGATGCCACAGCTCCACATTGATCTTATTTGCCTCACTTGATGTCAGTTCCTTAGTAGCACACACAACTCTGTTGTTGTTCCTTGCAATTTGAGCCAACAAGATGTATAATCCTCATTTTTTTTACCAATCTCCCTCACCTTCCCAGTGAAGAGATCCTGAAAAACACAAAAATTAGGAAAGAAAGTTGCTGCACATTGTAATTCTTTTGTCATTTGGAAACTGAAAGCAGATTATACTTAAACTGAGGCACATGGAATACATTAGTTACAATACTCTTAGCAGAAATTGAACTTCCTCCTGTGTGAGTAACTAAAGATATATCACCATTTGGTAGAAGGACTTTCTTAGGATTAATAGTATGTACTATTGTAGACTAGTTGAGAAGGCTAAAATCAGACACCATGTGATTTGTAATACCAGTATGTATAATCTATTCTTTAGAACCATTTGAAACCCAAAAAACTGTGTCAGTACCTGTTGCATTTGCTGCTGAGTCCACATTAGCAGTAGTTGCTGAAGTCCCTTTTAAGCAGTTGAATAATCTGATCATATTGCTCCTTTATGAAAGCATAATTTTCCAAATGGTTTGTAATAGTTTCCACTCCCTGGTTGTAGTTTTCCAACTGATCATACTGACTTTCATTAACAGACTTGTCATTTGAATTTTGACCATAGTTGAGCATAGGTGTAACAAAGTTTGAGCTGTTATTTTCAGCTAACACATTGGCAACATTAGCATTGTGAGCTGCATAATTATATCCCTTCTTTTTCTGCCTAAATCCTGAGGATATCCCACCAATTTATAGCATTTTTCTTTGGTATGACTTTTTATTTTGCAGTATTCACAGAATTGAACATGCATATTGAAGTTCCTTTTGAGTCTGTGATTCTATCCACCCCACCGGTTCTAGTATACATGGCAATGTCAAGGTTTTTAACTGGATTAGCCCCTAAAATGCCAGAATTTGCAGATATGGATCTTTGACTTTCATCACTCACAATCAAAGCATATGCTTGATTAATTGTAGGCAGAGGTGTTTTCATCAAGATTTGGCTTCTTGCTTGAGAGTAAGACTCATTAAGTCCCTTCAAAAATTGGTATAGCCTTAATTTTTGTAAGTAGTTAACAAACTCCCTTGACTTAGGACAATCACAACCAGGAGAGGGAACCAAGGCCTCAAACTGAAAATTGGGTGGGGTGGGCTAAGTCGGGTTGAGTCATTCCTATTTTAATTAAATTATTATTTATTAAATTGAAAATAAAAAATAAAACCCACAAAATAAGAAAATACTACTAAAAAATTATATTTTTCGATCACTATGATTTTTGTGTGAGTTAGTAATTTTATTATTTTTGTGTGAGAAAACATAATTATGTGGCTTTGATAAAAAAAGCCATAGCTATATGATTGTGTGTGAGAAAACAAAGTTATACATGACTTTGGTGTAAAAAAGTTATAGTTACATGACCATTTGTGAAATTTTTAGGAGCTGGCTTTTCGACTTAGAACTATTTATGTATATATATGTATAAAAGTTAAAAGTACATAAATATAAATGACCACACTTATTTTGAACTCATTGATTGTAGAATCTGAATTCTCTTCTAAAAAATTATAGGAGACAGGAATTCAAATTTCATATAGATGATTTTTTTCATATTTGTTTAAATCTTGGTGGCAGAGTAGTTAACGACGGATCTAGAGTATTGTTACTGGTTTCCGGGAACTCAGTAACTTTAGCATATACGCTGTATATCTATTAAAAACTCTACTAAATGTTTATAAATATCGAACTTTGAACCCAGTTATTACTGTATATTAATTTGAGATTGTGGTAAGAACCCATAAACTAAACCCTGGATCCGCCACTGAGTGTAGTCACCCAACTTAGTGGCAGAACCAAGTATTCTGACAAAGGTATTAGAAAATAAACAAGAATGATCACCTAGTATATTTGAACTTACAACTCCAAAAATATTTTTTGAAACAACTTTATACTAGAAACTTCTCTTATATTTACGGAGGTATTAACAATATAGACTATTATTTCTATATGCCTCCAAGCTGATCGGGTCACTAGAGTTTCCCGTGTCCTGTCTTAAATAAACTGATATAAATTCTAGCCTCAGGATTTGTGATCAATATCATGAGTGTAGTTGGTGTTTCTATATGTGGAACAGGAAGTAGATCGTATGCAATCACCATGTACAAATTAATTCAATATAGAAAGCTCTGTGTGCTAAATGAGATCGTATTCCCGCACCTCCTTGATTGTCTCAGAGCCAATTATCTTTGTTTGGAGAAGGCAGCCACATGAACTGTTGACACCGCTCTATCACAAAATACGTTTCATTGATAGTACTTAAAAAAATCTTTATATTGTCTGTGCATATGACTTAAATCCTTTTTTTAAAATATGATTAAGACTTTTAACCTCCTGCACTACTAAACAGAAGAGATATATAGATAGTACCAACTGTGAAAAAACCCGGAAAAGAATAATTTGTAGGCTCCTGGAAATGTAATTTGATGTGTGAGGTATCTAGATAATTAAGTGATACTTTGGAACTTGCAACTCATATACATGCATGGAGTATATCTTCTTTTCTAATACACTGAATGAGCTTCTTTGGTTCTCCCTAGACGTGATGTTTTATGTAATAGTTCATCAGTCAGTGCTTCTTGTGCAACAAATATTGTCTAGTTACAAGTTGCTATTCTGTTTGAAATACCTTATGTTCCTATATATCTCGTTTTTGTTTCATGGACCTAAATGGACCTACGCGATTTAGGTCCAATCAACACGTCCATGTTTTTAAAAGTCTCTATGTCACAGTTATATAAAACTTCTTACTTATGACTCAGGTTGGCGACTTGGCTGCTCCTGTTGAAGAATGAACAGTTGGTGGAACAGCTCTAACTTCATTAATGGATGTAGAGAGGAGACATGCCACAGCATTTTAATTTACGGAACAAATTTCTTCATTTCTTTCTGATATAAATCAATCCATCATTTCATTAATCTTCCCACCCCAACCTGAAAGTTAATTTGATATTGCAAGTAAGTTCAAGCCGATTATTAAGAAGGCTATGGTGGTACTTGAAGGTGAGATGTTCCTAGTTCGCTGTATAGAAATATGCAGTTTTTTTAATTTCTGTTCTTCGTTATGTTTCCTGTACACTGAAGGGGTTTATTGCTATCATTTGTTACAATGCTAAACAATCAAATTTTCCCAACCAACATGAGCACAACTTCAGTACATTATTGTGTAACCAACTTGAAGACTAATAAGTAGGAAAGAATATTCAGGTGCTCCATTCAAGAAATTTGCTTCAATGCGGTAAGATTGGGCTCTTAAGGACCGATACCTTAATCATGGTATGTTCGTTCTATTTACAAATCCGAGATCATGTTGCGGGTCAATTTCCGAGATTCACCATGTGTCACCCACATTGTTAGAGTATTATGGAAGCTTATGTCCGCAACTAGCTTCTTCTTGTGTGCGCTCCCGCCCCGCACCATTACTTTGCCATCTCCATACTCGTCCTGTTGAACTTGGGCTCTGATAATAGTTGTTTGGCTAAAGTAGCCCAAATACATTCTTAACATGGTGTGATATTGTCCACTTTGGGCCAAACCCCCATGGTTTTCTCAAAAGGCCTCACACCATTAAGATATCCCTACATCTTATATGTAGACTCCCATTAATTTTAGCTACCAATATGGGACTTTGTTCCCACACCCAACATCCTACTTTTACAAGTTTACATTGGTTTTAGTTGGACTAGTTTCGATATTGCAAAATCACCAATAAGGCTGATTACCATCATTCCAACAACAACGGGTTCTCTCCTAATTGTAGGTTGCTTTAGAAAATAGGTGCATTTTCAGTGTCACAATATCTAATGATTTTGCTTGTTTCCGCCATAAGTTCGGTTGGAAATTAAACATAGATTAATTAGTATTCCTAAGTTGTTAAGAATTTGTTATTATCAGTTTATTTAATTTATGCCTAGTTAAATTTGTTTACCGATTTCATATTGGAATATATTTTGTTAGTCTAATAAAATTTGGTTTATACTATGATAAATAGGCGGTGCTACTACATATTATCTATAACGGCTCGACCGGTCGTTTTGAGAATTAGCGTCCCGTTCGGTGGCTTAAGGCCTCGAGTAGCTTCGTGCTATGTATTATGACTTGCGTGTGTGGTCGAGTTCGGTTTTCGGATGATTCGGGATTGATTTGGAAGAACAATTCTTATTTTAGAAGCTTAAGTGAAAAGAGTTGAAAGGAGTTTGACTTTTATGTAGATGACTAGGAATGATGTTTTGATGATTCGAATAGCTTCATTGGTGATTTCGGACTTAGGCGTGTGTCCGAATTTTGATTTGGAGGTCTGTAGGTTGATTTGATGCATTTTGACGAAAGTTAGAAAGTTGAAGGTTTGGAAGGTTTGACTGGGAGTTGAATTTGTTAATATTGGGTTCGGATTGTGATTCCAAGAGTTGGAATAGCTCCGTTGTGTTATTTGGGGCTTGCATGCAAAATTTAATGTCATTCCGGGATGATTTGATATGATTCGACGCGAGTTGTAGAAGTTAAAAGTTCGTAAGTTCGATTTGAGGTGGATTCATAGTTTTGATGTTGTTTGATGTGATTTGAGGCCTCGGGCAAGTCCGCGTTATGTTACGAAACTTGTTGGTATGTTCGGACGGGGTCCCGAGGGGCTCGGGTGAGTTTCGGGGTGGTTTCTGACCATTTCTAGGCCATATTTAATTGCTGGTTTTTGGCCACAGGGGTATGCATCGTGATCGGGGACTTTGGGTCGCGTTCGCGAAGAGCAAATTAGTTGTTTGGGCACTGTGAGTTGCGACCGCGGAAGTCTTTTCGCGATCGTGTAGAGGAAATTTCGTTATCACTGACCCGATTTTGGAAGCTCATATCTTGCAATCTATAAGGAATTTGGAGATGATCCAAAACTAAAAGATGTAACCCTTTGTGTCTAGTTTTTAGGGAATCAAACCGTTTGTATAAAAAGTTATGGCTGTTACACTACAAGCTATCTGCGAAGAGTTTGGGAAGGGTAATGGGAATTTGTTCATCGCTATCGCAAAGCGTAAAATTTGTGTTGGAAAATTTTTGAATCGCGATCGCGAAGGGTACCTCTGGAGTAGTGTTTAAAGTACTCTATTTCGAAGGTCTTGGTCATTTTATCATATTTTGAGCTATGGAGGTCGGATTTGGGCGATTTTGAAGGGGATTTTCACACTTTGGATAGGGGGTAAGTGTTCTTTACCCGGATTTGATTATATTTCATGATTCCATCTTTATTTTTATCATTAAATTAGTTATTTGAATTGGAGAAAATGAGAGTTTTTGTAAAAACTTTCAAAATAAAAAATGAGGATGTGAAGGCCGAGTTGATGTCAGAATTGGATAATTTTGGTATGGTTGGACTCGTATCAGAATGAATATTCGGATTTTGTGAATTTTATCGGGTTCTGAAGTACGGGCCCATGATTGAATTTTTAGTTTTCTTTAAAGATCAAAATTTTATTATCCGAAATTGTTCCCTATGGTTTTATTTATGATATTAAGTTATTTTGGCTAGATTTGAATCGTCCGGATGTTGTTTCACCTGAGAAGGTCATTTTAGAGTATCGGTTTAGCTTCTTTGAGGTAAGTATCTTGCCTAACTTTGTGTGGGGGAATTACCCCTTAGGATTTGAGTCGTTTGTGCTATTTGTGTCATGTGAAAGCCGTGTACGCGATGTGACGAGTACGTACTCGGGCTCATATGTGAAAATTGACCAGTTTAGACTCTTAGGCTTATCTCATGTTCTTATTTGGAACTGTTAGAACATGTTATGTCTTTTATTCATCATGTCTACCCTCACATGCTTTATTTGAAGTTATCGTTACATGTCACATTCTTTACTTGTCGAGTTTTCTCTTATGTTCTTTATTTGAAGTAGTTATCACTTTTATCATTATGTGATTTCTTTTCTTGTGAATTTACTCTTAGTTGAAATTGTTGTTACGTGATATCCTTTTTGTTGCCGGGTTATTCTCATGCATTTAGACGTAGTACTAGTTTGTGCCATCCCTTTCATTGCTATCCTATTCATATATTAAATCCGAAGTTTGCCATTTCGTAGAAATACTTTCACTACTGAGTTTATCCTTAAACAATTAAATGGAATTGAGGTTATCGAAAGTCATTAATCTATTTTAATTGAAGTTTTGTTTAAAGGGGATTTTGTTCCTTGTTGAGTTAATTTACCATTCATTTTATTGTTATTGAGATTCTATACACATTATGTCGAGCTGTGGGCTATTTGTTGTGAAAATATTGATATTGTTGGATCTTTGGAAAGGTTGTGGCCTATGGGCACTTGTGATACGAGTTGATATGTTGTGTTGTTATGATGTTGGCACATGTGAATTGTTGTGTGGTTTGGTTGTTGTTATACGGAGTATAAGTATGGCATTTCACCGTTGTTGTTATGCGGGGCATAAGGGTGGCATCTCACTATTGTCAAATATACAGAGTGATACGAGTGGCTATTGTGTTATTGTCCGGGTGGAGCAATAAGGGTGAATATTATACGGAGTGATACGGGTGGCTATCAGATTGATACGAGTGGCTAATGATATTGCCAGGGCGGAGTGATATGGGTGGCTATCGGAGAGAAAATGTTGGCAATATCAGGGATGATGTGTGATGGCTTGGGGGACATTGTGTTGGTGATTTTCATGTGATGGGGTGTTTTTCCTTGTGAATGTCACACACCTTACGTGACTTATTTTGTTGCTTCGGTGAGCTGCTCAATGTCTTTGATATTACTTGTTGACTTGAGCTGCAGTAGTACACTCGTACAAGCATACACCGTAGCATGCCACTTGTACTAGCTCAGGAGTATGAAACTTGACATTTATTGATCATGCCCATGTATTTTTGTATTATCAGTTTTCATGTTTATATTGAGCGTATGTCCACGCCAATTTGACGAGCGCAAAACACCACTTAAAATTACGCTCGCTAATGAAATATAGTATAGTATAATATCGTATCCACAGGGATTGGAGTTAAACAGTATTTTCGCAGTTTATAACTTGATTTTTATCCAAGATGATCAACAGTTGAGAATTATATGATTTCTAACGAAGAATTTAAACTATTAACTAGTGACAATTGACGCAAAGAATAAGCAAAGAAAGATATCAATGGGAGAAGATAGGATTTTGATAGGATTGGTACAAGATACTTGTCTGGATTTAACTCTAGATAATTCACTTCTAATGTTCAAGTGAGTCTCTCGAATTCACTCAATTATTGGTTCAAACGTTTAGTTGAAACTCCTCTCTCGATTAAGTCTCAACCTCACAAGATGAACCAATTTAAGCTCTGTGAAGATATGCAAGAAAGCATAGTTGATTGGTCTTTAGTAGAACCTCTCTCGATTATCCTCCTAACTAGGTTTAATCAATAATTCAACTAGCCTCTTCCGATTACTAAGAAGAATTAATGAATTCAGCCAACAATATAATGCAAGAATATCACAAGTTATGCCTCTCGATTACATGAACAAGTGAATATAGATGCAATAATTAAATCATTTAAATACGCTTCAATACATAAAACTAGAGTTAATATCCACATACAAATATCAATACACCAAATCCATCAAACTCTAAAGGGAACTACTCCATAGATATGGAGTAATTCATCAAATTTATAATAAAAGTAAAGAAAAACATAAATTCAATCCAAACTCGGGTCTTGAGTAAGGAAGGAATGATGAAATCCTTGTGATTTTGCTATCCTCCAACTCCTCCTTAGCTTCCTTAGGTCGAATATATATCAAAAGTCCAGAAAATAACGTTTTTCCATGTATTTATATTAAGTGGGATCGGGCCCAGACGAAATCACCTTCTCCTAGCCGAAATAGAATTTTTACTCTGTAAAAATTGCACAAATGCGCTGCATGGAGTGACTCGTTATGCGAGGCATTAGTGGAGAAATTCAGAGACGTTGCAAATTATCTGTCGGGTGGATTTTTACGCTGTCGCGCCGCGGTGGGCGTCGCATAGTGCGCCGCTTTAGTAGCCATTTCCAGAGAATTGGCCAATTTCAATTCATTTACTATTTTGTCTTTTGTAATAATGAATTGGGCAGCCACTAGATGTTTCACACGTCACTTGCATGTCCCAACTTGGAGGATTCAATTCCTAGCTTATGATAATTTTGGATTCATGGTGCACGTCTTCCAACAAGCTGTGATAGGCCATTTTTTTGGCTTTGGGCATTTTGCTTTCACTTTTTATATACATACACGGTACTCGATCCCCGAACGCGATCCCAGCTTAATTCTTTGGGCTTTAATTTAGACTTCAAAGCTCCGAATAGCTCAAATTAGCTCCATAACATCTACATCACTCGGAATCACTCCTACAAGGCATAAAACACATAATAAATACAAAATACTAGCGATTAATGCTCAAACACAATTAAAAGTGCAGTGAATTAGAGTGCAATAAGCAACTAAAATACGAGATTATAGCCTACCATCACCGGGCATATTGTGATATTGAGCCTGTGACCACGCCGGGCGGATTGTGAATGTGAGCCTATGATCATGCCGGGCTGATTGAGATATTGGCACGTGAGTTATCCGTGCGATTGTGATTTGAGATGTGGGCACAAGCTGCCGTGAGCATATGATGGTGGGTTTAGACCCGTGACTTGTGACTATTAGATGAGGTATCACTGAGTGATTTCGTTGTGAAACTTGTGTTAGAACGGCTTGATTAATTGGTTGTCCTTTGTGTTCCTTATTTTCTTTGAACGATACTTTATGGTGTTCTTATTGCCTTACTGTTTATATCACTTTTTGATTCTTGTTTTCATTTACTGATTTCTTCTTTTCATTATTAACTTTATACTTCTATACTGCACATGTTATTTTGTCTAATGAGTGTCTTGACTTGTACCTCGTCCCTACTCTACCGAGGTTAGTCTTGATACTTACTTCGTACTGATCATGGTGTACTCATACTACACTTCTGTATATTTTTGTGCAGACTAGGTATTGGAGATCGGACTCGGGCAAAGTTAGCATATTGGTCACGCGGATTCAAGGTAGAGTTGCTTGGTCGTTGCAGTCGCTTGGTCGTCGCAGTCGCTTGGAGTTCTTTTCTTTCATCATACTGTCAGCTTGTTATTTGAACAATATTGTATTTCAATCTATGAGATCTTTCCATGTACTTAGCTAGAGTTCATGACTCTGTATTACCAGTCTTGGGTGGTTGTTATGATTATTTCCGTGTTGGCTCATTTTACTCTTGGTTCGGTACTTATATTAAACACTGTTTCAAATTATCATTATTAAAAACTAGCTTAATTTTTATAGTAATCGGCTTACCTAGTCTTAGAGACTAGGTGCCATCATGACATGCTACAGAGGTATTTGGGGTCGTGACATTATTTAAGGTGGAGAGGTAGCTATGACTTAGAGATATTCAAGAGTTTATGAGTTAACAAAAAGTCTCCTACCCCCATTCTCTCTCTAGTTTGATAAATTTCTTCAATATAGCATTTGTTGAATTTTTTGCTTGTGCCTAAATTATTCTTTGGGGTATTTCAATTCTTCAAATTGGTATTACAACTTGTGTGTGAGATTCTATTAAAGCCTGCACGAGATCTTATAAATATTTATTATGGATACTCTATTACCTTATTGTCCTGTTTTTATGTTTGATGGCAAAAACAATTTTAAAACTTGGTATCAACAGATGATTAATTTTAAAGTTATTAGATTATGGTCCATCATTGATGAAGGATTCGTGAAACCCACAGAAGGCACAATGCTAACGGGTGAAGCAACCACGCAGTTGGAGACAAATAGACATTTAGATTATAAGGCACGCTACTATTTTGCCATCAAGGTCGAATTGCATATCTAACAAATTTTTGCATGTAAAGTCATCAAATGAGACTTAGACAATCTTGGTAAAGTCATATCAAAGAGTTCCTGACGTAAAAAAAGAGAAGCTACAAGAATTTAGGAGTCAATTTAAGTTGGCTCATACGAGACCAACAGAGTCTGTCAATTTTTTTTACAAGAATTGAAAAGTAAATCAATGATCTAAGGATAAATGGAGAATTATTAGAAGAAGCTAAAGTTGTTGAAAATATATTGCAGTTCTTGAATATTAAATTTCACACCAAGAAGACGGTTCTTGAGGCTGCCAAAGATCTTAGTACTCTGAGACTTGATGATTTAGAAGCTGAATTGGTGACATACGAGACGTCCCTGAATAAAGAGAAAGATGAGATAGTGGAGGAGGCATCACAAGAAAATAATGATCACCAAAAGAAAAGAAGACACATTAAACATTGCAAAAATAAATCAAGTAGGCCAAAAATTCAGAAATAGAGGAGAAAAGAAGAAAACGTACAGATAATTTTTATTGTGACACAGATTCCATTGAATGCAAAGGGAAGTCAAATAGTATCCAAATTGATCTGCCAAACGTTTATGTGATTGCTAAAAAGAATGATATGATTTGGTTGCAAGAGATGCCCGTCCAAAAGATATTGGCATTTCACAAGAAAATTTATTTGATGGTATTGAAGATGAACTCAGTAATCAAAGATGCAAGATGGTTCATGAAGAGAAAGCTTCTAATGATCTACTCAAGTTTGAGGCAGAAATGGCTTGGGATCTAGAACTACAACAACATATGATTATAGATATTGAAGATGCAATAAATTTCGTGTCATTGTTCGAGATTGCATATTTCAAGGAGCATGATGAATTGTTTATTGGTGACATTACTATACAATCTATATGATAGCTAATTGGAGTTGAACGGGCATACAAGACAAACTAGGGGTGTACAAAAAAAAACCAATAAACCGCATCAAACCGATGATCCGAGTCAAATCAATAAAAAATCCGATTGTGGTTTGGTTTGATTTGGTTGGTGTTGGAAAAAGTTTGACCATAATTAATTTGGTTTGATTTTAACTAAAAGAAAGTCAAATCGAAACCAAACCAACCCGACATTATATTTATACAATGTTTAAAAATATTATATATATATATATATATATATATATTTTAATTGTAATATATTTTATAAATATTTCTCAAACTTGTTCACAGTTTTATCATTAAACGTATTATTTAAAAAGTCGGGACTTAACATTTAGTGGTCCAATAAATTTTAAAGCCCATAAATATAGTAAGTCAAATAAAGTTCAAATCAATACTAATGATAATAAAGGAAATTCAATTCAACACTAGGAATAATAATAATGTTGGATCTATTTTTTAGTTTTGCACTGGTTTATAATAAAAATGCATAACTTAGTTTATCTTTTTTTTTTGGTTATTTGAATACTTATATATGGATAAACATTCAAAAAATTACATCAATATATGGGGACGAGGATGTCCCCTATTGAATGTCATCAACGTCTATCATTGTATCACTATTACAAACGTTAATTTTTCTTAGAAAATTAGTTCTTGAGATGTCTAGCCACACCGCATCATTTTATAACACCGGAGGAACTGCCAAAAGTTAGGTCTTGTCAAAAACTTCCTTCTTAGCTCCTTCCTTTGCGAGGAGGTCCGCCACTTGGTTCTGCTCCCTGTAGCTATGCCCTATGACTGGGTTCCCCTTCAGCACCACTTCCGAGTCAGACTCAATCACAATGGGTGATAAGCCTTGATCTCTAACTGTTTTTAGACCCACCCATAGGGCTTGGAGCTCTGCCGTAAGACTATCAGTGTTTGGAAGCCCTCTCATGAAGCATAAAACCCAGTCCCCCCGGCTGTTTCTAACTACCCGCCTATACCCCCTTTCCCTGTGTTAAGGCAAGAAGCCCCATCAGTGTTCAACTTATAGAAGCCCATATCTGGTGGTTGCTACTTTAGGTATAAGGTTTTTGTTTTTATAACAGGCCTGGATGTGGCTGCCACAGAGTGGTATTCCACAGCCTTTGCAATTGCTTGGTATACATTAATGTGATTCCTTTTCTTATCAAAGAAATTGGAGTTCCTAGTGAGCCGGTTGGCCTAGAGGCAGAAGGGCAACAATTGTTTCCATTGGATGCAAGCATTGTATTCCACATTTTGGAGCCTATTCCATGCGTCTTCCCAGTTTGGCATAGAAAAGGGATTGACTCTAAGGTAAGGTTTATAGTTGCACTAGTTCAGCAATTGCTGCCAGAACCCTTTGACATTAGCACATTCAAAGAAAATGTGGTTGATGTGTTCTATGGCATGATCACATAAGTAGAAGTTAGGATTAATTCTTAGCCCAATGTGGTGTAGGTGATTCCCTGTAGGCAGCTTGCAGCTTGTTTTCTGCATGAGCCATATGAAGAACTTAATCTTGTTGGGGGTCTTTAGCTTCCAAATCCAATTGAATTGGTCTTCATTAGAAGTGTTATTGTGGATTAATACATCAAGGAAGTAGTAGACTGATTTGGTACTAAATAGGCCATTGGGGTTGAGGTTCCAAATTATCCTATCCTTGGTAGAGGTGGAAATGGGAATGAAAGTGTTTTGGATTATCATGTTGATGTCATGGGGGATTGGATAGGGAATGTTGTTGAAATCCCAAACCCCATTGGAGTACACTTTATTTATCCTTGTGGTCATGTCACTTTAGTGCCATGGACCATTAAGGATTTTATCCATTGGCTGCATCTTGGAAAGCCAAGTGTCAATAAGGAATCTAACCCTATCCACTTTGTGGACCACCCATCTAGTGCGATTGGTGCATATCTTCCCGCCCTCCTAAGCATTTTTCCAGATCCTAGTCTTAGGCTTACCCCTGTTCCTTATTCTATTACAGTGTTTTCCCATGAGCACCCTAGCTCAGATGGATCTAGTATTATTGTAGAGTCTCCAAGCAAGACTGGTGTGGCATGTTTTGTTCTTTAGGAGGCCTTCTGGAGGCCCAGCTCTCCCCTGTTCTTAGGTTTGGTGACAATAGCCCATTTAACCATATGAAGCTTCCTTTTAGTCGGAGTTGTACCCCAAATGAAATTCCTTTAGATTTTGTCAATCTGGTTGGTAATTTGGGAGGGTAACTGGATGTACTGTATTACATGGTTTGGAATGCTAATAAGGCAAGATTTTGCCAAAGTTGTTCGTCTAGCCATGTTCAGGAACTTGGTTTTCTACCCTGCCATTCTACTGTTGAGATTGTCTATGATGAATTGGAAGTCAATATTTCTAGGCCTTCTGTTGAAGATGGGGAAACCCAAGTATTTCCCAAAGTCTCCAGCACCTTTGATACCTAAAATGGCATTGCATGCTGTGGCACACTCTTCATGGTAGTTTGAAGAAAAAATCACTTTAGATTTATGTGGATTGACTTTCTGCCTAGATGCAGTATTAAAATTACCCAAGATGGAAAAGATTGTCTTACAGTTTCTCCTATTGGCTTTGGAAAATATAATGAGGTCATCAACAAAGAACATGTGAGAGATTCTAGGTCCTCCCCTGCTGATGCTCATAGGGAACCAATCCTTATCAGTTACAGCATTGTCAATATTTTTGGAAAGCCTTTCCATGCATATGATGAACAAATAGGGTGACATGGGATCCCCATGCCTAATGCCTCTACTGGATTTGAAGTAAGCAGTCTGGTACCATTGACAAGGATGGAGATGAAGCTTGTTGTAAGACAGGACATGATTAGGGTGGTTAGTTTAGAGGGGAAGTTCAAAAAAAGAAGGGATTCTTTGATGAAAGACCATTCTAACCTATCAAAAGCCTTTTCTAAGTCTACTTTTAGGATCATATTGGCATTCTTACCTTTTATTTTTTGGAGTGGGTAATGTACTCTTGGACTATAATGGCAATATCAACAACTCTTCTATTGGCTAAAAAGCTAGCTTGGGTAGGGCCAATGATGTTCTGAAGCAAAGGTTTGATTTTGTTGACAATGATCTTAGTGATCAGCTTATACATTGTGTTGCACAGACCAATTGGCCTGAATTTTTTAGCATTGTGGCATTTGGGCATTTTGGGATGAGGCATAGGTTGGTTTTGTTTATTTCATGAGGGATAACACAAGTGGAAAAGAAAGTGTGGCAGAATTGGATTACCTTGCCAGAAACTATGTGCGAGTACTTCTGGTAGAAGAAAGGGTGGAGGCCATCAGGGCCAGGAGCTTTCCGGGGCTTGAAGGAGAATGATTCACACTTGATCTCAGAGAGCCTAGGAGTGGAGTCAATGGTGCTCTGCTCCCTGGTAGTCAGGACATTGGCACTATCAGTGATGTGGCTCTTATTCAACATTGAGCTATGATGTTCAGTGGTATAGATCGTGGTGAAGTAGTTAAGGATTGTGTCTTTAATGTCATTTGGATCCTGAATGCTGGTCCCCACCTCATCTTTTAAAGACATGATCTTATTTCTCCTTCTTCTGTTAAGTGTGGATATATGGAAGACTTTAGTGTTAGCATCTCCTTCACTTAATCAATTAATTTTTGATTTAAGCTTCCAGAAATCTTCTTCACCTCTAAGGATGATAGAGAAATCTTGCTGTAGCTTTACTTCAAGCTCCTGAAGCAAGGTGCTAAAGGGGCATGCGTTGGGCTTCTGAATGCCATAAAGTCTAGCAAGGATGTGCCTTTTCCTATGGAAAATGTTTCCAAACACATGCATATTCCAATCTGCGATCCTATTAGTAAAAATAGAGGTAGCATTCAGGATATCGGTATTGGCTGAAAAGCTATCTTCCACAAGAGGGAGGAAGTCAGAATGGTTGCTCTACATAGATTCAAACCTAAATGGCTTGTTAGCTTTGGTCAGACTTTGCTAGATTAGACTTAAAAGAAGAGGACAGTGATCAGAGTGGGTCCTAGGAAGATGGGTAACAGTTGATTCAGGAAACTCCTCTATCCAGTCATCAGTAGCAAAGCACCTATCAAGTCTTTCTAGGATTAGGTCTTGTTTATTGGAGTATCTTTTATTCGACCAAGTATATTTTGAGCCCATAAAACCTAAGCCAACTAATTTGCACTGTTCAAACATCTTTAGAATCTGTTGCTGCTATTGGTGTTCAAGGTATTACCCCCAAACTTATCCCTGACTTTATTAGTTCATTGAAATCCCCCCCAACAAGACAAATACCCTCGTAGATAGAAGCCATATCCTCTAGTATGTTCCATAGCTTATTTCTATTATTAATACATCTACTAGCATATACAGTAGAAAAAAGCCATTTAGTGGAGGAGAGGAGTACCTTGACCATCACATGCACCCCCTGTGGAGTAGTGGCAACTTCCTTTAGCTTAACCAGATCATCTTTCCACATAAGGACAATCCCACCAGACTGTCCAACAACAGGGGATTGGAATTAGGCATCAAACTTGAGTTCAACAGTGAGGTTCTTGGGGTCTGCCATTCTAGTCTATAGCAAGACTAGCATGGCAGGGTTATGGAGCTTAACCATGGATGAAAAATGCCTACGGAACTCGATACTATTGGCCCCCCCTAGCATTCCATATTATGAAATTTGTTAACATGGGGTTTTGTATTGGATCCTTCCTTTTGATTCCCTTCCCCTTGCTCACTAGGGTCGGCTTTAGAATACCCACTAGGGGGGCCAGAGTCACTGCTAATTTTTTGAGTTTAGAAATGAGTGCACTCGGAGATCGAGTTTGCAACTTATGAGATTTTTGGGGCACAGAGCAATAAGTATTTCTCCTGACTGCTCTTTGAACTCTATCTCCAGGGGTTCCTGCATGAAGAATGCCTTTGTCTTTGGTATCCCTAGTTTTTCTAACATGTTCTCCAGGTCCACATTGGACTCCCTGAGGAAGTCCAATGCCATGGTGGTGCCTCTGCTCAGCATATCAGTGGGTGAGAGTGGTTGGGATGGTGGTTGTGGAACTTGAACTATTGGTGGCCAGAGTTGGAAGGTTGGAGAAGGGACTGGAGTCTCCATGTTCATGAGGGGGAAGAAGGGCATGGTCTGGAAAAACTGACCCATGAGCGTGTTGATTTCTTCCATAGATAGGGGTTGCTGGTTTCCCGTGTACCGGGCTTGGAGTAAGGTGGACATCCACAACTGGTGACCAAAGTTTGCCACACCCTGGTGGAGGAGCTGTATGGCTAGTCGAGCTAGGTACCTGGGGTTTTGGATGGTTATTTCCATCGGGACAGACCCTACCATCATTTGTAGGTTCTGGGTATGTCCTTGGAGTGCCATTTCCAGCCATGACTCCGGCATGAGCTCTTGAGGGATTGGGGTGGTAGAGATGGTTAATGGTGTTATGGCCTGTGTTTGGGAAGGGAGGTTGTTGTTTTCCATCAGAAAGATCAGAGTGAATGAGACTGTTGGTGTGGCTTGAGGTAAAGGAAAGGGAGGCAGAAGTGTTATAACCCATATCTTCTTTGGGTTTCATGTGGGACGATTTTCTTTCTGCAATTAATCTTGAGGGATTGATAGGGGGTGTCACCTAATTGATAGTAATGGTTATTGGGTTTGTTACAGGCACTTGATTACTTCCAGTGGAAGAGGCAAGGTCGGGGAAGAGATGTGGGCAGGTTGTGTTTTGCGTAGGCGCAGGCTTGCTAAAATGGCCTTTCGTAAACGTGTGGGCCAATTTAAAATGGGATTGTGCTAACAAGGGATCCCTTTCAAAAAGGGAGATATTCTCCTTTTTGTGTAAGATACCCGATTTGGAGGCAGCAGAGTCAAAAGGGGGGGGGGGGGGTGGAGAATCTACAATCCCATTTTTCTAGATTGTATTTTGATTTTTGAGAGTGGAGATATTCCTTAAAGTGGCATCTTTTAGGATTGTACCTGACTTAGACAGATGTCGTTTTAGCCCAGTCAGCTTTGCTTGTGGGTTTGCAGTTGGTTTTCCTTGGCCTACTTGTAAAAATGGGCTTTTATCAAAGTTGGGCCTTAAAGGCCTCAAGTCTTGGTGGTTCTCTGTATCCCACCCATAGAGCCTAAGTGTTCACTTGGATTCAGATATTCATGGGCTTTAGGGCTATTGTCGCCAATGGTGGAGGTAGGCAGGTCGAGGAACGTACCTGTGGCTTCACTGTGCCGCTTTACCTGGGTCGTGGGCTTCTCCAATGCTGCTCCGGCTGGCGTTTGTAAGTGATTTCCTTTATAGATTCCTTTTTTGTGCCTCTTGAATAGGGCCATTCGCCATAGAGAGTCTTCTCCAAGGACTATACTAGCATAAGTGGTTGTAAGATTTGGGTTAACTAAACTGTTGGTTCCGTTGGCCTTGGGGGTGAACGGGCAGTAGTGTAACGTATGACCAATTCTCTCACATCCGTTGTAGAGAGTCCCTTCCCCCTCAAAGGATGGGTTGATTGTGGGTGCCGATGGTGATGCCGATGGTGACGGGGATGTCTAGTGGAACCTAATCCTAGCATACCTCCCCGAAGAGTGGATGAGGAACATATACATATATCTATTTTAAGTAATTTCCCAACCCTATTGACCATTTGCTCAAGGATCGCCGTATCATAAAACTCTGTTGGTAGCTGTGGGAGTCTGATCCAAATTGCTGTAATAGCAAGCTTGGATTCCGCTGGGACAAAGTTTGATTCCCATTTCCGTATCGATAGGAAGTGCCCCGTCACAAACCAGGGTCCCTCTGCCAGGATTTTGTTCATGCTAGCTTCTAGGTTGAATTAGATGATGAAGAAGTCCCAACCCAGGTCGATTAGTGTTAGGGGTTCAATGGGCTTCCAACGATGTGCAAGCTTTGCTCGCAGTAACTGGTGGGGAATTTTCCTCCCAAATAGTTTCACTATTAGGGAGTATCTCCAGGGAGGTATAACCTGTTCTTGTCCTCTTTTGAAAAAGGGATGGGTATATTCCCCGTATTTAATTCGAAGAGGGGAGGGAAGTGATTAGTTTAAATGAAGTGGTGGACATCAGATTCCTTTCTAGTAGGATCTCTTTGAAAGAGTTTTTTTGAGGGGTGTCCTCTTCCATCTCAAATTAGGACGCTTCCGTCAGGGGGTCTGGTGGTTCCGGTAGGATTCTGGAGGATGGATCCTCCGCAGGGGGTGGAAATGTGGCTACGTCACTGGTGTTTGGTTAGAGAGTGGAGAGAGGTGTGATTTCTCTCTCTCTTGTAACCTTAATAAAAAATTACGTTTATCTTTTTCTTTAGTGCTTAGTTGTGTAATTAACGGTACTTATCAGCTGTACTTATTTTAACATGATCTATATAGCATTTTTAGTTTATGTTAATTTTTATTATGGCTTATTAATTAGTAATATTTTCTATATGAGATTTTATTATCTTTGTTATTGAATATTTAAGTACAATGTTATGACTCCTCATATTATTGTATTATTTTCTTAAAAAATACATGTGACGACCTGATAGGTCATTTTGAGTACTATCCCTTAATTTTGAGTTCTGAGATCTGCATTAGCTCCGTTTGGTATTTCTTGGTTTGCGTGCGTGGTCCGTGTCAGTTTTTGAAAAGGTTTTACATAAGAATTTGAAGAAAATATGATTTTTTACTTTAAAAATAACTTGAGTTGACCACGGTTAATATTTTTGTGTAAACAACCCCGGATCGATATTTTGATGATTCTGGTAGGTCCGCATTGCGATTTTAAACTTGGGCGTATGCCCGAAATTGAAATCGAAGGTCCCTAGGTTGATTTGACTCATTTTGCCGAAAGCTAGAAATTTGAAAGTTTGGACCGTAGGTTGACTTATTGGCTATCGGGTTCGAATTTTGATTTTGGGACTTGGTGTAGGTCATTTTGTTATTTGAAACTAGTCTTCACAATTTGATGCATTTCGGAGTTGATTTGATATGATCCAGATATGTAGTTGTGATTCTAGTTGTTCTTGAGTTTTCCTTTGAAATTTCATTTGTTTTGAGGGTTGATTTCTAGTTTTAGATGTTATTTTGATGATTTATCATGCGAGCGAGTTCTTGATGTTATTACACTTGTATGCATGTTTTGTTAGGGCCCGAGGGGCTCGGGTGAGTTTCAAACGCATTTCGGATGAGTTTGCATGGTTTGAAGTCTATTGGTTTCTGGTGTTTCGTTGCAGATCTCGCACTTGTGAGGTCTGGCTTGCAATTGCGGGCCTCATTTTTGAGGACAAAAGTTCACATTTCTCAACCCTAAACACTCTAGAGGCAATTTTTCAAGAGACTTTTCTTCCAATAATTATTGGTAGGCAACTCTAATCGACTTTCTTTCAATTCCCCGTTACATTTTATAAGATTTCAACATTAAATTTAGTATTTCCATGGTAGAAATTAAGAATTTTGGTATAAATTGGGGATTTTATAATATTAAGGTTTAGACCTCAAATTGAGGTTAATCAAGCTCGGGGGTGAATGGGTAATCTGATTTTGGTCCGAACCTCGGGCCTGGACCAAGCGGGTCTGGGATTGACTTTTGTTAAATTTTTTTAAAAAATGATCAAAATTAAACCTCTTTCATTGATGGGTAGTTCCTAAAGCTTATTTTGAATCGCTGGATCGATAATTTGCTAGATTTGGTTGGTTTGGACGCTTGTTCAAAAGGCAAGGCTGTGGTTGATTAAAGGCTTTGTTCGTGGAGTGAGGTGTGTTATATCTAACCTTGACATGAGGGAATTCGGATTTGTTGAATCATTTATTATGTGAATTATGTGGGGAAACGACATATATACGAGGTGACTAGTGTATATACGCCGTCATAGAATTTAGTATGCAGGAATTGGATATCTATTTCCATGTTTTCGTTTATTTAATGATATCTCTTGTTTCATGCGTTAATTGTTACATGTCTTTACTTGGCTTCTATGTTATATTTGTTATTTGTCATTTAATTGTTACGTTTCCTTAATTTGTTCGTTTCCCACATTATTTTTGCTTACCTGTCTCTATTATTTTTATAGTATTTGTTGTACTCTATAATGTTGTATCACTTGCGTAGGCTGATTAACTATTATGTACCGATGAATTGGAAAGGTTTGAGATTTGGAGATGTTAGAGATTCTCTGATTATTCTATTGTTCTTTACTGTCTTGTACATTTGCCTTCTTAATGTAGATATTTTGTAAATATTGTTGTTGAATTATTTATGTCAATGATTGAGATTGTTTGGGGAGCGGGTTGCACGCCTCAATGGAAATTGAAAGGTAATGAAATGAAATGAAGGAATAAGGAAGAATTACGATATGAACAGATGATGATATGGTGGGATCGGGTTGCGCGTCGCAACGGATTGGATATGTTGTTATTATTTGTGATTGTTGAGTTATCCTCGGTATTGCGATATGAGACTTGAGTCTTTGTTATTCTGGGCTCTCTAGTAGATGAAATTTCGGATCAGTTATCCCGAGTTAATTGCTTTATTTCTATTCCTGTTTTGCTGTTATTATTATTCTTTCGTACATGTTATTTGTAAGTGACTTGCCATAGCCTCGTCACTACTTCGACGAGGTTAGGCTCGGAACTTACAAAGTATATGCGGTCGGTTGTACTCATACTACACTCTGCACTTCTTTTGTAGATACCGTGTGGGTTCCAACGGCGCGTAGCTAGACTGCTCGGATTTAGCTACTGTTTGGAGACTTGAGGTATAACTGTATGGCGTCCGCAGCCCTAAAGTCCTCATTCATTCTATCATTACTGTTTATTTTAGCTCCAAAACAGTTGTATTTTGTTTAGACTTTACCTGTAGAACTCTAGATGCTCATGTATTTGTGATTTTAGATTCTGGGATGTGTTTAGATTACGTTATTTAGCATTATATTACTCTATTTCAGACTATTAAGGTTATTATTGTTAATGTTTTCATTTGAATTGTTAAAATTGGTTAACTTAGCTTACGTTGGCTTGCCTAGCAAGTGAAATATTAGGCGCCATCACAATTCTGAAGGTGGGGTTCTGGGTGGTGACAAGTTGGTATCATAGCCCTAGGTTGCCTAGGTCTCATGAGTCATGAGCAACCTTTGTAGATTCTGGAGGATCAGTACGGAGACATCTGTATTTATCTTCTAGAGGCTTTAAGGCTTTAGAAAAATTTCACTTCTTTCTTTCTCTATTGTGCGACTTCATTTCGTTACTGAAGTTTGAACCATTCTACTCTTGTTCTATCGCAGATGGTGAGAACACGCATATTATTTACGGTCGGGCAGAAGCCAGAGCCCCCTATTGCAGCCACTACTAGGGATAGGGGACAAGACTGAGGTAGGGGCCAAAGTAGAGGCAGAGCTCAACCTCGAGCACGTGCATCATCACCCATTGTGGAGCCTCAGATTGATCATGAGGGGGAGGTCCCAGCTCATACCGCACCAGTCCGACCCGATTAGGTCCCAGAGGGATTCATTGCCACTGTCGCACTTCAGGATGCTCTAGTCCGCTTAGTTGGACTCAAGGAGAGTGTGGCTTATACCAAAGTATTTCCTGTGGAACCAACTTTCTCTCAGGCCAGGGAAGGAGCACCGACTCCCTCCACTTACACTCTAGAGCAGATGGCTCCGCTATATCAGAATCTGACAGCTTAGACACTTGAGGTAGTTTAGCCCCTTGTTACTACACAGCCCGGGGAGAGGCCCACGATGTCTTCTGAGGGATTCATAAGGTTGGATAAGTTCACCAAACTCTTTCTTGTTCACCTTAGTGGTGCACCTTCTGAGGACCCACATGATTATTTGAACCGTTACCACGAGGTTTTGCATAACATGGGTATTGTTGAGACCAATGGGGTCGACTTCGCAGTGTTCCAGATGACCGATTCCGCCATGAGATGGTGGCAGGATTATGTGCAAAGCAGACCAGCCAGTTCACCTACACTTACTTGGAATAGGTTCTCGCAGCTATTTCTAGAGAATTTCATTCCCTTCACTTTGAGAGAGGAGTACCGTAGGCAATTCGAGCGCCTCCAGCAGGGTGGCATGACTGTCACCCAATATGAGACCAAATTTGCAGACCTAGCCCGTCATGCAACTATCTTGATTCCCACTGATAGATAGAGGGTGAGGAGGTTTATTGATGGTCTTACTTTTGGCATTAGGCTTCAAATGGCCAAGGATATGGGGGATCATATTTCCTTCCTGAGGGATGTAGAGATTTCTAGATGGATCAAGATGATTCGTAGTTAGGGTAGAGAGACGGTGTCTGAGAAGAAGCCTCATCATTTTGGTGGTTTTACTGGTGCCTCATCTGGAGGCAGGGGTTCTTTGGGTAGGGGCCACCCTCCTTGATCGGTTCAGTCAGCTCTTTAGGTAGCCCACGTTGCTTCGGGGCAGTCGTGGTTCTTATGGGTATGTTCTGAGCAGCCAGCATTCAGTGCATCTTTAGCTGCTATCATTGCACCACCGCTACAGAGTTACTACATTGGTTATCCAGGCCGCCGGGGTCAGTCTTAGCCATAGCACTCGAGAAATTGCTTTGAGTGTAGAGGTACATGTCACATTAGGAGATACTGTCCTAGATTGATTGGGCGGCAGACCTCAGTAGGGTTCTCGTGCCCTCATGCCAGCACTAGCTGCTCCACCTCCTGCACAGCCAGCTAGAGGCGGGGTCAGGCAGCTAGAGGTAGAGGTCAGGCCATTAGAAGTGGAGGCTACCAGATAGAGACCGTTCGAGAGGCGGAGGTCAGATTGGTAAGGCCCAGCCCCATTGTTATGCATTTCTAGCTAGACCTGAGGCAAAGTCATCTAACATCATCATCACAGGTATTGTTCCGATTTTCCATGGGGATACCTCAGTTTTATTTGATCTAGGCTCTACTTATTCATATGTGTCCTCCTCATTTGCTTCATATCTGGTTATGCCTCGTGATTCTTTAAGTACTCCTGTCTATGTATCCATGTTTGTGGGAGATTCTATCTTAGTAGATCATGTTTATCGCACGTGAGTGATTTCTGTCGGGAGCCATGAGACTAGTGTAGATCTTCTACTTCTTGATATGCTGGACTTTGATGTTATCTTAGGCATGGATTGGGTGTCACCTTATCACGCTATTTTGGGCTGTCACGCCAAGATGGTGACTTTATCCATGCCGGGGTTGCCCCAATTAGAGTGAAGGGGGACTCCTGGCTATGCTATCAGCAGGGTTATTTGTTATGTGAAGGCTCGGTATATGGTCGAGAACATATGTTTAGCATATTTGCCTATATCCATGATCCTAGTGTGAAGGTTCCATCCTTGGATTCAGTACCACTTGTGCGCGAGTTTCCAGAGGTGTTTCCTGTATATTTGTCGGGGATGCCACCAGACAGAGATATCGACTTCTATATTGACTTGGATTCGAGCACTCAACCCATTTCTATTCCACAATACTGTATGGCCCCAGTTGGGTTAAAGGAACTGAAGGAGCAGTTGCAGGGTTTGCTTGATAAGGGATTTATTAGATCTAGTGCTCGCCCTGGGGTGCACTAGTGTTGTTCATGAAGAAGAAGGATGGTTCGATGAGTATGTGTATAGATTATCGGCAGTTGAATAAAGTAACTATCAAGAACAAGCTTCTGTTTCCAAGGATTGACGACTTATTTGATCAGCTTCAGGGTGCCAAAGTGTTTTTGAAGATTGATTTGAGATTTGGCTACCATCAGCTGAAGATTAGGGCATCGGATGTCCCTAAGACAGCTTTTCAGACTCGGTATAATCACTATGAGTTTTTAGTGATGTCATTTTGCTTGACAAATGCCCCAGCAACATTTATGGATTTGATGAACCGGGTATTCAAGCGCTATTTGGATTCTTTCGTGATCATCTTCATTGATGATATTTTGGTCTACTCCCGCAATCGAGAGGAACATGAGTAGCATCTGCGGATCGTACTTCAAACTGTGAGAGATAGTCAGTTATATGCCAAGTTTTTAAAGTGTGAGTTTTAGTTGGATTCGGTTGCCTTTTTGGGCCATGTTGTATCGTCCAAAGTTATTAAAGTGGATCCTAAGAAGATTGAGGCAGTCTAGAGCTGGCTTAGACCTACTTCAGTTATAGAGATTCGAAGCTTCCTAGGTTTGGCGGGTTATTATCGTCGGTTCGTGGAGTGATTTTCATCCATCACAGCCCTATTGACTAGATTGACCCAGAAGGGTGCCCCATTCATGTTACAACCCATGTTTTTGTACGTGCAAGTACATCGTAAGTCAATTGATGTAAGCTCTGAAATGAGATCCTCTTTGAAAGTATATAAAGTGATTGAATGTGGTTACACCCCGTACTTCAGATGTCACTATCATTATAGGATTATCTAATGTAAACTCAAAAAGGACGTAATCCTTCTACAAGGATAAGAAAGGTTTACGTCTTAAGTAAGTTAAGATGAATATGAGACTTGTTAATCATGATTTAAATGAGTTTAAAGTCATGATATGACTATATATGTTGTTTGGATATGAAATATAAAGTTTGGTAAAAATCGGATTTAAGATGCGGAAAAACCGACTAAGAATTTTCCTTGTAATGAAGTATTTTGAGCAATATATTTCATTTTCGAATGTGACATATCAGCTGTTACACCCCATGTTTTCGTATGTGAAAGTACGTCGTAAGTCAATTGATGTAAGTTCAAAAAGGGTGAAATCCTTCTACAAGGCTAAGGAAGGTTTATCGAAGTGATAGGTAAGTTAGGATGAATGAGACTTGTTAATCATGATTTAAATGAGTTTAAAGTCGTGATATGACTATATATGATGTTTGGATATGAAATATAAATTTTGGGAAAAAAATCAGATTTAAGTTGCGGAAAAACCGTCTAAGGATTTGCCTTGTAATGAAGCATTTTGAGAAATATATTTCATGTGTTATATGAGGTTTTTTTGGGACATATTATATACCAGAACTAAGGTCTTGTAACCGAGTTTCCAACGGTCCAAACCATTTATTAATACGACATCGGGGCTGAGAAATATGGATTTTTAAAGTGGGGTCGCCAAGTCATGTCGCCGCACTTTGGAGAAACTGGCAGGTTTATAGGACAGGTTGCGACGCAATTTTCTCCCGATATATTGAGAGCTATAGGGAGATCTTTATATAAAGTTAAATCCCCACGTGTCTAGTTTCTCACGCTGAAAACCATTTGTTAATACTATATCAGAGTAGAGAGATACACGTGTCCGAAGTTGCACTGCTCAAGCTGCCAAGCAGGCAGCTTACCCTCCTGCTTGGAGAATTGAGGCGGTTGTCTTATTCCCTTATATCTCGTCAAAGATACAGATGTTACTCACACCAAAACACTCTCAAGCTCTCCAAAACCCTCCCTAACATATCCCAAGATTCCAAGAACCAAACTCAAGGAAAATCAACTCAAATCATCATCAAAAGTGTCAAAGACTACAAGAAAATGCTTCTATAATGTTGTGGTATGATTGAGGGCTATTGTGAGCTGAGTTGAGATAGGGTTTCGAGTTGTAGCTGCTGTCCAAGGTATGTATAACATCTTCTTAATTGTGCCTAAGGTTAATTGTGTTGGTTGTGTTGTTTGAGTAAAAAACCATAAGATGCACTTGAAGGAACATGGGATATGGTTGTCTTTTTGGTTGGACTATTTTGTGGCTAGATATATGGTTTGTGTTGGCTAGAAATTGTGAAAAATAATTTGATAATATTTTGGCTGTTGTTGTTAAGCTTTCTAGGTGTTAATCAAGTTGATTGAAGAAGAAAAGATGAAAATAAGTGATTGACGATAAAAATTAAGGTGCTAGATGTATGAGGCTGTTTTGGAAGGCATTTTGTGGATGTTTTAAACTAGAAATAATATGGTACATATAAGTTTGATGTTTCGAAGGTTAGAAACTAATTTATGGAATAAGAGTTGGATTCAATTTATATCTTGTTATGAGTAAAAACGAGCTTGCCGTTCAATATGATTGTTAAGATAAACGGAGAAACTCATATTGGATTATATTGTTGTTGTTGCTATTGTTGGTTATAGTTGTTGTTGTTGGGCTGTTGATGTTCCTTAGTGGTATTTGGGTTGTATTAAAAATAGGGATCTTCTGCTCGATTTTCCTTAAGTCATACGACTAGGCAAATATGATGGTACGACATTATATGTTAACGACAATATCATTTCACTTGTTGTAGATGCAAGAAGTTGTGTTGAGCTTGGTTGAGTAATAAGGAAGAGATCATACAGGAATATTAAGGCTATCCCTTCTTTCCTTTTGGCATGATCCAAGTAACGATATGTAAACGTAATGTTATTTCATAAATGGTTCTACTCTTAGTAACTAAGAAGGTCTATGATGTTCATTCCTGTAAAATGATATTCAAAGCATGCCTAAGTATGGTCCTAACTCTCTATTAAGGCATTCAATAAAGATGTTAATGTTCATAATGGCATTATATGCATCATCATTTACCACCGAGCTACGGCTGGTCGGACAGTCATGCATTTACCACCAAGCTACGGCCGGTTGGGCAGTTACACATTTACCATCGAGCTACGGCCGGTCGGGCAGTCATGCATTTACTACCGAGCTACGGCCGGCTGGGCAGTTACACATTTACCACCGAGCTAGGCCGGTCGGGCAGTCATGCATTTACCACCGTGCTATGGCCAGTCGGGCAGTTACCACTGATCAGTTGGGCAGGTAGTGTCACGAGAATGATGTAGTTAGAACTATTATATGTAGTTTTGTTCATATATATGAGATGGTCTTATTCTATATGTTATGGCCCTCATCGGCAAGTTAGAGGTAATAAGTTGACTCTTATCCCTCCCCGAGATAGTATCATATTATTACGTTTCGTTGCTGCCTTACATACTCGGTATATTCTTTGTACTGACTTCCCTTTTGCCTGGGGACGCTGCGTTTTATGCCCGCAGGTCCCGATAGACAGGTTGAGAGTCCTCCAAGTAGGCTATCAGCTTAGCGAAAGATGTTGGTGCGCTCCATTTGCTCCGGAGTTACTTATTTGGTTGGTATGATTTGGACATGTATTGACTAGTAGGGCGGGGCCCTGTCCTGACCTTTACGGTATTTATCTACTCTTAGAGGCTTGTAGACATATGTCATGTAAATGAAAGATTGTATGGCCTTGTCGGCCTATGTTCACTGTACGAGTGATCATTTTGGTCTTATAGGCCCATACGTCATATGTATAAGTTTGTATTACATGTTGGGTCGTTCTATGACGAGTATTTCCTCATGTTTTATTCTAGTTATCTCACGACAGACTTTCCGTCTCATTTACCTATGATAGTATGATACGAAAGATACGTTACGTTAGTACTCATTTGAGTAAGGTACCGGGTGCCCGTCACGACCCATAGGTTTGGATCGTGACATGGGCCTTGATGCACAGTTTGCAATTGCGATATGTGCTTCGCATTTGCGATTGTCGCAATTGCGAACAAGACATCGCAATTGAGACATCTACAGCTGGATAAAAGATGCAGAAATTGGGACATAACTCATTTTACTTCATTTATCAACCCTAAACACTCTAGAGGCGATTTTTCAAGAGACCTTTCTTCCAAAAATCATTGGGAAGCAACTCTAATCTACTTTCTTTCAATTTCCTATTACTTTTCATAAGATTTCAACATTAAACTTAAGATTTCCATGGTATAAATTAGGAATTTGGGTAGAAATTAGGAAATTTGTAAAATTGAGGTTTAGACCGTAATTTGAGGTCGGATTTCAAAACAAATTACATAATCAGGGTGAATGAGTAATCGAGTTTTGGTCCGAACCTCGGGTTTTGACCAAGCGGGCCTGGGGTTGACTTTTTAAAAATATGATCAAAATTGAACCTCTTTCATTAACAGGTTGCTCCTAAAGCTTATTTTGAATCGTTTGATCGATAATTTGCTAGATTTGGTTGGTTTGGAGGCTTGTTCAAAAGGCAAAGCCGTGGTTGATTGATTGCTTTGATCGCAGAGTGAGGTAAGTGTTCTGTTTAACCTTGACTTGAGGAAAATAGGATTTGTTGAATCATTTGTTACGTGAATTATGTGGGAAACGACATATATGCGAATTAACGAGTGTATATACATCGTTATGGGATTTAGCATGCGGGAATTGGATATCTATTTCTATGTTTTCGTTTATTTCATCATGCTTTAATTGTTACATGTCCTTACTTGACTTCTATGCTATATTTGTTACTTGGAATTTAATTGTTATGTGCCTTAATTTGTTCGTTTCCCACATTATTTATGCTTATTTGCTACCTACCTTAATTGCATATCTTAATTGTCATATGTTTTACCTGTCTCTAATATTTTTATAGTATTTGTTGCAGTCTATAATGTTGTCTCACTTGCGTGGGCTGTTTAACTGTCATGTACCGATGAAATGGAAATGTTTGAGATTTCGTGATGTTAGAGATTTTCGATTATTCTGTGGTTCTTTATTGTCTTGTATATTTACCTTCTTGATGTTGATATTTTGTAAATATTGCTGTTGAATTATTTATGTTGATGATTGAGATTGTTTTGGGAGCCGGTTGCACACCGCAATGGAAATTGAAAGGTAATGAAATGAAATGAAGGAATAAGGATGGATTATGATATAAACAGACGATGATATGGTGGGATCGGGTTGCGTGCCGCAACATATTGGATATGTTGTAATTGTTTGTGATTATTGAGTTATCCTTGGTATTGTGATATGAGGCTTGAGTCTTTGTTATTCTAGGCTCTCTAGTAGTTGAAATTTCGGATCCGTTATCCTGAGTTAATTGCTTTGTTTCTACTCCTGTTTTGCTGTTATTATTATTCTTTCGTACGTGTTATTTGTAAGTGAATTGCCATAGCCTCGTCACTACTTCGTCGAGTTTAGGCTCGGCACTTATAGAGTATATTGGGTCAGTTGTACTCATACTACACTCTGCACTTCTTGTGCAGATACCGTGTGGGTTCCAGCGGCGGGTAGCGAGACTGCTCGGATTCAACTACTGTTTGGAGACTTGAGGTATAGCTGTGCGATGTCCGTAGCCCTGAAGTCCTCTTCCATTCTATCATTACTATTTATTTTAGCTTCAAAACAGTTGTATTTTTTTCAGACTTTACATGTAGCACTCTAGATGCTCATGTATTCGTGACTCCACATTCTGGAATGTGTTTAGATTATGTTATATAGCATTATATTACTCTATTTCAGACTACTAAGGTTATTAGTGCTAACGTTTTGATTTGAAATGTTAAAATTTGTTAAGTAACTTAGTTAACGTCGGCTTGCCTAGCAAGTGAAATGCTAGGAGTCATCACGATCCCGAGGGTGGGATTTCGAGTCGTGAGAATACATTATATAGTTGTATCCTACTAGAACTAAAGAAATATTTGGATCACAAGTTACATATTTTGAGCTATGAAGACTTTATCGGAAAAAAACTCGAAAACCCGGAAAAAAAATTGAAAAACCAGAGAAAATTTGATTGAAAAACGCAACTTTATTGGTTTGGTTTGGTTTATAGATTTTAAAATCTGACATCATTGGTTTGATTTGGTAATTAAAAAATTCGAACCAACCCGACCTATGCACACCCCTAAGACAAACCACAAGGCAATTAGAGAAGTAAATGGTTTCAAACTCAAGGAAAAATATGTCGATGATATTTTTAATTGATTAATCATGTTTAAAGCCAAATCTTATATGACCAATATTGAAAAGATTTTGGAACTGACTAAGGATTGCACTCGTGATTTTGTTGATGCAACATATCTTAGTAAATTGATGTTGTTGCATTTAGGGTTGTAAATACGTTTTGACCCGCCTGGCCCTGCCCCATTTAGCCTTTGTCAAATTTTTTGCCTTGCCCTGCCCTGCCCTATTAAGCCCTTCCTCTACGTGTCCCATTTAGACTCTTTTTATTTTTTTCTTAACTTTTTATTTTGCAGTATGCTTTTAATTTCTTTTATATTACTACTTTTCTTAATTAATATGATTAAATTTATTCAATTCTCTATTAAAAATATATAGAAATAAATCCTTAACTAGAAAAAAAGGACTTTCATTCGCATTTAGTTAGTACAGTAATGTAGTGACACATAAGTGACACTTACACCCACCCCCATCTTCTCTCAGTTGCACCGCAAATACTCTGAAGCGAGCAATACCTTCGATCTATCTAACTGCTCTAGGTTCTTATCAGTCATTAAACGCTTCTGCTTGAAAATTCTTTGTCTTGACAAAAGAATTTATTTTTATATATTTTTAAAAGAGAATTGAATAAAATTTAATCATATTCATTAAGAAATGTAATAATAGAAAAGATTGCAATATGCTTTTTATTTGTACTCAGGGATTTTTAAAATACTTGGGTTGAAAGTAGTTGAATAATCAGATTGAGTTTTATCTAGATGTTTAGATTTTTCAAGTTTGAAATTCAAGTTTATAGTAACGTAAGGTTGTAAAGTTTACTCTAATTAATGGAGAACTTAACCTAAACTAATATTCTAAATATTGCTAATGCCAATTAATTTAGTATTTTGAATTTTATTGAATAAGCTTGGCCAACCTAGAGTACATTTTGACAATCTTGCGACAACATTGTTTACTTTGTGAATTGCAAGGATGAAAATTTATCTGAATGAGGTAACCAAGTGTGTTGACCAAATTTATCTAAAATTCTACCCTATCTTTGCCCTGCTCCATTAACTATTTTTTGAAAATGTGTTTTGACCCTCCCCGCCCTGCTCTACCCTATTAAGACTTTGCCATGCCCCATTAAGACTTTGCCCTATCCCGCCCCGCTTCATTTGTCATCCTAGTTGCATTGCAGGCTATTACCGTAGCATTCTTACCCATTTCTTGTGAAACATGTATGAGTACCTATATCAATTCACTTGTTATTGTGTGTTCGAAATTTATTGGTGTTAATTTTTTTTTCTCTTTTTGCAACAAAAAAATGATTTTTTTAAGACCAATATATCATGAACCCACAATAACAGGTAAATGTATCATATGTCTAGAACAAATCTTCCTGTTATAAGATTGGCCTAATCGGGCGGTATCCTAGAAATTAGAATTGCACCATGTAAGAAAAATTGTAACGACCTGACCGATCGTTACGAGCAATTCTATTTATTTTGGTAGTTTGAGGTAATGAGCATCTTCGTATGGTGTATTATGACTTGCGTGTATCGTGAGTTTTGGCTTTCAAGTATCTCGGGATTGATTTGGAAGAATGATTCTCAACTTGGAAGCTTTTAAGTTGGAATAGTTGATCAAGTTTGACTTTTGTGTATTTGACCCCGGATTAAAGTTTATGTTTCTGTTACGTCCAAATGGTGATTTTGGACTTGGGCATATGCCCAGATTTGCATTTGGATATTTCTAGAAGGTTTCGGCACTATTTGGCGAAAGTTGGAATTTGAAGGTTTGGAATGTTCATAAGTTTGACTGAGAGTTGACTTTGATGATATCGGGTTTGAATTGTTCTTCCGGGATTTGAAATAGGTTCGTTATGTCATTTGGAACTTGTGTGCAAAATTTGATGCAAAGTTTGAGGTCATTCCGAGTTGATTTGATATGGTGCAGCACGAGTTTTGGAAGTTGAAAGTTCATTAAGTAGGATTTGAGATGCGATTCATGGTTTTGATATTGTTATGTGTTATTTGAGGCTTTGAGTAGGTCCGTGTTATTGCTTTGAGACTTTTTGGTATGTCTGGACGGGGTTCAAAGGGGCTCGGGCGTGTTTCGGATTGATTTCGGATTATTTTTCTCCATGTTTATGTTGCTTGTTTCTGTTGTTGCTGGTATCCTTCGCGATAGTGAAGGACTGGACGCGATCACGTAGAGTATATTAGAAATGAGTATTTTTCCTTCATCGTGTTCGCGACGTTTGGGACGCGTTCGCGTAGCTTTTTGAGGTTGGGCATTGCGTCCGCGACATGTAGCACGTGTTCGTGAAGAGTAGTTTGGGTTGTGCATCGCGTTCGCATGGTCTTGGACGCGAATCCGAAGGGTTAATCTGTGGGCTGTATGATTTGTGTTTCGCAGACACGAGGCCTATTCCGCGTTCGTGGAGGGTACACGTGGGCAATGCACATAAGTACTCTATTTCGGACGTTTGAGTTATTTTATCACATTTTGAGTTCGGGAGCTCAGATTTGGGCAATTGTGGAGGCAATCACCACATGGATTGGTGTAAGTACTTTCTACTTGAATTAGATTATATTTCATGATTCTATCTTCTATTGTTGCATTTGATTGATGATTTTGAAAGAGAAATTGAGGGGGGAGGGGTTGTCTAAACTTACCTAAAGTGAAATTTTGAGTTTTGAACTTAGATTTGGAGTAGGAATTGAGTGAAATTAGTATGGTTGGACTCGTAATTAAATGGATTATCGAACTTTGTGAGTTTTGTCGGTTTCCGAGGTACGCGTCTGGATTTGATCTTTTGGTTGACTTTGAGTATTTGATTAAAGATTCGACCTTCCTTATTTGATGATTTTGAGTATATTTTGGCTAGTTTCGAGTCATTCGGATGTCGATTTGAGCGGGATGATGCTTCTAATGTATCAATTTGGCTTGTTTGAAGTAAGTGGCTTGCCTAACTTATTGGGGAAATTTTTTCTACTAATTGTTATTATTTGCTACATGCGGGGGTAATGCATATATGAGGTGACGAGCGTATATGCATGTGCCAGGGTTTATCATGCTTGAGGGTAGATTATGAGACTAGTTGTACCTTGTTGGAGTATGAGACCTTCTTGCTTCATGTTTAATTGACTTCTAAATTGATATGAGTATGAAGTTAAATGCTAGAAATCACGATTTAGCTTATAATAACTTGATTAATATTTGACGGACTTTTTGTGAAACTATTGATGTGCTAAATTCGTTTGTCACTATACTCAATACAAAATACATCGTTACGACTGTTATTCTTGAGATATTGGCTATACTTGAGTTGAAGATCATTTTTTAGATTTGTTGAGATACTTGAACAATAAGGTTCTTGAGGTTTATTGAATTGTTATTGGCTTGAAAGCTGCGATTGATGTTTATTTGGAATATTCGCTTAATCACTCTCCTTGATGTTATTCATGCTTCCTACCTTGCCTGTTATTAATATACATGTGCTTGGTGAGGAAGAGTGAAATCACGAAGGGTGATGCCGTGCCATTGCGTATATATTATCATGTGAGGAAGAGTGTAAAGCACGGAGGGTGATACCGTGCCATTTCATATATATTATCGTGTGAGGAGGAAAGTAAAGTACGAAGGGTGATGACTTGTCATTTCATTCACATTATCATATGAGGATGAGAGTAAAAGCATGGAGGGTGATGTCGTGCCATTGGTTTTATATTATCATGTGTTCATGGCACAAAGGGTTTTTCCGTACAGGTGAGGACGAGAGACATGCATTATATTGTTATATCTTTTCCTTGTGTATACATTCATGGATTTATCTTGAGCTCTTACTATTGCACCTATGTTTTCTATGTGACTTATTGTTGTTGTTCTGTCTTTGTCCTCTACCTCAATTGTTGTTGTATTATCCATGCCTTATATCTGTCTAACTTGTAAATATCATACTTTCCTTCCTGTTTGTCATATTGATGTTTTATACTTCAATACCACACAAGAGGAGGGGGGGGTGATTGTGTGGTGTCCAATTTTTTGCTTAAGTTGTTTATGGAAGGACCTGGTTCTTCTATGTGTTCCAACTACTACTGTTGTGGAATAATAAGTACAAAAAATTAAAGAACACAAAGATTTTACATGGAAAACACCTGGTTCAAAAGGTGAAAAAACCACGACCTACTTTCCAATAGGATTTTCACAAACTCTCCACTAAAATCATTAAGCCAAAAACTGCATTTACAAAACACTTTTGTAAACCTAGGATTAACTCTAATCCCGTTGTAGCACACAGACTCAACTGTTGCGACAACTTCAAGTTAACTCTAACTTGAAAACTCTAAGTACCTAATACAATTGCTTCTAGATAAAGCTGAAAGGTACAATATGAAAACACCTACTACAATTGAACTAGAATAAAAGACAGACACTTGGAACTGGTTCTTCTATCTGGTTCAAGCAGCTTCAGGTTTGCACGCTTGAATTACACATAAATTGCTTGCAAAATAGCCTTGCGATTTTGCTCTCAATTCACGTTTAACTTCTGCTTATGTGCGTTACTTGTAAAAGAGAACAACACTGATATTTATGGAGTTAGTAAATAGAGATTGACTAGAAGTCTGATGCTACTCTTCCTTCGTGGAAGAATTCTAGTTGATCTCAACCTCTAACACCTCCTCTTTCCTAAGCCGTGTTCTCTTTGAGTAAGGAGTCCTTCTCCTTATCCAATATGCAACCTTTTCGATCAGGATCAGGAGATATCACTTCTGCTAAGTTAAGTTTATCTCCTTCACGTGCATCTCACATGCTTGAGTTAACCATATCTGTGCTTCACTAGGATGGACCTGGTCCCTGTCTGAGTTCCTTTGTCAGTCTTCAAAACTCACCTTTACTTGGGCCAACAAATTCCCCCTTTTTGATGATGACAAACTCTGTGCTTTTCATTCACTTAGGCCTTGTCAGAACTCAGCTCAATCATCAATGCAATGTTAGAAATTTTTCACTTATCATCAAGGACCAGGTTCATTAGGTTATAATCATCACTTATTCAGAATATAAAGCACAATATCTTTTCCCCCTTTTTGCATCATCGAAAAGTTTCATAAACAAAGTGTGATTTCTAGATTTTAAAAATTACTCATGGCTACTGGGGCAACTGCAAATGCATTTATGGATTAATCATCAGTAATCAACTACACATATTCAGACTATCAAGGAAAAATAAACAGTCAACAAGAGAAAAAACAACAAACTTCATTGATGGAGAATATGATTCTGCCACAATCTACAAAAAGAAACAAAAATAGTTAAAACATGAGCAATACAGAAAAATTCCTAATCTGGGTCACTGAAAGGTTTGGACAAGGTTCAAGAAATGAAGGCTAAGGAAATTAAGGCTTGGAAGAACTAGAGGGTTGGACTTTGGCTTGGAGAAGGTGCAGCATGTCTTGAAGAATGCCATCATTCTTCTCCTTTTCCTTTGTGAGCTCAGTTCTGAGAGCATCTCTCTCAGATTCAACCTTTGCCAAACGAGTCTTCAGCCTTGCTATCTCAGCATCCTTTGCCCCACTCTCTTGCAATCGAGCTCTGACCTTGCTATTGATAGGCGTCTTTTTAGATGAACCAGGTTCATTGGGAATGGCATTGACCTCATAATCACAAGCAATAAGTGTATTGATTCCAAAATGGTCTTTGCTTGTGGCCATCTCCCACTTCTTCAGTGGCACCTTACAACGAGCAAGAACAGTAGTGAGAATAAAACCATAAGGAGTGGCATGGGCCTTGGAGCCATTGATAACCCTATCAAGCAGCTTGATCATAAATCCAGGCCAGTTGATCTGCCTCCCACTTTCAAGACACTCCATCAAAACCAAATCCATGTAGTTAGCAATGTGTCTTCTTTCCTGCCTATGCAGCAAACACTTGTTGACAAATTCAAATAGGACTTTGTGGCATGGCTTCATTTCACTCTTATATACGACCTTGGCCTCATTCACTTCTGTGCTATCGCAGGACTTCCTAGTAATGGAAAGGGCAGTAGGAAGGGAGTCCAAACTTGGCCATCTTTGCCTTGTGTAGTCAACATACCCTTCAGAAGGAATGTCAAGAATTTCACCCAACCTTTTAGCATCAAAAGACACTTAAACCCCGTTCACTTGGCTGGTAACTCTGCCATCCTTGACCTCTGCATTGGCCATGAACTCAATAATCTCATTCCTTGCCAGCCTGCCATCCAATTGAAAGACCATGTCCTTCCATCCCTGAACAGCTAGAGCATCAACCAGTCGAACCATCCCTGGTTCCTCCAAATCCTTAAAAAGTCTACCCTTCAAGATGGTTCGTTTGCCAAACTTTGCCAGCTTGTCTTGTTCATTATCAGATTCACTCTCTTCTTCACCACTCCAATCTTCCTCCTCAGTGATTTTAACTTGCTTGGCTTTCACAGCAAACCTTGTCCTTTTAAACCAAAGAGGGTTCAGCAGTCTTAGATACAGATGAAGACTTCTTGGAGGAAGTCTTGGTCTTCTTGGGTTTAGGGGTCTGCACCTCCACAATCACATGTTCACCCCGATGGACTAGGTCCATCTCATCCACATCAACAGCCTCAACAGGCTCTGCAACTTTAGATTTCCCTTTGTCCATTATTTTTTTCTTGCTTTCTGCCATAGCCTTTTGTAACTCATCCTCACTCTGCTTCAACTTACTCCTTGTGGCCCTTCTTTTTGGTAGAGGAATCTCAGTAGTTGTTGGACAAGTAGCCTTCCTTTTCTTGGTAGTTTTTGCAGTGCTAGGAGCTTTTGGTGTTGGAGTTCTCCTTTTGTTGGGGTTATAGCTTGCACCCACTTTCTTCAGAAGGTATGCTAGGGTCTCCTCAATAGATGAACCAGGTTCATCTGCATGTGAACTTAGATTGACCAGCCCTTCAGCAGCCTCCCCTGAGCCACTTCCCCCCGTTTTCTTGCTACTCTCTACCACCTTTTCATGCTCAGCCCCACAGATGGCCAGTCCAACCATTTCAGAAGTGGGTGAAGGATCAACCACTTCTTTCCCTTTTCCCCTCACAACACTACTCACACCCTCACTCTCTTTTTCTTTTTCACTTTTATTTTTACCTCCTCTCCTTCTTGACTCATGCGTTTCCACATTCATAACAGACCCAACCAAAACAAAACGATTGTCCAAGTTTTCAACTAGAATAGAACGTACCTCAGAAGGGGGGTTTTGCACCGTCTCAAAATCAGAAGACCCAGTTCCTTCCCCCTCACCCGTAGACTTGAAAGAGTCATCAAAGTTTTCAGAATCTTGGGTTTGACAAACCTTTAATTTTGCGTTTACTTTCCTTGAAAGCGCACCTACGGCCACAGTTTTGCAAGCAAGCATCTTCACTCGCCTTCTCCTAGGTTGGGGGGTTGTGCTGGGTTGAGGAGTAGTGGAGGAATCAGAGGGGGTAGGTTGTGGAGGGGTGCCTGGGTTATCTTGGGGGTTGGTCATCTTTGCTAATTCTGGAGGAGAGATTTTCGAATTTAGTTTTGGAAGGGAGAAGAGTATAGAACAAAAAAAAATTGACGGTTTTGAGAATTATGAGAGTGGCAGTGATGATGATGATGGTTTTCAAAGAGAGAGGGTTAATTAATATCCAACGGCATCTTTTTGTAGTCAATTAGAAGTCCAATCACTTTGAAATTTCAGGTTGAACGAGCGGTTAGGCTTCCCTAGATTCTAGGCATTTTTATACGGTGAGGATTCTAATAGAGACGGAACTGGTTCAAACTCAAAAGGATAGGTTTTTCTGATATTTTTGAACATAGGTAGGACTCTACTCATGAATTAAATATTAAAATTTCTAATTGTGCAGAGTGTAGAAAACATACCTCGTTATTCAGATGAACCAGTACTGATGAACCAGGTTCTTCACTAAGAATCCACTTGATCATGCCTCAATTTTCCAAAATAGAAAAAATCTTGTTAGATATTAATGAGTCATATCAACACATGGCACAGGAGTATACTATATACAGTATGAAATTGAGCAAAAATTAATCTAGATATTTACACAAGTTCCAGATTTCCTAACCAAAAAAAAAAAATTTTTTTTTCATTGTGCATTCTGAACTGGTTTCATTAGGTGATCTTAATCATCCCTAGTTCTAACCTGTTCCTTTCAAAGCTTTCTCTACTCAGTGCTTTTGTAAAAATGTCAGCAATCTACTTATGAGTAGCATAAAATTCTATAGTGATCAGTCCTTTCTCATAGTTGTCCCTTAAGAAATGGTGTCTAACATCTATGTGCTTAGTTCTCTTAATGTGAACCGGGTTCTTAGTCATACTAATAGCACTAGCGTTATCACAAAAAATAGGGATGCAACCAACTTCAATACCAAAATCCATCAACTGTTGTTTGATCCACAACAATTGAGCACAGTAGGAGGCAGCAACAACATACTCAGCTTCAACAGTAGATAAAGCCACTGAATTTTGCTTTTTAGTGGCCCATGACACCAGACATGAAACAAGAAAGTGTGCCATACCTGAGGTGCTCTTCCTGTCCACAAGGAAACCTGCATAGTCAACATCAATATATCCCACTAGATTAAAGTTACTACCTTTTGGATACCAAAGGCAAAGGTCAGTAGTGACTTTCAAGTATCTCAATATTCTCTTGACAGCAGTCAAGTGGGATTTCTTTGGATTTGCTTGAAATCGAGCACAAAGCCCTACACTGAAGACAATGTCAGGTCTGCTAGCAGTAAGATACAAAAGTGAACCAATCATACCCTATACAACTTCTGATCAACAGATGAACCAGGTTCATCTATGTCTAGTTTTGTGATTGTTGCAATAGGAGTGTCTATTTCCTTTGATTCGTCCATTTTAAACTTCTTAACCAACTTTTTTGCATATTGTTGTTGATGGATCATGGTTCCATTTGAGTTTTGTTTAATCTGTAAGCCTAAGAAGAAGTTAAGCTCACCCATCATACTCATTTCAAATTCACTCCCCACTAATTTAGCAAATTCCTTACTAAGTTTTTCAGTGGTTGCCTAAAAATTATGTCATCAACATATATTTGTACCACTAGAAGATCCTTACCCTTTTCCCTCAAGAATAGAGTACTATTAATTTTACCTCTCTTGTAGCCATGTTCAAGCAGGAATTTGGATAGTCGTTCATACTATGCTCTAAGAGCCTGCTTGAGTCCATAGAGTGCCTTGTCCAGTTTGTATACATGATCCGGACAGTCCTTGCTTTCAAATCCTGGAGGTTGTTTGACAAATACTTCTTCCTTTAAGTAGCCATTTAGGAAAGCAATCTTGATATCCATCTGGTGAAGAGTAAATTCCATGTGTGCCGCAAATGCTATGAGGAGTCTTATTGCTTCCAATCTTGCAACTGGAGCAAAGGTCTCATCATAGTCTATGCCCTCCTCTTGGCTATAACCTTGAACCACCAACCTTGCGTTGTTCCTTGTAACAGTTCCATCTTTATCAAGTTTGTTTATGAAGACCCATCTAGTGCCGATTACTGATCTGTCCTTGGGTCTTGAAACCAGATGCCAAACTTGACTCTTTTCAAACTGATTGAGTTCATCTTGCATTGCATTTACCCAGTCTGCATCCTGCAAAGCCTCAACAACATTTTTAGGTTCAATAAGAGATAGAAAAGCATCAAAAGCACACAGATTCTTTAATTAAGATCTAGTTTTGATTCCAGAAGTTGGGTCAGTAATTATGTTCTCAATGGGATGAGAACTTTGATACTTGTAAGGTTTCACAACCAACTGGTTTCTGCTTGATGTTTCTCCTATGTTTTGTTGTTGAGGAACAGGATCATGGACAGGTTCCATTGTGAGTTAGATTGAGTTATTCTTTGTTCAGTTCCCCCTGTCAGGTTGCCTTGGATGGAAGAACCTGTTCCATCACCTTTTCCTTCTTCTGGTGCAGCTTCAGCTTGGGCTGTGACTTCATTTAAACCTTTTACCAGTCCAATAGCTTCATTCTCTGAAAGAATGTTAGTTTCATCAAAAACTACATGTACACTTTCTTCTACACACATAGTTCTTTTGTTGTACACTTTATAAGCTTTGCTATGTGAAGAATATCCCAAGAATATTCCCTCATCACTTTTGGGATCAAATTACCAAGGGAGTCCTTTCCATTGTTGTGCACAAAGCACTTGCATCCAAATGCCCTAAGATGGGATATATTTGGTTTTCTCCCTTTACGTAACTCATAGGGAGTCTTCTCTACAAGAGCTCAAGTCATGCACCTATTAATGATGTAACATGCAGTGTTTACAGCTTCTGCCTAGAAGCTATGGGGCAGTTTACAAGAAAGAAGCATAGTCCTAGCCATATCTTTAAGTGTCCTGTTCTTTCTTTCAACTACTCCCTTTTGTTGTGGAGTCCTAGGGGCAGAAAAATTATGATCGGTGCCATGCTCATCACAAAATTCAGCATACTTAGCATTTTCAAATTCAGTTCCATGATCAGACATAAATGATGCAAGTTGATTACCTAGTTGTTTCTGAGTTTTTCTAACAAAAGAAGTAAACATGTCAAATGCTTCATCCTTAGAAGATAAAAACAATTTCCAGGTAAACCTAGAGTAATCATCAACAAGCACCATCACATATTTTTTACCACCTATGCTTAAGGTTCTCATTGGACCACAGAGATCCATATGGACCAGTTCCATCGACCTGGTCGTGCTTACCACTTTCTTGCATTTAAAAAAGGATCTTACCTGCTTCCCCCTTGCACAAGCCTCACAAACTTTGTCTTCCTTAAACTTGATGTTAGGCAACCCTATTACTAGGTCCTTGGAGACTAATTTGTTGAGTTGAATTAGACTTGCATGTCCAAGCCTTTTGTGCCAAAGGAGGGGATCATTGTCCAACACACTTAAGCAAGTGACTTCATTTTCTGAAAGAGTGCACAGATCTACAATGTATATATTGTTTACTCTTTTTTCCTGCAAAACAATCTTGTCAGTGGTAAGATTTATCACAAAACATTTGGTAGAGGTGAATGCTACCAGGTTGCCTCCGTCACACAGTTGTGATACACTGATTAGGCTATATTTCAAGCAATCTATCAGGTAGACATTCTCAATGGAGTGTGAGTCTGTCTTACCTACCTTTCCAACCCCAATGATCTCACCTTTCTTAACATTTCCAAAGGAGACATTACCTCCTTTTAGGTTCTCAAGTGAAAGGAACTGGTTCTTGCTTCCAGTCATATGCTTTGAGCAGCCACTATCCATGTACCATATTTGGCTGCTCCCCTTCACTTGGACATGCAAAAAGAAATCAGGGGTTAGTCTTAGGAACCCAAACTAGTTTGGGTCCCTTTCTATATGCAAAAGGGTGAATTAAGTTCTTTTTAGCCCGTCCTGGCAGCCTATTTTTTCCTTGAACAAAAGTTTTATTCTTTTGATTGGCCTTTTCTTTTGCAGTGCACTCACTTTTGTAGTGACCAGTCTTACCACAGTGTGTGCAGATTTTGTTCTCAAGAAGTGTGATATACTTGCTTTTGGGATCCCTTTTGGGTGCAGGGGTCCCATAGCCAAGTCCTCTCCTATTGCTACTGTGGTGTACTTGTTGCCATGATAGAGCATCAGAGGACTTATTCCATTTACAAGTTCTGTCTAGTTCATGCTTAACCTTGCTTAGATCTTCTTTTAGGACTCTTATCTGCTCGTCCTTTTTGTACAACTCATCCTTCACGTTTCCTAGATTTTCTTCTAAGGTGAGATGTGTGTGATCATCTTTCTTTTTATTTGTTCCTAGTTTCAGTTTTAAGTTTTCAGATCTAAGCTCTAGCACAGCGGTGTCAAGTTCAAGAACCTGGTTCTTCAGCTCAGCATTTTTACTATCACTTTCACTAGCCCTGAGTTCCAGATTTTTGCACTTAGCTTTCAAGATTACACATTCCCTAGACAGATGTTCCTTCTCATTGTTTATGACCTCAGATTCATCAATAAAATCTAGCAGTAACTCAGATAGATTTTCTTTGGACAAAAAGTTAATCTTGTCTTTGAGATGAATCACACTTACCTCTGATTCCTCATCGGATTCTCTAATGGCAATCAGTGCATGTTCATCTCCATCTTCAGTTTCTAAATCCTCATCTGAGCTCTCTCCCCAAGAAACAACCATAGCCTTTGTTGATCTTTTGTTCTTCTTGGGATGAACCTGTTCCTTCTTCCTATTTCTTCGTTCAACCCTTTCTTTCTTCCATTCGATTTCCCACCAAGGACAGTTTTTGATCATATGGTCAGTCTTACCATATTTGTAACAGCCCTTGTTGGTCTGTTTGTCAGGGACCCTTGGTTTGTTGAAGGTTGCACCTCTTGAAGAACCCTTTCCTCTCATTAGATACTTCAATCCCTCGTGATCATAGCCATTTCATCTTCTTCTAGATCTCACCTTCAGCTATTCTAAGAGCCAGACTCCTTTCTTTCTTGAGAGCATCCATCTTCATGGTTTGCATTCTAAGTTCATAGGCAATGAGATTTCCAATTAGCTCGTCCAACTTGAGAGTGGCAATGTTCTTTGATTCCTGAATAGTAGTTTTGCTTTCCCAAGTAACTAGCAAAACCCTTGTCAAAATTTTCTCAACCTTGTCTTCTTCAAGGATAATCCTTCCAAGAGACTTAAGTTCATTTGTTAGTGTTGTGAACCTTGTATACATTTCTTGGATGGTTTCTCCTTCCTTCATGGTAAAATTCTCATATTGAGAATACAACTATGTTCCTCTTGATCTCTTTACTTGAGGAGTTCCTTCGTGAGCCACTTGCAAAGTGTCCCAATTCTCCTTAGCAGTAGTACAACTTTGAATTCTGCTGTACTCATCTGGACCAAGTCCACACACAAGCCATTTCTTGGCCTTAGCATTCTTTTCCCACTTCTTCAAGTCCTAAGCAGTGCAGTCAGCTCTAGTCTTTGGCACATCACTCCTTCAGCATTCTTCTTCATGGTAGCCAGGGGACCATCAGTAACAATGTCCCAGAGTTCATAGTCCTCTCCAATGATGTGATCTCTCATCCTCTTTTTCCACCAGGAGTAGTACTGGCCATTAAAGAGTGGAGGCCTAGCAGTGGATTGTCCTTCCCAATTTCCAGGTGGTGCACTCATCTTGATCTGTTCCTAAGGTGTTAGCCTCTTCAAGGATAACCTGCTCTGATACCAAATGATGTTTTATACTTCAATACCACACAAGAGATGTGGGGGGGGGTGTGATTTGTGTGGTGTCCAATTTTTCGCTTAAGTTGTTTATGAAAGGACCCGGTTCTTCTATGTATTCCAACTACTACTGTTGCGGAATAATAAGTACATAAATTAAAGAACACAAAGATTTTACGTGGAAAATACCTGGCTCAAAAGGTGAAAAAACCACGACCTACTTTCCAGTAGGATTTTCCCAAACTCTGCACTAAAATCACTGAGCCAAAAACTGCCTTTACAAAATACTTTTGTAAACCTAGGATTAACTCTAATCCCGTTGTAGCACACAGTCTCAATTGTTGCGACAACTTCAAGTTAACTCTAACTTGAAAACTCTAAGTACCTAATACAATTGCTTCTAGATAAAGCTGAAAGGTACAATATGAAAACACCTACTACAATTGAACTAGAATAAAAGACAGACACTTGGAATTGGTTCTTCTATCTAGTTCAAGTAGCTTCAAGTTTGCACGCTTGAATCACACATAAATTTCTTGCAAAATTGCCTTGCTATTTTGCTCTCAATTCACGTTTAACTTCTGCTTATGTGCATTATCTGTAAAAGAGAACAACACTAATATTTATGGAGTTAGTAAATAGAGATTGACTAGAAGTCTGATGCTACTCTTCCTTGGTGGAAGAGTTCTAGTTGATCTCAACCTCTAACTCCTCCTCTTTCCTAAGCCGTGTTCTCTTTGAGTAAGGAGTCCTTCTCCTTATCCAATATGCAACCTTTTCGATCAGGATCAGGAGATATCCTTCTGTCAAGTTAAGTTTATCTCCTTCACGTGCATCTCACATGCTTGAGTTAACCATATCTGTGCTTCACTAGGATGGACCTGGTCCATGTCTGAGTTCCTTTGTCAGTCTTCAAAATTCACCTTTACTTGGGCCAACACATATCCATATCTATGCCATTTCTTAATTGTTGCACTTTCATATAAGCCTTCTACCATGTTAGTTATCCATGCATTCTATTTGTTTAGCTTATGAAGATCATGCTTTCCTTTAATTTGTTTTCTACATCTAAGCCTGCCCATATGCATTGTCTTGTTCGTTATTGCTACCTGTGTATCTCCCACTTTGTCGTTACTGTTATTGACATTTCTTTCACCTGGTTGGTATTGTTATACGTATGCTCGATGAGGAAGAGATAAATGCACGAAGGGGGTTGCAGTGCCATTGATTTGACATACATTCATATATTTGGTGAGGGTGAGATAAATGCACGAATAGTGTTGCCGTGCCATTTGATTTGATATGTTGAGTTCATTTCTCACACTATGAAAGCTCTGGATTCACTACCGTGGTTGATGGTCATCGCTTTAAGAAAAAGATTTGTTGTGATATAGAGAAATATTGACTATAATTTCTTCTAGTAATCATTATTGCTTCGCATATTTGTTCTCGTCCTCTTTTCTGTTATGTTTTAGTATTGTTTCTATTCCTATTCTACTGCACAAGTTATATCAGTTAGTATCTTTTAACTAAAAATCCCCTTTACTACTTCACCGAAGTTAGTCAACATACTTATTGGGTACATGGGGTCGGTTGTACTCCTACTACACTTCTGCACCTTACGTGCAGATCTTAGAGTTGATGCTGCTGTGCATGGGGGAGCTAGCATTGAACATGTACCCGTTGTCCGGACATGACTACCATTTGTCCTTGGTAGTTTTAGATTTGAGTTCTGTTTTTGTATAATTCAAACGGATATTGTATTTATTCATCGTATCGGTTTGTAAATCTAAATTGCAGTCGCTCGTGACTTGTTCTACCAGTCCTTGAAATTTTTTATAAATTCAGTTATTTCACTTATTGGCTTCATATTAATTCTAGTAAAATTGTGTTGACTGTATTAGGCTTACCTAACGGGTCGGGGGTTAGGTACCATCATGGCTAGGTGAATTTTGAGTCTTGACAAAAATGATGGTACCAAAAGCATTCCCAAAATGAAGTACAACAATGCTTATAAAAGCAAAACGTAATTTCTCAAAGAAAGAAAGTGTTTAGTATGACAACATGTTGGGCTCATGCCCATGTTGTCCAGCCAAAGGCCCAATGGCCTAATCCTATTCTCTTTTGGTTTCCATTCCTATTCGGAATTGGATTTGGTGTTTATTCCTATTTTGAGTAGGTTTTGGCTTTAAGAGAAAGCACCACTCATGATCTATAAACAGGACAACCTTGGAGAATTATTCTATGCTCATTGATACAAGTCTTTGAAAGACTTAAGCACATAAGAGTGGTTTAGAGAGAGCTTTTATTAAGAGAGAAGAGAGAAGAAAAGTATTTGTTTTGCTGCAGATTTTTATTCTGACCAGCCAATTTCAAATCACGTTTTCCGATTCGTTCACCGTTGGATCGGGCTGAAATTTTGACTGAGTATTTGTAACATCTTGGTCTTGGATTTGAAAGGTGGAGATCGGATTTGGGGGCTCGTAGCATCTGATTTCGAGCCTTGAACAGCAGCTTCATTTTTGTGGATTATACTCTTTCTTCAATTGATTAGTTGTTGCTCTTGTTGCTATTGTTGCTCCGTGTTTGGCCCTTGTTGTGTAGCCAATTTGGAGAACTTTTGTAACCCTCTTATTGTTATAGTGGAGCTTTTTGGATCTTTGTGATCCCGTGGTTTTTACCTTCAATTTGAAAGGTTTTCCACGTTAAAATTTGGTGTTCTTTATCTTCTTTATTTTCGGATTTGCCTCTTCCTCAACATAACACAATAATCATATTTCAATTAAATTAATACTAATTCCATATCCAATATACAATAATAATGCTAAGTATCAACTCTTCAAAGTTAATATTCAACAATCGACTGCTACTTGTTGGAATCACATTGCGCTTATTGTTTGAAGAACAAATTTCTCTGAAGTGCATATGGATTGGGGAGTGATAACCCCACGCTTTGCATCAAATGACGAATGAATGACTTTTAATAGCAACAGTGATAATTAATACGTACCTGCCCAGGAAAGTTTATGTGGTGAAGTATCACCATCGTAATATCGCGTCAATTCAAAATATGCGGTTGTTGTCTATTTGATTGGATTATTATCTAGAGAAGCAACAGCCATATAGGGAAAGCAAAGGTTGTGTTCAGTTCAGCATCACATGGACAAGGCTATTTCAGCAGAAGAGTCTTGGATAATACTTCTTGTCTTTTGGCATACTTACGATATATAAGACCCCAATATTTTCTCTTATTATTTTTGTCATAAGAGAATCCATGAAAAAGCCCATGGATAGGGACTTCACATGAGAGTTTTAATTATTCACATGCGCTGATCTGCTTGCTTGTGAGCTCCCACTTTGCTGTATTCATTTCTTCCCTTCAGTAATAGGGATTTGAACATTTAACATTCTCAGTCAAATCAATCAACTTAATAATCTATTTATATTTGGCATGGTACCTTTATCAATTTTATCGTGAGCCTAGTACCTAGTTGAAAGCGAGTGTCATATTAATTTGGATATATGAAATACAAGTTTTATTTGTTAGATATTGGTCACATCGTAACAGCCTAGAAAAGAAATCGGTAACCAAGTCCTGGTTGTATAAAGCGTGACATTGCATATATCATGTGATCCCCACGTGCAAATGTGCTAGAATTGCACTGCTTACAAAGAAGAGTGTTCGTATTTTTATGTCCCCCCACGTGCAACTGATTTGAGACTGTTGTTCATATTTTATCCCAGTGTAAGGAATTTTGTGCGAAAATAACTTTCAGTACACACTCGGAAGAATAAAAAATTATGCTTTCACAAGTTGTATCAGGCCAGGCATAAATTCAGTACCATTTTTGTTATTTTGCCTATCTTGTTAAATTATTTATAAATCTTACCAGAGTGACAAATCTTACCTTGTTCACAAGTTATGTCGGGCGGACATAATTTTAGTTCATAATCATCAGTCTACATATCTTGTTAAACCGGAAAAGGTTTAAAAATGCCCTCAATTTTCAGAAATGGTCTATCCATGCCATCCGTTAAAAAAAAGAGAAATTTTCATAAAGCACTATCTTTTGGTAGTAATTAGCCATCTATAGATACCATTTGCTGTATTACGGATTATAGATACCTTTTGTGTGGTTATAAGATGTATTTGATGTATTTAAGCTATTGTATTCATGAATACAGTAGCAAAAATAGGCGTGAATCAGGGAAGTTCAGCTAATCAGTTGTTGTATTCGAGTGTATTCGACTGTATTCATGGAGTGAAACATGGGATTACAGCTGGATAGATTATTGTATTCAATTGTATTCGACTGTATTCACGGTGTGAAATAGGGGATTACACTATTTTTAAAACGGAAAGTGAATCAATTAACATAATAGACTTCTAATATAACTCAACAAACTCAATTATAACACACAAATTTTGTATTTTCAATTATAAAAAAGATTCTCAACAGAAAAATACCCCAAAAATATAGCAATCTTCAGAAAAATTATACAATACATTTGAATACATAAATTATATTAATTAAAAAAAATATATGAATACATTCATGGCATATAGCGAGAAAATGAATATAATGAAATACATATAATACAGCGGGATACATTGAAATACAATGAAAAAAAGACAGTGAATACAATAAAATACATGAAATACAACGAGATTCATTGAATTACAATGAAAAACCCTAAAACCCTAATGGATCTATTCAAGCAACCTGCAGCAAAGCGGCTAAAACGGGTCTTCTGAATTTGTGTTGCTTCATCAATTCCCTCAAATTCCACATATCCCTGCTATCTTTTTCTTTGTTTATTTTCCGTTCTAGTTGTTTGAATCATGATCCCTAAAGGATCCCGATTATTTATGCCAAAGCGAATTCAAAGAAGAAGATGCTGACTTGCAAACATCATGAAAACAGAGGATGGCAATTCTTTGGTTTTCATTCATTTAGAGTACATAAATCGTCTTCAGTTTTGATATGGATTTCCATGGCGGTTGAGGGAGAGATACTGGCGTGTTGAGAGAGAGAGGGTGGAGAAAACTCTTAAAGAATGAGAGAGAAAAATAATACAAAGAGTATTTTATGGCTTAAGAGAAGGAGGTAATCATAAATAGATATTTGGCTATAAAAATCAAAAGGTATCTATAGAATATAATTTTTTAAAAGGGTATTTATATAAAATAAATAAGGTATCAACCTTTGCAAGGAGGTAAAAATTCCTTAAAAAATGCTATTTCCATGCCACTGCCGTTACAAAAATGGCCCATCTATGCCATTATTTGACTAACGGCTGGAATTTTTTTTTTAAAATATAGACTTGAATTTCCACGTGTCCTGTCATTATTGGTCCGAATTAACCCATGCCCCACTTAAGTCTAACCTTGGTTAGGTCCATCTACCCAAACCCAACCCGGTTAAAACAAAACCAAATCCCCTTCACTCTCCAGTCGTCTTCCCCAAATCAGCAACCCTAAAACCTCCATTAAATCCAATTTCTCCATTATCTTTCTGAAATTGTAACCCTAGCTCCATTAAATCTTTTCATCTAGTTTAGAGAGTGGGAAGCAGCCATTTCCTCTAATTGGAAAATGAAATGGGTTTCGGTTCATAAAGTCCTGAGAAATCAATTTGGGACTATAATCATATCCAGCATCTTCGCAATCTATGTCAAATTGAAACTCCTCATCCACTTCAGACTTGGGAGAAAGAATCTCCCTCTCAGCAATTAGCCTTCTTGCTTCCAAGCAAACAACTTCAAACTCACTTGGTTCCTCCTCCGCACTACGGAATTCCCTGCTCATCATCTCACCAATTTCAGTAAGGCAGAGACCATAATCAGCGGCTTCCTTGAGAAAAATGGTGGAAAGGGCCAAGACACGAAGGGCCAATTTTTGATTCGGGGAAGGTGACCGGAGAGGGGGGATTTGGAAGGGTTAGGTTTGGTTTTGGGTTGAGTTGATTATTTGGGTAAAAACTTAACCGGGTGGCGTTTGGGTGAATCGACCTAACGGAGGTTAAAATTAAGTGAGGCATGGGTTAATTCGGACCAATGAAGACATTACAGGTGGAAATGTTAGTGTTAAAAAAAATTTGTGCCGTTAGTTTAATAATGACATAGATGAGCCATTTCTGTAACGGCAGTGGCATGGAAATAACATTCTTTTAACGGATGGCATGGATAGACCATTTCTGAAAGTTGAATGGCATTTTAGACCTTTTCCGCTTGTTAAACTATTCACAATTCTTACCAGATAGATAGGTGAAACTTATTTATGTCGTTCAATTGTTGACAAGTTTGTCGAAATGCGTAGCGTGTTGCTATCTTCATTCTACCATCATTATAAAGTGTTAACAAGTTTTACCTGATTGGCAAATCTTGTATGTATTAGTTTAATTTTTAAGGCCATATGAAATGATGCAGAAAATTATGATGCTCAACCTGGACTTTAACGATTTTTTAAAGAGGGCCTCTTCTATTAAACTAGCATGATAATCCAATACTTATTACATTTAAACATGAATTTATTTTATATCAATAGAAAAACTAGCGAACTGGTCCATAATATATAGGACAATAATTAGGGACAAAGTAGAGACTCTAGCTAGTTAGCTAGAGAGACAGTAAAGTGGTAATAGTACAAGTTTTACCCTTCAATATAAAAATCTTCCTGTTCGAATTCAGATTTAGTCTATCCCAGTACAAGTACCCAATGAAATTTTTCCTTAAAAAAAAAAACATAAAAGGGGCAACGTGTAAGAAACATGCATCTTTCTGAAATTTGGCAGGAAGTGCCTCCCCAAACTCATCCAGATCTGATGCCTCGTGCGGTCTATCCAATCGGCCCATACTTTGATAATGAAGTTTCAATAAGTTTTTTTCGTAGTTGGTGAAGCTTGAAACCTCAAATACCTGTATGATGAGGCCAGACCACATAGATATATCATATGGAAAAAAGAAATTGAAAATTCTAGCATACCGTATCACACATATATCTTCTTTTATTCACTCAATGACTCGTCTGTCATTTGATTTAGTAAATACTTCTAGTATAAATTTAAGTTATATGGATTGACATTGTAAAGTAATCCTGCGTTCTCAGCATGACAGCACCTTGAGCTTATAATTAGTTACTGCGGGGTACAATTTTTATCAGCTTATCAGTTGAAATTTACTTTTAATTATTTAATAAATAATTTGATTGCATAAATACTTTTTCGTCGCATAAAATTCAAACTAAAATAGTAGTACCATACTACAGTGTAATAAATGAAAAGTGATACCTCTAAAAAATTAAGAATTGGTGATTTTCTTTTACCTAAAAAGTTAAATTATTTTATTTATTATTATTATTATTATTATTATTATTATTATTATTATTATTATTATTATTATTATTATTATTATTTGCTTCAATTGTAAGAATTCATATCCTTTTGCTTTCAGGGCCTTCACATTGAAATTGCTAACATAATCTTATCCCAAATAGGCGCCTTTTAACAGAAGATGATATTTCGTTTTTCAAAATCGCTATTGTTATTTTCGTCTCTTATCTTACTACTCCTTCCGCTCCAATTTATGTGAACCTATTTGATTGGACACGAAATTTAAGAAAAAATGAAGACTTTTGGAATTTGTGGTCCTAAACAAGTCAAAAAGGGGCCTAGAGTATTTGTGTGGTTATAAAAGCTTCTCATTAAGGGTGGAGTTGTAAGTTTAAGCTAAATTGTTTCCAAATTTAGAAAGGGGTTATTCTTTTTTGAACGGGCCAAAAAGGAAATAGGTTCACATAAACTGGAACGGAGGGAGTAGTTCTTTAAAATTGCTCTTCTGTTAATCTCCCATGCTTATTATCGAAATGAAGATTTTACCTTTCTAACAATATGCCTTGTGATGCATTAATCAATTTGAAATAATAACTTCTGCGACTATGTATAACGATCCATCCGGTGGTTTTGTGTTTTATCGTTCTGTTCTCTTATTTATTGCTTCTTCTATGTTCATTTGTGGTTATGTGACTTACTGGAGTGTTTGGTTTGGTTCCGGGGATGTTTCGGAGTGAATTGGGATACTAAGTCACAAGATTGGGAGCTTAAGTTGGAAGAATTAATCGGAGTTTGACTTGTGTGTATGTGACTCTAGAATGTGTTTTGATGGTTCGGAGAACTTCGGTTGGTGCATTTGGACTTAGGCGCATGTCCAGATGTTGATTTGGAGGTCCGTAGGTCGATTTGAGGCTTTTAGGCGAAAGTTGAAAAGTTGAAGGTTTGGAAGGTTGAGAGGTTTGACTGAGAGTTGACTTTAGTGATATCAGATTCAGATTTTGGTTCCGAGGGTTGGAGTAGGTTCATTGTGTCATTTTTGACTCGTGTGCAAAATTTGATCTCATTCGAAATTGGTTTGCTATGATTCGACATTGGTTTTAGGAGTTGGAAGTTCATTAGTTCATTCAATATTCGAGCTGACTTTTTGAATTGCATTTGTCTTTTCTGGACAGCGACGTAGAAGAAGTTTGCCTTGCCTCCCTTTATTAAGTACCGGGCTAAGGGAGGACCCCTAACCTAAGAGTTCTGGTTATGACCAGCCGAAAACAGGCTTGAATTGATGTGTGATTCGTAGTTTCGATGTTGTTTGATGTGATTTGGGGCTTCAAGCGAGTTCATATTGTGCTTTAGAACTTGTTGGTATGTTTGGACGGGGTCTCAGGGGGCCTCGGGAGTGTTTAGGATGGTTAACAGATCAATTTTTGGACTTAAAGCATTGTTGAAAATGTAAGGCTTCTGGTGTAATCGCAGCTGCAGTGGACTTGGCCATAGATGCGGAGCCATAAGTGCGGCTAAGGAGTCGCAGAAGCGATGTGGGAAAGCCTAGGGGAAGTCCGCAGATGCGGACCAATTGATCGCAGGAGCAGTGTTGGTTGGGGCTGTTGAAGGTCGCAGGTGCGAATGGCTAGCCGCATCTGCGAGCCTGTAGATGAGGACAAGTGACGCAGAAGCGGGAGACGGCTGGCTAGGCTAGGACCGCAGAACCAGTGGGGCAGAGTTAAAGTAAAACGCGCTGATGCGCAACTTTGACCGCATAAGCGGGCACATGGGGCGCAGGTGTGAAATCTCTGGCAGTGATATATTTCGAAAGGTATCAAGGGTTTTCTCATTTGGAGAGTTTTGGGACTCTATCTAAGGAAATTTTCGGAGTATTTCTCATTTATTCGATTTTGGTATTAGATATTAATTACCCATTGATCATTACGCTTATTGTTCATGAGTCTAAGATGGAATTTGGGGATTTTGGGCTATGTTTGTGGAGAGTGAGATTTGAAGGTTTGAAAACGATTTTGTGGTTGGAATTGGATGATTTTGGTGTGGTTGGACTCGAAATTGAATGGGTGTCCGAAATTTATGAATTTTGTTGGATTCTGAGGTGTGGCTCCAGGGTGAACTTTTGGGTTGAGTTTTTGACTTGAGTTAAAGACCTTAGCTTTATTTTTTGGAATCACTGCCTATGGCTCTTATTGATGGTATTGCGTTACTTTGACTAGATTCAGATCGTCCGGAGGTTGATACATGCAGGAAGGGCTTGTTAACTGAGTGATCGGGCTTGCTTGAGGTATGTATCTTACCTAAACTTGGTTGAGGCACAATATAGGATAAAATTAGTTCGTATTAAATACTCGTATAATAGAGCGACACGTAGAACCAAGACAGATGTAAAGCGAGACAAGTGGAAATCAAGACCGGGGGCAGCAGTTTCGGTTGGCACCAAGAAGCCCCCGAAGGGAATGTTGCTCATGAAGACAAATGAATGTCTGCCACCCGATAGCATTCAATGAAGAATATTCTGTAGTATTAAATACATAGTCCGTTACAGAAAATAGAGCATTCATAGCCTGCCGTTACACATTCTTCAATGGCTCCCATAATTGTCGTTTAAGAGGGGCTTGATCCTAGGTACATGTTCCCTAGGTGCAACTGTAAATAGTGACTTCTACAGCTATTAGAGGGACACGAATTTTCTGACATACTTATGCCATATACTATTCAAGAGCTCAATAACATTACATTTCTTGCTTATTAAGATTCATATTGCTGCCTTCGGAAGCTCCGTTCCCGGAACCAGGCTATCTACTATTTTATATCCATTTCAATGCTAAGTCTTGCATTTTATTTAATTTATTTAGCATTTTGGGATCAAATCGATTAGCTTGTCTATAAACCACGATAAAAATTCAACTGTACCATTTTACAGGTAAATAGTTTGGCACCCACCGTGGGGCTTAGACAGTTGCGTAATTGGGTTTGTCCTTGCATCTATTACTAACCTGTTTAATTCTTTTAGCGAAAAATCAAAACAATGGAAGATAACGATGTTAACATCACGCACAATGTTGAGGCCAAGGAAATCAGCCTCAACACGAAGATTCGATCAATGATATCCATAACGAGGGGATGACGCTATCGCGCCCCCTTTTTCTCGCAAAATCGAGTTTCGACATATCTGAGACAACTCCCTTCCTTTTGGGACGGGGTAAGGGATTTGAAGAGTCGCCACCTAACGGATTAAGGTGCGTTAGGGCACCTAGAGCAGTTAACTCATGAAACTAGTTTGCGTCACCAGAGATCGGGTAAGGGCTCGAAATTACCTTGAGGGGAAGGTGTTAGGCACCCCTCGAGGTCCACAACAGTGGGTCCCGGCCGAGCTTAATTAAGCGAATTAGTCTTAGGGGGAAGTAAAACAATTTAGACAAATACAAATTACTTTAAAATAGGATTAAAGGGGTCCTAGATTTTTTAGCCTATCGGATCATTCCATGCAATACTTTGTAACTTCCCCAAGTTGGGGTGCTACTCATAGTATTAGCGCACGGGTCATCATCTCCTTTACTACCCAATTACTATCTTTCAGTTGTTACCTAAGCGTTCTAATAGCTTCTAACTCGCGCCTTGTGCGTCCACTACCCGTCCCTTACCTATGGTCCTGGAGGTATTTAGGACCTCTATTCAGGGTGGTTCTAGACTGACCTATGTTGCTTAAAATGAGAAAAAGCTAGGCGACAAACAAAATTCAGATAGGACTTCATGTAAAGAACAAATAGGGGGCTCACATTAACCTCCACAAGTAGACAACAAATGCACGCAATTCAATCAGCAAATTTCGTTAATTTAGGATCCTATAGGCATGATATCTAGATGAGTAGAACAGAATATAAAGAAGCAGTTTATTAAGGCGAGCATCGGGACCTATTGGTTTGCCTACTGATTTTATGAAGCTTTGAATCTGGGCATTTTCAGACAGTAAAATATCAGAGTTTTAAACCCAGAATCAATAGCGAATCCTGTGGATACGTTGCCTAAGTGATTTATAAGAGCGCTTGAATTCAGAATAGACTAATAGGATCCTATAGGCATGATTTCTACGAGTTTGTTAATGACAGATCTATAGGCATGATTTCTAAGTGTAACATTGATTTTAACTCATAAAAACAATTTGATTTCTTTTAAATCCTATAGGCATGCTTTCTAATTGCTGAATATATTTAAACCCTTATAGGCAAGATTTCTAAGCTTCAGAATTGATTTCACCATATAGGCATGATATCTATTATATTCAAAAATCCTTTAAACATGATTTCTAGGTTTTGAAACTGATCCCTTTTATTCTTATAGGCATGATATTTATTAATCGTATGTGGGCAGAATTTTAAGCAACTTGCCAGGAAGGTTATTATTCAAACAGATAGAATCCTATAGACATGGTCACTAATGCATGTAAGTTATAAAATGTGCACGGATCCTATGGACAGGATTTCTAATGCAAGGGGTCTATAAACAGGATTTCTAGTTTGCGAGTAAAATACAAAACAAAACAATCCTATAGGCAGGATCCCTAAACAAGTAGTAGCATTCACATGATTCAATTAACATAATAAACCTATAGGCAGGAATTCTACTCAAGTATAAAGATATAAGGAAAAAAAACCCTGATTTTACTAATAAGCCCCAAATCTGTTTATTACAGAGATTATTGTAGCCCAGAATGAATAAATTACATAACAGTATCCATTACACTATAGGGAGCCTTAACAGGCCCAATATAAACCTGGGAACCAGGCCTTCAAACATAGCGACTTTGAAGCATAAAGGAGGATCCATCCATGGCACATAGGATTAGGTTCCTAGTGTGTCAAAGTTCCCAAGGGCCTCAGGGACCCCCGGCAATGCTCACACCAGGACCATACTTAAAGAAACAGTTCATAAAAGATTGGGAGAACAGCCCCAATGTGTCAGAGTTTGGAGGAGTCTCAAGGACCCTAGGCAGTGCTCACACTGGCGGTGGTAGGAATCTAAATAACTAAGAGTAGAAGATTGGAAACTAGTACATAGAGGGTAAGGGGGGACAGGTTTAGAAACTAGTACATAGAGAATAGCAACAGAACTGCACCAAGGAACAAACAAAATTCATGTTCAGCATATAGTTCGAACAAGTTTGCATTTTTGATTAGGCTAGATGCTAATATTAAACAATCATGGCTTAAGCACAAAAACAACTAGTAAACAAACAGGACACATGAATTAGCCACACATTGATCACATGTTTCTAGCAATGTTCGGAACATGAACTGTATTAGGAAGAGTTTCATATTGAAGATAGCTTAGCTGAACAACATCACTAAGTGGAATGAGGCAGTCACATAACAAACAGAATCATGCTGCAATTTGAAATAGACTAATTGAATAAAGCATATAGAACAGAATGGAATACTAGGAGTTAAGGCATACCAGTCGAGAAGAAAGCAAATAGGGATGCAACAGTAGCCAAATTCCAGAGAGTTAGGCCTTGGCTTTCAGCCGGCCAAATAGTGCAAAAACCAGAATAGTAGAACAACGAGAGAACTTAAGTTTTTAAGAAACAGAAAGTTTTAAAGTTGTGAAGTTGTTCAGTGAAGAAGTTATTTCTCAATGGGTTATAAAGCGTGTAAGTGATTAAAATCAGGGCAAGGGAAGGGCTTTTATAGCATACAATAGAGTCAAACAAATATGGTATAAAAATTAATTACACACAAATAAGGTATGAAAATTAATTAATCAATCAATTAAGGTCAGTCATGAATCAATTAACAGGATAGAAATGAGTAATTACCTGTCACGACTCGAATTTCCCACCCTCGGGAGTCGTGATGGTGCCTACTCGTAGAAGCTAGGCAAGCCACGATCTTAGAAATCATTAACTCTTTTTGTTTTTAATTCCTTTTTAACCAATTAAATTTACCGGAAATAAACAAATAAATTACAGCGGAATTTGAAATTTAGCGGAAGTCTTAAATAAAATATAAAACCAAAATATCCTGAAGACCAACACATGCCTCTAACCAGAACCTGGTGTCACAACATCCACGGACTGTCTAGGATTACTACAAATAAGTGTTTGAAAGAAAAGAACATAGTCTATCTTGAGTACAAATGACAACAGAACATAAAAACTGATAGAAGAGACGCCGGGCCTGCGAACGCTTGCAGGGCTACCTCGGAGTCTCGGACTGAAGGATAGCTCCCAATCTACTGCTGATGACCAAATGCTACTCCGGGACCTGGATCTGTGCAAAAGAGCACAGAGTGTAGTATCAGCACAACCGACCCCATGTGCTGGTAAGTGCCTAGCATAACCTCGGCGAAGTAGTGACGAGGCTAGGACCAGACTACCAAATAAACCTATGCAGTTATATAATGTACAGCGGAAAGTAAAGCAGGAATAAACCAGTAAGAATGGGAGGGGGAAACATGTTGTGGGGAGATAACAGTTCCGAATAAAGCATCAAGTAAGGAAAGGAACAACACAACTATAATGTCAACAAGAAGAAGAAATCAAATAAGTGCATGGCATCACCCTTCGTGCTTTAACTCTCGTCCTCACTAAGCAATAATATAATGAAAACATGCACGGCATCACCCTTCGTGCTTTTACTCTCTTTCCTCACCAAAGCAATTAGAATAACAAAATGTGCACGGCATCACCCTTTGTGCTTTTACTCTCTTTCCTCACATATAATCAATAGAATTGGCATGGAATGGTACATCGTGCGGCACGACATCACCCTTCGTGCTTTACACTCTTTCCTCACAATAGCTAACAATGCACGGCATCACCCTTCGTGCTTTAACACTCTTCCTCACCCAAACAACAATCACAAACAAGGGCAAGGGAAATAGACAAGAACATATAGGAATCCCGGCTAGGGAACAATAATTAAATAATTAAATCCCGGCAAGGGAACAACAAGTAAATAATTAAATCCCGGCAAGGGAACATTTTAATAACTCTTTCTCTATCTTTCAATTTTTACTTCATAACTCGCTTTACCACTTGAGTCAATGCTCCAAAGGGTCCAATCATCTCATATACTTCCACAATTCATAATATAACTCGAGCCAATGCTCCAAGATGTTCAAAAGTCTCAATTCCTTCCACAAACTTTTCACAACAACTAGATATCATCACCAAAGCATGGAGAATACAATGAAATCAAGATATTCACAATATAAAGACTCACGGTCATGCTAGACACCAACGTATAGATACTCATCACCATGCCTATACATCGTACACGACTAATACCACATAGCAAATAGGACTCAACTCCTAATCCCTCAAGCTAAGGTTAGACCAAACACTTACCTCGATGCCTTGGACACAACTCAAGTCTCAATTATAGCTTTACCCCTTGATTCCACCGCCAATTCGCTCGTATCTAATCAGCAATTACTTAATTACATCAATAAGTATTAAATGAATCAACCCCAATGCATGAAAATAAGTTTTTCAAAGTTTTACCCAAAAAGTCAAAAATTGCCCCCGAGCCCACGTGGTCAAAACCCAAGGTTCGAACCAAAACCCGATTACCCATTCCCCCACGAACTCAAATATATGATTTGTTTTGAAATCGGACCTCAAATTGAGGTCCAAATCCCCAATTTTTGAAAAACCTAGGTTCTACTCAAAACACCCAATTTCCCCCATGAAAATCTTTGATTTTTGGTTGAAATCATGTTAAAAGATGTTAATGAATGAAAAAAATGAGTAAAAACTAACTTACAATTGATTTGGAAGAAGACTTGTTCTTGGAAAATCGCCTAAGTGTGTTTGGGTTTGAGAAAATAAGAAAAATGGGGTTCAAAATCGTTTAAGTGTAAAAATTGCAGGTCTCTGATATGGGAAATGCGAATAGGGGTTCGCAATTGCGAACCCCGACCTCTGTAGATATGGGAATTGCGAAGCTTAGTTCGCATTTTCGAACACTTCGAAAATCCGGGACTTTCGCATTTGCGATCAAAAAGGTCGCATTTGCGACTGGCCCTACTTCGCATTTGCGGACCACTTGGTCGCATTTGCGATCAGGCCTTTACAGTCCCTTTCTCGCATTTGCGATGCAAGGTTCGCATTTGCGAGCTCGCATTTGCGAGACTGGCTTTGCAAATGCGAAGCCTGCAGATCAGAAATACCAGCGACTTTTCAAAGTCCAAAAATGCACCCGTGGCCTACTCAAAACTCACCCGAGCCCTCGGGGCTCCAAACCAAATATACACACAACCTCAAAAATATCCTACGGACTTATTCGTGCGATCAAATCGCCAAAATAACATCATAAACATCAAATTAAACCTCAAAATCCATGAATTCTTTCAAACTTCATAAAACATCAAATTTTCCAGTTTAGGTCCGAATCACGTCAAACGACGTCCGTTTTCAACCAAATTTCACAGGAATGACTTAAACCATATATAAGACCTGTACCGGGCGCCGGAACCAAAATATGGGCCCGATACCAACACGTTCTAATAAATTTTCATTTTAAATTTCCTTAAACAATTTCAGAAAATAATTTTACAAAAAAATTCATTTCTCGGGCTTGGGACCTCGGAATTCGATTCCGGGCATACGCCCAAGTCCCATATTTTCCTACGGACCCTCCGGGTCTGTCAAATCACGGGTCCGGGTCCGTTTACCCAAAATGTTGACCAAGGTCAAATTTATTCATTTTAACATCAAAACTTAGCATTTTTCACAAAATTTCATATTTAAGCCCGGACTGCGCATGCAAAACGAGGCAACTCTAAATGAGGTTTTCAAGGCCTCGGAGACACAGAATTCAATTAAAAATAGGTGATGACCCCTTTGGATCGTCACATTCTCCACCTCTAAAACAACCGTTCGTCCTCGAACGGACAGAAGAAGGAAGTACCTGAGTCGGGGAAAAGATGAAGATAACGGCTCCGCATATCGGACTCGGACTCACAGGTCGATGCCTTAGGGGGCTGACCTCTCCACTAGACACGAACAGAAGGGAAACTCTTCGACCTCAACTGACGAATCTGCCGGTCTAGAATAGCTACCGGCTCCTCCTCATAAGACAAGTCCTTGTCCCACTGGACAGTGCTAAAATCTAACATGTGGGCTGGGTCGTCGTGATACCTCCAAAGCATGGACACATGAAACACTGGACGCACGGCTGATAAGCTCGGCGGCAAAGCAAGTCTATAAGCCACCTCTCCCACTCGATCAAGAATCTCAAACGGACCAATGAACCTAGGGCTAAGCTTTCCCTTCTTCCCAAATCTCATCACGCCCTTCATAGGCGACACTCGGAGCAATACCCGCTCACCAACCATAAAAGCCACATCTCGAACCTTGCAGTCTGCATAGCTCTTTTGCCTGGACTGAGCTGAACGAAGCCTATCCTGAATGATCCTAACCTTGTCCAAGGCCTCCTGAACCAAATCTGTACCCAACAACCGAGCCTCTCCCGGCTCAAACCATCCAACCGGAGACCGACACCGCCTACCATATAAGGCCTCATAAAGAGCCATCTGGATGCTCGACTGGTTGCTGTTGTTGTAGGCTAACTCCGCTAAAGGCAAAAACTGATCCCAGGAACCTCCAAAGTTAATAACACAAGCTCGGAGCATATCCTCCAAAATCTGAATAGTCCGCTCCGACTGACCGTCCGTCTGGGGATGAAGTGTTGTGCTCAACTCAACTCGTGTGCCCAACTCTCGCTGAACTGCTCTCCAGAAACGCGAGGTAAACTGCGTACCCCGGTCCGAAATGATAGATACGGGCACACCATGAAGGCGAACAATCTCCCGAATGTAGATCTCAGCTAACCTCTCAGAAGAATAGGAGACTGCCACAGGAATGAAATGNNNNAGGCGCTCGAACTGCCTCCGATAGGCCTCTCGCTGTGTAATGGGGAGAAACTTCTCCAGAAATAGCTGTGTGAACTGCTCCCAGGTCAAGGCTGGCGATCCTGCTGGTCTCGCTAAGCAATAATCCCTCCACCATGTCTTGGCGGATCCAGACAAGCGAAATGTAGCGAAATCAACCCCATTAGTCTCAACAATACCCATGTTCCGAAGAACCTCGTGACAACTGTCCAGATAATCCTGGGGATCCTCAGTACATGCACCGCTAAAGGTAGTAGTGAAGAGCTTGGTAAACCTGTTCAATCTACACAAAGCATCGGCAGACATAGCTGCTCCATCACCGGCCTGGGCTACCACGCCCGGCTGAGCTGCTCCAACTCGCTGAACTGCTGGAGTCTGAGTCTGGGGGCTACCTGCTCCAGAGTACGAGTAGCAGGAGTCTAGGCTCCTCCTCCAGCCTGACAAGTGGCTGGTGCTACAGGAAGTAAGCCTGTACGGGTGACACTCTCCATGAGGCCCACCAATCGGACCAAAGCGTCCTGAAGAACTTGGGTAGCAATAAACCCCTCTGGGACCTGAGCTGGGCCCACCGGAACTGCTGGAGTCGGAACCTTGTCATCAAAGTCAACCTGAGGCTCCGCTGCTGGTGCTGCTACTCGGGGCTGAGCTCTGCCCCTACCTCGGCCTCTGGCACGGCCTCCGCCTCGCCCTCTGCCCCTCGTGGGAGCTGCTGCTGGGGGCTCAGGCTGCTGATCGGTAGATGAGGAAGCGCGTGTTCTTGCCATCTGCGAAAGAACAGAGTAGGAATTCAATTAGCATTTGAGAAACAAAACCGCACGACAGGAAAGAATAAGTGTGAAGTTTTCCTAACTCCGTAGCCTCTGGGGGATAAATACAGACGTCTCCGTACCGATCCCTCAGACTCTACTGAGCTTGTCCGTGAATTGTGAGACCTGTGTAACCTAGAGCTCTGATACCAACTTGTCACGACCCGGATTTCCCACCCTCGGGAGTCGTGATGGCGCCTACTCGTAGAAGCTAGGCAAGCCACGATCTTAGAAATCATTAACTTTTTTTGTTTTTAATTCCTTTTTAACCAATTAAATTTACCGAAAATAAATAAATAAATTACAGCGGAATATGAAATTTAGCGGAAGTCTTAAATAAAATATAAAACCAAAATATCCTGAAGACCAACACATGCCTCTAACCAGAACCTGGTGTCACAACATCCACGGACTGTCTAGGATTACTACAAATAAGTGTTTGAAAGAAAAGAACATAGTCTGTCTCGAGTACAAATGACAACAGAACATAAAAACTGATAGAAGAGACGCCGGGCCTGCAAATGCCAGCAAGGCTACCTCGGAGTCTCGGACTGAAGGATAGCTCCCAATCTACTGCTGATGACCAAATGCTACTCCGGGACCTGGACTGTGCAAAAGAGCACAGAGTGTAGTATCAGCACAACCGACCCCATGTGCTGGTAAGTGCCTAGCCTAACCTTGGCGAAGTAGTGACGAGGCTAGGACCAGACTACCAAATAAACCTGTGCAGTTATATAATGTACAGCGGAAAGTAAAGCAGGAATAAACCAGTAAGAATGGGAGGGGGAAACATGTTGCGGGGAGATAACAGTTCCGAATAAAGCATCAAGTAAGGAAAGGAACAACACAACTACAATGCCAACAAGAAGCAGAAACCAAATAAGTGCACGGAATCACCTTTCGTGCTTTTACTCTCGTCCTCACCAAGCAATAATATAATTAAAACGTGCACAGCATCACCCTTTGTGCTTTTACTCTCTTTCCTCACCAATGAAATTAGAATAATAAAATGTGCACGGCATCACCCTTCGTGCTTTTACTCTCTTTCCTCACATATAATCAATAGAATTGGCACGGAATGGTACATCGTGCGGCACGACATCACCCTTCGTGCTTTACACTCTTTCCTCACAATAGCTAACAATGCACGGCATCACCCTTCGTGCTTTAACACTCTTCCTCACCCAAACAACAATCACAAACAAGGGCAAGGGAAATAGACAAGAACATATAGGAATCCCGGCAAGGGAACAACAATTAAATAATTAAATCCCGGCAAGGGAACAACAATTAAATAATTAAATCTCGGCAAGGGAACATTTCAATAACTCTTTCTCTATCTTTCAATTTTTACTTCATAACTCGCTTTACCACTTGAGCCAATGCTCCAAAGGGTTCAATCATCTCATATACTTCCACAATTCATAATATAACTCGAGCCAATGCTCCAAGATGTTCGAAGGTCTCAATTCCTTCCACAAACTTTTCACAACAACTAGAAATCATCACCAAAGCATGGAGAATACAATGAAATCAAGATATTCACAATATAAGGACTCACGGTCATACTAGACACCAACGTATAGATACTCGTCACCATGCCTATACGTCGTACACGACTCATACCACATAGCAAATAGGACACAACTCCTAGTCCCTCAAGCTAAGGTTAGACCAAACACTTACCTCGATGCCTTGAATACAACTCAAGTCTCAATTATAGCTTTACCCCTTGATTCCACCGCCAATTCGCTCGTATCTAATCACAAATTACTTAATTACATCAATAAGTGCTAAATGAATCAACCCCAATGCATGAAAATGAGTTTTCCAAAGTTTTACCCAAAAAGTCAAAAATCGCCCCCGGGCCCACGTGGTCAAAACCCGAGGTTCGAACCAAAACCCGATTACCCATTCCCCAACGAACTCAAATATATAATTTGTTTTGAAATCGGACCTCAAATTGAGGTCCAAATCCCAAATTTTTGAAAAACCTAGGTTCTATCCAAAACACCCAATTTCCCCCATGAAAATCTTTGATTTTTGGTTGAAATCATGTTAAAAGATGTTAATGATAGAAAGAAATGAGTAAAAACTAACTTACAATTGATTTGGAAGAAGACTTGTTCTTGGAAAATCGCCTAAGTGTGTTTGGGTTTGAGAAAATATGAAAATGGGGTTCAAAATCGTTTAAGTGTAAAAATTGCAGGTCTCTGATATGGGAATTGCGAAGCTTAGTTCGCATTTGCGAACACTTCGAAAATTCGGGACTTTCGCATTTGCGATCAAAAAGGTCGCATTTGCGACTGGCCCTACTTCGCATTTGCGGACCACTTGGTCGCATTTGCGATCAGGCCTGCACAGTCCCTTTCTCGCATTTGCGATGCAAGGTTCGCATTTGCGAGCTCGCATTTGGGAGACTGGCTTAGCAAATGCGAAGCCTGCAGATCAGAAATACCAGCGACTTTTCAAAGTCCAAAAATGCACCCGTGGCCTATCCAAAACTCACCCGAGCCCTCGGGGCCCCAAACCAAATATTCACACAACCTCAAAAACATCCTATGGACTTATTCGTGCGATCAAATAGCCAAAATAACATCATAAACATCGAATTAAACCTCAAAATCCATAAATTCTTTCAAGCTTCATAAAACATCAAATTTTCCAATTTAGGTCCGAATCACGTCAAACGACGTCCGTTCTCAACCAAATTTCACAGGAATGACTTAAACCATATATAAGACCCGTACCGGGCGTCGGAACCAAAATACGGGCCCGATACCAACACGTTCTAATAAATTTTCATTTCAAATTTCCTTACACAATTTCAGAAAACAATTTTACAAAAAAATTCATTTCTCGGGCTTGGGACCTCGAAATTCGATTCCGGGCATACGCCCAAGTCCCATTTTTTCCTACGGACCCTCCAGGACCGTCAAATCACGGGTTCAAGTCTGATTACCCAAAATGTTGGCCAATGTCAAATTTATTCATTTTAACATCAAAACTTAGCATTTTTCACAGAATTTCATATTTAATCTTTCCGGCTACGCGCCCGGACTGCGCACGCAAAATGAGGGGACTTTAAATGAGGTTTTCAAGACCTCAGAGACACAGAATTCAATTAAAAACAGGTGATGACCCCTTTGGATCGTCACATTACCACTTAATTTAATGAAGATCTCACACGGAATCAATTAGTAACTAAGAATGAGGTTTAATAAAGTAATAACTAATCCCGGAATCAATTAGGAGTCAATAACACAAAATCAGCCAGTAGTCGGGTACACAAATAAGGTAAGAACAAGTAAGAACTTAATAAGGAAATACGGGTATTAAATTCAAACCCTAATTTAGGCAAGTAAATCAATTAACACTTTAATTGACAGAGCTAAGGCAAACATGAAAGAACAGTAGAATAAATGGCCAAATAATCGAAACCCTAGGAACTATGAAGACAGATATATGGAGCTTAATTAAATTAAGTAAAAATCATTCAAAAAAGTAAATAAAAATTAGAGATGAAAACACTTAAATGTTTAAAACATTTTTTGAAGAAATGCATTAGAACCAAAACCCTAGCTTTTAGGGTAAATGAAATCGGTCAACAATAACAGTAAAAGCAGAAAATTTTAAGGGAAAAATACCAAACAAACACAAAATTGCTCCACATCTAAAGAGATCTAAACGGATTCAACCAGAAATAGCCAGGTTCATAAAAATAGACAGAAGCGAATCAAATCTGGTTTGAACCAGACATTTGGAACCATAAAAATACCAAAACAATCGTACTTACAGATTTCGGAGTGAACATAGACGGAATAGTCGAGAAAAGAGAGTCTTTGAACGAGATTTGGTTTGAGTCTTTGAGATTCATATCAAGCAACATGAAAATCATACAACCAGTAGAGAGATGAGGCCGGATAAGGCATGAAACCAAAGGAAAACCCCATGAGTCAAGGGGGATTTGTGACGGCGGGATAGGGTTAGAGGGGGTGAGAGATAGAAGAGATGAGAGACGGGATCCAAAGGCAGCGGGTTGGGGGGAAATGAGGATAGGGTTTAGGATTAGAATAATTAAAAAAGGAAGGTCGATCATGGACCGTTGATCTTCTGTGATCAACGACCAGGATTAATTTTAGGCTGGGGCGGCTTATTGGATGGGTAGGGTAGTTGGGTTTGGGTATTGGGTTATGGGTTAGGATAATTGGGCAGACTAGTTATTGGGCTGGGGTCCGAAAATTTAATTGAAGAGGGGCTATATTTTAAATACCCATTTAATTTAATAAAGTAATTTATAAATGATAAAAAATGCTATTTGTATATGAAAATAATTTGAAATAATTACTTAATGTTATAAAATATAAAAAGTTATTTTTCATGTAAATAAAGTAATTATGCATACATGAGCTATTATTGCAAAATGTGCGATTCTAGCCTCAAAATGCAAATGTAATTATAAAAATGCAATTAAAATATTTAAGCACTATATGGGCATAAATGATAAATTTAGATGATTAAATCATCATAAAAATTATATGAGGGATAATTATTGGATATTTGTATATAAAAAATGCAGAAATAACTTGATATAAAGCTTTAAAAATTATAGAAAAATTATAGAAATACTTCTGCATGTTTGTAAATGCATGTGCACTATTTCTAAAAATAAATATGCATATTTGAAATATATGAGGGAAAAATTGGGTATCAACAACGCCACGCATCCATGAGGGGTAACATCCACGACATGTTTTGGAGGCAACTCCTGATGATGCTGAAGACGAGCACATTGCGGAAATAGTGAGAATCCAGAGGGAACAACAAAAGGCTATTATGGGCCATCTCTTGCAACAAGATCAGGTCATGACGAAGTTGAGGCATGCATTGTCGGGTGCTTCCAACAATGCGAATGGAAGAGGTCTAGTTCCTCCCGGTGCTCCCGCAAATCAAACAACACAAAGGGCTGATAACAACACCCGATGGGTGAGGTCGGCTTTGATGGGGCCGGGGGGAACGACATCGGATCCGATAGCAATAACAAGAACGGTCCCCTTAAAACCAAGCTCATGCTGTTTATAAGGGAAATAAATGCCCGAACGGATCAAATCTTGGGTGCACCGCTAGTATTGAAAGGACCGAACTCAAAGAAATACACCCAATTTCCATTCAAACCAAGCGCGGCACTGGAGTTGTTCCCGAAGCAGTTCAAGATGCCTGACGTTCCAAAATATGATAGGACTTCAGATCCTCAGGAGCACATCACCACCTATACAACGACAATGAAGGGAAATGACTTAGCTCCACATGACATTGAGTCAGTCCTATTGAAGAAGTTCGGGGAGACCCTCACGAAAGGCGCCTTGACATGGTATTCACTTTTACTCGAGCACTCAATAGATAATTTCGAGACGCTCGCAGATTCTTTTATCAAGGCCCATGCCGAGGCTAGAAAGGTACAGGCCCGAAAGGATGACATATTCAGGATTGCGCAAGGAGAGTCCGCATTGTTGCGACAGTTCGTGACTAGATTTCAGAAGGAAAGGATGCTGGTACCGGCCATACCATATGAATGGGTAGATGAAGCATTTACGAAAGGGCTGAATCTGACGAGTTCGGATGTTTCCCGAAAACTGAAACAAGGCCTGCTGGAGTTCCACGATACAACATGGGCATATGCACACAACCGCTACTAGTCGAAGATAAGAATAGAGGATGACCAACTTGGTTCCCCAATATCAACCAAGGGTTGGGACCGAAAAAGGAATAAGGAAAAGATGAAGGATGACTTCGACGCAGATCGACGGTCTTCTAGGGGTCGGTACGAAAGGGTTGAAGGATGCGAAAGAGGTTTTAGGTCGGCGGATAGATTCGTTACCGATAGGCGAGCTGATCGTAGACGGAATAATATATCATTGCATGACAAAGAGGTATCGGGCTCCCGGGATTCCACCTACCCTAGGTTGTCCAAATATAACTTCAATGTCAGCATAATGGAACTGGTATCGACGATGAGGAACATTAAGGAAGCACGATTCCCGAGGCCGGTGAGATCCGACCCAAGTAAGAGGGATCCTAATCTATGGTGTGAGTACCTTAGGACCAATGGCCACCGGACTGGAGATTGTCGACATCTGCGCGAGGAGGTGGAGACATTGCTGAAAAATGGCCATCTTAGAGAATTCTTAAGCGACCGGGCTAAGAACAACTACGGCCGCAACCGAGATAACGTGGAACCCTTGAACACAGGAGAAGATCCTCCTCGTCTGACGATCAACATGATTTTTAAGAGGAACGAGATTAATGGTGTAACCTTTTTGGCGACAAAAAAGACGAAGGTATCGACCCATAGCAAGAGACTACGAAAAATTGCTGAGGATGACATCACCTTCACGGAGGAGGATGCAGATGGACTCCTACTACCTCACAACGATGCCCTAGTAATTTCTCTTAATGTTTTAGATTTTAAAATTAAACGTATTTTGTTGGACCCAAGGAGTTTAGCCAGTATCATCCAATGGTGCTGGAACAAGCCAAGCTAACCGAAAGCATTATTCCGGCCACGACCTCGTCCAGATCAATTTAGCAAGTGTGACAAACCGAGGGGAAATTCTGCTGCCCACGAATTCCAAAGGGGTAATAAAGACAACCCTTTTTGAAGTAGTAGACGATGATATGGGCTACAATATTATTCTTGGAAGACCATGGTTGCACGAGATGAAGGTTATGCCGTCAACATATCATCAACTTCTGAAATTCCCAACTCCGGAGGGAATAAGTAAATATGAGGAGATCAACCTGCGAAAAGGGAGATGAACACGATCTCAGTTTCCAATAGCAAAGGGAAGGAACATGCGGCATAGCAATTACAGGATTTGACACCTGCTCCCGAGCCTAACAAAGAAAACAGGGGGGAGGAAACGGCGGAATCCTATCAGGTATCAAGATATTTCCAAGTACCAGAAGAAACTGACGCAACCAAATCCACAGTGGAAGAACTCGAGAAAGTCGCATTGTTGTAGAAATTCTTGGAGAGGAAGTTCCACTTGGGGACAAGACTAAACCCCGAGCTTAGGTCAGGATTTATAGAATTTTTTAAATTTAGCGTTGACTTTTTTGCATGGTCGCATGCGGATATGACAGGTATTCCGCCAGAGGTGGCCATGCACAAGTTAAGCCTGGATCCTAACATCCCTCCGGTAAGGCAGAAGCAACGCTCTATTGCCTAGGTGAGAAACAAATTTGTCAAAGAAGAGGTAACTCGATTGCTTGATCGGTTCAATCCGGGAGATAAACTACCCTGACTGGCCAGCTAACTTAGTATTAGTTTCTAAAAAGAATAATAAATTTTACATGTGCATAGATTATAAGGATCTGAATAAGGTGTGCCCAAAATATTAGTTCCTATTGCCAAACATTGATCAAATGATTAATGCGAGGCCGGGCATAAGTTGATGAGTCTCCTTAATGCCTATTCCGGGTAAAACCAAATCAAAATAAACCCGGAGGATTAGGAAAAAACTTCGTTCATAACGAATTTCGACACATATTACTATAATGTGCTGCCTTTCGGGCATAAGAAAGTAGGAGCCACTTATCAGAGGCTTGTGAATTTGAAAAACAAATAGGGAAAACCATAAAAGTTTACATAGATGATATGTTGGTTAAGTCTTAGAATGCAAGTGATCATCTTAAACACCTATAATAAACCTTTGACATCCTAAGGAAGCACAACATAAAGCTTAACCTCAAAAAGTGTGCATTCAATGTCATCTCCAGTAAATTCTTAGGGTTCCTGGTGTCAGAAAGGGGGATCGAAGTCTATCCCTTTAAAATTAAATCCATAAAGGACATCCCCGACCAGCTATCAAACGTGAAAGAGGTTCAAAGGTTAATAGGAAGACTAGCCACTTTAAGAAGATTTATTTCCCGATCTTCGGAATAATGTCATCAGTTCTTTTCACTTCTGATAAAAAAAAGAACAACTTCGAATGGACTCCGGAATGCCAACGGGCTCCGAAAGATTTGGAAACTCGCTACCCACATCTGGAAAAATTGGCCTTAGCTCTACTAGTAGCCGCTCGAAAGCTTAGGCTTTATTTTTAGTAGCATTAGATAACCGTAGTGACAACTTCTCCCCTGCGGAATATCCTTCACAAACCTGAACTATCAGGTCAACTGGCCAAATGGGCAATCGAAATGAGTGAATTTGACATAGAGTATAAACCTTGGACTGCGATCAAGTCACAAGTTTTGGCCGATTTTGTGGCCGATTTCAGTCCCGGACTGCTGCCTTTAGCCTCTAATGAAGAGGTGATGGTGTCATAATCGACATCAAGAGTCTAAAAGTTGTTCACAGACGGAGCTTCCAATGTGAAAGGGTCGGAGCTCGGGGTAGTACTAATCACGCCCTCGAGGGAAACCCTAAGGCAGGCCATAAGAACTGTTCCCTTGACTAACAATGAAGCCGAGTATGAGGATTTAATTCCAGACTTTGCTCGCAAGGTTCAGGGAATGGTCAATCACCCATACCCCGAGGGAAGAAAATGCGGAAGCAGACGCACTGGCCAATCTGGGCTCGTCCACGAAAATGAAGGGATCAGACTCTGGTACGATCGTGCAGCTTACGCATTCGCTATTGGATGTAGATGGTTATTACAAAATAAACACCACAAATTTGTTTTGGAACTGGCGAAATGATATCATTGATTATCTTGAGCATAGAAAACTACCCGAATATCCTAAAACATCCCGGGAACTGCGCACTAAAGCAGTCCGTTACTGCTTTAAGGGAGGCCAATTGTATAGAAAGTCTTTCCAAGGCCCTTTGGCCCGATGTTTAGGAGCCTTCGAGGCTAATTAAGGCTTGAGAGAAGTTCACGAAGGAATATGTGGAAATCACTTGGGTACGGACTCTTTGGTATTGAAGGTAATTAGTGCAGGATACTACTGGCCCCGGATGGAACAAGACGCTAAGACATATGTTTAGAAATGCGATAAGTGTCAAAGCCATGCACCGTTGGTGCATTAACCCGCAGAATGATTGCACTCGATTTTGTCACCCTGGCCATTCATGAAATGGGGATGGACATAATCGGTCCGCTATCTCCGACTCCCACTAAGGTAAGTTTTGTTTTTATTTTAACTAACTACTTTTATAAGTGGGTTGAAGCAGGTCCTTCCCAAAAAATCAGCGAGCGCGAAATGGTCGATTTCCTATGGGAGAACATAATTTGCTGGTTCGGGATACCAAAAGAGATAACATGCGACATCGGGCCGCAATTTATAGGCGCAAAGGTACGAAATTCCTTGAAGACTTGAAAACCAAAATAATCGCATCATCGCTATACCACCCGAGTGCAAACGGCCAAGCGGAACTCAAAAGAGATTGGAAGCAGCCAAAGGCAAATGGCCCAAAGAGTTACCAGGAGTACTACGGGCATACCAAATGACCGCCAAGTCAAGCATGGGAGAGACACATTTCTCTCTCGTGTATGGAGCAGAAGCCTTGATTCAAGTGAGAGTGGGAAGCCTACCATGAGATACTTCCGGGTGGACAAAGAAGCAAACAACAAAGCATTGTTGGTCAGTCCGGAGGAACTTGGCGCATATAAGGATGTTCGACCATAAAGAAGAATGGAAAGATACTAAAATTGGAGGGCCAATCTTCATTATTTCAAAGTAGGAGACTTGGTTTTAAGGAAAGTAACTCAAAACACCCGGGAGCTCAACGTATGAAAGCTGGGTCCAACGTGGGAAGGCCCCTACCGTGTTTCAGCTGTTGCCGGGAAAGGATCATACGAACTAATACATCAAGATGGGGTAAAATTACCGAGTAACTGGAACGTGGTACACCTTAAAAGGTACTATTGCTGATGGGGACCGCTTATACTGAAAGTATGTGCTGCACTCTTTTTCCGTTCGTCCAGTTTTTGTCCCAGTTGGGTTTTTCTGGTAAGGTTCTTAACGTGAAAACAAGGAAAAGCATACTACGAAGGAAGCGCATAAATAAAACCTTTAAATGAAAAGGCATGGAAACAATGAACTATTACGGGGCGGTTAGATAATCTTTTGCTCAGTAGCAAGCTTCCTACCAGGAAATAAAGCTTGCTATTTAGCCAAAGGTTACCCGACCTTTCACGAGTGCAAGCCATTGGGGTGGTTAGGTAGTCTTTGTCTCTATAGAAAAATTACTAATGGGACGTGATGCTTGCTGTCGAACCAAAGATTATCCAATCATTTGCTAGTGGAGTCATCAAAGGAATAAGACTTCCAGTGTGCTAATCCACATTTCTCGCATTCGAACACTGGGGGGAACGATATGAGAATATGGAAAATGGCTTCCACATAAATCGGAATCCAGGAAAAAAGATGTATCATCGGGACCAAGAACTGCACGGCCAGCCCCGTAGAAACAAGTTGTACAAATTAGCCACAAGTAATGGCAGTTTCTTTTTAGCACAATAAATTCCTAGGTACTTTTGAAAATGGAAGGAATAAAGTAAAGTTCTTTTATTTTTATCTTGTTTCTTGTCCAAACGATGAATTAATTTTATCATTTGAAAGTTAATCAAGTACTTCAAATACCAGTGCCGGAATGAATAGGAGACGTCCTCTTCAAGAACACCGTAAACATAAGAGGGCCCTCTTTTATGAAACCTTAATAGTAAAGGGTTGGTTCCGAAAGAACTTATGCACATAATCCAAATTCCATCGGGAAAAAGTGCACTTTTACATGTCGACGCAAAAAAGTAAAATTTGTGCAATGCTCAAACGAAAAAAACACATTTATATATATAACAAACATGCCAAGAAGCACAAGTACAAAAGTATGAAAAAAGTAATACCAAGGGAAAAGAAAGCAAAAGCTAAACTTCTGAGTCCCCAAAACATGGGGGAAGGGAAGCATCTGCGCCCCCAGGAGAAGTAGGCGGATCTGCCGCCGGCTCAGGACCTTGGCCTTCATCATCATCCCCTTCAAGTTCCTCCTCCGTTCCCGAGAATGCGAAACTGGAACTAGAAGAGTCAGTTGCATCAAGCTGAATCGGGAAGCCCCTTCGGGTAGTTGACTCCAGTTCACGGGCCTTAGCGATCTCAACATCAAAGTCAATGATGCCCGCTTTGGTCTCTTCCAAATTTTGTCTCCTCACACTATACATAGAATATGTTTTTTCAACAATGAGGATCTAGCGGTCTGAAGGCTGACGTTAGGGTCACGGATAGTGATGTTATAAACTTTATTATGCTGCATGACCTTCTTATACTTCTCTTCCGTCCAGGCATGCTTCTCCTCAGCAGCACCAGCCTCTTCAGCTTTGGAGTTCAAGGCTACCTTCAAATTATTGTCTTTCAAGAGAGGCAGCCTCGTGCTCGGCAGCAAAAAGAACATCATTTTAGACCTCAGACCACTTTGCCTTGGCCTCTTCAAATTGTACCCTTAACAGGGCGGCCTCTTGGTTGAGGGTCACCACCTCTTATTCTCTCTGCTACAATTAAGCCTCCAACTCAACAACTTCGGCAGCTTATGCTTCCGGTGCCGGGAGGCGAGCAGTAATTTGCTCCCGCTCAGCCAATAGTTGATCTCACTCAGATGTGAGTTTCTCTTTATCAAGCATCAACCTCTGAAGGCCCTCAGAAGCAAGGAAGTTAGCCTGCAAGGCAAAAGTTCAAATAAAAAATCCTACCATAGTGAAGTTAGAAGAAACAATAAAGGGAACAAATATCATACCGCTTTTGCGTTGTGCATGCATGGCATTGTTTATCATACACTCCCCCGAGAGAGAATGTCTTTTACTCTTATATTTATCTGAATCCAGAGACTTCAGGTACTTGGAGAGTTCCACCGGCCGGGATAGCAGATGGCACTTGGTAGAGACCGAGAGGGAGACACTACTCCTCCTCCGAGGATCTACAAAGGGGGAGGGGAGGCAAATAGTTATGCCCCAAATTCCCATGGATTGGGGACTGGGGAGGAGGGACATCCTCCTCTCGGTTGTCTGCGGTTGGTGATGTACAAGTATTTGGTGGTGAAGGCATGGTTGGCGAAGAAGGAGATGAAATTGATGGCGTTGTGGGTTGAGAAGGAGCTGCGGCAAAAGAAGTGCTAGCTATTGGTTGCTCATCAATCGAAGATGGAGGCCCTGTACCCAGCCTCACAGTACCGGGAGTAGCAATTGGAATTCGGAAGTGAGAGGTGGCATCTTCCACTATATCACACTCTCCCCCAAAGCGCCTGGACGTCGTCCTCGGTTGGTGTAACTAGCTCAATAGATTGAGCATTCTGTTGAGTTGATGAATGTCGCCGTCTCCTCTGTAGAGAACCAATTCATCACTGGCTCCCCCACATCATCGATCACCATAGTGTCTATGGCTGGCTCGGGTGAGGCGTTCTTCACCTTTTTATTTTTACCTCGACTGTAGAAGAACGTCGCTTTTTTGTTGCTTGTTCTCCGGCCGGGGACTCTGAGAGAAAAAGTCTATACTGGAAGCATGTGTGATGACACCCGTTCGGGTGAAGGCCTCCTACAGCAACTTCGTCGCATCTACATGATCAACCAAAATGTCCTCCTCGGAGACGGTAACAGAACCCTGCGGAAGACCTGAATTCAACAAAAAGAGAAGTTAACCAGTTTTCTTATACGCGAGGTAAAAACAAGATTAGTTAGAAAATAAACTTACCATGATTTTTGGCCTTCCACCCGTATTTGAGGGCCAATTCTTTCTACCGACAAGTTTCAGGCGTAGTAACATCCAAAATCTTCTGGACCTACTGATCCATGCATTCAACACATTGTGGTGTCCACCGAGTTACTAAAATAATGAAAAGAGAAGAATGAGTAACAACATGAAACAATCTTTAATCAGAGAAAAGAATGACGTTGAACTTATATGTACGAGTCCATGACTCAGGAAAGGATGGAGTTGTAGCCGGGATGATATCCCTGGTAGCAACTACAGCGAACCGCTCTATCCATCCACGATCGTTGTCGTCATCCATGCTGGTGAGCAAAGCATGGTGACCACGTTTGCTAAAGTTTATCATTCCCCCATGAAAAATCTTGGGGATAAAAGGTTTATCATTCGAGCCAGGGAGAGCTCTTCCCCCGTCTCCTGACATAACCGCCAAAGACAGGCTACCGTCCATCACACAGAAGGGCTCACATGTGCCAAGAAGACTTGATAGCGAAAGCAAAACTCCAAGATCACGGGGTCAAGTCCTCCCCCCTCCCCCCAATGAGAATGGGCCCTAAGTGAAGGGGTACGTGTAAGCGTACATAAAACCCTTCCTAGGGAAGGTTACCCGCTCCACTAGATCGGGAGCGATGATGTTCAAATCATGGCAACCATACTTTTTCTTCACAACATGAATGCTAGAAGGACGGATGAAAGAAGGGTATACACCAACAACCTATGTGTGGGAGTTAGCAGAAGGGAACTTCTTTTTGAAGTCCTTGGTTGTATTAAGCCTTCTGGGGATAATGGTGCTCACCGTAGGAGGAGCAGCAGCATCAAGTGCTTTCCTTATTCTTTGAAGAGCTAGAGTTTTTGGAAGTGGAGGCCATGGTTAGCAGAAAGAAGTGAGAATTTCTCTGAAGAAGAAGGTTAAAGAAAGATGAAATCAAGAGAGAGTTAAGTAACAAAAGTTGAGAGATTTTAAAAAATTATGAAGTGTGAAAGAAGGAGAATGAGGCGTATAAGTACAGGAATAAGCGCCTAAATCGTGGCCATGATTACCTCAAGAACCGGAGAAAGTATTGTTGAATCGTGGAGTGACGTGTGTTCAGGGCATTAAATGCGGAGAGACGTGCATCCAAACAAGCGTCATAAACTTTTCATAGAGCATCAGAAAATTTTCTGCCAAGAAAGGTATCTTCACCAACTTCCCGATGACACAAAGATGTTTCACTGGAAAGCGGGGGGACTATTTGTATACGGTTAAATTAGTTCGTATTAAATACTCATATAATAGAGCGACACGTGGAATCAGAGACAGATGAAAAGCGAGACATGTGAAAATCAAGACCGGGGGCAGTAGTTTCGGTTGGCACCAGGAAGCCCCCGAAGGGAATATTTCTCATGAAGACAAATGAATGACTACCAACCGATAGCATTCAATGAAGAATATTCTGCAGTATCAGATACATAGTCCGTTACAGAGAATATTGCACCCATAGTGTGCCGTTGCAAATTCTTCAATGGCCCCCATAATTGTCATTTAAGAGGAGCTTCATCCTAGGACCTTGTTCCCTATGTGCAACTATAAATAGTGATATCAATAGCCATTAAAGGGACACGAATTTTCTGACAAACTTATTCCATATACTATTCAAGAGCTCAATAACATTTTATTTCTTGCTTATTAAGATTCATATTGCTGCCTTCGGAAGCTCTGCTCCCTGAACCAGGCTATCTACTATCTTATCTCGATTTCAACACGAAGTCTTGTATTTTATTTAATTTATTTATTATTTTGGGATCAAATCGATTCTCTTGTCTATAAACATGATATAAATTCAACGTTACCGTTTTACGGGTAAACGTGCACTAGTTGCCTGAATTATTTATGTTAGCTACGTGCTATAGGTACGCATATGTGTGAGGTTTAAGCCCATATGCGAGTGTCGAGTTATATATCCATGCTCGAGTTAGTATTTAGGCTATGATATTCCTTCAATTGACTATTAAGCTCTAAGTTGTGATGTTTCTCATCTTTGTAACCTTATTGTGAACTATTTGAGCCATGTTTGAGGTTACATAGAGGCTAATTCCCTGAATGAACTTGTTAATTGCTATTTCTTAGATGAAATTGTTGATTTGAGCTGTCATAGAACATATGATTGACTGGATGCATGTGACCATGTCGGACGGATTGTGTAGTTACGCGTATGACTACGTCGGGCGGATTGTGTTCTTATTCCTATGACCATGCTGAGCGGATTATCGGATTATACTATTATGTCTGTGATCACGCCGAGCGGATTATGATATTGAAACATGTGAACACGACGGGCTGGTAACACGTTGAATTGGTCGTGTTTGTGTGTAGATATGGATTCATTCCCTAGGATCACCCTCTCATGTTTCTCTCTTGATGGTGTATACGCGAATATTGAGAAAAACTAATAAGTGATTTGGTACTGATATGAAAAGGTTGAGGAAATCTGGCCAGTGTTAGTTTGGATTTTTACCCATGACTAATTACTGTTAGTATTCAATTAGTTAGTACTAGTAAGTAGTAATTAGTAATTTTCCTAAATGTATATATGGTAACCCACACCCTGCATATTTGTGGTTTTCTTAAGTCTTACCTATACCGTCGTTCTTGATAATTAGTTATAAAGTGCAAACATTTACGAATCTTGGTTGATGTGGGACAAGAATATCCCAAGAACCACTTCCCCATGTGGTACTATTTACTCACTAATGCTTACCTTTTTATTTATTTATTTATTTAAAGGATGCATTAATTAAGGATTCCGTAAATCAAATAAAACACTCTTTTCCAAGTAATAGCAAATTAAATTTATATTACTTTTAAATTTAAGGTATCCTTAGTTATTTTTCTAATTTTCATTTATATTTCTCGAATAACATATTACATTTTTTTCTTTATAAAAAATACACTAATTAACAAGATTAAATACATTATACATGATAGTTAGTAAGAATTGTTTCACTAATCCTAATAAAATACACATGAATAAGTTATTTTATTAATAATGGCAGGATTTGATCAAGAAATGATGTAAGAAAGTGGAATTATAAGATTATTCGAAATTTAAGTTTCAAGACTAACAATCTCAAACTATATCATTTTATATATGCTATAATTGACTTTTATCTAATCAAATATATGTGAAAAAAATGATATACATAAGATAGAAAGTTAATAAAACTTAGTTACATTTTTATAAATGTAACGTAATTTTTCTCTCTTAGATATTAAACTTAAATAGGTGTCAATCATTTAGTTACATTTGATATATTTTCTGATGATATTAGTTAAAATATGTCAAATGTAATCGTATCTAGCTTTATTATGTCCTTTATATCAACCATATAAATTTTTTAGTTCTTAAAATAATTTACTTTGTGATAACTATTTTGTTATTGAATTTGCTGAAAAAAGTAATAACCGACTATGTTATGCTTAATGACTTATAATGCCCAATCCAAACATATATACATCATTAATTTTTATATAGGATCAATAATTTACATTTACCTACACATAAATCGATAAGTATAATAGATAAAATAACTCCTAAGGATATTTTATACATATCGATTTTTTGTAATTTTCAGAAAAATATAATATTTAAATTAAAAAGTAACATCTTCTTAGAAATTCAAATAATATTTTAAAAATATTTAAAGTATTTTAAACATAAATGTGTAGTTATAAAATCCTCAGATAAACTGAAATATTATATCCAATTAAAACAACAATAATAAAATTTCTAGCTAAATTCTAAGAACAAATATCCAATCAAAACCCTATAATGAAATACTCAAGAAAATTCTCAAGAAACTAATTTCGTTTAAAACCACACAAATAATCTCTAGTTAATTTCTTAGGTAATATAATTCCTAGGTAATCCCAAGATATATTTCCAAAAATAAATTTCTAGCAAAAATTACAATAATATAATCCCCATGTAATTTTACCAAATAAAGTAAATCCCAAGAAAAAAAGTTCTAACTAAGTTCACGTCAACCAAATCTCTGGGTAATTCCCAAGGTAAGAAAATTCACAGGTGAATCCCCAAAAAAATATCCCTAACTAAATTTGTAGCACTAATATCCCCAGTTAATTCCCCAGCTAAGATGATCCCCAAATAAATCTTCAAGAAAAAATCTCCAGCTAAATCCGCAGCAATAATATCCCCGGTAATTTTTCAAATAAGCAAATCCCCAGATAAATCCGCAAGAAAATATCCACAACTAAAGTCGCATGTAGAGTTTCCTAGGGATTTTCCTTCGGATTAACATCGTATTTTTTCCCATTTTCTTTATGTGCTTACCTGCTAATTTTCCTACGGAAATGTACTTCCCGATTTATTTCTGCGGGTAATTTCTCAGGTAAAATTTTGGCACATAATGGCGCCAAAGTTACCTATCAATTTTCCTAGGACAATATTTATCGCAGGTAAAATATTTTCAATTTAGGAATTATAATGTTTCCCATGAAAATCCACAGGTATTATCTGCGAATAAAATCTCCACGTAAAATTTTCATATTATTAGCACTTTTCTTGTAGTATTTGCATTTCATCTTTACTTGCAACTTCCTTGGTTAATTACCTGAATCATTTAAATACTATATTTATATGTTTTATTATTGACTGAACAGAGAACTTGAGTATTTGCACACACATACACAGAGGGTTATTTCTGTGCTTTATGACTCGATTACATTATTGTTCTATACTTGTTAAATTGATGAAACAGGTTATAGCAAACATCATTTATAATTCTCGCCGGGATTAGTTACGATATTTATTAAGTATATTTGGTCAGATGTACTCAAAGTATACTCTGCACTTAATTGTGCAGATTCAGGTGTTGGGACCAGTTATTAGTAGTAGATTCGCCTGTTGAGCAGAGTACCGAGAGACGAGGTAGAGTTGCATTTCCGCCCATAGTCTTGACTTGTCTTCCCTTATGTGCTGTTGTATTTATTTCAGACAGTATTATATTTAGTCGTTTCAGATCTATATTCCTGTATTAGAGCTCATGACTATATGTACTTACTAGTTCTGGGGACACTACTAGAAATTCGGCAAAAATCGACCAACTTTGGTCGGTAAAAAACCGACCAATGTTGGTCGGTTTTTCAAAATATTTTAATTTTTAATTTTTAATTTTTTTACGAAACCGACCAACTTTGATCGATTTTCTTTGGCGCAAAAATGCGGGAAACTATTTTTGAGTCCCGCAAAATTTATTTTTCAAGAAACCGATCAACTTTGGTCGGTTTTTGCAATTAAAATAAATAAAAATTAACATTAAAAAAACGGACCAACTTTGGTCGGTAAATTCGGCCGGTCATTTTAAAAAGCCGACCAACTTTGGTCGGTAATTTTATTTATTAATAAAACCGACCAACTTTGGTCGGTTATTTTCGTGCGAAAATATAATTAATGAGTATAAATAAATAAAAAAGACAATCTTAATATAAAATGCACCAATAGTCTAGTGGTAGAATAGTATCCTACCACAGTACACACCCCGGTTCGATTCCTAGACGGTGAATCTTTTGATTACATAATTAAAAAACCGACCAACTTTGGTCGGTTTTTTTTTGCAATATTTTTTTTATGAATTTAATTTACCGACCAACATTGGTCGGTAATTTCCGACCAATTTGGTCGGTGTACTAAAGCGATCACCAAAATACCGTCCAAGCGTATTTGGTCGCATTTTGGTCGGTAATTGGCCATAACCGACCAAAGTTGGTCGGTTTTTTTGGTCGCTAATTACCGGATTTCTAATAGTTGGAGGATTTATCATGTATTAGCGGTATTTTGTTACATTGAGATTTCTGACTTATGTTATTTCTATAAATCCGTTATTTTGAGTTCTTTATTATTATATCTCGCTTGCCTAGCAAGTGTGTTAGGTGCCATCGCGAGGGGTTGGGATTTCAGGTCGAGACACCATTACCTTGAATCATGTTAGTGGACGTTACATTGTATAAAACATCATGTACCAAAAACTAAAAGCTCTTTAATTAGTTTGGATAACAAATAAATAGTCAATCTAGAAGGATAAACATGAAAGAAAATTGACAAAATCCAAATTGACCAGATATCTTGTTATTTCTGGACTTCAGATACAATTATTCAAGATAGAAAGACAAACTTCATATATAATTTATTGTTTCCCGATTATTTCTAGGAACACGTCCATAAATGAATATGACCATACAAGAAAGAAATAGTGAGGAAAAGAGAATGGTATAAGTGATGGTTAGAGCACAAACAAATATGTGGGCACAAAATATCAGGCAATTATTGTGCACGGATCATTTGGGGTTAGGGCCTCAAAAGCAATGAATGGAATTAATTTGACTTTTTCTTCCTTTTTTTTTTTTTTTTGTGTGTGTGCGCAAGCATTTCACATGACTCCAAATAATTGTTGCCCGCAACAGTCATTTTCTTAGGAAACAGTTCTTCACTCATACACGGGAATTTATTTAAGAATAAAAAAGCTAAAGGGGCAAAGTGACAGAAACATATGCATCTTTCTATAATTTGGCACGAAGTGCCTCCTCAAAATCATCTCTATGTGATGCCTCGTGCGGCCTATCCTAGTCTTATAATTCATAAGTACGCATCTTATAATTTTCCTTTGCTGATACTCAATGTCTTACCAGTAGGAGGTAGCTAATACATAGTGAAATAGCTACAATAATACTATCTATAAAAATAAAAGTAACCTTTCAAGTGCACCGTTTCATACATGCATCTTCTTATTCTCCACTTAGTTTGTTGGTGAAACACGGTTCTCATCAATATTAATATGACATTACCTCATGATAAGCGTAAAAAGATCAAATTGACACATGTTACAATAAAGATAACAGGAAATAATCCTTCATTCATACACCGGAATTAAAAAGAAGGAAAAGACTACATACAACGCAAGTTTATCGATCTTTACAAATCCTTGGACCTTACAAAGTACTCCACTATATCATTGTGCTGAATAATATACTTACCGGAGACTGACCAATATTGTTGATATTTAATACAAAAATGTGATTAAACGAACTCTAAACATGTTAAAAAATAGTTTTTTTTGGTTAAAGTCAATATTAAAGTATATCGGATTTTTAATAAAAAAGTTTACTTCACTTTTTCAAAAAGAAAAAGTAAAAAATAATTAAATTCAATATTCAAAATACAAAGGAAAGAAATCTTAATGATGATTGTTGTTTCCTCCCAAGAATTGCGAGCAAGGATCGTCAATCAAATAGAGAAGTAAAAGTAAAAGATTGATTGCATATATTCGTGAGTTTTATGATGAACGTACAAAATAAGGTATGGGCGCTTAAATAAGGATGCACCGTGTAACTACTTTTCCTCACTTAGTTACTGTATGTTACTAACATTAATTAAATTAATTATCCGTTACCAAAATTACGCGTAGCGGTTATGGTAATAACAAACAATCGCGCATAATCAGGGATAATACTGATTCCCTTTCCATATTCGTAACTGTCCATGAATCTTTCTCTTTAGTAGTCTTCATGTATCCCGTGCCTAATTCTTCTTTCCCAGTTGTTAGATACGATATCTTTTATGATAAATCCTGTAGGTAATTTATCTGCACCTCATCACTCTTCTTTATTGATCTCATTCAAATGCCACCTGTCAATATATTATTAATCCACGTGTCATATCCATTTTTCACCAATAGAGATGTTTACCTCGAAATACGAGTAACAATTAAACTTGTAATGTGGTTATAGGATACGTGATCTGATTCAACGCCAGGTTATAAATGACTAGGTAAATAAATAAATTAAATGATTAAGATGAATTAAACCAGTGTAGTTGCAAGCTATCGCCCTCGATTGGAACAGGCATGAGATCAAGAGTTAAGAGCAATAGGAATAATAGTAAGTTATAAGCAAGTAAAAGAGCAGTGTATTGTTCTTTCTTAGTCAGTCTCCCTATACAAATGAATAGGATTCCTCTTTATATAGTAGAGAAATCCTAGATGAGGTATAACTCTAATTTCGGAAGTAATTTCCATGATTGGTATCAATAACCGTCAGCAGTTCTGTCGGTTCCGAGATTCACGCCACGATCCTCGACCAATCACGGATATCTTGCTCTTTCCGTTACTAATCTATCCCCGATGTTACTCGAAGTCCATCTCCCCTGGCTTCGATCGATACCAACCTCGATCTCGAAAGAGACTTCGATCTCGAACTCGATGCCTTAGCTCTTCGATGCAACGTCCTTGTTTCGATCAAATAGTGAAATCGGGTAGCCCCAATTTCTACAGTATACATATAGTCCCCTCGTTTTTTGGAGTGTAATGACAAGAAATGAATTGAGTCTTCCAGCTTCTTTGCTTGTTCTTCCCGAAATACCAAATATTCCATACTCCATTTTTCCTTGCTCACAAAAACAAAATGGCCAAAACATCTAAAACTATTCCGCAAGAGGAAACTGCTCAGGTTCGGGCTAAGGAGCACACCAAGTGTCGGTCTCAGAGGGAGATCTTTGAAGAAATCCGTACTCGGGGCTTTGTTCTTTTGACCGAGATCGATGGACCCCGAATGACCATTTGAACTAGAGTTTGAGTAGCTCTTAGGCTTAACAGTTGAGTGAGGATTTGCTTGAACTAGATGTAAAGTTAGCCCTTAGGCTTTATAGATAGTCCTCGAGTGAGAGTTTGCTCGAACTCGGGTTAAGGTAGCCCTTGGGCTTTTATGATTGAGTAAGGATTTGCTCGAACTCGAAGTAAAGTTAGCCCTTAGACTTTATAGATAGTCCCCGAGTGAGAGTTTGCTCAATCTCGGGTTAAGATAGCCCTTGGGCTTTTATGATCGAGTGAGGGTTTCCTCAAACTCGAAGTAAAGTTAGCCCTTAGGCTTTATAGATAGTCCCCGAGTGAGAGTTTGCTCGAACTCGGGTTAAGATAGCCCTTGGGCTTTTATGATCGAGTGAGGATTTGCTCGAACTCGAAGTAAAGTTAGCCCTTTGTCACGACCCCCAAACCCGGTCGTGATGGCGCCCAACACTAATGCTAGGCAAGCCCGACCAATTAAACACTCTCAACCCAAATTCGCAAACTGTTAACCAATAATACCATTAAAATAGTAAGTATCAAGTTCCAAATCCGGAATTTAGATAAAATAGTACGAAAAATAATAACGAATATACCAAACATTTCCCCAATAGATCTGGAGTCACGAGTCTAGAGCCTCTAAATGTAACAGAGTAATATATTCATAGTAATAAAGAAAGTCTAAGATGGGAAAAGACAAATGCAATAAAGGGGTGAAGTCGGGTCCTGCGAACGTCAGGCAGCTACCTCAACAACTCCTAAACCGAAATCCAAGAAGAAAGCAAACAGCTCCACTAGGTCTCCGGAGCACTTGAATTTGCACACATGGTGCAGGGAGTAAAGTGAGTACTTCTAACTCAGTGAGTAATAAACATATATAATGGCTGAAAGTAAGAAATCCCGAAATATTACAATACAAAGCTATAATCAGCGATTCAGTACGTTAAACGATAAAATCAACAGCAAACAATGACAATTAAGGCCAACAGATATAGAATGCATGAATGCAATGCAATGCACATGACCGCTGCGGCGCGCAGCCCGATCCATTTGGGTACCCGTGCTCACTGTGGGGGTTCAGACTCCGGAGGGGCTCCTACAGCCCAAGCACAATATCATAGTAACATTCGCTGCGGCGTGCAGCCCGATCCACACTCAGTCCAGATATATATATATGTATATATATATATATATATATATATATATATATATATATATATATATATATATATGCCACTCGGGCATAGTCAAAGTGTTCATCTTTTAGTTTCAATTATTAGGAGTTATAGAGCTATGTATTTAAGTCTTCATTTATTTACTAAACATTTCAAACAGTGTCTAACTCAGGACTGATATTATGAAATATGCTAAATATCATGGAAACAGTGATAAGGATCCCAGAAGGATGCAAATGATAGGCACAAAGCCCCAACATATTCATAAAATCCAAGTAGGATGATCACCAAACAATTTCTAGTCAAGAACACAGTACGTACATCAATCGGAACAGACTGGGTCACAATCCCTAGTCACAATCGACCCCGCACTCGTTAGAGTGCGTGTCTCGCCTCAATATAGCGTCACAATGTGATATACCGGGGTTTCAAACCCTCAGGTCATCATCTACATCTATTACTCACCTCAAGCCGGCCACAAGTCTAGCTCGCTATGCCTTTGCCTTTCGAATCAACCTCTTCGCACGCCGAATCTGATTAAAACCACAACGAATACATTACAATAGGCTAAAGAAACATAACCCAATCGAAAAAACTCGAAAAACACCAAAATTCACGAAGTTGGCAAAACCTGAGCCCCGGGCCCACTTCTCGAAAAATTACGAAATTTACATCACCGGATTCCTCGTCTCGCCACGAGTCCGTACATATAAAATTTACCAAAATCGGAGCTCGTTTGTCCCTCCAAATTTTATTTTTACATCACAGCTTTCCAAGCCCTAGCTTGACCCGTTTTTGGTAAAATTCTACTGATTTCTATGATAAATGTACCACAAACTCGAGTAATTAGGCCAAGAGACTTACCTCCAATTGATTCTCAGTCAAAACCCTCGAAAATCCTCGCCCAAAGCTCTCCAAGTCGCTTAAAAATGGTGGAAACTACCCCTTGCTCGCGGATGAAATTTAACATTTAAAGCCCTTCTGTTACCAGCGATCTTCGCTTCTGCGGTCCCGCTACCGCTTATGCGGGACCGGTTCTGCGGCCAAAAATCCGCTTAAGCGGTTTTCACTTAAAAACCGCCTATTCGCTTATGCGATTCAACCACCGCTTCTGCGGTTCCCTCAAGTCCGCTTCTGCGGACCCGCTGGTGCGAGTCACCTTCCGCTTTTGTGGAATTTCCCTAACCGGCCAACGATCGCTTCTGCGATACATTTCCGCAGAAGCGGAAACACCAGATGACAACAAAAATCTGACCTGCAATACACCTCAAAACTCTCGTTTAACCACTCGAATTCACCCTGAGGCCCCCGGGACCTCAACCAAAAACACCAACACATCCTAATACCTTATTCAAACTTGTTCCAATCTTTAAAACACATTAAACAACACTAAAACCATCAAATCACATCGAATTCAAGCCTAAGTTCTTCAAAAACTTCCGATATGCGCTTTCGATCAAAAACCCAACCAAACGACGTCCGAATGACCTGAAAATTCGCAGACATATCCAAAATCACCTAACAAAGCTACTGCAACTCTCAGAATTCCATTCTGACCCTCGGATAAAAATCTCACCTACTAACCGGAATTCGCCAAAATTCAACCTTCGCCAATTCAAGCCTAATTCTACACCGGACCTCCAAAATCACTTCCGATCGCACTCCTAAGTCACAATTCACCTCCCGAAGCTAACCAAATCACCGGAATTCACATCCGAGCTTTCTAACTAATAAGTCAACGTTCGGTTGACTTTTCCAAACCAAACCTTCTTTAAAGAGACTAAGTGTCTCATTTCCTATCCAAATCAATTCAGTTTAACTCTAACTCACCCGTTGATGATAATAAAACTGAAAGAGCAACAAATGGGGGAAACGGGGCTGTAATACATGAGACGACGGGTTGGGTCGTCACATCCTCCCCAACTTAAACAAACGCTCGTCCTCGAGCGGGTCGAGAAGCATACCTGAGGTCTCAAATAGGTGAGGATATCTGCTCCGCATCTCCCGCTCAGTCTCCCAAGTAGCTTCCTCTACGGGCCGACCTCTCCACTGCACCTTTACCGAAGCTATATCCTTTGATCTCAATCTCCGAACCTGACGACCCAAAATAGCCACTGGCTCCACATCATAAGTCAAGTCATCATCCAACTGAACCGTGTTGAAGTCTAACACATGGGACGGGTCCCCAACATACTTCCGGAGCATAGAAACGTGAAATACCGGGTGAACTCCCGACAAGCTGGGTGGCAAAGCAAGCATGTAGGCCACCTCCCCAACTCTCCTAAGTATCTCAAAAGGACCAATGAACCGTGGACTCAACTTTCCTTTCTTTCCAAATCTCATAACGCCCTTCATAGGCGAAACCTTCAACAAGACCTTCTCGCCCACCATGTAGGATACGTCTCGAACCTTCCGGTCCGCATAACTCTTCTGACGCGACTGAGCTGTACGAAGTCTCTCCTGGATCACTTTCACCTTCTCTAAGGCATCCTGAACCAACTCTGTCCCCAATAGTCTAGCCTCGCCGGGCTCAAACCAACCAACCGGAGACCTACACCGTCTCCCATATAAGGCCTCATACGGTGCCATCTGAATGCTGGACTGATAGCTGTTGTTGTACGCGAACTCTGCAAGTGGCAAAAACTCAGCCCAAGAACCTCCAAAATCAATAACACAGGCACGCAACATGTCCTCCAATATCTGAATGGTACGCTCGGACTGTCCGTCCGTCTGAGGATGAAATGCGGTGCTCAACTCTACCTGTGTACCCAACTCTCGCTGAAAAGTCCTCCAAAACTGGGAAGTAAACTGAGTGCCCCTATCCGAGATGATAGAAACTGGGACCCCATGCAACCTAACAATCTCCCGGATGAAAATCTCTGCCAACCGCTCCGAAGAATAGGTAGTACACACCGGAATAAAATGCGCGGACTTGGTCAGCCGATCCACAATCACCCAAATCGAATCAAACTTCTTTGAGGTACGAGGGAGACCACTCACAAAATCCATAGTAATCCTCTCCCACTTCCACTCGGGAATATCTATCCGCTGAAGTACACCACCGGGTCTCTGATGCTCATATTTGACCTGCTGACAGTTGAGACACCGAGCTACATAACTCACTATATCTTTCTTCATTCTCCTCCACCAGTAATGCTGCCTCAAATCCTGATACATCTTCGCGGCACCCGGATGAATGGAATACCGCGAGCTGTGGGCCTCCTCTAATATTAACTCCCGAAGCCCATCCACATTGGGCACGCAAATCCGGCCCTGCATCCTCATCACGCCGTCATCATCAATAGTCACATCCCTAGCATCATCGTGCTGAACCCTGTCCTTCAGGACAAGCAAATGTGGATCATCATATTGGCGCTCTTTGATGCGGTCATATAAGGAAGACCGAGAAACTACACAAGCCAATACCCGACTAGGCTCCGAAATATCTAACCTCACCATCCGATTGGCCAAAGCCTGAACATCAACTGCAAAGGGCCTCTCCCCAACTGGAATGTACGCCAAACTACCCATACTGACCGCCTTCCGGCTCAAAGCATCGGCCACTACATTGGCTTTCCCCGGGTGATACAAAATGGTAATGTCGTAGTCCTTGAGTAACTCAAGCCACCTCCGCTGCCTCAAATTAAGATCCTTCTGTTTGAACAAATGTTGAAGGCTGCGATGATCGGTATATACCTCACAAGATACGCCATATAAGTAGTGCCTCCAAAACTTCAACGCATGAACTATAGCAGCCAACTCCAAATCGTGTACGGGGTAGTTCTGCTCATGAGGCTTCAACTGACAAGAAGCATATGCAATAACTCTACCCTCCTGCATCAACACACATCCGATCCCAACTCTCGAAGCATCACAATACACAGTGTAAGAACCTGAGGCTGATGGCAAAACTAACACTGGAGCTGTGGTCAAAGCTGTCTTGAGCTTCTGAAAGCTCTCCTCGCACTCGTCTGACCATACGAATGGTGCACCCTTCTGCGTCAACTTAGTCAAGGGCGAAGCAATAGAGGAAAAACCCTGGACGAACCGGCAATAATAACCTGCCAAACCGAGGAAACTCCGAATCTCCGTGGCTGAAAACGGTCTGGGCCAACTCTGTACTGCCTCTACCTTCTTTGGATCAACTTGAATACCATCACTGGAAACCACGTGTCCCAGAAAAGCTACAGACTCAAGCCAAAACTCACATTTGGAGAACTTTGCATAAAGCTTCTCCTCCCTCAACCTCTGCAACACCACTCTCAAGTGCTGAGCATGCTCCTCCTGGCTACGCGAGTACACCAGGATATCATCTATAAAAACGATAACAAATGAATCCGGATACGGCCGAAATACACTGTTCATCAAGTGCATGAACGCAGCTGGGGCATTAGTCAGCCCAAAAGACATAACCAGGAATTCATAGTGCCCATATCTAGTCCTGAAGGCGGTCTTCATAATATCCGACTCCCTGATCTTCAGCTGGTGATAGCCTAAACGGAGATCAATCTTCGAAAATACCCTTGCCCCCTAGAGCTGGTCAAACAAATCATCAATACGAGGTGTAGTGGATACTTATTCTTCACTGTCACCTTGTTCAACTGTCTGTAATCAATGCACATCCTCATTGTGCAATCTTTCTTCTTCACAAATAGAACTTGTGCACCCCACGGTGACACACTAGGACGAATAAACCCCTTATCTAGGATTTCCTGAAGCCGATCCTTTAGTTCTTTCAACTCTGCTGGTGCTATGCGATACGGAGGAATAGAGATGGGTTTGGTGCCCGGTGCGAGATCAATACCAAAATCGATGTCTCTGTCCGGTGGCATGCCCGGCAGGTCTGCTGGAAACACATCAGGGAAGTCCCTCACGACGGGGACGGAGTAAAGACTAGGAGTCTCAGCTCCAATATCTCTCACGAAAGCCAAATAAGATAGACAATCTTTCCCAACCATCCGCTGGGCCTTTAGAAAAGAAATCACCCTGCTGGGAATATAATCAGTCGTACCATGCCACTCGATCCTCGGAATACCCGGAATAGCCAACGTAACTGTCTTAGCATGACAGTCCAGAATAGCATGGTACGGAGATAACCAATCCATACCCAGAATAACATCAAAATCGACCATACTCAACAGCAATAAGTCAACTCGGGTCTCCAGACCCCCAATAGTCACTAAGCAAGATCGGTATACATGATCTACAATAACAGTATCACCCAGCGGGGTAGATACGTGAACAGGCAAAGCAAGATAACCTCGGGTAGTACCCAGGTGATGGACAAAATATGAAGATACATAGGAACAGGTAGATCCGGGATCAAATAAGACAGAGGCATCTCTGTGGCAGACTGAGACAATACCTGTGATAACAGCATCTGAGGCAATGGCGTCCTTCCTGTCTACAAGAGCATAGAATCGAGCCTAACCACCGCCACTCTGGCCTCCACCCCTGGGGCGGCCCCTGGCTACCTGACCTCCACCCCTAGCTGACTGGGCAGGTGCTGATGAAATAGGAGCAGAAGATGAGGGCTGATCCCTCTGCTGAGACTGACTACCATGACGCCGAGGACACTGTCTCCTCATATGACCGAACTCACCGCACTCGTAGCAACTACCCGGCGCTGGAGAAGGGGACTGATGGAAACCCCTCGCTGCTGAAGAACCCTGGGCTGAAGAGGCAGGTGTAAGCTCTGAGCTAGAAGAGCACTAAGTGAAGTCTGGCCCTGCTGAAATCCCTGATGACCACGGCCTGAAGAAGCCCCACTGTACTCTGGACGACCTGACTGAGGAGGCCTGAAGGAACGGCCTCTGCCACGCTGGAACTGGCCCCTAGACAGAGCACCACTGAAACTACCTGAACCTCGAGGCCTCTTTGCCTCCCTCTCCTCACGCTCCCGACGGCGAACCGTCTCAATCTCTCGAGCCATGTTAACTACCTCCTCAAACAAGGCACCCATAACCCTCTCTCTGGTCATCAAAATGCGGAGTGAATAGTTGAGGCCATCCACGAACCTCCTAATCCTTTCCCGATCTGTCGGGATCATCCAAGTAGCATGCCGAACTAGCTGTGTGAATCTCAACTCGTACTGGGTCACAGACATGTCCCCTGAACCAACCACTCGAACTGACGACGCAGCTCCTCCCTGTGAGACTGCGGTACGTACTTCTCCAGAAAGACAGTGGAGAACTGCTGCCATGTAAGGGGCGCTGCACCAACCGGCCTACGCCTCTCGAAGTCCTCCCACCATGTGAATGCAGGCCCTGAGAACTGGAAGGCAGTAAAAGCCACACTACTCGACTCTAAGATCCCTGCAGTGCGAAGCATACGCTGACACTTATCCAGAAAACCCTGGGCATCCTCGCCCTCAGCACCACTGAACCTCGGTGGCTGAAGCCTGCCGAATCTTTCGAGGCGACGCTGCTCATCGTCCGGCATAACTAGAGCCTCATAGGCTGCAACAGGTGCAACTGGAGCAACTGGAGTAACTGGCGGAGCTATGGCTGCTTCCGGTGTCTGAAGTCCCTGGGTAGCCTGCTCAGGTGTGTGAGCAACAGGGGTCTGATGTCCTCCCTCGGTCTGGGAAGCAGCTGCTGCAGTAGAAGCTGAGATTGCCTGAGCCAGGCCAGTGCAAACTGATAGTATCTGTGCCAAGGTCTCCTAGAGACCAGGAATAGCAATAGGCATTGCTGGTGCCTGCACAGGTGCTGCTGGGACATCGACAACTGGAGTCTGGTCCTGAACTGTGGTGGCTGGTGGGTCAGCAGGTACTGTCTCTTCTGCCCTCCCTCGACCACGACCACGACCGCGTCCACGGCCTCTAGTGGGTGGTACTGGTGGTCGACCATCGCGTCCGTAGCACGAGTTCTCGCCATCTACGGGAGAATAGAATACAGGAATTAAGTTCTCGAATCACAAAGCCGCACGACAAGAGTTTCAAGAATATGGAATTTTCCTAAAGGTTCTGCAGCCTCTCGAGGAGAAGTACAGGCGTCCCCGTACCATTCCGCGAGAATCTACTAAACCGGCTCATGACTCGCGAGGCCTAGTAACCTAGGCTCTGATACCAACTTGTCACGACCCCAAACCCGATCGTGATGGCGCCCAACACTAATGCTAGGCAAGCCCGACCAATTAAACACTCTCAACCCAAATACGCAAACTGTTAACCAATAATACCATTAAAATAGTAAGTATCAAGTTCCAAATCCGGAATTTAGATAAAATAGTACGAAAAATAATAACGATTATATCAAACAATTCCCCAATAGATCTGGAGTCACGAGTCTAGAGCCTCTAAATGTAACAGAGTGTTATATTCATAGTAATAAAAAAGTCTAGGATAGGAAAAGACAATGCAATAAAGGGGAGAAGTCGGGTCCTGCGGACGTCAGGCAGCTACCTCAACAACTCCTAAACCGAAATCCAAGATGACAGTAAGCAGCTCCACTAAATCTCCGAAGCACCTGAATCTGTTGCAGGGAGTAAATTGAGTACTTCCAACTCAGTGAGTAATAAACATATATAATGGCTGAAAGTAAGAAATCCCGAAATATTACAATATAAAGCTATAATCAACGATTCAGCACGTTAAACGATAAAACAACAGCAAACAATGACAATTAAGGACAACAGATATAGAATGCATGAATGCAATGCAATGCACATGACCGTTGCGACGCGCAGCCCGATCCATTGGGTACCCGCGCTCACTGTGGGGGTTCAAACTCCGAAGGGGCTCCTACAGCCCAAGCGCAATATCATCGTAACATTCGCTGCGGCGTGCAGCCCGATCCACACTCAGTCCAGATATATATATGCATGCAAGCCACTCGGGCACAGTCAAAGTTGTTCATCTTTTAGTTTCAATTATTAGGAGTTATAGAGCTATGTATTTAAGTCTTCATTTATTTACTAAACATTTCAAACAGTGTCTAACTCAGGACTGATATTATGAAATATGCTAAGTATTATGGAAACAGTGATAAGGATCCCTGAAGGATGCAAATGATAGGCATAAAGCCCCAACATATTCATAAAATCCAAGTAGGATGATTACCAAATAATTTCTAGTCAAGAACACAGTACGAACATCAATCGGAACGGACTGGGTCACAATCCCCAGTCACAATCGACCCGCACTCGTTAGAGTGCGTGTCTCGCCTCAATATAGCGTCACAATGTGATATACCGGGGTTTCAAACCCTCAGGTCATCATCTACATCTATTACTCACCTCAAGTCGGCCACAAGTCTAGCTCGCTATGCCTTTGCCTTTCGAATCAACCTCTTTGCACGCCGAATCTGATTAAAACCACAATGAATACGTTACAATAGGCTAAAGAAACATAACCCCATTCAACTACTAACTGAAATTCGCCAAAATTCAACCTTCGCCAATTCAAGCCTAATTCTACACCGGACCTCCAAAATCATTTCCGATCGCACTCCTAAGTCACAATTCACCTCCCAAAGCTAACCAAATTACCGGAATTCACATCCAAGCTTTCTAACTAATAAGTCAATGTTCGGTTGACTTTTCCAAACCAAACCTTCTTTAAAGAGACTAAGTGTCTCATTTCCTATCCAAATCAATTCAGTTTAACTCTAACTCACCCGTTGATGATAATAAAACATGAAAGAGCAATAAATGGGGGGAAACGGGGCTGTAATACGTGAGACGACGGGTTGGGTCGTCACACTACAGCAGTCCAAATCTTTGCACTAACTAGTTAGAATACTTATCTAACTAGCTCAAATCTTTGCACTAAATTCAACCAGACAGAGACCCAATTCACTAGATTACAACAACAACAACAACAACAACAAACCCAATAGTTTCCCACAAGTGTGAAAGCAAAACTGAACCCATGCACCCTAGGTTGAATATTACTGTCCGTCAAAAACTAGAAGAAGAAGAGAAAGAGAGAAGTGGTAGAAGAAGAAGCACAAGGAAGGAGGAGAAGAGGAAGAAATAGAAGAAGATGTATCATATTTGGTAAGTACTGACCTTGATTGTTACTACCAGCAGATGGACGATTGTTTAGTTGAACAGCAGCTTGTTGTGCAGAGGAAGCTTCTACGAACCTTAGCATGTCAGGATCAAGTCGCAATTCTGGATTCAGACGTTGAAGTCGTGCGACGACGTTCATTGTAATATGTTGTTCCATAGCATCCTTTTGTTCGTTCAACTTTTTCAGCATTCTTTGTTGCATCCTCTCTTCCATTTCCTCCATTTTCCGTTGCATCCTCTCATCAGCAACATCAGAAGATCCAAGATTTCCTATTTTCCCTTTTAAGACGTTCTTGGTAACCCCTCATCCATACAATCTCACGCGACCTGGATGTTCAGGTCCCATGACTGATGCAAAAGCATCAGCTGAATCACTTCCATCTTCACTTTCTTGAGTAGATTGTAGTCTCTCCATTTCAGCCTACAAAACAAATGCGAGAGAAAAGAGTTTAAGTAAATAAAATTGAATCATTAATTAAGAACAGATAAATATTCAAGACGAACTTTAAATAAGAAATTTCTTACAATTTTACTAATCGTAATGTCATATGAGGTTTTGTATACTCGGCCAAGTTTTCATTTTGGCCTAGTTACATGAAAACTAGTATAAGAATCTTTCCATGTAAAGTTAGCAAGTTTATAATTAAAAAAAGAGAAAACATCAAACCTCGCGAATTAGAGCAAAATGTGTTCTGCCAGCAGTGTGCGGACACTTCAACTTATTTCGATTCTCAGTATTGGTTTCGTATATTTTCTGCAAATAAATGAGTCAACCAAATAGCAACTTATTTCGATTCTCAGTATTGGTTTCGGATATTTTCTGCAAATAAATGAGTCAACCAAATAGCAACTTATTTCGATTCTCATGGTATTTTTAAAATATGCATGCACACTATAGCTTTAGATGGAGTGCCAACCTACATTCATTCACATAAAGTAAAACAAGAAACGAGCAGAGAATAGGTCACAGAAAGAATTGATGTAATTACCTTATGAGGAGAGGAGTTCCAATATTTAAGAAGATCCTTAAAGTGAGATTCCGAAATATCTACTGGTCTGTTCTCCATTCGAAGCTCATCATTCTCATAGGCTTTAAAGTGATTTTTCTTCAATTGATTCTTATACTTTCTCCAAGCAGTACAAATTGATTCAAAAACCCATGGTTTCGCCTCGTCAGGAATGTCATGGAATCCATAATTGCTTGTTGCACTTGTTCATGTACTCCTTGTGCTGCTGAAGAGGTGGAATTCCGTGGCACTTGCTGCACTTGTTCTTGCAATTGAGATCCTAATTCTGATAAGATAAGAAAATACCAATATCCAAAGCTATGGAAGTGCCCAAAATAAATCTTACATCTATCAGCTATTGTGGAATATATTGGGAGGCAGTAGTTTTAACAACTACGTTATATGCTAGCGCTTGAACATTCTACATGGCCATTGAATACTTGAGATAGCCACCTGCAGATGCTATGAGACCCTAAGCCTAGTTGAGGCAGTAATATCACAACTACAGTGCTTATACTTAAGAAGACTAAGCATTTGATTCAAACATGGATAAAACTGCTAGAAATCCTTTTCCTTTTTCCTTTTTTTTTTTGGATAAATTGAAACTGCTAGAAATTTAAGTACTGAAAACTAAGAAAAGAAGAAAATGCCAGCAGTCCTTTCTCCAATTATAAAGTACTAGCCTCTACCACCTCCAAAAACAAGCATGGATAACAAGGAGAGTCTTCAAGTAATTGAAAGTTGACCAAAATAAAGCGTTTGACAAATACTTACTTCATATAATCCTATCTCAGTTAACAGATGAAAGCACAAGAAAAAAGAAACTTAAAGGGGAACAAATCCAGATATTCACCTCTATTTCCATCTTAAATTGTGTACTGATGTTATCAATTATCTTCCTGGACCAAGACCTGAAAATATAAAGACACAAATTTCAATAGTCCACAAAAAACCAATTAAATATCATTTGGGGTTGGGGGGGGGGTGGTTGTGCTTTGCTTTTCCTCTTTTGGTGTTACAACCAAAGAATGGTATAACAAGAAGAAGAAATGAAGGAAATTATTCATTTTCTAGTAGTTTTGTGAGGTAATGAAAATATACATGGATACCATGGGACATCACAAGCCATCAAAACCTAACTTCATCTCAATGTATACCAAGAATGCATTAATTGGAATCCATCTTAAAGCATCATTCACAAGACAGTAGAAACTTCCGCTGATACATTCACTACTGCTTGAATAACATCTTGCATCACTCCGATGACCGTCATTCACAGGGTAATTAACTTCATGGAATAAAATCCACCTACTAAAAGGCAGTTACAGATGGTAGTCTTATGTAACTGCCTTTAAGCAACAGATTCTCCTAGTACTTTCTTGTGTGTGACATTGACAATTGAGGTATTTCATGGAAGACTACAAAAATACAAAAAAGGATAGACTTTGACAGATTCACGTGCAAGATTCTCCTAGTACGCTAGGAACAACAGATTCACGTGCAAGATTCGTCCTTTCTCTAACCTCCGCCAAACTAGATCGTTCAGATCTTATTTGAATTGATTTTCTTGCCTTGTCATACCTTGTAATTTTGTATAATAGTGTATGTCATGTTTCCTAATGTTATATATTCCTGTTATCCAGCAAGTACAGTCACAATCTCATACCACCACCACTCCAAACATATACATACACATATTCCATCCAATACTACTAAATGCTAGATGCAAATTGCAACATATATGTAGTACAAACATGTAGAGGGCAGGAAATACCAAATTGATACAAAGCGCAGCTAATTAGGAACACCAAATTTGATATGTTCCATATCAATATCTTCATTCCATTCAGATAAACATATAGTACAAACATGTAGAGGGCAGGAAACAATATTGGTTGGATCACAAATTTGATATTCTACCTCAAAATGCAGCACAACTGAACCAGAAGAGGGCATTGGAAAAAGGTCAGGCCTCAACAACCGAACAAAAGGAGGCTACTTGCTAGAAAAATACCAATAGATGATATGAAGTCCGGCAACTACTCGTCAACATTTGTATACATGGACTGGTAACACTTGCCACACATTGCCTTAAATATTAATACTTTAGTGTAGTTTAACTAACAAAAAAATGTCAAGTTCTGTATTGGTTTAGATTGTGGTCTCTAGCTGTTCAGTATATGAATACATGTGACTCTTACCTGAAAGAGTTGTGCTTAACCTACCTTTCATAGCTCATAGACAGATACTATGAGCTAATAGTTAAAGTTGTTTTTGTGGTCAACCTGGTAAGATTTGTGCCATAGTTTCTGCTGGTTTAGTAGCTTAGCGGATTGTAAACTAATTCAATATTAATTATATGATGGGCTTCATTCCATATTCCTCTATTATTACAACCTTATTTTAAACAATAGCACAGGGAACTTGTTTTCCCCCTTATTCAAAGGGGATGCCTAAAATTGGATAGCTTTTTTTTTTTACTTTTTATTTTTGAAAAATTTAGAACCAGCCAGCCAGGAGTTGTTAATGTATTTTGTATACCATGAAGAATAATTAGTCTCCTGCTATTTCTGGATTGAAAAAAATTAAAAGACTGAACATAAATAGAGTACAAAACTTTTCATATGTTTACGTTACATAAATTGGTTAAACTAATTTTGCCATAGGTATAAAAACAAACATAGACCCAAACTACCCAGCTTAATAGCTCATGCAACAGGAAATTCAATGTAACTTTCCAGATAAATTTAGTTCAAATAATAATTCACCCAAAAGAAATTCTGACCCACGTTAGCCATACCCAAATGAATATTAGACCCAAATAATTTGGGTTCAAAACGTCCACAGAAAGAAAGAAATCATATACACTGCTCACACCATAAAGCTTAAAGAAAAATGAACGATTATAGAAGATAATGCCCTAATTAGAAAAGAAAAATTACCTGAAGTTGATTTCTCACTGATTGCCTTTTGGGTCGAAACTTTCTCGCGATTGAAATATTTTCTTCACCTGTAATCGCTGCCTTTAAATTACTCCTCTTTTCTTCAGATCCTTCGAGTGAAACAATGGATTCCGGGACTTTGGGGATTTGGGAGTTTTGGGTTAGAAATCGAGATCCTTCGTTCTTCAACCGGGGATTTGGGATTTTTGGTTAACAAATGGATTTGGGGATTTGGGAATTTAGGACATGGGTTTCATCATCTTAAACACTTGTTCTTCAGATCCTTCGTTCAGCAATTATTTGGGAATTTTTGGTTAGCAAGAGTAATTTGCTGGTGATTTGCAGGTGATATGGGAGAAGTTTGCGTCTTAGCGATGCGAGGATTGGAAGTGTCGACTGAGGAATTTAATTTAGCTTTTATATTTACCAAAATAAAATATATAATAAATAAAAGGAAAAAAGGTTATGTTGGCGGGTTTAGCAAAATTTAGGGGGAAAAACGAGGAGGGAACAAAATACCCGTTCCGATATTAAATAATTTGTAAAACCGTTACTATAAATAGGCTATTGGAACGGTTCTCAAAACCGTTCCAATAAAATAACCTATGGCAACGGTTAAGTGTCAACTGGAACGGTTTAGTATCTAAAATGTGCCCATTCCATCCAAATTCTATTGTAACGGTTGTAACCGTT